>NC_137427.1:3417500-4617500 GCF_964374335.1 Astatotilapia calliptera
GCCACCCAGACAGCTGCTGGAACAATTGGTTTGCACAACCAAACAATTTCTGCACAAACTGTCAGAAATCGTCTCAGGGATGCTCAACTGCATGCCCGTCGTCCTCATCGGGGTCTTGACCTGACTCCAGCTCGTCGCCGTAACAGACTTGTGTGGGCAAATGCTCACATTCGATGGCGTCTGGCACGTTGGAGAGGTGTGCGCTTCACGGATGAATCATGGTTCACATTGTTCAGGGCAGATGGCAGCTGAGAATGTCCCAGTTCTTGCATGGCCAGCATACTCACCGGACATGTCACCCATTGAGCATGTTCGGGATGTGCTTGACCGGCGTATACGACAGCGTGTACCAGTTCCCACGAATATCCAACAACCTCGCACAGCCATTGAAGTGGAGTGGACCAACATTCCACAGGCCACAATTGACAATCTGATAGACTCCATGCGACGATGTGTTGCACTGCATGAGGCAAATGGTGGTCACACCAGATACTGACCGGTTCTGGGTCCCCAGACCCCCAATAGCGCAAAAAACTGCACATTCCAGGGTGGCCTTTTGTTGTGGGCAGTCTGAGGTACACCTGTGCACTAATCATGATGTCAGATCAGCATCCTGATGTGGCACACCTGTGAGGTGGGATGGATTATCTCAATATAGCAGATGTGCCCACTACCACACATTTGGACTGATTTGTGACCACTGTTTGGGAGGGATGGTTATATTGTGTATCTGGAATGAATTTTAGGTCTCTACGTCCATCCCATGGGGAATGGGAGCAGTAACAAAGGTGTTGCGTTTATATTTTTGTTCAGTGTATGTATATAAACACCCAGCACGCCCCTGCGGGCGGTTTATCCTTCAAGCTCGGGTCCTCTACCAGAGGCCTGGGAGCTTGAGGGTCCTGCGCAGTATCTTAGCTGTTCCCAGGACTGCGCTCTTCTGGACAGAGATCTCCGATGTTGTTCCCGGGATCTGCTGGAGCCACTCGCCTAGCTTGGGAGTCACCGCACCTAGTGCTCCGATTACCACGGGGACCACCTTTACCTTCACCCTCCACATCCTCTCGAGCTCTTCTCTGAGCCCTTGGTATTTCTCCAGCTTCTTGTGTTCCTTCTTCCTGATATTGCTGTCATTCGGAACCGCTACATCGATCACTACGGCCGTCTTCTTCTGTTTGTCTACCACCACTATGTCCGGTTGGTTAGCCACCACCATTTTGTCCGTCTGTATCTGGAAGTCCCACAGGATCTTAGCTCGGTCATTCTCCACCACCCTTGGGGGCATCTCCCATTTTGACCTCGGGACTTCCAGGTTATACTCGGCACAGATGTTCCTGTACACTATGCCGGCCACTTGGTTATGGTGTTCCATGTATGCCTTGCCTGCTAGCATCTTGCACCCTGCTGTTATGTGCTGAATTGTCTCTGGGGCATCTTTACACAGCCTGCACCTGGGGTCTTGCCTGGTGTGATATACCCCAGCCTCTATGGCTCTTGTACTCAGAGCTTGTTCTTGTGCTGCCATGATTAGTGCCTCTGTGCTGTCTTTCAGTCCAGCTTTGTCCAGCCACTGGTAGGATTTCTGGATATCAGCCACCTCCTCTATCTGCCGGTGGTACATACCGTGCAGGGGCCTGTCCTTCCATGATGGTTCCTCGTCTCCCTCCTCTTTCTTGGGTTTCTGCTGCCTGAGGTATTCACTGAGCACTCGGTCAGTTGGGGCCATCTTCCCAATGTATTCTTGGATGTTCCTTGTCTCATCCTGGACTGTGGTGCTGACACTCACCAGTCCCCGGCCCCCTTCCTTCCGCTTAGCGTACAGCCTCAGGGTGCTGGACTTGGGGTGAAACCCTCCATGCATGGTAAGGAGCTTTCTTGTCTTTATGTCAGTGGCTTCTATCTCCTCCTTTGGCCAGCCTATTACCCCAGCAGGGTACCTGATCACGGGCAGGGCGTACGTGTTGACGTGATGATATCTCCCCCCTGACCTGGCGTCCTGACTCCTCCTCCTTGCCGTAGCATTTGTGTTGTACCTCGTCAATCTCTAGCTGTGAGAGCAGTCCCTTCTTTCGAATGTTGGAACACTGAGCTACTAGTTGTTTCACCGTCATTGTGGATGTTGGGTATCGAAGAATCCATAGGTCCCTCATCCTATTCATGTAGCCCCTTCCGCCGGGGTTACTTGCGTAGTAGCATTCCAACAACGCCCTGTTTTCATCTCTTGCCCACCGATGCCTTCTTGTTCCAGTAGCCCACTTTTCGTCAGGGTGCCCTGGTTCCTGATCCGGGCGACGTCCGAGCCGGCATGCCTTCATATTTATTTGTCTCGCTCATGTCTGCGGTAGGCTCGCTTAGCATAGGGGGTCTAGCCTTAGGACCCTTACTGGGTACAGACGCCCCAGGCAGGAATCGAACTTGCGATCCTCTGTTCCAAAGGCGTGTAGTCTAACCACTACGCTATCCAGCTTCTCTCTCTCTCTCTCCATATATATATATATATATATATATATATACACACACACACACACACACACACACACACACACACACACACACACACACACACACATTTGTATAGCGCTTTTCTAGTCCCTAAGGACCCCAAAGCGCTTCACACTACATTCAGTCATTCACCCATTCACACACACATTCACACACTGGCGATGGCAAGCTACATTGTAGCCACAGCTGCCCTGGGGCACACTGACAGAGGCGCCACCGGGCCCTCTGACCACCACCAGTAGGCAAACATGGGGTTGACATATATTTTTCCTTCCTACAATAGCCCGACGGGCAGGGCAGAGATAGATTTTGGTACCCCGACTGGAAAAATCGCTAGCTCCGGGACGTCGGGCTAGCGATATTGCAAGCCCTGTATCTGATTGAGGAATCACTCATCTTTGGAAAAGAGAGTTTATTACAGAGAAATGTCTCTTTCCAAAATAAAAGCTATACTATCCGCTTCTTCTGAGCTATATTCTCAGCAGCATATTAAACAGCTGTCCGTGCATGGGGCTAGACGGCCAACACGTTAACGAGCTAACTGCGCTAACACACTAGTTCCCACCCATGTAATTGAGCATTGCATGGCACATCCAACATACTGTTTTACTTTAGTCCATGACTCGCTTACCTTCAGGGTCATACGTCACATGAAAACCAAAATAATTCCAAACGCCAGATCTGAATGAGAGTGGGGGAGGTCCATGTTACAAGGAGAGCTTAACTTCTGTCTCGCTAGCTTGCCCTGCGCTCTTCCTTCTGACTATGCTGTCTGTGTGGAGCGCTCAGTGGATCTGCGCTCGACAGTGCAGCCTAGGCGGAGTAGTCGAACGCAGATTCACTGAGCGCTCCACACAGACAGCATCGTCAGAAGGAAAGTTGATAAAATAAATTACAAATGTTGTATTGTTCGATACATATGCGTACCGAACCGAAAGCACTGTATCGAACGGTTCAATATCGATACGAATATCGTTGCACCCCTAATATATTTTTTTTTCTTTTTTTTTACACAACTTATACAGCGATACATTGGTGGACTCTGACCACACAGTGAAACTTATGCAAAACAACCACCTTTTGAATGAGTCTACATCATTCGCAAATTCAGCCAAATCTGTTAATTTATGCAGCAGCACAGCAGCCAATCAAAGGACTGCACGGCAAGTAATGCACCAAGTTTAACTTCCACACCAAGTTTACTCTCAAATAAAATAGAATAAACAGGTTCCTAAAACAAAAACAAGGTGAAGGTTTGCAGCACTCAGCCATGCCTCTGTGTGCTGGGACAGTCAGCGTGGTTACACCCCTAAATTTAAGCATCATCATGGCATCAGTTAAAAATAAACTTCCAACTTTCCCCATGTGGGACAATGAAAGGATTATTCTATTCTAAATCCACCCCACTACAGTTGTTATGACGCAAGAAAATAAAGAGTTCAAAAGTATTTCTTTTATTTGGAAAACTATCAGGATTCTGTCACCTTTCAAGCCTGTTTCAAGTGGACTGTTATGAATCTTCCTTTCATTCGATTTTCTGTTGGGTTGTTTTGTTAGCAGCGTCAGGCTCCACGCTGACCCTCTGACCTCTGTGTTTGCCATTTGAACCACGCCTGAACAACAAAGTTAATGTACTCACAATAGTGTATGCCAAAGTGTGGTACATAATGTACTGTAACAAAGTGAAAAGCTTCCTGGAACTGATAGTGAGACATTAGGCTTCAAGCTAATGGAGTTGTTCTCCGGTCTTTGTCCCTGGTTCATTGTGACTCCTGCCTGTCTCTTTGGAACATGGGTTCAACTAAAGATCTTCAAAGCCACAAGTGTGGCCTTTGCAATAAATATAGGAAAGCAAAGGTGGATTTAGAGGGTGAGGCAAAAAAACAAAAAAACAAAGACAGATTGTGGGTTTTGTCTATTTGATCAGGAGAAGGGATCAAATAAAGGTTAGGTGAGTTGACTGCTATGTGTAGTTCAAAGCTATTTAGCAAAGATTAAAGACGGTATGTGTTTAGACCAATACTGACTCCAAACAAGCAGTTTAGGTACAAGTGAAGGTGTCAGGTTTATGTTGAGGCCAGAAGATTAAAGTGTATGGTTTTGTGCCATACCAGAAAACAAAGTCTTACAAGGCTGTAATTAATATAATGAAGTCCCTGTATGTAGCATGCTTATTGCTCTTAAAGGACACTGTAAGAAGCCCGCCTCATGCACTACCTACCTTTCAGAGAGAGCACACACACACATCAGGAAATCCCAACTTAACTCTATGTTTGTGTCAGCAGAGACTGCCCCTCAGTGGCACTTACAGGGCAATACAGGCGCCTCCAGGTAGCCTTCAAAATTTGGTTTAGATTATCCCTAAATAAAACCTTCCCCCCTACGATTTTTATACCCAAAGAAGATGGAATTCAGTTTTCATTATATAGCCTTAAGTCACAACAACAGATGCTCCAAGACACTTTATATTGTAAAGATCCGAGAAAGCCCCGACAATTAGATGACGCCCTGTGAGCAAGCACTTTGGTAGGGAGCCCAACAAGGGACATTGGAGGAAAGAAAATTGAAAAAAAAGAGTACGTCTTGTTTTCCCCCAATCTCCATTACCTTGCTCCGTACTTTGGCAACAGTGGGAAGGAAAAACTCCCTTTTAACAGGAGGAAACCTCCAACAGAACCAGACTGAGGGAGGGGCGGACACAGGGCATCTGCCACAACCAGTTGAGCTGAGGTAAGTAAGTCAGGACAGGTGTTAAGGTTTAAACCAGAACTAGAACCAACAAAGGTGACTAAAATCGCAGCCCTTACTTTCTTCCAGAGAGATGAAGGCCTAGAGAGGAGGAGTCAACCTGTGTTTATATACTGCAGATGTGTGGATAGGTGATGGACAGGGCTGGACTGGGACAAAAAATCGGCCCGGGCATTTTGACTAGAGACCGGCCCACCAAAAATGTGACGTCATTCAGGGGTAAAACCGCAAAGGATTCTGGGAACTTGTGGCAAGAGGTACTAGCACATGCAGGCTTTCAACTGAACTCAGTTACACAGCGATAAAAAGAAACACAAAAAATGGCAAGAAGCTGTAACTGCAATAGCCGGTGTTGTGCCAAAAAGTGATTGCTCATATTTAAATTGCTATAAGAAACTTGTTGGGCTATAATATGTGAAACATAGGTCAAATGCATCCCTCATGGATGACATAAAGTCATCTCTCCATCTCTCTCTCCTGCTCTTTTATTTCTCTCTCTTGCTCCATCTCTCTCTGCTGCTCTTCTGTCTCCTCTGTCACAGACTTCTCCACTTTTGATGATAGATCAGCCTGGTGCAACATGTAAGGATTGGCACAATTTGTTAAGATTTTGAGGAGTTTGAGAAACTAACCTTAAGCATAAAATAAAATTTACTATCAGTAACTTCATAGCACCCGCCCAGCAGTATATAAACTCCGTCATGCTAGCTAGGCAGTACCAGTGACTGTAAAAAGTCAGCACAACGAAAACAAACTACAACTAAACCTGGTTTATATCTGACACAGATAGACAGCAGGGCCCTATTTCAGGAAGCCGGTTTAGAGCAAAATCTGAGTAAGTATACCCCAGAGGTGTGGACTCGAGTCACATGACTTGGACTCGAGTCAGACTCGAGTCATTAATTTTATGACTTTAGACTTGACTTGAAAAAATGTTCTAAGACTTGTGACTTGACTTGGACTTTTACACCAATGACTTGGGACTTGAATTGGACTTGAACCGGTTTACTTGAAAAGACTTGATATTTTACCCAAAATATAAAATTTAACATGCATATTATATAGAGATTGAAAATGTGACGTCATTCACGGGTAGAACCGCAAAGGATTCTGGGAACTCGTGGCAAGCGGTAGTAGCGCACGCAGGCTTTCAATTAAAATCAGTCACACAGCGATAAAAAGAAACACAAAAATGTCAAGTCAAGAAGCTGTTGTATTATTAACTGCAATAGCCGGTCGCATGACAGCCACGGGAAGCCGACGGGTAAAGAGATCGGTTGTTATCGGATTACGTCGTTGAAGAGAAATTGTTCAAGCCATGTTTCCGAAGTAACAAAGACGCGACGGATGGCCTGGATTGCAGCCATTCAAAGATCAAATATAACGTCCCAGAACCCTCCAGCTCACAGGTTAGTCTGCTCCAAGCATTTACACGAAGGTCAGTATTTTTTAGTAGTTAATACGTCATTTTTCTTAACGTAATTGGTGATATAGGTTACAAGCAAGTCTGACGCTGAACAGAAATTGTCGCGCTATGCTCCTTTATTTATTGTGCATAAATAGTGAATTGTCCTGACACAATATTGCGTTTCGCTTCTGTTATTATGGTACATTGACAAAAACATATACTTTTATTCACAGGATAAAACAGGTTTTTTGTATCACTAATTGCCCAGTACGATTACAGCATACAATATTGTTGTCACTGCTACATTTCTGTAACGCTACCAGAAATTATTTCCACTGCTAATTAATTACCGTTGAGCTCAAAGGTCCTATTAATAAACGGTTAAGGAATGTGTATTTATGACGACAATTTGTGAGACTGGTAAACTTATGATACGTACGATGGTCTTTCGTTCTACACGGTGCATTTCAAGGTCCTGTACCCATCCGTCGGTAAACTGTACCTGGGCTTGTTGCAGTGACCTGAAGTTACTAAACTTCATGAGTGTATGCACTCACTCCAAGAACCGTATGATTATAAATATGCATATAAATATGCTAAGATGAGATAGCTGACTTCATCTAACTAGCAAATGTTTTCCAGGCTACGTTGGTGATGCAGTTTTTTTTAATGTATATGATATTTTTGTCATGCGATTTTAAAGCCAGTCCTACAACCGCATCCAAGAATAACATGCAGCTTATCTCAGAACTGTCGGTGAAAATTATTCTTGGAGCTAGGTTTAATTGAGCTGCATTTTAAAGAGGTGCAATTTCACAATTTGTGTATATTTTCTAAGTTCACTATTTTGTCATGTGTTGAGAAAAACACAGATTTTAAAATTACATGGTCTAATATTTACATTTAGCATAACTGCAACATTCTTTTTTCGTTTTTTTTTTTTAAAGACTCGAAAGGACTTGAAATTCAAAATTTCAGACTTGTGACTTGACTCGGACTTTTACACCAGTGACTTGAGACTCGACTCTGACTTGCCTGACATTACTTGAGACTTGACTTGAGACTTGAGGATAAAGACTTGAGACTTACTTGAGACTTGCAAAACAATGACTTGGTCCCACCTCTGGTATACCCTGAGTTAACGAAAACTCTGGGTTTTCGGTTTCACAAAGCGAGTTTAGATTAATTCTGAGCGAGTTACTATGACAACACACTCCGTGAAGCTAACCTGCCCCCTAGCAGGTTTACTTCAACTAACCCTAACTTTCTCCGCCTCTTTGTCGGAAACCTGACTGTAGGAAGTGTCAGACATGGCGTGCCCCTTCCTTGAAGAGCCAGTAGATGTTGAAGCCCAAATTCTCCGCAGAGCTCTCCGCCGGGAGAGAGTGATTAGAGCGCGTTTGGACATTTGATCATTTCCTGATGATTTCCTGTGTGAACGTTACCGTTTTTCAGCACAATCTATAATTTATTTGAATAACATCCTCAGGCCTAATATTGCTCATGTGACACATCGCGGACATTCTCTCAGTTCTGTACATATTATTTGTATTGCACTTCGGTTTTTTGCAAACGGGAGCTTTCTGTATAATATTGGTGACGCTGAGCACGTTTCCAAGTCTGTCGGGCAGTCAGGAATGTTACAGTTGCACTGAAACGTCTCCTGTACTCGTTTGTGGTGTTCCCCGGTCATAGACCCACAAGATTTATCAAAGAGGGATGCCACAAAATTGCAGGTATCAGGATGAACGAAACTTAATTCATGATGTGGTGATATTTGAACTACTACTTAAATGTTACATTTATTTTCACGGTTCCCAGGCGTGATTGGCTGTATAGATGGTACTCACATTCCAATCATTGCTCCTTCAGTAAATGAAGGAGACTATGTGAACAGGAAGTCTTTCCACAGCATTAATGTGCAGGTACATAGTTCCCTGTAGCATTTCAAAGTAACAGATTATTTCATTATAGTAATGGATGCTAATTTGTGTTCTCTGCACTGTGAAGATCATATGTGATGCTGCCAACATTATCACAAATGTGGAAGCCAACTGCTCAGCCTCTGTGAGTGGTGGTGGTGGAGGACCCCCACCTGTTTTTCAGGCCTCCGCTTTTTTTCTGTTGGCTATAACGGGTCACATTTGAGCATACAGAGTAAGCAAATATGTACTTGTAATGTGCTCAGATAATTTCAATAAGTGCTTACAGAGGGGAAATTAATGTAGCCTCTAACTGCAATTGATTTATATAGGACAAACAGACCAAGCACTATGGCTCATAATACAATTACACCTTACCTGTTTGGACTATATTTTTATATTTCATTTTTACTTGCTGCCAGGAACGTTTGGGGCCTGTTGGGTTGCACCTGCGCTCACATCACATGACAAAATAAAATGTATGAAATAAAAAATAAAATAAAATATAATAAAATAACGTGTTACATGGGTGGAAATCCCTAGATCAATGTTTAAATTAACACTCATGCATTGACTCTGTCGGCCATGTTTTGCCATGCATGCTCCCTTTCTTTTGCAGCTGAGGCTGTGTTACTTTTTTTCCGCAAAATTTGCATGTTATAGCCCACCCCCGTGACATCACGCTCCAAAGCCCTATACTGCCATCAGCGCTGTAAAATTGACCGCGCCTTCTTTCCCTCCGTCTCCATGGTGACTCGCTTAATCTGTGCTCCACTAATCAGGGCTTTATGTATCCTCGTGCGCGTGCTTAACTTGGGGTTAAAGCAACTCCGCGTTGATTGAACTAATTGTTATCAGCCTTTCTGAAACCGAATATTCCGAGTTGGACAGTTCGGGGTTACTCAACCCTGAGTATCGTTTTTCACTCTGAGTTTTCTAAACCGGCTTCCTGAAACAGGGCCCTGGTCATAACTTCTTACCTGAAGTTCAGTTCCTCTGCCACTATGACCGGTGGATGCCTCGGGTCTCTCCTCCTCTTGCCTCCCCTTTCCCTTATCCACCTGCTGGCCTCTTGGTGATGTTGCTAAATCTGTGGAAGCTATGCCATAGCTACCGCCAAACAATTCAGTTATTTTTACACATTTGGCAGCGTCTGCCTGAAGGGCTTGTTTCTTTTTGGCCCTAATTTTTTCTGCACCTCCTTTCCTTTTTTTGTTCTCCATTTTCTTTAGTTCGTCTATAAGATTGCTAAACAAGGGCGAGGGTGCATCCGACCTCCTCGGCTGTAATTGGTCCAGCCCAGAGTCGATCATGACTAATTGGCCAATCCAACACCTTTCATTATTTATACCCTTCCAAAAAATAATCGATCGGCCCATAAAAACAAAAAATCGCCAGCGGCCCACCGGGCAAATGCCCGGTATGCCCGATGACCAGTCCAGCTATGGTGATGGAGCACAGGTGTCTGGAATCCACGACGAAATGTAAGAGAGGTCCTGTATCTCTGAGGGTTGGTAGATGTCAGAGCCAGTGTGGGAGAGCATGTGGATGTGATTGTACAAAGAATAAAAATAAATAAACATTGAAATAAAAAAGGCGGAAGTGGTTTCGGGAATACAGCAGCGATCATTTTAACGAATTTAAAAATGCATTTATTTCCTTATTTATTTCCCTTCTTGTTTTTCCCCATAAAACACTAGTATTCCGGGTTAGGGTTGTTAGGGTTAACCCTAACCCTGGCTGTTAAGGCTTTACGTCGGGGCATACGTTTACAAACGCCAGGCAGCTGTTAGAATTGGTTATTAAACAACAACAGAAGGGTGCAAGTTTGTAGAAGAGCTGGTTGTGGTGGTTGAAGGCGAGTCCATCAGGAGACCGCTTGATTTAAAGTCCCCGTTGCTGCTGGCTTCATGCCAGGAGTCAAAATGGCGGATGCTGGGAAAGTTGCTCAGCTTGCACAGAACACTCACAGAAGGGTATTTTGAGGTAGTTAAAATCGATAAAGATGTAAAAGTGGTTATGTATAATGTTATGGCCACTTCTGTGTGAAATGAAGTGAAAACCAGAATAAAGATCTTTAACTCGGGAGATGTATGTTGTTTTGAGCAAAAGCGTTGGAGTAGCTAGCTAGCGCCCCCTAAAAACCCAGGAGTCCCGAGAGCGGTCGTTCCCAGATTATATCAGCTTTGTGGTTCACGCCCATTCGTGCTCCTCAGCTGTGGCGGGTCCTAAGGAAGTGAAAGTATTTTTTTTCTTGTCGTTTTCTTCTGCGCACAATGCTGCCGTGAACGCCGCAATCTCCTCTTCGTGGAAAAGAAAGGTGCTGTAGCTTCTTCGGTGAGTTTGGCTCGCTTGTTAATACGTAAATTAATACGTAAACGAACGAGTCAGTATAATGCAAGATGAAGCTGAGTCAACAGTCCCGTCTTGCAGTTCAGCTGGATGAGGTTTTTGCCAAACACTGGTGTTTTTACTTTCGATTTCTCATTCTGGGTTAAAGCAGCTGATGGTGTTTTTTTTTTCCCCTAGGGGGTCGATTTTAGTTAAAGTTCATTTCTATGTGTTCAAACGATGGTTAGGTTTCCTTATTGTTTTTTTGTTTTGTTTTGTTTTTTTTTTAACTTTTCAGCTATTCGCGCTACATTGAGAGCACTTCCAAAACAAGAACTTATATCACTGAGCATGCGCAATGCTACACGGGTATTTACAGTGACTGTTGATATGCAGATCAATAATACAGTAAATAATTATCAGGCAACAGGTAAAATAAGCGTTTGATTTGCTGCTGAGTGAGAGTAACTTCTAAAAAATGAATTTATTTTTAGCAAGCAGAACAAAATGCAACAAAAAAACACGAGAAAGTGCGAGCCATACAACATATCTTCATCTGAAACACCGATTCCAACGATGTATTGGCCCCGTTACTGTTTTTACTTTGAAATGTTTATATGATTTCACTTCAGCTTGTTTTTCCGTGTTTTTCACATGAGTGTTGATATGCAGTTAAGCCTGCAGTTATCACACTAAACTCCAAATAGTGCTCTGTGAAACAGCATCTCCGATGCTTAAATTATGATATTTTTCTTTCTTCTTCTTTTACTGCTCCCTTTAGAGGTCGCCACAGGGGGTTATCTGCCCCCATCACCTCATGCCTAGCTTCTTTCTTTGTCTCACCAACCTCCTGTATGTCCTTCCTCACAAGAATCCTCTCTGAGCTGTCCCTCTGGTGTATTAAGTGTAAATCTTAGCATCTTATTAAACCATTTGTTTCCACATAAAGGGGACAAATGTTTTAGGTGAACATTTTGCATTCTACCTATCAATATCTTACAAGCTCTAAAGTTGATAGAAGTTGAAACTGGTCACCTACCTGCCTTTTTCAGTCCCCGTGACTTCATAAGTACAGGGAAATGCACATATCAAGGCCTGAAAAATACATTTAATCTTTGTCAACAACAAAAACTCTAAATGTAACAGTTTTTGCTCTCTACAATTATTTATAAAACCAACACTAAGTCTAAGGGGATATATTAAACTGTTGTAGAGAACATCTGAACACCTAATTGGTTCTCGATTTTAAAGCTACATAATGTAAAAATATAGTCATAGTAGAAAAATTTCATTGGCACTGAAGAAGGCTAGAGGCTAGAAGATAAGTCTGGTATGAAAATCCAGGTAGAGGGGAGACGTTTAGTATGATCTACCTTGTTTGGAGCCACCTGTCCCACATGGTGATATGACTCCTGAAAGTTTACCCAAAATGTTCTGTTTAAAAATGTATCAGGTGAATTATCAGAGCACACATCAAACATTCAGGGTACCAAAGGTTTTGACTACGTGAACTGTCTTTAGTGCTTGAGGTGAATGTCAATCAGCTGATTGCCATCCAAAGAGATTCCTCAATACTAAAAGCTGAATGGCAGTCCAAGAGTTTTAGTCTCATGTGGTGTTAAATTAAAAAATAAAGTTTAGCTTCCTTCATCTCAACCTGGAGAGATGAATCTGACTGTCCAAATGAAGTAAACTTTATCATTTGACAGCGTGCACAAGGTTCTTCACAGACATCCACATGCCTGCAAATGTTGTGTGACTGTGCAGCCTTGTGTGTAGAAGCTGTAGATTACAACAGAGCACCTGTGCAGCGACTTCAGAGTGAAACAGGAATGACTGCTCTGCGCCATGTCTCCAGCTGTCTGTGTCCTCAACATTGGATCATTCAATTTCTAAAGACCAGGGTCACAATGATTGTTCCCCTTGGTTAGTCTTTGTTACAAACATTAAACTGGGCCTGTTTTGTTATTGAAAGCATGACGTATCCCACTTATTGATGCTCAGGCTGGTAATAAAAAAAGCATTCTGATCAAAAATGTGATTGTGGCACTGGCATTGAGTGTAAAATTGATTTGGTTGGGTTTTTATGGCCTAAATGTGTTTTTAACCTTCTGTGTTTTTAACCTTCAGGTGGGAGACACTGACTGAGTTTTTGTGGACTGACTTTGCAGTAAAATGTTTCTCACTGACTTTTCATCTTTTCAGGAGCATCTGCCATTGTTATGGCTCTCCAAACCTGTCTCAAAGCTGCGCTGAGGAGCAAATATGAGAGCCTGGATGAAGCCTTTTCCAAAAGCTCAATACTTCCTTCGAGGCTCTGCTATCAGGACATCAGGTACAACTACACAGAGCCTGAATTCTTCCAGCATGAGTACAGACGCCTGGATAGGAGCTTCTTTTTTCCAGACGCTCCACTTGCAGACATTTTATCGTGCAAATGTCAACATAACAGAAATAGAACAGTCATCACTATAGGAGTGAGCGGAGTCGGAAAAACCACAATGGTGCAGAGCTGTGCTCTTGATTGGGCCAAGGACAAGGGGTACCACAGCATCAGCTTCCTGTTTCCTCTCACCTTCTGGGAATTGAATCTGCTGAAAGATAGACTGAGCCTGATTGAGCTTCTCCAGACATTTTACCCTGAACTGAAGGAGCTTGATGCATCTGTCCTAAATGACGACGGGGTGTGGTTCATTCTCGATGGACTAGACGAGTTTCAAATCCAGCTCAACTTTGACTGTCCAGCTGTGAGTGATGTTTCTGAAGCATCAACTGTAGACAGTCTTGTCACTAACCTAATCAGGGGAAATTTACTCCCAAGAGCTCATATATGGGTAACGTCTCGAATTTCAGACGAGTATCAAATACCTCCCTTTTATTTGCTGAAAAAAACGGAGCTGCGGGGATTCAGCGATGAAGAGAAGGAGCAGCACTTCCGAATGGTCATCGGTGATGATGATCTTGTCAACAAAGCCATCAATCACGTGAGAATATTGAGGAGCCTGGACTCCCTGTGTCAGATACCTCCAATCTGCACCATTATGGCAAGTGCTTTAAAGGATCACGTAAAAGGGCAAAAGGGTTTTAAATTGCATCCCTTGAGTCTAACTGAGATTTACAATCTGGGTTTCGGTGCGCTGGAAGCTAAACACTTGCCTATCTTTACCAAGCTGAAGAAGGTGGCGCTGCTTCGGATGGGAGTGCAGAACGTCATGTATGAGGATGACCTTTCAGGAAATGGGATAAGTGTCGAGGAAGCTTTATCTTTCGTAGAAACATTCCCGCTTGTTTTGAGAACGGAGACGGGACTGAACGGTACCACTGTGTTTCGCTTTGGCCACTTGAGTGTTCAAGAGTTCCTGGCTGCGTCTTACAAACTGGAGGACATCAAAGCTCAAAAAATGAATTTAAGCTCCTGTATTCAGCATCAAGTGGATGAAGTGCTGGAGAATAATGAGGGAGTCTCTGATCTCCTACTTCGTTTCATGTTTGGCCTCATTAAGGAGCGCATGCTGTTGCCACCCAAAGATTTGCTCTTTGGCTATGTCAAGAAGAAGATCCTGAGCAAGATATCGTCCTACAGCACCGTCATCCTGTTTCACTGCCTGCGGGAGTACGACAGTCAGGCGTTGCAGGAGGAGGTTAGGTTCTTTCAGAGGTATGGCGTTTCTCAGATCCCAGGGTTCTCACTGATGCACTGGAGAGACTTGATGCAGAGGATCAGAGCTTTTGAAGGGATTCGAGAGACTTTTGAGATGGAGGTGTCAGTGAGATGTGATGACAAACTCATCAAGAATATTCCAGCTATTTTCAAATCCAGGAAAGCCATGTAAGTTTGTACTTACTGCATTCACTGAATTTTATCCATACGCCTATTTTCTTAACCACTTATCCAGGCTGGATCCAAGCTGTTATAGGGCGAGAGGCAGTGTTCACAATCACAGGGCAGTATGTACAGATGCTACACACATATTCGTACATTTAAATGAACTGAAATGTTTTATCTCACATCATATGACAAAACTGTGTTCCTTCAGGTAATGCAGGACTTTTGTTAAACCCCTTGAATTAAAGCTGTAAGTCAGTGTGTCAGGGGTTCGATTTAAAACCCACTGTGATTGTGCACAGAGCTGTAACTGCAAAATTATTTCATTGTCTACTTACTTAAACATTTGCCTGGACATACAATATTTCCCTCTTTGCCAGATGTCATTAACTTCTACCTCTTTGCAGGCTGAAATTCTCCAACCTGACTGACAAGAGCTGCCCAGCGTTGGCAGCAGTCTTAAGCTCAAAGGAGTCATTCCTGAGGGAGCTGGATCTGGGGTACAACAGCTTCAGCACCAGTGGAGTCCAGGAACTTGCAGAGGGCCTGAACAGTATGACTTGCAGGCTGAAAATACTTCGGCTGCAAGGCTGTGGACTGACCGCAGAGACCTGTCAGTATTTGAGCCAATGCCTGATGCAACACCAAATACTGCAAGAGCTGGATCTTAGCAGCAATGGAATAGGAGATCGGGGGCTGAAGCTGCTGTCGCATGGTTTGGGAAGTTCTAGTTGCCGGCTGCAGACATTAAAGTAAGTGTTCAGATGGTAAAGCGTTGTTTCTCTATCAAGACCCCCTAACGCTTTTCTGACTTAATTTTGTTGATTAATTTTAAACCCCAATGACATTCTCAAAAAAAGTTGTTTTTTTTCTTTTGCATAAAGTAAACCCTCAAATACTTCATCATTCATAAAGCCGATAGTTACTCTGTCCCCACAGACCACTTATAAGTCAGGAAAAATCACAAATACTCCACAGTGAAAAAGGAATTGGGGGGGAGAAGCTATGGTATAATGGGTTATGTTCCACATAAGAGATCACCACCTAGTGAGCAATCAACTCAAAGATTAATAGGATCTAAAGTGTTTGTCTCTCCCTGATGAGCATTGGTACAGTTTACATGGAGGCGAAGAAGACTTACCGTTTTATTTCTGGGTTTTTTCTATTTATTCTTTACCACGTCTCAGGCTGTTAAATGCCACCAGGACTGCAGCTGAAAGAACGACACTACCTGTCTTACTGTTTCTGCCTGGCAGCTGATTTACCTGTCCATTAACACCATTGATGCTACCAGATCTTTGGCTCTTTCATGTGAACATGACCTTACCTACACTGATAACCCTGAGTTGCCTAAGTGAGCTGATAACCACATTCATGTATTTGCTTAGCCTGATTTATGATGTTAGGATAAGTGAAGCCAAATAATGGAAGCTATCCAGGATACGTTGAATTTGCTTCATAGTGCAGGTCATAGGTCTCGCTGACAAACACGCCCAGTGAGACAAAAAATTGACGACATAAATGAGCATCACAATACGCTCTAATTCAAATCACACCAACAGACAGAAACAATCTCATCATCAGACTGTTGAATCATGAATTAATGAGGAAATGAGGTAAAAACTGTGTTTGCTGAGCTCTTCGATCCGTCCGTCGTCAGTCCCCGAGATCATCTGCACATCAGTCAGGCCAGGTTTTAAATTTCAACAAATTTTGCAAAAAATTCCAAATCAGTGTTTTTACTTTTAGTTTCAGTTATTGGGTGTAAAAGACCGATTTGTATTATTGTAAAGCTAAATTTGTGGCATCTTTAAATAAAATAAAAATGTAAATAAATTAAAAGGGTTGTATGGATCTGGATACCTGTGTATTTATGTTGTATGTTTATCTTGATATTAACATTTTTAAAACATTAATAATATGTTACTGAGGAAAAAAACCCCAAAAGAAATCAAGCAGTTCGAATACTTTAAGGAGTGATAGTGTAAATGCTGCACCTTTTACTCACAGCTGTGCACATACAATATTAAAATGACACTGATAAAACCATTCCTCACAGATGAAATTATGTTGTGTATTTATCGTCTGTATTTCTTACTCATAGGTTGTCACAGTGTGACATTAAAGAGGCTGGCTGCTATGATCTGGGCTCAGCTCTGCTGATAAACCCTCCTTTTCTCAGTGTGTTGGATCTAAGCATCAATTGGATTGGAGACGAGGGGGCCAATGAGATATTTAACAATTTTGACATATCGTATCTAAAAAAGTTGGAGTAAGTATGGCTTAATCTACAGAAAGTCCTTTTTCCAGTAACATACCAAAGCATATAAAAGTTGGGTTCATAGATAGACACGTTTGATTTATGGGATAAATGTAGGCTTTAAGTGTGGTTAGTCTTGATTTAGTGAGTTGATCACAAATATCACATTAACTCGAGGGAAATTTAAGCCATTTTTATACACAGTCCCCTCTTTTTTGTGTGTCTTTTTTTGTGCGCCAAAGCGGATCGTTTACGCCTAGTCAGCCCCCATAGACTACCATGTTAAAAAGAACCGCTTTAAAGCAGAAACAACCATGTTTACAACCTTCTAACAAAAATATCTTTTGGCTTCTGTGGACAGTTGGAGTTTGGAGGAATTTATGCCGCTAAGGTTTAGTGGCTACTTTGACAGATGTAACTGTAGCTACTAACTGCAGTCACTGAACTGGATTTCTCCAGTGTTTTGATGCCTTTTATGAGCTTTTAATACAATTATCTGACAAGTAATATGGCAGGAACTAGTGTATATATTGTGCTCATACGGTTTAAAGCTTTAGCCGCTAACTTAGCATGTCACCCTCTCCAAATATGGTCACTTCCAAAAATATCATGGTACCATAATGTAGCTAATGAGGCTGCCATTTCTGCTTCCATCTTTTATTTACAGCCAATAATTAAAGCAAAAACTCTGCATGTTTAGCCCATATTTATGACTGTAACTTCATTATACTTTGCAAGAAAGCCAATTTAAAAAAGAAAGATGTCTGTCACCACAGATGTATGGATAACTGCTGCTTATCAACATAAATTGATAGATTTCACTCATATGGTCTTTCGTGTCTTTGGCAGGTTGTACTGCTGCGGCCTCACCGTGCTGAGCTGTGAAAGTATTGGGGAAGCTCTGAAGAGTGAAACGAGCACTCTGTTAGAACTCAATTTGAGCAACAACAGCTTGAAAGATGCTGGGTTTAAAATCATCTGCGAAGGCATGTATGCGTGGTGTAGTCTCCAAAAACTCAAGTAAGCATGACTTGATTACACACTGACTGAAACAAAGAGACGTTAAAAATCCTGGCAAAGATTTATTTTTAATCCATTTATTATCGATGAATATTTGGCCTAACACATTATTCATGTTTGTGGTATTTCTCCTCAGTGTTTCACGATGTGGAATCACTGGTGCAGGTTGTCGATACCTGGCAAAGGTCCTCTGTTCAATCTCGCAGCTCACCGATGGCTGGATGGGAGTTGGCGAGTGGCAGGCGGTGGAGCTGATAGACCTGGACCTCAGCATGAACCACATCGGAGACAAAGGAGTGAAAGAAATTTCACCCGGCCTAATGAATCCTTTGAGCCACCTGAAAACTCTGAAGTGAATCTTTTTTTTTTTTTTAACCAGACTTCATAATGACAGCGTGGGCTCAGTTTGATTGAAAGAAAAGCTTGCTGTAACATAGCTTTTTGCTTCCTTTCAGCCTGAGTTACTGCAGTCTGACTGACAGCTGCTGTGCAGAACTCGCCTCTGGACTGATGTCAAAGGCGAACATTCTCAGCGAGCTCGACCTGTCTCACAACAACCTTCAAGATAAGGGAGTGAAGAAACTCTACATCGGACTCCAAAGCCCGCAGTGCAAACTTGAGAAACTGTCGTAAGTTATTAAACTTTTATACTATGTTTACAAAAACAACAACAAAAAAACCCTCTTTCTAATAAAGTTAAACGAGTCAACACATGGGCTGTATCTGCAGTGGCACATTAGATCAGTGCTTCTCAAACTTTTCACAATGAGTACCACCTCATAAAATATATGGCTGTTGAAGTGCCACCCTTATGACGGACATTAAAGTACAGTAGTATAGGCCTATTTAACACCACATACAGTTTACACGAGACAGTTTTATTTCTTATGAATGCTATTTATTTAACTGTCATAAACAGGATGTGACAAGTGATAATAATAACAACTGTACTGCAATAAAACATTCACAGCAGGTGGGATATCCAGTCTTTAAATAATGACCTGATGAATCCTGCTTCCAGGTCCAAACTACTCTGCATTTATTAAGGCTGTTGTGTATTTAACATGTTTTAATGCTTTGTATCTTGTTATATTTAATCTCAACAAGCCCCTAAAAACACTCAGTGATCACTGTCGGCCTCTCTCAGTTTTTATTACCACTCTTCATTTTAAAGCTCAGTTTTTAAACCCTTACGATTATCTCAGTTGTTCTCCTGACTGAAGTTTGGTTCGTTTACAGCATCCTGTGATTGCATTTGTCTCTAACCATCGGGAACCCTCACGTTAACTTTTATCGAGTGGAAAAAAGTTAGCGTTCATCCTCCAGCTTCACTGTGTTTATATTGTGCTAACCATAGCTGTGTAGCTAGCCACAACGCAGCACATCATTATATACCCGACTAGCCCGACTTCAGTAACCCTACAAACGTCACTGCTGTTTAGTTTTCTGTCTTCATTTATGTTGGAAGTGATAACAGAGCTGTACGTTTGAACTTTTGCTGAGGCGGTTAAGCTGCCGGAGTTTTG
Organism: Astatotilapia calliptera; assembly: GCF_964374335.1. NCBI lineage: Eukaryota > Metazoa > Chordata > Actinopteri > Cichliformes > Cichlidae > Astatotilapia > Astatotilapia calliptera. The sequence continues at coordinate 3,437,044 of NC_137427.1, forward strand.
GCTTCACGACCCTACAAGGAGCTTCGGCATCCAGGCGATAGTTTCCGACTCACCCACGACATCTCCAGCGCCTCTACCGATTCTCCCGGGGGCCTCCGACACATCGATGGTGGCTGGGATCGTGGCACGGCAGCACCGCGGAAAAGGGCTGTGCTTTTTACCGTCAGTGTGACAACGCAGTGCCGCCTTTGCAGTTTTAAGGCCCAGGGAAATGAGCCCACCAGCACTCTCTAGTGGCCGTGACACTGGCGATAAGGAAAGGCTGCTCTTCATAGAGGACTCACGCTCAGGGAGACGTTTTCTGGCTGACCCCAGCTCCCAGAAGAGCCTCGGGAACTCTTGTGTTGTCTTTGCATAGCTCCACAATCGTATATTATTTAATCTTTTAAAAAAAAAGGAGTTTTCCCGCATACCACCAGAGAGAGCCCAAGTACCACGAGTGGTACGCATCCCACAGTTTGAGAAAGACTGGCTTAGAACCAGTGAAGTAAAATTCAGGTTCTCAGTTTATGTGAAAAGTCTACAAAATTAAAATTTACAAATATATGTTAAAAAATCCTCACAAATATGTTACAAAAATAAAATAAAAAAACACAAACATTTATGATGGAAAAAAATAGTTGAACAGTTTTTCGTTGTCACACTTCAGGATAAAGTTGGAAAGAATTCACATCCGCACCGGCCCTCAAGGCCTGGAGTTCCCCCACCCCTGCAATAAGTGAATCTTTTACCCATTTAACCATGTAAAGCAGGGGTGGGGAACTCCAGGCCTCGAGGGCCGGTGTCCTGCAGGTTTTAGATGTGTCCAACACAGCTGATTTAAATGGCTAAATTACCTCCTCAACCTGTCTTGAAGTTCTCCGGAGGCCTGGGAATCATTTGAGTCAGGTGTGTTGACCCAAGGTGATATCTAAAACCTGCAGGACACCAGCCCTTGAGGCCTGGAGTTCCCCACCCCTGGTGTAAAGTGAAGCGATTTTGTTCCTCGACTAATGAAAGTTTCCCTCTTGAAATTTTGCATAGTTCTTTTATAAATTTGTACTTTTTTTCCTCAAATGATTTTTTTTCGTCTCTTTGTGGCTTTAACCTTCAGATGATATTAGCCCACTCCACTCTCCACAAATGGGCGAGACCTTAAATACTTCCACACATATGTGCTGCTAAGTTAGTGTTTTTGTAGCACAGTCGACTGTGAGCCCAGTAATGCACCCAGATGTTCAGATCTGTATTTATAACAAAACATGTTGACAAGTTGAAATATAAGTCAAATAGAATTTGCAGCTCCTCTTAATTCAAAAGACGTGCACTGGAGAGACTGTGTGTCACCGTCTCCATGAGATAAAGAGTAACAAATTTTTTGATTTGCCCTTGAATTTATGCAGTTATTGCTCAAATGACAGAAGTGATAACAAACATGTCCTGTTAATGTTTGAACACAAAATACTCGCCCAAGTTATTTGTTAATAACCAAATGATGCACCTGAGTCGAGCTCGGGTAAATGCATGTGCATGTTTGTTTGCAGACCCACACTGTCGGGGTAGACTGAGCTGTTCTGTATTTCTGTTTCTGTTCAGACTGAGGACCTGTGGCCTGACCTCGAGGAGTGTTCAGTTCCTGACCTCAGCCCTGAAGTTAAACCCGTTCTATCTGACAGAGCTGCATCTGGTGGGCAACAGGCTCGAGAACTCTGAAATCAGAGCACTCGCGGAGCTAACGAAGAACCACAAATACGCACTCAGGACAATAGAGTGAGTACCAAAGATGTGAAAAATACTCAGATAAGAGCAGGTGGGTTTCTGCTTTTGCCTTGTTGGATGGTCATTCACAACCAAGAAAAACGGATAATATTTAAGTATCGTAACACTGATAGTTTCTACTTCTATTTAGTTGTAAAACGTGAGACCTCAGATGGTACTGTGCAAAAGAAAAATTGTGAGATTTTTAAAACCTGGGCACTATTGTTCCATCTCTTTGGGTCTGTTATTAAAAAAACACAGAAATGTTTGTTTTCATTCAACGTTGAGCAAGAATGCTGTAATTTAACCAACAGCCCTGAAACAGTGGGAGTGTAATGGCTTAAAGCAACGCTCCACATTAAAGTTGTTGTTATTTTCCCCACTGATGGGCTCCAATTATAAGTCTCTCTCTGAGGTATCACACGATTGCATTAAAGCAGTGTAAACATTAGGTAGTACTCACATTCACGGCTTCAACACTGATTTTCTTGAATATGGTGGATTACACTGAGCACATGCGACAGATCCCAGAGTCTTTCACATCTGTCAGGTGTTCAGGGTGAATCTGAATCTGTGAAGAGAACAGGGCACCAGCGGTTTCTGCTTCCCGGCTGGACTGACTGATGTCCCTGAAGTTTAACTCACTTTGGGTTACATTGTGATGACTAAATGTTTCCTGTTAATCATCACCCCCAAAATAGGAAAATAAGACCCACAACTGTCCTTCAGTATATTTCTGTCCTTATCTTTTCACTATTCATAACAAATTTCACTCCCTTTATTTCAAGCATTCATGTGCCTTTTTTTGTTATCTTATCTTCCAGCGTCTCAGTGGACTGAAGAAGAAGTGACACAAATGGCTCTGTCTCCTTATTTGCGCAGAAACTGGATGGCTACCACATAATTCTGTTCAGTTTGAGTTTCTGACTTAGAAATAGTGTAAAAATACCAAATGTGCTTTAAAAGATTCGAAATGTTTAATTTTCCATTATTACCTCTTTGTATATAATGTTTTTTTAACCAAGTACTTTATTTCTGGGCCATAGAAGAATTGCCCCACGTCTTGGTTACGGTGGCCATATTCCAACAAATGAAACGTTGCTAATGCCGAGAGGCATGTGGTATGTGAAGGACAAAGTTATTTCACGTGAATGTGACATTTGTAGCCAAGTAAAAACAATAAGTGTAAAAACAAGCTAACATTTTTATATACGATATTGTTCATAATTTACTACATTCTCGTTTTTTTCACTGTAACATTGAAATTGTTGAACTGTTCGTTCTGTCAGCTGGTGCAAACAGCGTTACAAGGTACTTCACATAAGTTATAAACACTGACACATTACAAAATGTGGTAAAATGAGAGAAATGGCTTAAATTAAAGCTAAACAGAGTGATAATAAAACACTCGGGTGACATTAAAAGTTGTCACAAAACACTCTGAGAATCATCTTCCATCGCTTTAATCAGTTAGTTATTTATGAGAGTTTCTATCATATTCTGCCCAAACTGTAGCTGGTCACTTTTAATTTTCCACCTTGGGTGTAATATGTTTACCTGCAGGAGAGCCATGGGACAGCTTTCACTGCCTTTTTTCACAGCTGTTCAAAAACAGAGGTTTTGGATGCCTATTAATGTGGAGCATTTTCTCAACATTTGGCACGGTGTCCTGGTCACCCAGTCACACTCACTGTTTACATATCCATGCAGTTTTATTTGTTTCATTCCTCTTGAATGTGATGCATCAGCAGAACTGACCTCATCTCTGTAAACCGCACACAATAAATGCCTCTATTTTTGAAACAAGCAGTGCCGGTTAATTTGTTCTGTTGCAGCAGAGCGCCATCTAGCGGCTCATTGTTTCACAGAGTGACGCGTGTGACGCCACCTGACACAGCAGCTCTGTGTTTGTGTCGGTGTCGGTGCATCACACCGGCAGCATCTCCAGTTTCACCGCAGTCCAGTGAGCGCGCCCCGCGGCTGAAGGTAGGGTAGGCTTTGGGATGTTTTTCAGGGTGTTTTCCAGCGCAAAAAGCTGCGCTCTTTTCCTGCATCCTTCACTAATCCTCCGCAGATGGATGGGGATTTCATGTGTGTTCTGTGTGTGATGGTTGTTATGTAATTGCATCACACTGACAGTGAGGCTTGAATGTTGTTTGGCTTCCATGTCACGGTAATTTGATAAAGGAGAGAGGTACCAAAAAGTACAGAGGGGCGTGGGGGGCTGGGTAGGCCCGGATGGCGCAGTTTCAGCGCACAGACATTGCTCCCCAACGGCCACACCATCATCTTCATCAGCAACATCGCGCTGCCACAGCTAAATAGTGCTGTGTAATAACTGTGTGACTCCTGGGACATGCGGGCGTCTCTAGTGCAGGTCTGCAGCGTCATGACCACCGCCTGGTCGTTGCGGCAGTGTCGCACAGAAATGTCCTGCAATGACACGTTTTTACGTCCGACCTGATGAGCTGGATGAGATTTGTAAGATTGGGGGGCTTCATTTTGAAGTGCACGAGTCTTGAGTGTATGGGCTGCTGTGCTCTGATGTTAGCTCAGTTTACTGTGTATTTTGGCAAATGCCAACATTTTCCTTTCATAGCCTGCTAAACGAACAGAACAGTAAATGCAGTATTTACCCCCTTACCCCTCCCAGACTCATATATATTTAAATAACCACCGGTTTATGCAGTAAAATAAAAGTTTAGGTTCATTCCAACATTTTTTTTTGTTTTTTTTTTGGTAGTTCATTTGTTGTCTATTTGACTATAATAACCTTGGTTTAGTCTGCAAGCTTCTAAATCTGCTGAACTGCCCATGCGCAAGACACTTCCTTAGCTTGTGAGGGAGTAGTGCAGGTGTTGCTAATCAGACTTACTGTTAGCTAACTAAATTTTGTTTAGCCTCAGAAAACAAAAGGTAAGGTGATGGTTGGAGCTAGTGTATTATTTTGTTTTATGTATATATTTCTAATTGTTAATTTGGATATGTCTCTGTTTAAATTTCAATGTAAACTTTCAAAATACCAGCGGGAAATCCCGTTAGCTTATTGTTAGCTCGTAGGGCGGTAAATTTTGTCATAATAGAAGCAAACTAATATGAGCTTTACTTTTAACCGGCTTGTTATTATTAAATTAACTTATTTTATTATGTAATTAACTCGTGCATTCTATATTTATATGCCAGTCTGAGCCTTGGTGTGAAATAGTACAAATGTGTTTTGTTTTTTTAATATAAAACCTAATGTGCTATGCTGTAAATAAACTAGGGTTTAATACATAAATAAAGGCTTGGAAAGAAAATGTTTTCAAGTTTAACAGGTACACTAAATTAATTATTTAGTGTCCCATATTTATTAAGTACAGTGTAAAAAGTATATAAAATCCCTCTTAGCCATTTAGTGGGGCGTACCAGTATTTTATAGGCCACCATTAAATGTGATATTAATGTTAGATCCGTTGTTATTATACATTAATATCACACTAATATTTAATATTCAAGAACTGTAACAGCCCTAATAGTAGTTTAAACCACTTGGTACGAAAAAGGGACCCAATTGATAAGGTCACGTGACAGGAGAAAATGTAAATGAATTGAGAATATTGCCAAAAAAGTATAATTGTTGAAAAGAAATCTGAACTGAAAAAAATACCCGACAGTTTGTACTTTAACAGTTCACTTAAACTGCAATTTGGTTTTTACCAGAATTAATTCATTAAATAGTTAATGAATAAGTCAATTACTGTGCCTTGTTTTAGTGGATGTTTTGTTAAAAATAGTGCCAGGTTATATTTTCTTCTTGCTACACAGAAGAAATGGGGAGGAAAAGAATGACAAACACATAAATAGGTTAGAGAGTCTAGTCTATTTTAAAAATAAAGGACTGTGCACATTTCAACTGTTGGTGATTTTTGGGGTTTTCTCTGTATTACTTTAGGGCCTTTTCCTCACAATATGAAGCGCCTTGAGGCTACTTTTGTTGTTTTGTTGCTAAATAAATAAAACTGAATTGAAATTGAATTGACCCAAATGCTTCACTTTTGAAATACTCCTACTGTGCAAAGAATGGTGTATATTTGAAGTACAGTACAGTATTTGTGGTCATAGGAGAGCAGGTGAGGTGCATCTTCTTAGTTAAATTAATAAGGAATAATTATGAGAGCATTTCCTGGACATGCCTTCATAGCACCAGAGTAAGGACAGATTAAAGCAGAAAGGCTTGTCGGAGGCAAGGCAAGGCAAATTTATTTGTATAGCACAATTCAACAACAAGGTGATTCAAAGTGCTTTACAGAGACATTAGAAACAAAAACAAATAAAAAGCATGATTTAAAATTGATTAAAACAAGCAAACAAACAAACTAACTAAACACACACATTTCACACCTGTTCGCGCGATCTGAACCCTTATCGTAAGGGGAGCTACCAGTCCTTCTGTGGACGAGCTACTTTCTATTTTAAATTCCCTGAATTTAAAATACTCTCTAGACCCAGTCTAGACCCAGCTGGGGAGCTACCCAGAGCTCTAAACCCACTTAACAAACAAACAAACAAAACAGTATATAAAATCAAAACAGATAAAATCAGAAATAGATAAGATCAGTAGTTAGTGCAAGTTTTGAAATTTAAGCTTAAAAGTGTGGATTTGGTGCTTTATTCAAATGCAGCTGAGAATAGGTGAGTCTTCAACCTGGATTTAAATAAACTGAGTGTTTCAGCTGATCTGAGGCTTTCTGGGAGTTTGTTCCAGATATAAGGAGCATAAAAGCTGAAACCTACATTTGAGAAGCAGTTCTTGTTTATATACAATAAAATCCACAAGTATTTGAACAGTGGCACAGTTTTATAATTTGCCCTCCATACATCAACGCAGTGCACTGATCTGGCTTTTTCCAGTTCTGATACAGATGCCCACAGCCAAGGTATCTGCTTAATCCAATACCTGTTTTGCATTAATAATCTGTAATCCTCCCTGTGAGGACTCATTTGTTTATATGTGAGATAAAATCAGGCTTGATATAAACAGCTTCCATAACTCTGTAAATTAAAAGTGAAAAGTTAATGGATCCAAGAATATACATTTGTTGAATTTATTAGCGAAGTAATAAATGATAACAAGCTCGGTATGAACACCATCAAATATAAATAATGTGTTGGAGGTATTCATCCAACTTATTTGCATTAGACTTATTTTGGTTACAGTGAGTCATTAGGCTGCTGCAGGATGATGTCAGGTACAGTCACATTGGTATCTCCTTTTTTCTCCTCACACACACATTATGTGTGAAGTAGGGCTGTTTGATATAGCGATATATATCAGATGATGATATGAAAACGTCAATCGTTGCATATATTACGCTTTCGTTTGTTTCTTGGTGTTGCAAAATAAACTGTTTATGGCAATATTTTTTCATTGTTTTGATAGTCACTGTAGAATTTCTTAAAGTTCTCTCTTTTTCCTATATTTAATATAACCACGCTACGGACGGAGAAGCGACTGTTTTTATGCGTTGACGTTAGCAACAACGACCGTAAAACCATTGCGTGGCTCCGTCGTCCGCTTGTTTATTTTCTACATAAACCTTTCACAATAAAGCTGAAGATCCTGTTGAGATTTTTTCAAAATAAACTGAATCACATGAAGGAGTACGGATGAGAAGCAAAAAAGAGCCGTCAGGTGCTAAAAAATAAACCTTAGAATCAAACGTCAGAACAGGCTTTTCCCCGCAGCACGCCGTGTAATAAATAGTCACAAAGAAAATGTCTAAAAATGTAGTTTCATGCATCGGTCCAAAAAAAAAAAACTTCACGCAAATCGAGCTGCCCGAGATTCACAGAATTTACAGAAAATGTAAAATTTTTGTGATACATAACGTTGTCGGGACGATAAATGTCTTATATTGGGATATGAGATTTTGGTCATATCGCACAGCCCTTGTGTGAAGCTGTCCAAAGAGCTGAAGTGAAAGATTATTTAATCAAGCTGAGGACAACACATTATATTACAAAGCCATTTGGATCCAAATATCAGTTCAGGGTATATCAAGCAATCAAGATGTGACTGAAGTGGAGATTTTGAACTTTGATTCAAGCGGTTTAATGCAGCCAAGTTTAGGTTGTGTGGCCAACTTAGTATTGGTCTGACTCAAAAAAATAAACCTATCAGAGAGAAGGGACTTTAGGAGCGGCCAAATCAATTGTCAATAATGTTGATTGGCCAATTTCATTTTAATGGGATCTGTCACCTCCTTTATGAGGCTCAAATATGTTTTAAAGCTCTGCTGATAAATTCATTTTTCTGACACCCGGTTTAAATGAGAGACAATTTTCAGGCTGTTTAATTTTTCAGATTTTAATTTCAGTTGAGTGTTTGGCTTCCAGAGTTAAAACAAAGAAATCAAGATAAAAATTATCATTGTGTCTTTTCATTACTTTTGCTGTTCCCTTTATGGAGATGACCCAAGTCTGTATCCGTTTCTTGTCTTGTTGTCAGAGTGAGCAGCGATGGGGAAGGAGAAGCTCCACATCAACATTGTGGTAATTGGACATGTTGACTCAGGCAAGTCCACCACCACCGGCCACCTGATCTATAAGTGTGGTGGCATTGACAAGAGGACAATTGAAAAGTTTGAGAAGGAAGCTGCAGAGGTATGACTCATGTTGTTCTTACTTCAAAAAAAGATCATTTTGAAATTTTTCTGCTATTTAACTCCTATTTTCGGTCTACTTGTCTCCTACTCTGGATAATATTCTCATCTTTTTATTACAAGTCCACAAAAAATATTCGGTCATCAGTCTTATTGATTTACCTTTTACACCTTGTAGATGGGAAAGGGTTCCTTCAAATATGCCTGGGTGCTGGACAAGCTGAAAGCTGAGCGTGAACGTGGCATCACCATCGACATTTCTCTTTGGAAGTTCGAGACCAGCAAGTACTACGTCACCATCATTGATGCTCCAGGGCACAGGGACTTTATCAAGAACATGATCACTGGGACCTCACAGGTACAGTTCAGTGGACTTCTTAAGTGCTCGTGTTAAATGCCATTTATAAGTTTTTCCTCTGCAGATCTTTCAGTGAGAAAAACTCCAACATCTCTGATCTCAGCTGGTGATGACATTCCTTGTTCTTGAGCTCACAGAGAGATCATAGTTTAGTTTAGTTTCACTTTATTTAAGACACACACGGGTCCATAGCAAATAAAATAGATGCAAAAAAAAAACAGTAGAAAATTTAAAACAAATTCCACAGTGTCACACAATTATATAGAAAGTAAAACAACAACTGTTCCATAACTTTGAATAACACCTAACTGAGTTTAGTGCAGGGTCAGTCAGAGATACGATTATACTGTTTGTGTAGTCCTTTACCCTACACATACAACTGTGCAGATTGAGACGATGACCACCATCATCAGCTTCTGTCCTAAATGCTTGGAATGGACTACTCCCAAGCATGGGACGAGATCCTCTCTAGAATCGCTGGTACAAGAAGGGTAGTTGAACTGAGTGAGGTGTTTCTCCATTAACCCAAAGGCGAATGGAATCTCAGAAGGATTCAAAAACGTGGGAAAGACTGTAGCTAGTAGCATTAGAATAAGTAGAAGAGTATAACATGAGAGAAATGGTTGATGGAGAAACTTAAGGTGGAAAGACGTTTTCACATCTGTCTCCCTCCCCTCAGGCTGACTGTGCTGTGTTGATTGTGGCGGCGGGCGTGGGCGAATTTGAAGCTGGCATCTCAAAGAACGGGCAGACACGTGAGCACGCCCTCCTCGCCTACACCCTGGGAGTAAAACAGCTCATTGTGGGCATCAACAAGATGGATTCCACTGAGCCCAACTACAGCCAGAAGCGCTATGAGGAGATTGTGAAGGAAGTCAGCACTTACATCAAGAAGATTGGCTACAACCCTGACACCGTGGCTTTCGTGCCCATTTCTGGCTGGAATGGGGACAACATGCTGGAGCCCAGCCCTAACGTGAGACTGCCATGAGACCAGCTATGACTCTTTTATTTGTCTGAGACTAGCAGGGAGTTACACGTCTATAATAATATAAGGTTTTATAACTATTAAAGAATGAGCTTTTGGGTAAAAATACTCCAACATGCTTCCAGGTCTAATGCCTGCTAGTTAGCGCCTCATTCCTTCTTCAGCTTTGGCAAATGGCTTCTGGGTGTAAAATTCTAGCTCAGAATTTATCTGGTGTTAACATTCACATCTTATCACTCCTTGCTAAGCTGCAGACATGTGGGCTTCTCTCCCTTCACAGATGACCTGGTTCAAGGGCTGGAAGATCAACCGTAAAGATGGAAGTGCCTCAGGCACCACACTGCTCGAGGCTCTGGACGCCATCCAACCTCCGACGCGTCCGACCGATAAGCCCCTCCGCCTGCCTCTGCAGGACGTGTACAAGATTGGAGGTGAGGCTGTAAGGATGAAATGTGTTGTGAAGTTTGGCTGAAGTGTTGGTTGTTCCAGAATATGTATGAAAATAGGAATGAGATCACCTTGTGATAAAAACAGCTGAGCTGAATGAGGTCTGAAGAAATTCCCTTTGGTTCATTCTGTCCTAAATGCTGAGGCTTAGAAGTATACGACTTTAATCCATGCAGGTCTTCCACACAGCTGTAAAGTTGTTAACCTGCCTCTCCTCCAGGCATCGGTACTGTACCCGTGGGTCGAGTGGAGACCGGCATCCTAAAACCTGGCATGGTGGTGACCTTTGCCCCCGTCAATGTGACCACTGAGGTGAAATCTGTGGAGATGCACCACGAGGCCCTAACTGAGGCACTGCCCGGTGACAACGTGGGCTTCAACGTCAAGAACGTGTCTGTGAAGGATATTCGCCGTGGCAACGTGGCTGGAGACAGCAGGAACGACCCGCCACAGGAGGCAGCTGGCTTCACTTCTCAGGTGTGCTGTCAGTAGTGTGAAATGCACATCCTTCCTTCTGTTCCTCTCCAGGTTTACAAATAATACCTGTGTCTGCTGCCCTGCAGGTGATTATCCTGAACCACCCTGGTCAGATCAGTGCTGGATATGCCCCCGTGCTGGACTGCCACACTGCACACATTGCGTGCAAGTTTGCTGAGCTGAAGGAAAAGATTGACCGTCGCTCTGGTAAGAAGCTCGAGGACAACCCCAAGTCCCTGAAGTCTGGAGATGCCGCCATTGTTGATATGATCCCCGGGAAGCCCATGTGTGTGGAGAGCTTCTCTGAGTACCCGCCGCTCGGTAGGTTTTTTTTTATCCTGAAACTGGATTTTGTGGATCTAAATTTTAGCTTTATTTGACTGTGAATTATCCAAACTTTACTCTCACTGACAGTAAGAAATTAGTTTTCAATTCAAACTAAAACCAGATTATTGGCGATGCCTGTAGAACAACATGTACTGAAGGCTTTGTCCCCACTGCAGATGCCTGGGTTCGATTCCAGCTCAAATAATCTCTCTATTCACCCCACAGTTATCTGTCACTGTCTAATAAAGGTGAAAAGGACAGAAATATATCTTAAAATGCCAAATTTATTATTTGCATAAATTCAATGGATATTCTAAACTTGATCATATAGGTGAATATTAAAAAAAATATTTAAAAAAAATTTTTTTAAATTATTTTTTGGAGAGAAGCAGCACTCTCGATAGCTTCCTGTCTATCCAGCAGCACAGAAAGAAAGGGTGGGGGCACAGGTGACCATATACCACATGGTCGAAGTGCTGTATCTTCTCTCTCTCCACCTTCTAGTCTGTCTTCACTGCTTTATTTAATCAGTGAACATAAATGGACAGTTATGGATAGCTGAAGTTAAACAATTTTAAAATCATAAAATTTGCCCGTTAGGGAGAACACAACTTCTGAATCAGAGGATCGTCTGTCATGCGTGACATTTTTCTATCAGACGAATAAAACAATAAAAAAAAAAAAAAAGAAGCTAAATATCCCTGGATTCCTGTTACATGTCTGTGTGTGTGTAAAAATAACAACGTCACTCTGACTCTGCACAAACCCAAAGCAACGGGTTATTTCCCCTTTCTACATTTGTTCTCAAGAAAAACAGGAAGTGGTTTTAGTAGCTGAATAAGTTCATCACTAAGTTATTAGGTGAAAAGTCACATAGACATTTAGATTGCTTAAACAACAGAAAACACATTTCATGAAGCTGATCAAATTATATAAAAACAAAAATCTCTTGACACATACTTAGGTCACCTCCTCTCTGTATGTTAATGCACATTTTTTACCAATAATTCTTCCTCAGGGCGCTTTGCTGTCCGTGACATGCGTCAGACGGTGGCGGTGGGCGTCATCAAAGGCGTGGAAAAGAAAGCCGCCACGAGTGGTAAGATCACCAAATCGGCACAGAAGGCGCAGAAGGCCAAATGAACGTTGTGCTGGGCTGCTGCCCCAAACGCTCACCATGGCCGAAGACACACCCCGCCCCTTCTGCACTCCATAGTCAGCGTCTGGTCTATTATCACAATGCATCGCAAAAGCAGACGAAGGAAAAAAACTAACCAAAACGCTGTTAGTGCTCGTCTTATGTAGGTTTTATTGCAGCAGAACACAATAGGTTTGCGTTACAGTTCTCTGCCTGTTGAAGTTAATGATTCAGCTTCTCGTGGATCTAGACGACAATCGTAGTGACGAGGCAGACGCGTTCTTTTGTCAGCTCTTCGTTCATGTAAGCTCTGTGTTGTAGCTTTAACAAAAAGATAAACTTGTTAGCCTGAGGTAGATCAGCTTCTTGCATGTTTGCACCTTAGAGAAACTCTCCGTGCCTCGCACTTTGCTCAACTTAAACTCCCTCCAAGTAGCTCTGATAAATGTTACTGTTAAGTTCACCTTAACCGCTGTTATTTGTGATTCTACGTTCATACAAGTAAAGGTGTTTAAACATTATCTCTCTGCTCCTCATTTCATTCAAATCAAAACCACCAAAAAACATCTGTAGAATTTCCTTTATTGATGAATGAGAATAAAAGTTTGCTTGCATTTACATTACAGGCTTCATAAATCTGAGATTATTACTAGTGTGTAAATATGTGAACATAATTTAAATAAATTAAAATGACACACAGACAGAATGGTAACATGTCAAAGGTCCATTTTTAGCTCAATAGCAAAATCTCTGAATATAAAAACTAAAATGCCTCAAGTAAGGACCTAATGAGAGGAAATAAAGACAGTGCAATCATCTCTGTGTGGAGGAACCTAATGCACCTTTCAGAAACTAAATTAACTCAAAGCTCAATATGTACCATACAAGCAAGGCACCGGTATACTGGATGTACTGCACATTTTGTAGACTTCATATCAGAGCTGGGCTCCTTGATTTTAAACTCAAGTGATGGCATAGCATTCATTATCACTTCTAGATAGGTTTGGATATGGCAGCCTCTTCATGCAAAGGAGATTAAAATCCATTCTTCAAAGCAAACTAAACTTCCTCAAACTTTTCTGGTTTTTGGTAAGGGGTATCTGCAGAATCTATTCAGGTGTTTTATGTCATGCATCTATAGATCAGTCCACGTTCTACCCTGCTATTTAGCCTGTCTGTGTCACACGGGCAGGGACACTCAGATCCACAATTGTAGGTGAGGGTAGAAATGTAGATTGACCAGATGGGCAGTTTTTACCTGTGATAGCCAGAGGTGGACCAATCACCAAAACTGATCTGCATCTAGCTGTGCTGTAATAGTTTTCCCAAGTACCAGAAAAACCTACTTAACCGTATCAAATGCATCTAATTCTCTAACATGCAACAAGGAGGTTTGACATTGCTTTTCTTGTTTTAATGTCAATACTCAGCGACTATACATTCTGTAGCCAGGAAGCAAAAATAATCCCCACATCACAGAGTATAGAAAAAAAGCAAACATTGACCATGATTTTAAATAAGAGTTTAAAAATCTTCCCTCATGTAAGAACAGGCCGGGAGAAAAGCCAGATACAAGAAAAACTCGTACGTCGAAACATTTCCTTCAGTGTTTCTGAACCAAAACAAAGTGCTTTGCCAGGTCACACACCTGTTCTGACATTAAGCAATTCTCTTAAACCAGGTAATGACATTTGAGATGTTCTTCAATCCATGGCTGCGATCGGCAGGGAAACCAACCGGTCGGTGCATAATTGATGTGAAGTTAACAGCCGCTGCTTGTAACCTCTGTTGACGTCCTCACTGGCTGCTGGTGGGAATGGGCATTCTTCTCTGTACACGTGTGCATACAGCAAACTTGCATGCATGCCTTTGAAACATGATTTGAGTTCAGGGGTTTTACGGCCACCCATCAAAGAGACCAACATTTTTTAACATGGGGTTTAATTTATCCAAGGAAATGGTCAGAAATAACAATTTGTGTTGGCTCTTCATGCTTGGTCAACCCCAAAGACTCATTCTGACCAGAAAAATAACTCCCTGAGCCAATAGCAGGGAACTCAACCTCAAACACAACTGGGCATTTGAAAGAAGGTAACAAATAGATGGTGAGCTATGACCTCGGGCTGAGGATTGGTGGTGGTGTTGACAAAAAAGTGATCGTCTGCCAAAAAAATGATTGCCTGTATTTAAACTACTGTAAATCACTTGTTAGCCTATAATATATAAAACATGTATCCCTCATGAATGATATCAAGTCATCTTGAGCTACAACAGCATTCCTGCCACAAGGTAGAAGCTGCAGAGTTTTTGGCGTTTATATATGTAGGGCCGCACGGTGCCGTGCTGGTTAGCACTGTTGCCTCAGACAGCTCAACTCCACAATCTGGCCAGGACCCTTCTGTGTGGCGTTTGCATTTTCTCCCTGTGTTTGTGTGGGTTCTCAAGCTTCCTCCCACACTCCACAGACATGCAGTTTGTGGGGTTAGGTTAATTGGTCATTCTAAATTGCCCATAGGTGGGAATGGTTGTCTGTCCCTACACGTTAGCCCTGCGACAGACTGGCGACCTGTCCAGGGCATATCCTGCCTCTCGCCTATGGTAGACGACACAGGCTAGAGTCCCACCCCGTAACCCTGGTAAGGATAAGTGGAAGAGAATAGATGCATATATATCCTTTATTTATCCAGTTAACAAATCTCATTGATATCAAAAATGTCTTTAAGAGTGATCTGGTCAAGAGCGCAGCAGTAGTTGAAACAAATACGACTTATGCGACGTTTTAAGAGACCAACATGGTCACAAAGACACTTGCAAAACTGGTCATTTTGTTATTTTATGTAAAACTCCTTTTTAAAATCCTGTTCAAGTCTATTAATCAATATAAATAAAGACATTACAAATAAAACACACACTGAAACATCAGGAATCACTTTTTTGGCAGACTATCACTTTGTTGTTGTAACGCCAGCTCCTGGGCTGATCCCACAAATAGCAAGGAGAGAGGGCGGGGCATGGAAACAAGAATATACAAATATGTAGGGCAGGAAACATTTGTAGACCAACGGCTTGAAGAGGGTGTTGTGAGGAGTGGTTCCACTCCCCAACTTAAGATAAAATCCACACTTAAATGTACCTGTTGTGTTTGGAAAAAGCCCAAAGTACACAAAAGTTGGGCTTTGTGATAAAGCATATCTTTTCTTCCCGCTGAACCTCTGAGTAGCAGCTTATGGTTTTATAAGTTTCAAAATAAGACACCAAAAGAATCTGAGTTTAAGTGAACAAAGACTATATAAGATGGAGGTAGCCACTCTGCTTTCACCTATCGGTTACTCATTTCCTGCTATGAAGCACTTTTGGGGTTCCCATCTTGGTGTTTTTGAAAGCAGAGGTGGAGCTGATGGTGAAACTGAGGGACACTTAATGCCCATATGTTCACCCTGTAAACCTGCTTTATGTCCTGCACAGTAATAGGGATCACGATTCACAAAATGAACAATATTTTACTTGAAACTAGTGATGTTAACTATGAACCCATCGAGGAAGTGAGCAGCAGGGACATTTCTTTCTCAGTTTATACAACAGGGCTTTCTTTTTGAACCAAGGGAGTGTCCCCCTGCTGGCCATCAAAAAGAATGCAGGTTTAAGGCACTTCTGCATTGACTTCACTTTTCAGATCTAGAAGCTACGTCCATCTCTTATATACAGTCAGTGATTGTGGTTGAACAGTCCAAAAATATAATTTTTCTCTACTAAGCTCAATTTGCCTCCGTTCTGCTGCTTCTAAATGTCAGTGGTCGACAAATTGAAACTCCAGCGGTAAACGTATTACTTTGTACTTCCTAGACTTCATGCATACAGAGAATCTAACTGTACTTATACTAACATAACAATACTTGATAACATCATTATGCTCCAATACATCAGTGTATATATTTTTTCTTTTTTGGGGGGGCCCTACAAGCACAAACAGGAGCCCATTTGTTCATTTTAATTACTGACAATCAAATCTCTGAATGCAACTGGCCCCTCCCCTACCTTCCCTGTGTCTTCTTGCACCTTATAAAACAGAGTTCCAAAATTGTGTTGAGGACAACAACCTAAAACCACAAGAAATTTGTTGTTCTTGCTGTAAAGACGGAAAAAAAAAACATGCATGAAAACGTAAATCGTATTGCCTGTATTCACATTACACTGGTATATTCCTTTTTAATAGAGTTCTTTTTAAAGGTTTGATTGAAACTAAAATGATTTAAATTCTGTCCTTTGAACGTATTGCTTTAGTTTCATAAAATTTACCCTCTTAACTTCAGATTACCTGTACAGATTATGGTTAAAGTTGGGTCTTATTTTAGCCACAAGGCCAAATTTCCAGAAACAAAGACGACGTTACATCTCAGAATTAAGTCTTGTTCATTTCCACATTACAGTTTTTCTATAAAAAGATTTTCCATTTTCCAAACAGGTGAAAATGTTCAAAAATGGGTTGAATGCTAAGAAACCGAAACCTAAGATATGTCATCAATGACCTTGTGAATCTTAAGAGGTTAAAGATGGGAAAGAAAGAATGCATCTGGCAGTAGTGATGTAACATCATTTCAGTGTGGAAACGTCTTGTTTGATGGGAGACACACAAAATGTGGCTTTTATACACTGAACATGGCCATTCTCAGAGAGGGTTTCAATAAGTGTTAGGAGCCCATGCCCTCGACTGCAAACTGTACCTTTCAAATCTCTGTACCTCTTTACAATAAGCATGCACTCCATGCTGTATGTCAAGGTCTCATATCAACCCGAGTTTAACAGCGGAGGTTTTTGGGTGTCTCTGTTGTCGTTTCTCAGGCTCTTATCTCAGATTTGTCAATCACACTTTAAAACAAAACTCATGCAATGATATGTCATATGGTCAGCCTGTATGAAAATACTGTGATTCTTATCAAATGGATCAACATGAATATAAACAGAAGAAGACCCCATGTAATATTCCCACCCACCCACTTCCCTCCAAAAAGGATAAAAACCGTCTTTTTGAGGTGAGATTGGTGTGCCTTCCCGACATGTAGCTGGGTCTATTTTAGCCGTACGTGTGGCATGTTCAGCAACTCGTTGCTGCCAGTAGAGGGCAAGGATGCGTGACCGCTGGCCAGACTGCGGTTTGAGCCCTGGGTCCCTGCTCCGGCTCTGCCGCCTGTCCTCAGGAGTTCTGAGGAGTAAGTCGGAGTCTCGGCAGACCCCTGTGACAAGAAGTCAAGTCCCTGCGTCTCAATGTCTCTATCACTGATAAAGAGGTCCTCCTCACCCCACCCACCTCCACTCCTCCTGCCTGTACCGCCCCCTCCTCCCCCAGGATCTTGGCTACAGCTATGGAAGCCAATGGGGGAGTCACTGCTTGTACTGGGGCTTGGAGATGACAGGCTGTGGCCGTGATGGGTGGGGGCTACTTGCTTCAGATCCTGCACTGACATGGACTTGCCCAATCCTCGGTCCATCTCGTTGGACCCAGAGCAGCAGCCCAGCGCTGGTGGCACCAGGGGCTCCAGCTCCAAGCTCATTTGTCTCCTCCAAGATCCCTCCTCCTTTGTGCTAAGCCTGCTGTTGCTGTTCCCTTGGAGCTGCTGCCCCAATCTGTTGAGCCCCAACCCAAGGCCCTTCCCGACAACGCTGTCCTCCATCTGTGTCCCAAGACCTCCACAAAAGTCCTCTATGTCAGGGGATACCTCTATGGAGGCTGTTCGCACTAAAGTGCCTGGGCCGTGACTTCGGCTAGGAGGGGGTGGAGGTGGAAGCCTCGCCAGAAGAGGAAACCCACCATCTCTTACTCCTCTGTCCCCTGAACTGCTGACACTGTTCGGGGTGAGGATGGGTGGAGAACTACCCATAGCCTCATCAGTGCCACTTTCAGGTGTGGTGGCCTGAGCCTGGGGATGGTGGTGGTGGCGATGGTGATGATGATGTGGCAGGGGCGATGGGCTGAAAGAGGATGATGCGAGGCCAGAGGGAGGCGTGGAAGAGGGGGCATTGAGATTGAGGTTGAGCTCGTTGGGGGGCCCCAGGATGAGATGGAGTCCTCCCTGCGAGAGATGAGAACTGGTGGAGGAGCGAGTGACGAAGCCGCTGGTGGGCGGCGCTCCACTGCTGCTGACCTGGGTGGAGCAGGACATGTCCTTGCTGAAGACAGAGGAGTGGTAGTCTGAAGTCTGTTCCAGCTCGAAGAGGGGAAGAGAGGAAAGCGTGAGGGCCGAAGACGAGCCTTTACGCAGAACCTGACGATAAATGTCGAGCAGGGAGTCCAGCTTCGACTCAATCGACTGGACCTGTGAGCAGAGAAGAGGAATAAAGGAGTGATCTACCGCCACATCTGGCAGAATGTACAGATGCTCTAAGTGTCGATTTGAATGCTTGAGAATCAGGTCTGGGGGCTCATAGCTACCTCAACAGCATCTTGCTTTCTACCAGATGTTTGTTTTAAGCTTTAGGATTCATATGCATTTGCCACTTTCAACTTGTGCACCTGAAAAAAATCAATTTGCTGTAAAGAGTAAAATGTGATTCAGGGCCGTCTTAATAAGGTTTTGAATTCTACCCATTGTGACAAATACCAAAATAAAATGATCAGTAAGATGTTTTAGTCTTATAAGCAGTTTGGAGATGAATGTGATTAGCTGAGTTAGTCTAATGTTGCATAAAAACTGGAAGCGGGACAGAGCCGGAATACCAACAAGTTTATTTCCTGTAACTTTAGGAAACTTAAACGCAGTCGAGATGGATCACATTTTACTGTATTTAGCTGGTTTGCTGTCGATGGACTGGCACTTACGTAGCGCTGTTCTAGTCTTATTGACCAGAAACACTGGGGGCATTTTGGGGTACGTAATGAGGACCGGAGGCAGCAAGGATCCAAACACTGAAGTTCCAATTAGCAAAAACCCTGATCCTCTCAACCTCCTGAAATTTTAAGAACAAAACCCAGAGGACGGACCTGTCGCTCCACCTTACAGACGCGACCCAGCATGCTCATGTCCTCCAGTATATCGCCATCAGAGAGCAGCTTGTCTCGAATCTTCTTATCCAGAGGAATTTGGCCCTTCCCAAGGATTTGGTCCACCCTGAAATGCACAGAAATACAAGCAAACACAATAAGATATTAATTTTAAAATGTACAAAGGAGGACTACAAAAGGAAGGAAAATTAGAACCGTTTATCTAAAGTAAACCTTTCCCCGAATAAAACAAATCCAAACACGAGAGATTATTCTTCCTCACTGGACTTCACACTTCCAAACATTACCAACCAGATTACATTTTACCAATTAACAATACAACTTTTTATTTCAGACTCTAAACATTAGAGTCTTATATTTTGGTTTACACATGATTATATTTATGTCTAAATGCTAAATCCAGTCAGGCTCTGTGGGATCTGGTTAATAAAGTCTGTTTGTGTTAAAGCTGACAGAGAGCACAGAAAAACTGAGCCAAGATCATGCAATCACGAGTTCACCAAAAGGAAGAAGAAAAAGTCAGGTGTGGACACCCTGTATGTCACCACTAAATCATGCTAGAAGAAAAGGGGATCGAGCACTACACCGGGAAGTTAGATCTGGATTCTAAAACTGTATTTTTACAGGAGGAAGCGAGAAGATTTACGACACTCGTTCATTGTAAATCAGTCCAATTTCAAATAAGAAATGTAATTCAGGATAAGATGGGCAGGAACCGAATGATTCACGCTCCTCTTGAATATGAAACATGCAGATCAAATGTAGACGATCTGGGGATTGTAATTGTGGACTGGATCCAAATATAGACAAGACCAGCCTCCATGTAACATTTTAAACATTTTACTAAAAAAAACAAAAACATTTTGCGTAAATTTAAGGACTGTTACAGCTTTCTCTATTCTAATCTTACAGATGTTTTTCATATATTACAGTGAGGTCATGGCAGGTTGAAGTTATTTGTGGCTGGAGCTTGCTGACCTGTGTTAGACTCTACTCGTGACTACGAGATGTGTTTAAAAAAAAAAAAAGAAGCATGTTGACAGGCCCTCCACCCTTTGCAAGTCGGATTGGCTCATCTGCAGCAACAGAGTGCACACAGCATCAGCAGGGGGCAGTGTTGCAACAGCAATGACAGGTGAAACCTTCTGGTGTGTGATTGGAGTGTGTCTAAAACATGTTAGCATCACATTGCAAACTCCTTTCCCAGAACAGAAGTCAATTTACTTAAGAGATCTGTTAGTGGCTGGTTAGTAGCAGATATATCCAGGACGTGTTTGTGTGTGGGAGCAGAGTGTGGCTCGAAGCTCAGTTAATTCAGGCTTTAGCTCGTCAACCAGGGGCCTCATTTATCAAATCATCAGAGGAAAAAAGCTCCAAACTTACACGTTTTTAAAACCTGCAGACAACTTGGATTTATCATGCATATAAAGGCGGTGACAAATCCCGAACTTTCAACCGCTTCTCCTTAAAAGCCTCGGGTGGCACATGTGGAACAAGAAGTGAAGGTAAAGGCAACAAAACAACACTGGCAGCAATGTAAAGGTCCTGATTAACAAAGACAAGCAAATCTATCAGTTTTATGGAGGACTGGAAGGAGTAGTACTGTACTGCACTATGTGTCAACTCAAGCTGATTTAGGCTTCATCTGTCCCCTTCCTGACAAACCTGCCAGTCTCTTAGGACACACAGCATGCTTCAGGGGCTTACATCATTGTTAAATGGTAAGCTGAAATCCTTTGAGTTTGGGATTTATAGAGCTGTGTTTGTAATTGTTCTTCAATGTGAAAACTGTACACATAAAAATAGTTTAATGTCCTGGTGAGCAGTGAAAACAAGGTTCATTCATAAAAGTTTCCAAGCAGTGCTACTAAGTGAATTTTGGATCAAGAGGGTCTTTGCCTGTCCAAAATCAGAAGTGAGATGTTGGCACAGCTGAAGTATAGTATTATGTACTCGTCAGCCACTCAACACCATCTACAAAGGAGGTCCCCGCAGTCCTTAGACATGCACGCTGCACACCATCCATTTCTCTATTTTATCTCTGGTGAGCCAGGCTCAGCAACTGCCGGTTTCTATGGATCAGTTGATCCAGACCTAACTATATGCTTTGTCAAAGGGAAAGTTTTAAGCCTAATCTTAAAAGTAGAATCCAAACTGGGAGTTTCCACAGAAGAGGGGCCTGAAAGCTGAAGGGTCTACCTCCCATTCTACTTTTAAATACTCTAGGAACCACAAGTCAGCCCGCAGTCTGAGAGGGAAGTGCTCTAATGGGTTTATATGGTACTATAAGGTCATTAAAATAAAATGGGGCCTTTTAAATTTGATTCTGGATTTAACAGGAAGCCAATGAAGGGAAGCCAATATGGGGGCAAATATGCTCTCTCTTTCTAGCAAAAAATGAACTCAACAGTTGTACTAATTGTCCCGAGTGCATGTTTTGTAAACCTCATTGCCATCACTTCTCCATGAAGGGGCGGTCAGGTATGCTGGACTAACGAATGGTTGATAAATGAGGCCGCACTTTATGTTTTCCTTCACGTTTCTGACAACAAACCAGCTCCTGAATTGTGCGACTGAGGAGTGAACTGAACCCATGTGACATGCGAATGACAGAGTAGGTGGGTAGATTGAGTAAGTTGGGGGAATTCTGACCCCTGGGTGGAGTTCTTCCTCCCCTGGCTGTAATAGACAGACAGGGAGGGGGAGGAAAAGGCCTTGGCTCGGCTGCTCAGGGGCTGTGGGCCTACTATCATGTCCAGCCTGGAGAGAAGCAAACACAGGTACAAACATGCAAAAACACAAACTGCAAAAAGAAAAAAACAGCGTGAGATAAACCCATGCATGTATAAGGAATGCATACACACATGCAGATCTTTTGCAGTACAATGTCCGTCCTACCTGGTCTGCAGGCTCTTGATGCGGCACAGCATGTCCAGGTGACCGGCAGAGTACTGTTCGATCACGTCCTTCACATCATACGGACGCAGCGTCTCCTTAAACTTCTTCTTGGCTACATGAAACTTCATGATCCTGCATGAACAGCACAGAAGTTCATAAATTCACCAGAAGGGGGAGCTGTGGTCCAGCCGTGACACTGCCAGCCTGAGCTAATGTAAACAAATTAAAGCCTGCATTTATTTTGATAGTGCTTAATGGTGCTTTTAATGTGTCGACCTGTTTGTTCACAGCATTTCAAACGCTCAGAACAATCACTTTCTCAGAAAAAGAGCAGTGAGGCTGAATTCAAGGGAACGTGGCTGAAAGTGGAGAGTCAAAGGGGTCGGAAACAATGAAAACATGCTGGATTATATTGTCACAGCCTTCCGATATACAGTTTTGGTCCATGTGAATGCTTCAAAATATCAAAAATATTTAATAAGATGCTCAGCCAGCATCATTTCATAGAGCAAAACAGGAGGTCCCGATGATGTAGTTTACATGTACATACCACTGAGCCTTCTGACACGAAATGTGATGCATATAAAAATGTACAAGTGACAAGTTATGAGGTGAATGGCATACCTGGCTTCTGCTATTGTTAGATTTGACTCAAAGAACATTTTTGCTGCAGCTGCAAATCTCATTTAGTGACTTCCTGAATTTGCCGTACCCCTGACTTACCTTCGCATCTCTGTGCTGTCATGTGGTTTCAGAATGTACCTCAGAATGTGAGACTGTTGTGAGTGAGTGCATACACAAAACTCTACTATGGGCTTGAACATTAGTTTTCCTTTGGGTGCGTTCTGCGTAAGGAAGCTCGTTAGCTTGCAGGTGCCATGGAAGTGAGCACGTCTGTTTAGCTTCTTGGCCCCTCAGTGGCCTCGAGTTTGGCACGTAGGACATTTGATTAGTGAATTTACACTTTTCTTTGCACAATAACTGAAGCATATTTAATGAAGCTAATATTTTCAGAATACAAGCCTTTGAAGCGCACTGATGTTTATTTGCTGTATTTCCAGCATTTTTGATCCTACATAATTTTGTAAATACAGCAGGTACCTACGTTAAAGTTGTAGCCTTTAGTGAAGGCTATCGTGACTGATGTGGCTGTGTCACTATTTTCACACCTGTCTGTGTCCACAAAGTGATGCGTGACAGCCAGTTCACTTTATATGTGGAAGCTGGATAAAGGGATGAGGTGAACCACTGATGTTTATTATTGTTCTTTGATAAAACTGAAAGTCTGTCGATGCTCATAAAGTAAAAACTAAAAGAAAAACCAACATGAGGTGTCTTGTTAAGGAGCTCGTTCACCACATGGAGCCATAGAAGCTTCAGCATTATAGTCTTAGTTATTATATATTTAATAATTCAAACACTGAGCTGCTTTTAACTTTTATTCAACTCCTGCTGGTCAGGAACGTATGATGACCTTGCATCTAACAGGCTCTTTAGTTCTTTCAGGACACGAAGGACATGAAGACATGTCTACTCTTGTTTCCTTGTGACACGATCACCTTACACAGCTTTTAATCCTCCCACTAACCATATTTCCTGATGATCCAAAAATAAACTAACAGAAATAACAACCATCCGGTCACTTTAATCCCCTGAGCTCAATCAGAAGACGGCGGGGGGTTGGCCGCAATCAGGGTTAGTTTGCCTGCAGCCTGGGTCACGGAAAACTGCAGCAGAAGTTAGACTGAAAGAGGAAGTCTCATTTCCTCTGTCTCACCTGACAGCTCGGATGACAGACTTGACCGAGGGCTGCAAGTCCTCCACTGAGATGTCGCAGTGACAGCCCTTCTCATCAAAACCGTCCTCCGCTGTAATGTTGGAGTCTGCCGTTTGGAAGAGAGGCGCAGAAAAGGAGGATTATTTATTTCTGTGATAGCAATGAAGTCACTTTATGCCAATGAGAACATTTTGCATCCACACAAACAACAGATTGCAGTGAGCCGTGTTAGTCTTACTGCTCAAACACACTAACACACGGTCACGTAGCTTTCCGTTGCCCTGGAGATCCATCCATTTGGGCAACAGAAGATGCCTGGGACAGTTCAGCCATAACTTAAATCTTTTCCTGCTCATACATGCCTGGGTACGATCTTGTCACTAAAGTGGACGCACAACGGGATATCATAGCGTGGCTCAAGCACGTGCATCATAGTTTAAACCCCTTGTTTTGCACAACGGAATACAGCCTCCCGTCTGCAGCGAAACACCCCAATAGCTTTTGTATTAGCTTTAGCCCGGTCGGACTGGGCATGAAAGGGCTGCTTAAGTACCGCAAACTCCTCTGCTCCTCCACTTGGACCGCTAGCACTGGCCATAACTATCGCTTGACAGACCCACCATGCGCACTGTGGAGTGGGATCAGTTTGGATTACGGATCAACTGTGATCCGTTGCACCACTAGACGAAAGAAGGATATGTGAAGAAGAAAACATCAAGCAGTCAGCAGGCAAAACCAGGTTTGGGTAATAGCTTTGTCTTCCAATATGACAACAACTTCAAATTTGCATCACTCCTGCTGAAGAACATCTGACGAATACTTTTGACCCTGGTAGTTTTTGTAGTTTTGGACAGTTCCAGCTGTTTTTAGACAGAAACTCTAAACAAAACCTGCTCATCACCAGGTCACTGTTTAGTTTCAGAATAAGTTACCACCTCGATGTAACAGGTAAAAAGTGACTCAAGACTCATAAGAGACTAAACTCGGACTTTAAGCTCAACACAGCTTACTAATCCATTGACCTTCACTTTGTAGTTACACGCCTCTGCTGGGCCGTGGGGATCTCTGTGAGCTGGTGGAAAATCTGGAGTCTAAATAGTTTAAAGCACAGATCAAAGCTGTCCAAAATCCAGAGATTCACCTTAGTGTCATGGGGTAATAAAGCATTAAAGGTTTAGAAAGACTTCATTTTGATTTTCCAAATGGAGCAGGAACCCTGAGCACCCTGAGGAGGTAAGCACAGGGTTAATGCCGTTGATGTGTTCTGTTGAACTAAACACTGTAGATGACCTCAGGAAAGGATCGATTACTCCACAGATTACTCCACAGTATGTGGGTTTTGTCAGACCTCTAGTGTGGTTCCCCAGCTGCACCAAGGCCGATCAGCAAGCACTCCAGCGGGTGGTGAAAGAAGCTGGCAGAATTATTGGAACAAGTCTGCCAGAGATCAGTAATATCTTCCCCACTCGCTGTCTGAGGAGGGTGCACAGTATCCTGCGGGACCAACATCACCCTGCGCGCCACCTTTTCCATCTGCTGCCCTCAGGGAGAAGGTACAGGTCTATACAGGCCAGAACATCCAGACTGGCCAACAGCCTGTATCCACAGGCTGTGAGGCTCCTGAACTCTCTGCCCCCCTCTCACGGACAATAACCATATCCAACTTCTTAATAGCAATGAACTGGTCTGCATTGGTGCATCATATCTTTATTCTCTTCCCCCTCCTGCCCCCCCCCCTTTCTTAAATAGATAACTATCATATCTGATATCATATCTCACAGTACAATAATATTGAATGGGTTGCATTGTTGTATTTTGTCATGTTTCTCAGGTCTTTGTCTGAATTTCTACGAACATTATTGCTAAGGATTGTCTTATTGCATTGGAGTCACACTGGGTTAAATATGTACACTTGGGTTTTAAGGGGTATTTATTATTTTCTTCTTTTTTTTGGGTTGTATGGAAGCCCCAAACGCAATTTCATTGTTCTTGACAATGACAATAAATAAATAAATACTAAATACTAAAATACCTGCTGCTGATGAAAAACAGTGCTGATTAATGATTTGCTCCATTAAAAAAAAACTTTCCACTAAAATAATTCCTGGTTTCATTTCTAATTAAGACAGAATGGAAGGGAGATGTTTCCCATCCTCTAATGTCTCACTTAGCCAACATGTCAGCGATCAGACGCAGCGTGGCTAACCAGCCAACCAGTTTGGTTTTGGCTAGCTTGGCTAATGATTCCTCTCCACCAGCAGGCCTCAGCCAGCTGGACGGCTCTGACACCCCATATGGCTCCTGGAGCTCACCACCCCCACCTTCCATCTATCCATCAGTCCGCCCACAACCACCAACTGGCCGTTACCCAGGAGGACTCGCCAGGCCGGCACTGCTAGGCCAAAGAAAGGGAGCACAGCAGCCATCAGCATTCCTCCACTCCGCTGCGTCATTAGTGAGCCAAACCAGTTCTGATGAGCTGGATCGAGAGTCAGTTAAATATGAGCAGTGAGGTTGGGGCAGTTGTGCTTATTTTTATATCTCAGGAACACCTTTCTTTAAATGTGGCACTCAAGGAAGAGCAAGAGCAGCTGTTTGGAGAGGTTACTCACTTCCTGTTAATCCCGCATGACTGAAACTGGCCGATTTTGACTTTGACAGCACACAATGAGCAGCAGTGAATGTAGCCTAATGGCTAAAATAAGTTATTAGACCTGCTCTGAACAAAAAAAGACATTGAGACATTTCAAAATTTAAATGGAAAAAATTCTAACATCTTTTTTTTCCCCCTCACAGGAAAAGCAGTTTTGTCCAGTACTATTTATATAACGCAAAAACACAACAACGGGCACCTCAAGTTAAAGACTCCATGATAATAGAGAGGAGATGATGAAACCAAGAAGGCCGTCTTCAGTTTTGGTACGGTAATATGTTACTTAGCATTTATAAGCCACCACTAAAAAGCCAGCAGGGTGGAGGCCAGAAGCCAGACTCTAAAACAGGTGATTTTGCTTTGTTAATAATCCACACTGATATAAAATACCGGCAGTGAAAGCAGAATGGCACACGCACCATCAGTGGTGGAGCGGGACTGACTCTTGAGGCGGAGCGACGGTCTGAACCGCGTGCGGTCGTTGAAGCTCCAGCTCTTCTGAACCTTGGCGGGACTGGTGCCCTCTGTGCCAGCGTCAGCCACCGGAGAGCGCCTGTCATTCACTGATGACGTCTGCCTATTCTTGATGCTCTGACCTCGGGGGCTCGCCATCCTCACCCGCTCCTTAAAACTCAACTTCTGGCTGAAATTAGTGATGAAAAGTAGTACAGAGGGAGATTGGAGCGAGAAGGGGAAAGAAGAAGGAAGTGAAGTGGGGTGGAAATGACAAAGAGGTCAACATGTTTGAGCGATAAATGATTTTCATGATAGCAAAAAGTTATCCTGGAAAAGTGTTCCTTCATAAACTGCTGAACATGGCAGCCATCCATTTAGTATAAGGGCTGCAGGACAGGATGGAGACAGACCAGCATGCATTGCAGCAGATGCTTTAGACAAAATGCAAGCTTTGGTTAGATATGAAGCTTCAGCTGTGTGATGATGCTGGTGGTTTGTTCCTGCAAGTGTGCACAGTATGCCGTCTTGTGTGACCAATTCGTTTACACATCATTAAAAGAGCCAGCGGGTGTCGCACAGTTATATTAAATGTATCGCATGTTTTTATATAAAAGTGTGAGTTTATGGATGAAAATTCATAAGAATTACCTGCAGAGTGTGAACAGGCAGGACCATGAGGTGTGGAGATAATTAGCGAGTGACAGATCCTGTGTTTATGCAGAATGACAGCATGCAAAGCCGTTCGCAGGCGTCAGCCGTGCATCATTTACATGCTGCAGAGGATTAAACAGAAGTCTGTGTTCTTCTTATTGTCACCAAATCAGTGGATTTTGGTCATGAATGTGTTGATTCGTCTCAGTAAATTCTTACTCTTAAACTCAATAGTCTGAGAAAGTCAACAGGATGGCTAATGATTTCATTAAGACGTTATCAGCCAACGAGTGCATCTGCATAATCCTCCTTTCTAATAACTTGTAAAATGAACGTCATGATCTCACTTGTTAGTCTCAACGTGACTTGACACTAATGACTGAGCCCGTGAAGTCATCAGGAAAATGTTGCATGCTAGGTTCTGATTCTAAGCTAACGTTAGCTAGTGTTGCTCACTGCTGACTGTGCCGAGTGGCAGTGAGGCCCTCGAGACTTTGTACCGACTCTGACTCGTATCCCTCGTTAGAAATCAGAGCACATGATGTAAGAAGTAACTGAGAGTCTCATAGCTGTTAGGTGGCTAGCAATAAGAAGCAATGCTTCTCACCGGTGGAGGGGATGGTACCTGAGATGTCTGTGTGGGTTCTGGTGAATGAAGCGCGGTTTATCGTTTAGGTGGAATACAAGGAGGTGAGTGAAGAAGAAAATGTTGACGGTGCATCACACACACACACACACACACACACACACACACACACACACACACACACACACACACACACACACACACACACACACACACACACACACACACACACACACGGTAATTTCAATCTCACTACATCCAGAGAAAAAGCTAATTAGTTATTTCAGAGGAGCTGCTGCTGAGAACGAAACCTGGCACAGACTAATGACCTGACAGTTAAAAACCAAAATCACAACAGGCACAAATAGCGCATTGCTCAGGCAAATATCAAACAAAAGGCAGATAGTGTGTTACTATGAAGGCGACTGATGTCTCCCTGCAGGGTTTTCTGACTCTGCTCTCTCTGAGGCTGCACAGCCTCCTACAGATACCCATGCACCAAGAATTAGTCAGCATTCCCAAAGAAAAACTTCATGTCACAGGGAGCAGAGATGCTGTGTACCTATGTTTCCGAGCAGTACACCTCCTCAGTAGCTTCTGTTTATTACTATGATTTTTACTAAAAACCAAGGGGAGATAGACACACGGTGATGTGTTACATGAAGCAGAAACAGATGAGAGAAAATCTTTCTGTCTTAAACCCTCGTGCATCTAAACACCACTTTCTTAGTGTAAGCTCTGCAGAATAACTGATTGATGAACCTTTGCAGGACTGTATGCATGAAGTCTAGGAAGTACAAAGTAATACGTTTACCGCTGGAGTTTCAATTTGTCGACCACTGACATTTAGAAGCAGCAGAACGGAGGCAAATTGAGCTTAGTAGAGAAAATGAACATCTACAGGACCGTTTGAAAAAGGCTGCAATTTGGTGAGTCACACAGTTCATGCCGATATCCCTCATTTAACTATGTGAATTCAGCTGGGCCATGGCAACAAGTGCCTGAATCACCAGTGAGCGGACAGGGAGCTTTACACAGTTGTGTGGGTTTACTGAAGGTATAAACATGCAAATCCATTTTTGTTTCCCATGTAATGTTTTGGTTTCCTCACTGCCTTTTCTCATATATACTGATTCTGTTAATAAAGCAAGGCAGCTCTGCACTGACTGCACAGTGTGGCGTTTAATCCCTCCTCTCTAGCTCTGCAGTAGAGACATAAATAGAGTTGGGGGTTTTGCAGAACCTCCATCACCTTTTCTACATTGTGGTGTATTTCATAAACCAGGTTCAAAGGGAAAGAGTAATATAAAAAAAAAAGAAAGCACGCCTGCCTTCAGTTCGCAGCGGTGGTTTGCAGACAAACATTTACTCAGTGTTTCATAACTGCAAACACAACATATTACATCACACAGCCTCCACTGCCCTGCACACTGCCCTCCCCAAATGAGTCTATAAATGCATTGACTCAAAGAGAAACATCAGGAGCACTGATTTCATTACAAAATTAAGCAATATTAGGACATTATCACACAGAATAACATTTGTAATAAGTGTGTAATAGATACCTCAGGCAAGAGGATGGTTTAAAGCATGAGAAAAATGTTGTGTGTGTGTTTTTGCCTTTGTGTGTAGTGAACGTGGTGTGTAAATGATTTTATTTTTTCTCTTTTGGAGAGAAAAAGCAATAAAAAGAAAAAACAGCACCAAACAGAAAGTCAAAACAGTGAGTCATACAGAGTGCTTGTGTAAAAGTGGCTGCTTTTCCAGGCAACACATCATCACCCTTATGGCCTTCAGCTCCTGTTAGGGCACCTGTTCTGTCTGGGTGACCATGCAGGTCGCACAGAAGTGTGGCGGAAAGAGCCCTCAAAGACGGCCGGCCATTGTTTGAACATAACGATGCAGATCACGAGTGTATTAACAGAACTTCTTCAGCTTTGCTGCTGATTTCCCAGCGCTCATTCGTTTGCATTAGAGCATTGCAGGAAATGCTTTGTACCTTCTACTGAATTTAAGTGAGTGATAAAAATAAAAGCTGCACCACATTTTTGATGTCATGCAACATAAGGTACATCCGGTGTAGCTAAGTTGTCCTAAAGGCGATGACACATCATTAGAATAGAAAGTAAATATGGGCGTGGCCATGGAGAATCACTAATGAGTGAGCTGCAAAGTGCAGATGAAGTTTGAAAAAGAAGTGCCACAATAACATCAGTTCCTCTAACAACCGGTGTTCAAGAAGTCCGGCTGTACAGCAGAAATAAACACATTTATAGCCTGATACATAAAACCATTTCGGCCTCTATAGATTGATTCCCCCTTCATAACATTGTTGAGGTGTATCTTATAGCCGTCATTCATCTTTGATCTACAGGCAGGAGTTAGAAACTCTAAAATCTAAAGCTGACTTTTCAAGGTAATCTAAAAACTCAAGTACTTACAAACATTTGACTAAAAACAAGAAGAAAAAGCCATGAAAATAAAATTCAGGCACTCAGTTATTTTCAGGTAAATTTCCCAAGTGGTCACACGTGGTACTGCGCCGCATCAGCTTTGTTGATACATTCTCTGATTTGACGCCCAGCCCTATTTCCAAGTCATGGACTTACAACACTACGTAACACAGCGAAGGTCAAACAGTCACAAACCTTGTGGTCGACTCTCCCTGCTCCTTCCTGCAGCAGACAGATCAGAAAAGGAAAGATATTTGAGAACACATCTTTTCATAAAACGTCAGTAATAGTACAGTGCTTATATCAAAATACTGGTGCTTTTGCAAGTTTTAGCCCATTTATTAGAAATCTCATATGTTGTATTAAAGAGAGTTTAACTAATATTTTCCACTTTGTCTTGCATCAATTTTTGTATGGTAAGTTATGTAATCTACCACAGTGAACAGTCTTTTTTGGTCAAAGTTACAATGTTATTGCAAGGTAATACAGTGCACCATTTTTTATTTTGCAGCTTGGTCTATTCCAAGACCAAGGAATATTGGGTATCTAACCCATTATTACAGGACGTTCATTTTCTGCACAACCGCAGTGAGAGCCTGGTTCACACTACCAGAAATAATTTGGACCCGGGCACAGTGGAAGCTGCCCTCTGCCAGGTTGCCCTTGGTCATTAATACTGGTCATAACCTTCTAGAACAGGGGTGTCAAACTCAAATACACAGTGGGCCAAAATTCAAAACTGGAACAAAGTCGCGGGCTAACATTAATATTTATTGAAAAATCTTCCTCCAGATATAAGAATGAATCTTTTGTTATGGACTCAAACAAGTTTTGCTGAAAAACTGAATATGGAACAAGCAAAGCCTAATACTAAACGATATATATATTAGCTGTATAATACCAGTAGGCCAGCTCTAATAGTAATTTGGTATGGCTTCGCGGGCCAAATGCAATTAGACTGCGGGCCAAATCTGGCCCGCGGGCCAGAGTTTGACACCTATGTTCTAGAATTTCTAGGCAAAGCCAAGGGGGCAGGGTTTAGAGTTCAGAGTTCAGGGTTTAGAGTTCAGATGAGGTTCCTTCGAAGGGTGGCAAGACTCTGGATGGAGCATGAGGAGCTCAGTAAGTCAGGAAGGACTCTGCTTAGAGCTGCTTCTCCATCACATGAACAGGAGCCAGCTAGAGTGGTTCAGGTATCTAACCAGGACATATCCTGGCACCTCCTAGGTGAGGATGAGGTTAGTCCAACTAGCAGGAGATCCAGACCCAATAAGTGTCAAAGTTTTTGTGAAGTGAATGCATTATTCCACATAATAACATGAACTCGTTTGGCTTAATGAAAACCAACAAACCAGTTTATAAAGCACACCCTGACGTGTACTGGACAGTGAACCTGCTGGATGCGCTTCATGTTGGGTAATGCAGGTTGTGCCTCATATACTTAGCACCGAGGCTTTTCCAGGCAGCTGATTTCTATGTTTACTTTTGCTTTGCAAACCTTTTCAGCGTGTAAAGTTAGCGCGGCCTCAGCAGTAGTGTTAACGGCAAATGCGAATTCTTCTTTAACGGCAACATCATAAATGCAAAGTTTATGTCCACAGTGATGAATGACACACTCAGCATGTTTAAAAACTCCTTTACTCTCCAGTTGAAGTCGTGATGATGTGAGCTTTAGGAATTCATTAAAATACAAGTTATACATGATTTATAACCGAGGAGCTAAAACCTGCAAACGCACCAATGTGTTCAGCATGATAGGGAGATTTCTGCATCACAAGCTTTGCCAGCAGCTGTTTCTTTCACAAGTGCAGAGGATTTGAAGGCCGCAACACATCGATCAATAAGAGGCCTGATGGTGGAAGCCTTAACAAACAGCAGACTCACTACAAACATGCAGGTTCATGCACACTAAAGCAGCAGCGAGAGAAGAAAGTGACTTAAGGACTGCATGTTTCACACATTACTCCTTTAAATAAAGTAATCATAAAGCTATAACTGTACATTATATGTAACCATCTGCAATGCATTTATTGTATACATTGCAGATAGCTGTCCCAATATTTCCAGGCTCCACAGATGGCTTTCAAAAGCACATAGGAGGGGTGGAAAACAAACCCCAATCACTGGGTGTTTGCAGGGTGTTTAGGATGGATACCAAAAAATGCACAAATCATAAAATTTTAAAAATGTTCTTTAACCAAAGAAGAAAAGCTCCCCATTTCTATAATTCAAGGTGCATAACTAGCTCGAGTATTAACGTTTAGCAGCTTGGTTAGATGCCTGGATTATATCACAGAACTGTGGATAATTTTAAACAGAGTATTTAAATGTAAGTGCATAAAACTCATAAATGCCAATACTAAAACATGAAGGGAGGCGAGCTTTTAAGGGCAGCTTTTCTGCTTTTATCATGTGCTGTTTGGGACGATACCAGTCATTTCCCACAGCACGTGCCATCACACTGTGATGACCTGTCATTTTGACTTTCATTTAAATAAAAACATTATTGTGCCAATTGAACCCATGTGGGTTCTAGAGATTTATGATCTTTTCTAAAATGTGTAGTAACAGTGCGTGGGATTATAGCAGTCATGCAGCGTATGTTGAGGTCTTTTATTCTGAAAGGAACAGGAAGAAGCTCTTTTTAGATATACGTTACATAGAGCAAAGCAGGTTTTGGTACAGACTGGGCAGCTTCATGAATAAAGTGCTCGTCTTAGGTCAATTTAAAAAATAGAATTTGCTGGCTGGAGTAGACACGGTATGATTTATGAAATAATAAATCAGAGGCAGGGATGTTTCTGAAACTTTCTTAGTCATAAAAATTATTCAGGAACTGCATAGTTAAATCTTTTACCTCACAGGGTATGAAACACAAAACTTCAGGAGCTTCTTTTCCAGCACATGTTCAAATTCTGATCTAGTCCCAACAAACTAAACATGAAGTCCATGATGTTTGTGTGGGACAACATGGGTGATGAGATTAATGCTAAAATGCAGATTGAATTTTTTTTGACATTGAGACAATTTAAGAAAAGGAACACAGCTTGCAGTTTTTTTTTACTTAATTCCATTTTCCCAACTTTTATAAGCAGAAGTAGAAGCTAAAGTTTGTTTTTATGCTGTTATGCGACATGTCAGCTGCTGCCGTGCCTGGAAATTATCTTTGAGTTCCAGCATCCTTGAGTCAGCACATCTGTTGGTGAGGTGTGTTTACGTTTGTGAACTGGAGCCAATAAAAATTTGGACAGTGCCTCAATATGTGGGGACACGAATAAAAATAATGTGTGGTCCCATTTAAAGTGTGACACCTTAAGACAGAAACCAGGTGAGGCGCAAACATGGAACCTGTGAATTGGCCTTCAAGCGGTTTCTGAATGCTGAGAAGCACCTGCAGCCATGCAACACTCCTACGACTCAGACAAAAACATGTCAACTTTGGTGACGCGGTCCAAACGGTTATAAAGAACACGTGAACACCAAGGATGATTCGGATTGGGCTTTTTAGAAACTTGTTCTGACACCGCTCATACAAAGTCAGGTAGGTGAAAGGAGAACTTTCATGTCATGACTTGTTTTGAGCAGACGCGCATCTCACATGGTGATATGAGCATTTAAAGTTTACCCAGAATGCACTTTTTGAAGTGAATTCTCTGGGGCGTCTGTTCCTCTACACTGCAGACATTAAAGTTGTGTTACTGAATACGATCTGAAACGCTAGGATGTATCACGAGATACTGAAGCTCAGAGATGTTTATAGAGCAGCGGTGTCAAACTCCAGGCCTCAAGGGTCGGTGTCCCTGGGTCAGCAGACCTGAATCAAATGATTACTTCATTACCAGGCCTCTGGAGAACTTTTTAGGAGGTAATTTATCCATTTAAATCAGCTGTGTTGGATCAAGGACACATCTAAAAACTGCAGGACACCGGCCCTCGAGGCCTGGAGTTCCCCACCCCTGTTGTTGTAGAGAAAAACAAATCTTACTTAAATAAAACCTTGATTGTGACACTCGTGGTGATTTGGTAGCAGTTTTTAAAAGAGATTAAATGTGATTTTCAGTCCTGAAGGTTTCATGTGGATATAATAAATACTGACACTTAAAAAGCCTTTAATTTAAAATCATCCCTTTTGTACTTTGAGGGCTGTAAAATTTTAAAAGATTCGCACTATGAAGGTAAAATTACGTATGGTTTTATTATAAATACCAACTTTCCTGTCATTGACAGTAATATGAAGAACCACTTGATGGAAGTTGACGGTTTGACGGCACTGGGGGAAATTTCTCAACTCTTTCCGCATCCCTCATCATTTTCTGTAAAAAAGCTGCACTACAGCTAAACCTTGACACACTGACAGACTGAAATAGGTGCGTCCCTCTAAATCACTCTGGGCCCAGGGCTTTTGAGAAGATGAGGGCTTTGAGTTCAAAAAGCCCGATTGGGTCATTGAAGCCACAATTGGAGTCATAAATAGACGTGCTATGAAAGGGTGACGGCTAAAATTGCTGCCTTGGTCCCTCAAAGCAGCGAACGTTCCTGGCCCGTTGAGCACTCAGTGCACAGACGGAGACATTTATAGAGAAGCAGATGAAGGAGTCAGCTTTTTTTTTTACATTAATGGAGCCTGGAAATTGTCTGTCATTTATAAATTAAAATTCTAAAATCACTTCTTCTATAAATTTTCAATAAAGAGAAAAAAAGCAGATACGTAAAACGACAGGACAGAGCAGGAAAAGTGAATAATCCAAAGAGGATCTAAATGAACTTTAAATTTGCAAAGTTGAAGTGCAGGAAAGGAATGTGGCACAGACACCAAATACAGACACCAGCTGCCATAGTTGTACCTACTTTGTAGGGCTGCAGGTATGCAACGCCTTCAAGTGAGGCTTCCAGGTAGCAATGGAAACCGAGTTCTCATCAGCCGCATAACTACGCCAAACACACTGCATGCAGAATACACAAAAAAAATAGGTGGAAGGGAAAAATTAAAAGACCCCCCTCCCAGAAAAAAAACGATAAACAGACAGAAAAAAGGTAAAAAAAAAAAACCCAAAAGAAAAACAAGGCCCCAGAGGGAGTCAGGAGAAGAGGAGAAAAGAAAAGAAAGTAAAAAAAGAGCTGATTAGTGAAAACTAAAACACAGATGTGTCACACGTCTGGGGTCGGCCGGCGGTCAGGCATGGATACATGCCTGTGGATAGGCAGGAGGCTCTCATAGTGCCGCCACGTGGCGTCCAGGTAGGGCCTGGTGCTGTCGGTGGAGTGATAACGCCACGCAGCCTGGTACAACATGGGGATGCACAGGATGAAGAGGAGGAGGAGGAGATGGGAGCATATGATGGACAAAAGGAAAAGGAAGCATGTGGGGAAATATACGAGGAGGTCAATGTGAGGTCAGCACCAGTGAAAGTCAGGATGAAACTAAAGGTGAGTGAAGATCAGGTAGCAGGACGGAGGGGATCGTTGGTGTTTCTGTGCTTTATACCATAGACTGTATAAAAAAGACAGACATACAGTGGGAGGAGTTTTCTCTGTAACTCAGCTCTTGATTTAACATCGCCGTGGTTCCTCAGACCCCAAAAAATAAACAAAAACAAAACAACCATCCCCCCAAATAACCCTGCCAGGCTTTCGGATTGTTTCAGACAATAAGCTCAGTAGGAAGGAAATGTTTTTGACACATTTAAACAATTGCTTTAATCCAAACTGGATTTCATCTGAAAGCTGATGACGAGTCCCAGGTATTTAACCCAGGATTGTCACGTTGGAGTTTGTTCCGGACATGTTGGCCTTGTTTGCGAGTTGTTGTCCCACCCTATCATCATGTCGTTTGTTAAGGTCATATAGGACGAGGACTGAATGTTGTTAGATCGTCTGGAAAGGGACCTCAGGACCGAATCATAGGTGGCAGATAGTTGGAGTTGTTGGACACCACTTCAGTTCAGTGGACAGAGATGCTTTCAGCCACCTACAACACTGACTCCTCATCAGCTTTAAAAACTGAAGAAGCCTTTGGAACGTCAAGAGATCATCTAGATTAGATGAGCTGAACAGACATTTCAAAGCATAAATAAAGTCACACAGTTTTTTTCTCCTTGTCATGAATCTTCCTTGGGCAGTGGTGGT
Organism: Astatotilapia calliptera; assembly: GCF_964374335.1. Taxonomy (NCBI): domain Eukaryota; kingdom Metazoa; phylum Chordata; class Actinopteri; order Cichliformes; family Cichlidae; genus Astatotilapia; species Astatotilapia calliptera. The sequence goes on from NC_137427.1 coordinate 3,473,757, forward strand.
TAGCACAGCTGCCTCACAGCAAAAAGGTCCTGAGTTCAATTCCACCATCATGCTGGGGTCTGTCACACCTATTGGTGTGAATGTGAGTGCGGATGGTTGTCTATGTGTTAGCCGTGGAACATCCCTCGGTTCCACCTGTGCTCGTAACGCCTGCTTTCAAAACGGCAAGAAAGGAAGAAAAACAGGAATCTACAACCCAAATGGTGATCTCATGGTAGCCATGACCATCTTTTATATACAGTCTATGGCTATACTAGTAGGAGGTGAAAGAGATGATTGAGCTTTGAGAAGATGAGGAGAGAAGTGGGCTGCACAGGGTGACGATATCTGCTTTTCACTGGGTTTCGTCGAGTCCACGAAGGAAAAGGACAAAGTGGAGAATGACAGTCGCTTATAGATTTTAACAACACTACAGTGGATTGAATCGTCAACGTTAACGTCTTCATTGTCCAGCCCAAAGCAGAGATATGTGTCAGAGACAAAAGAATGACAGGGTGTCTGTTTTACCTGGATGAGGTAGGCCGCTGGGTTTCTTCTCTTCTCAAAGTGCTTCTGTCTGTGCTGCTCCTGGACCTTCAGGGCAAAGCCTGAACCCAGAATACCCTGAAATGATATAAACAGAAATAAATACACACACCACAAATACACCATGATGTGGTTTCGTGCACTGGTAGCAGTGACTTAAAGAGAGTATCCTAGTGCTCCTGTGCAGGCTTCCAGAAGTTAGCCAATAAGAAGAGAGCAGGAAAGCGCTAAAACAGCTTGTTTCAGAGAACTTTTATGTCCTCAAGTAGGTACATAATTCAATTTAATGACTGAATTACTGTGACTGGAAATTAACTGAATGTTCTATTACAACAATACAACAATAATTATTATTATAAACTGCAATAATAAGGTTGTAAATTTACATTAAAAAAGAAGCAAATTTCATAAAAAAGGAAACTTTATGAGAGAAAAAAAAATGAAAACCTGTTACAGAAAACTGATTCATAAAAAAAGAATAACTTACAGCTGGCAAGGCAAAGAAGGAGATGCCGAGGAGGGCGAACCCCGCGGACAGCATCCGCCCCGTCCACGTCTTTGGCGTCTTGTCTCCGTAGCCGATGGTTGTCAGGGTGATCTGTGAAAACAATGATTATTATCAGGGCCTGATGGATGCTCATATGCAGCCCCTGGCTGTTTAAACAGGGAACTTTTAAACAAATGTTATATTTAAAATTAAAACTTATGCTGTATCAGAACTTGCAAGTGACCTGGTAACGCTGAGGTTGTCTATGACTTATCTAAACATCTACAAGCTATTAGTAGTTTTTTTATTTAACAGTAAGACGTCATTAGTTGGAAATTATAAAGTCATGTGGAATACCTATACCTACCTATATGAGACCTGTTTTTAAAGGCATCTTTTAAAGGTTGTAGGACAGAAACTGGTTTCATCTTTTTGTTTGTGCCTCAGGCAGCTTTTGCAGTTTTGGTGAAATGGTCCTTTAAGTGATATTAAAAGGGGTTATTTGGTTAGTAGACTTGAATGAAAATGCATCCTCTGCTTTACTTACACCAATCTATTAAGACTGCTTTTATTTCTGTCAGACTGCTCAGTGTTAAATGTCTTCTAGTACGCATCGCTCCATTGTATTTGCATCTTTTTCCCTTTTGCATACAGCCTGATTTTCTCCATACAGAGACATGATTTTAAATGATGCCTTCAAGCACTGCAATCACATCTGAATGATTAAACCTGCGCAGAGGCTTTAACGGGCGTCAGTCTGTGCGGCCTTGGTTCCAAGAACGCTGCTGAAAGCCGGCGGCTCAAATGTTTATTCTGCCTTATCTGAAAAAATAAAGTTTTCTAAGGCACCGAATGTGCACTCCTCTTGTCCTTTATGTGCAAAGACCTACCGAGCATCTGATGATGTTGTGCAGATATACACGGAGAGGGCGTTTTGACAATATGAAACCTCAGATTCAATGAAAATGGGACTCAAACATCTCGATGTCAGCAAGTGAAGTTTTAATAGAATTAAAAGAGTTAATTGCAGTAATGATTTAAGTTGATGGTACTTAGTGCATCAAAATATGACTGCTGGATAAAAGCATTCTCATGTATTCAACAAAAGCCTGAAAAGGAGCATTTAATGAAGTGTATTCACCATTTAATGACAGGGGCAGATGTATCTGGCCGTGGACTGAAACTGGCAGAAAAACCTTACTTGGCTTTATTACTGTGCCGGTTTTATCTGCCCATCTGTACAGATATCCATCCATCTACCTCTTTGATTTGGAAGCCTGAACATTTTTCATTCAGGCTCTGATTACCATTCATGACAAAGGCTATTTTACACCATTATGAATTTCTGAGCCGGATTAATAATGGTGTTTAACGGAGCCGTGCAGGACTAATGTTTATGGACGGCTGTTGGTGCTCAGAGGCAGAGCTGAACAGGAGATAATAACAGCAAGGATTCTGCTTTTCTGCATCCAGAGCACGACACACTCATCTGAAAATACTCAGAGTAAAACCTGTACTCTGCTGATGTCCAAGAAAGTCTAACTCAGGAGGGTCAGGTGGCTGCAGAGATTGGCTGACAGCTGCTAAAAAAATCATTTCTATCAGGGCTTTTTACTAAAGTACAGAAATTCCTCCAAACTCACCGTGCCCCACCACAAGGCATCCGCATACGTAGCAAACTCATTGTTGAACTTATTCTCCACAAGGTAGACAAGGAACGAAGAGAAGATGAGGACCAAGAAGCCGATGTACCAGGCGGTTACCAGTTCCTGCAGAAGTCAAAGAGGTCATTCAGAGTTTAATGGTGGAAAAAGGAGCATTTATTTAATGCACATCGACCTAAAACCACTTTTCTCTGAACACTGAGGTCAGAAACAGAAATAAAATAATGACGTGATAGGTCACGACCCTTTACAGAACCTTCCTCTGATGCAGTCACTTATTGGTTTAGACATAAATATGATAAAACACTGCGACCAACTTCCTGATGTGCTGCTAAAACAGCTGCTGAACTGCCTGCTCTGAACTCTACAAGACCTCTGAATGTGCCCAGTGTTACCTGCAAATCAGGGACTGCAGCTAATCTGACTCATTGCTCTGCTCGAACAACGCTGTAGGAACACAGCTGTGCTGGTGTACACTTTATCAGGAACATTTAGGTAGGTGATGAATGCTCATGAAACCCTCTGTGACCTCAAAATAGCAAGGAAGAGCAATCAAACTATCATGCAAGATTAGTCTACTAGCTTAAAAATAAATAAATACTGCATTTAATCGCCTATTTAATCGCAATTTATGACAGTATGTTTGCACTGAAGCACCGCAGCAATTTCCTAATGTTGTAAACCTGCTCAACATTTGGCAATAAACCCCTTTCTGATTCTGATTCTGATAACATTTCATCTTTAACACCTTTAATTGTTTTAATCGTATAAACATAGCGTTACAGAAACATCTTGAGATTCCCTGAAGCTTGATCAGAAGCTTGATCTGCAGATGCCCTCCTCGCCTACCTTGCTGTGTGCGTAGACTACAGAGCCCAACAGCTTCCAGGTGCCTCCCCTTCGGTCCATTCGCACCATTCGTAGGATCTGCAGGAAACGCAGGCTTCGCAGGACTGACGTGGCAAAGATGTTGCCCTGGCTACCTGCTGACACCACCGCCACTGACGCTATCAGCACTATGATGTCTGGAATGAAAACACAAAACGACGGCTTACCAGCAGAAGAGGATACAATTCTTTATGAAGCTGCCTTTAAAATGATCTGCACTGATAAATATGTGTTTTCAAACAGAAATAATCTATACAAAGCTACACTATACAGACAAATCTGCTGGGTCACCAACACACTACACCTACAGGAGCTGCCTTGCTACAGGAACCAGGCCGTGAAGCTCCTGGCATGCCAGAGGAAGACGACCACAAAAAGATCAGAAAAACTTGAAATACAGTTTTTATTATGGTGGATTATGAAAACTGATTTTGATGCTAATGCTAGCTGAAGTTTGGACCTCTGCAGTTACTGAGTCAACAGAGCATTATTCATGTTTATGCACTTTACCTTCTCTGTGCTTGATTTTATACACCTGTGACTGAAACACTTGAATTCAAAGGCTCAGAGGTGTGCACCAACACTTGCGCACAGAGTCTATATTTAAAGAAAAAATTTTAACCGAGGGAAAGTTGGCAGAACCGGACTTCCACAGAGTGATAATAAAACATCAGCAGTGCTGAAAGTGGACACACAGAGACCACCTGGAAGTGTAGTTTTTGGTATTTATGGGTGGTGCCAGAGAACTTTATGATCCCAGAAAGGCTTCCCGACTGTGCATTATAACCCTGGAGGCCAGCTTGGCATAAGTTGACCTGCTGTCAGATCTATTTACTGGAGATATATATAATAATAATAATAATAATAATAATAATAATGGATACTTTATTGATCCCCATGGGGAAATTACTTGTTTTTCTCTGCATTTGACCCATTCACTCAGTGAAGCAGTGGGCAGCCCACTAAGCAGGCGCCCGGGGAGCAGTGTGTAGGGACGGTACCTTGCTCAGGGGTACCTCAGGGTAGCCGTTAAGTGGATTCGAACCGCCGACCTTCCGATCATGGGGCGACCACTTTACCTACTGAGCTATCCCTTACTGTAATACTAAAATTGATTAAATATTCAATATTACTAATATCTGAATGGACTCGAATATACACGCCACATGCCTCTAACGGCCTGTGGAGTGAATCTTACTTGCTTCGGGGTGCCTTGCTTCACTGCCTTCCTTCCATAAACGGTCAGCTACGTAAACATGAAACAAGAGCTCAGAAATTGAGTTTTTTAATCACTAATTTCAACACTCAGCTCGCTGTCGGGCTAGCGATTTTGCGAGCCCTGTATCTGATTGAGGAATCACTCATCTTTGGAAAAGAGAGTTTATTACAGAGAAATGGCTCTTTCCAAAATAAAAGCTATACTATACGCTTCTTATGGGCTATATTCTCAGCAGCATATTGTAGCGGATCAGGGCTGTTCGGGGTTCTGTTTGTACAGTTATGTTTTGTTTATGTTGCCATAGTGACGGGTGACGCCCTCTCGCTGCGACGGTGTGTCCTTCCGGGGTCAGAGGGCGCCCTGTGTGTTGTTGTTGTTGCTATGCCGTTGCCGCGCTGAGCAGTTAGCTAGCGGCAGTGTTCTTCTGCAGATGTCAATAAACGGCTGTGCTCCCTGGCTAGCTCACGGGAAGCAAGACCAAACGATACCTCCGTCTCCTCGTTGTCTGAGCTCGCCACATTGGTGTCAGAAGTGGGATGATGGTGGCACCCCATGTTCTGACCCGAGTGACTTTCCCCCCGCCGGTCGTGACCGGCCGGTGCGCCAAAAGAAGGCACCTGGACATTTGCAAAGTGAAAGCAAAACACAAGCGCAAATTCAAACGCGATTTCAATATGTCACATATTGACAGTGGCTCACCGATGCCAATGACATAATTACCCAGCTACATTTCCGAAAGAATGCAAAAGCATTGACATATATTTTTCCTTTCTACAATAGCCCTTCCTACAATAGCCCGCTAGCCCCGGGACGTCGGGCTAGCGATTTTGCAAGCCCTGTGTTACAGGCATGGCCCTTTAAGGATGAAGCCTGATGGGAAATGTATTCGGGATGTGTGTAGCGGGACTGCCTGGTGTGTGTGTGTGAAGAGAGAGAGCGGAGAAGGGGAAAAAGTAACGGTTAGCTACAGAAGAGACGAAAAGAAAAGAAATAAAAGGAATATAATAACTCCGTCGACAGCCAGAGTTGTGTCGGCGATGCTCGCTGTGAGTAAACTGTTTCAGCCCACTGTACGCTGTGTTCGTGCCTTAGAGAAGAAATAAAGTTCGGTGAAGCAGTTTCCTACGCCTCCTTCGATCTTTTTGCTAGCGGAGTTGACCTGTATAGTAAGCTGTTGCTGGCTACGAGTCAGTTACGGAACCTTCAAGTAACTGCCAGAGGTTTCCTTACTACAGTTCGGGGCCGCGGATCTGGCGCGGTAACACCTGTATCTGATTGGGGAATCACTCATCTTTGGAAAAGAGAGTTTATTACAGAGAAATGGCTCTTTCCAAAATAAAAGCTATACTATACGCTTCTTATGGGCTATATTCTCAGCAGCATATTGTAGCGGGTCAGGGCTCTTCAGGGTTCTGTTTGTACAGTTATGTTTTGTTTATGTTGCCATAGTGACGGGTGACGCCCTCTCGCTGCGACGGTGTGTCCTTCCGGGGTCAGAGGGCGCCCTGTGTGTTGTTGTTGCTGTGCGGTTGCCGCGCTGAGCAGTTAGCTAGCGGCAGTGTTCTTCTGCAGATGTCAATAAACGGCTGTGCTCCCTGGCTAGCTCACGGGAAGCAAGACCAAACGATACCTCCGTCTCTTCGTTGTCTGAGCTCGCCACATTGGTGTCAGAAGTGGGATGATGGTGGCACCCCATGTTCTGACCCGAGTGACTTTCCCCCCGCCGGTCGTGACCGGCCGATGCGCCAAAAGAAGGCACCTGGACATTTGCAGGACTTTGTGTGGGGTAATGGGGTCGTCGGGGACGACTGACCCCTTAGGTGGGGGCTATGTAGCTGGTCAGGGCTATTCGGGGTTCTGTTTGTACAGTTATGTTTTATTTATGTTGCCATAGTGACGGGTGACGCCCTCTCGCTGCGACGGTGTGTCCTTCCGGGGTCAGAGGGCGCCCTGTGTGTTGTTGTTGTTGTTGCTATGCCGTTGCCGCGCTGAGCAGTTAGCTAGTGGCAGTGTTCTTCTGCAGCATGCATGCTTGTTGTTTTTGTCTGCTTCCACTTGTCTTTGCACTAGGATGATGTCTGCGTAAATGTGCAGTCATATTCGTTGTGTTCCCACTAGTGCTGTCAGCGTTAATCTCGTTGAAATGACGTTAACGCCACAACACGGCAAATCTCCGTTAACGAGCTACCCCTGCGTGGGGCTAGACGGCCAACACGTTAACGAGCTAACTGCGCTAACACACTAGTTCCCACCCATGTAATTGAGCATTGCGTGGCACATCCAACATACTGTTTTACTTTAGTCCATGACGCGCTTACCTTCAGGGTCATACCTCACATGAAAACCAAAATAATTCCAAACGCCAGATCTGAATGAGGTTGGGGGAGGTTCAATTTGCCATGTTGCAAGGAGAGCTTAACTTCTGTCTCGCTAGCTTGCCCTGCGCTCTTCCTTCTGACGATGCTGTCTGTGTTGAGCGCTCAGTGGATCTGCGCTCGACAGTGCAGCCTAGGCGGAGTAGTCAAACGCAGATTCACTGAGCGCTCAACACAGACAGCATCGTCAGAAGGAAAGTTGATAAAATAAATTACAAATTTTGTATTGTTTGATACATATGCATACCGAACCGAAAGCACTGTATCGAACGGTTCAATATTGATAAGAGTATCGTTGCACCCCTAGCGATTATGTGTAGTGATTTATGTGTACGTTCTGTGTGCACTCAAAAAATAAGAAAACTGGCTCTCAGAAAAAACACGACTATTTCCCTCATCTCATTGACAGCTCCAAAAAAAAGAAAAGACTGCTCACTCCTGCTAGCAGAAAAGAAAACAGAAGCAAGTATATCTTGTTGTTATTGATCTTAACGTGAAACCATCCTATCAAAATTCATTCTCATCTGAACGCCAGTTAGACGGTTCGACGTCTATCATGCAGCAGCAATAACAGTAAGTCAGCGTTGTCATCTCTCGCTGCTCACTGCAGTAAATCAGCCCAACAAAGGCTCCATATTACTGGAGATGACATAATCTGCCACAGGCATCAACAGCACAATAGCAGCCTATGGCCTCTTCCTATACAGAGTATATGCTGATTTAAGTTGCCTGGCTACTGCATCGATCTGCTGTTTACACAAACACAGCAGAGGGAGAGGTAATTGGCTAAAACAGTGCTCTGCTGTATATCTGAAAGCAGAGCTCACACTTCTGCTTTGTTTCCTTTTAATTTCCCATAAGAGCATAAAAACTGTGACAGACGTAAACACGGGCACAGAGAGGCAGACGCACACAGATCTGACTCTGTGCAGAGGAAGTTCACACAAAGCACAGCGAGCACATGAATAACACCAAACCCACAAAGAGCACAGACAAATAAGACCTCGTCCAACTCAAAAAAAACCCCCAAATCTCCCCATCTCGGCGATGCTCCGCGTTAAACTCTACACCCGGGCCGTGCTATTTTACTTCACTGTGTACGAGAGGATTTCCCTTCTGTCCTTCAGTTGAACCCATTTTTTTAAAAGAGAGAATGTTTGTTGAGGTGAAGCTGATGGTCGTATAAATAAACAGATCAGTTGACCCACAGTGGGGAGAGGAAGAGAAAGGGGAAAGGTCATGAGCAGCAGCGGCATTACAAATACATTAAAGGGGCACCAGCAGAGCTCGCCGACTTTGAAGGTGCTCAGAGGAAAGTAAAAAAAACAAAAAAACCCCACAAAGAATCCAAAGATTTAAATCAGTCCAGCTGACTCTACACAGGCATTCAGCCCTACAGACAGCACATCTCACGATAGCTCCCCAACAGTGAAGTCAAAAATGTAGGAACATTTTCACTCATCACACATCCATTCATCAATCCGCTTGTCCAGATCTGGGTTTCTGAGGAGCTGCCCAAACCGCCCGCCCAAAACACACTTGTACATGGACTAAATGGCCTGTAACATCAGGCCAGATACACTGTACTACTGAAGCACTTCCCTACAGGTTAAACCAAAGGATGCAGGTGAATGAAGTCCACGAAACACATGTAGACTGGTTGGACAAACTCCTATCCTCACTTATCCTTAAATATCATTCCAGGTCCAGTGTTCCACAACCAGGATAGAAATTGCGTATTTCAGTCTGAGTTTTTCACAAACCAACTTCTTCCCAGTTTAGAACTTAAAGACGGCAAAGAGCTCAGCTTCTCAATGAAACTACACAGACCGGTGGGCGGCCTCCCATTTTTAAACACCTCCACTGCAAAGCTGCACTTTCTGCAGATTTTTAAAGGGCAAGCAAGACCAGCAACAGCAAGTGCACATATGCAGAACATATTCAGTTTCCAGAACAGATCCGAATGCAAACCTGCAGAGTTGATGGTTGATATGATCAAATTGTGATGAATGATCACAATTTGAAGGTCTTCATTTGAAACACAGTGTTCTGAGCTTCAGGCAAAACTTCACACGAAAGAATGTGAGCGTGAAACCAGACAAACACAAGAAAGCTGCATATTATGACAGTCCATCCTCAGGCGCATCATTCAGATGCATCTCCATAAGGGCCGAGCCATGTGCATCACAGCCACCATGGAGTCATTTACTCAGGCTGTCAGCGGACATGCTTCCTTTAACCCCCGGGGAGTCTTTGGTCTTTTAAATGACTCACAGGGACAAATCACCTGTTCACACCAGTTAAAGCGATGCTAGTTTTCATTCCCGCTTCATTTGCGAGTTAATGTTGGTCGCTCTGAAGTCACAGACTAACACATCTTTAGATCACGCTGGTTAAAACGTCATATCAACATGAAGATTCTGCACGCGGTGCTTATTCTGAGCACAGAAACTTCCTTTGGCGTTCGGCTGTTTTGGCATCAACATGCCGCCGTACGGCTCCAGTGAAGCTGCTTGATCGCGAGTAATTAGGGAGCCCTGCTGCCACAAATAAACTGGTTAACAGAATTTCCACTGGGCACGATGCAGCAGCCAAAGTGAAAAGAAAAAAAGAACTGCTTAAAGGACTCCACAGAAGAAGAAGAAATGATTTAACTTCTGGGCCAAAAGTAACAGCAAAAGGAAGAACATTTTAAATGAGTTCAGCTGGAGGCTGTATTATTTTTAGATATTCAGACCAGGATATCTTATTATTCTAGCATTATTAAAGCATTTTAATGTAAGACAGATCAGTCAGATCCCGTGCATCCATTAAAGTAAATGTTGCTCGAGTTTAAAAAGTACTATCAGCAAAAGTATAAAAACTAAAAGCACTCATGTTTACAAGATTAATATTTTTATTACACTTACAGAGCAGCTTAAAATGGAAATACTCAAGTATAAATACCTAAACTGACTCCTGAATGATTTTCAGGAGTCAGACAGGTTTACTTTCCCCAGGTTGTGCAAATGTTAGCATGACAGTACCATCACCCTAGTGTTCTTCTCTAAATGTGTGTTGAACTCTGTAAATGTTTTAACTATCTGCGCAAATATCAGTGGTTAATACAGCATACAGATTTTTCCTGTCTGTATAAAAGCTAATCTGTCCTGTAGCTTTTACAGAGTTTTCTAAATCCAGGATTAAAGAAAAGGGAAAATACATTTGTGTTCTTCAAGGTTGGATACAAATAAATCATTCGTAAGATTCACCGCTGTCTGGATGAGCTCACTTTCTACACCTTTAGGCACTTTCAAACTATCACACAAATATGCACAGAGTTTGTTTAGAATCACTGAAGTAAAAACAAGCCCTCCTGTTTCCATCTACAACCACTTATGTTTGACATGGCTCTAGAAGAACATCAGCACATAACCGAGCTGACATCACTGATAGGACACCGAGTCAGAAACGGAGATAATTGGATGGAGGCTGGTTGCAAAGTGGCTTGCAGGTGTGCAGCACCTGTGTGAAGGCTAAAGTAGCATATACAGTGCAACCTACCTGAGATTTGGTAGCTGTAGGCTGACTTCATGGCCTACCTGAACCAACACTATGATCAATTAAAGGTCACTGACCCTACATATCATACTCAAGGAGATGTTGCATAAAACGGCACTCAAAGCTACTCACATTTTTCTCTTTCCACTAAAGACATGATCCACTTTAAGTCTTGCCATTCTCAAGGCTTTCAGCATCTCTGAAGTCAAATTAATTCATGATAATCCTAACAATAATCCTGGCGATACAGCAATGCCCAGACTGAGGAAAGACTGAGCTACACAACCAGTTTCACTTCATTTAACCTGCCAGGGGCTAAACTTGGCATAAACCAGGAGTTTGCTCATTTAGAAATCTTCATATAGAGAAATAACTGCAGTCATGGCAGAAAAAAAATCAACAACAACAACAAAAAAGTTTTGCCAGTAGCACAAATTCTGTGTTTCATAAATCCTTGAACAGCATTAATCTATGAATCTGGTTTTCCTGCAGTTCTCTGTAGCAGGCTGGATATCTGCTTCATTCCTGCCTTATCAGAGCTCCACACTAAAACCATCCTCAAAGACCAGCTGCTTCAAAGGTCCAGGAGTAATCTGGTAACAATCTGTGCATTTTCCAGCTTGTCCTGTGACATTTTATACCATGCTACAAGTAAAAAGTGATAATTAGTCACTGACATTAGGTGAGAAATTCACATTATTTTATACATTTATCCCACAAGTATTTTACTGCCATGACAGTTACGTCAGCTTCTGCTACCCAGCGTTCAGTCTCCAAACCGGCCACAGTGGGAGCTGGTTCAATGGAGGACTAAACCAGAGCTGGTTCTGCACTGGTTTAGTGGGAAGAGCTACCAATATTTCCGATTCAGTCACACTAACACAAAGAAATCACCCACTATCACTCTGAAATCTTAAAATCCAAACGTTTTTCTGCAAATGATGGAGAATAATTGCCGTCATGCTCTGGAGTTAAAGTCGATGTCTGTGCACAGAAACTAAAATTAGTATAATAAAAGTTGTAATACGACCAAAACTACACACAGACGCAGACAGAGTCATTTTATACTGCAGCACAGTCACAGGGTTTCTCTCTGTAGGGATGTGCGTTATGATTCAGCTCCATTTATCCTTCAAATCCTTTCTTTTACTTTCTCACTTTATTATTTTTCCACGCTCGCCATCACACGCCGTCGTCTTCTCCATTTCTCCTTATCTCTTACTTATATTTCACTCTTCTTTTGCTCGCTCCCCCGTCAGTGCTGAACAGTGACGACCGGAGCTTGCGACGCACTCGCTGACCTCGGAGCCCTGCTCTCCCTCCCTGCGAGCGCCCTACTGTACTTTGAAAGAAGCAGCAGAGCGATCCTTGTCTAAACAGTGGAAAGAATAAAAGGCAGTTAATGCAACCTCATTACGTAAATGCTCTCTGCGCTTATGAGGCCTGACCACAGCTGAAAATGACACCAGCAGACTTTGGTCAATAGCGTGCCATGGGCTGCATTCACAGAGAGGACGCAGAGCGGTCCGCTAGAGGGCAACTGTAGGGTGAAACAATGAGAAGGGAATGGCTTTGTAGCTGGAAAACAAAACCTTTAAGCAGCGAATTAATCACCCAAAAAAAAAGAAAAAAGAAAGGCGTGGCCCAAAGACTCACCGATGACACAAAAGGGCTTCCTGGCAAAGCGCAGCCGACCCTGCCATCCTCTGTAGCGACAGCAGCATCCCGCTGACCAGATACGGATGATGAATTCCAACCCGAACACCACAATCATCACAAACTCCTGTTGGAAGCATAGAAACAACAGTTGTTTTGGAAGCGTGTTGATGACGGCAACAGAGAGCATTAATCTGGTTTTCCAGGGATTAAATCAAACACAGTTAAGCCAGTGGATATATTAGACAGGAAGTAAACAGTTATGCACCAAATACACTGGCAAAGAGAGAAGCAGATGTAAGGACCAGAACAAATGTGCCTGACAGTCCGGGTCATGGTTGGACTGAGGAGAGACAAACTTACAGGTTGTTGGTGGAGCGCGGCTGATGTGTATAAAAGAAAGACACAGCATAGTTTTGGCTCAGTATTTTAACATCAGGCTCTGGGAACTGAGCAACTGGTCTCCACAGAGACTCAAAAGTCAAGCCAGTGTAAAAATGCCACAAAGTGCAGTTCCTGTAATGTCCACTTGAGGCTGTCTCCTGACGTGAGTCGATCAACGTAGACTTCGATGTTAAAAAGTCCAATTTTACAGCAGAAGTAAACAGGTTTACAGCCTGGTATACAAACAGAGCTTTGATCTCTACAGCTGATTTCTCCCTTCATAACAACTGAATTATTTTTTTTAACAGTGTTTCAATATCAGAATCTGACATTGTTTCAATATCAGAATCTGACATTGTTTCAATGTCAGATTCTGATATTGTTTCAATGTCAACAGTATTAGAAAATATAACGTCGAATCAATGTCAGGTTTCAACATTGATTCAATATCAAAACCTGACGTTGTTTCAATATTAAAAAAGGGTGCAAGAGTGACGTTAGGTCAACGTTAGGGTCAACGTTGATTCAATGACATCACCTGATATTGACAATGTTTCCTTGCTATCTGGCTTGACGTTAGGCACTGTTGGGGGTGTGGTAGGTCGTATCTTGGCTGTTACTCGTATGCTGGGCTTTACCTTTGCTAAATGAACCAGTGAACTGGACCTCTGGACTCTGCTGTTAGTGCTTTTTGGAGCTTTTTAATGCACTTACTTGACCTGTTGTGCTTTTAATGGTACGAAGCAACTGTCCGAGAAGTCTCCTTCACTTCAATTCAGTTCTAATATTATTTCATTACTTAGCACTGATGCTAGCCACAATGCTAGACCCTTTGGATGCGTTTCAGGAAGATCTGCCAAATCAAACCCACTGTGGTGACTTAACTTAGCACTAATTAGCAGATATGTGCTCGAGTAGACTGTACAGTGTATAGATGTAACCTGCTAACCAAGCCAGCTAGCATTAGCTCAGAGGTTAAGAAGCTTGAGTTCTGTCTACAGACGTTATAAAAGATACACGCTGCATTCTTTTTAATGGCCACCAGGAGGCAAAGACATCTGGTCCTGAAAAGTAAACAGGAAACAGTCCTTCACACAGAACTCTGTGAATGCTTTCCTGCTGATTTTATGAGCTCAGTCACTCATTTTAGAAATGATTAATTATCTGTTTTCTTCCGGTTATCCGGGGCTGGGTGGCAGGGAAAGCAGCCTAAGCAGTGAAGGTGCTCTCCCTCTCACCGGCCGCCTCCTGTGAGGTGTTCCTAAGCCAGTGGAGAGATGTAATCTCTTTAGCCACGGCATCTCCTCCAACCTAAACTATTTATTAAACTCTTTAAAATTTGGTTATTTAATCACTGGCCAGTTACTTGTCAATCATAAGTTGTTGTTTTAGTTGTTTTATTGACTTATTGTCTTCTATATTTTACTGCATCACGGTTGTGCATTTTATTGATTTTAGTGGTTTTACATTGTTAAGCACTTTGTGCTGTGTGGACTGTTGGAAATGTGCTATATAAATAAACTTGAACTTGACCTTGACCACAAGTTAATGACCAATGAGCATGCTCCAGCTCCAGGCGTGATCAGTTTGACAGTCGGATCCACCTCTCACTCATCACATCTGGTTTTAAAACTTGAGGCTTTATAACGAGACCTCACTAACCCCTGGATGATGTCATGATAGCCTGTCTATGTTTCAGATGCAAATACCAGCAGCACATTATCTTGGGCTGGTCTTATTATTTTGGCACATCAGTGTAAATTTACATTAGTCATTATTTGCTGCATTGATCACATGTCATTATACGTCATTAATGCAGTGTTTGTCTCATTTAAATGGATGCCGGGTTGACAAAAGTATTGTGTGTTAAAATGACTGAGACGGGTCATCTGTTAATGCACACGCACGGCTTTACCTTCCATTAGATGGAAACGCTGATGCAATTAGCGTAGTGCAATTTGTGAAATGGCAGCTCCAGCTGCAGGGGCAATCATGTGCAGTAAATGCTGCCCGTGCAAAAAAAGTGACCTCTTCTTCTGCAAAAGCTTTTTTTTTAAAAAAAAAAAAAAGAGAAAAGAAAAGAAAAACGTGAAGAGTCTGTTAAAAAGGCATTTCTGCTCCCGTGCCCACCGTTCCTCGCTTTCTTCTCAAGACATCTTTGAACTCAATTTGTTAGTACTTAAAGAAAGTGGAGTTCTCAGTTTGAGGGCAGGCACTTAAATCTGCCATTTATTCTGTTATCCCGAGGTCGACCCCGAGAGTTTTCCCGATGGCCGTATGGCTTATTCATAATGGCAAATTCTCCTTTCACCAATTCATACTTTGGTTTCTGTTCAGAACTTCTTTAAACAAGACATTCAAAGGAAAGGCAACGTTGTTAACTGCTCATCATATTCCTTATTTATCTCCCACTCCTCCGCACAGTTTGTCAGCGATCACAATTAGCACAAATTACACAAATTACTGGGTATTTTCTGCAGACTGCCTCATTTTTCCTCTTTCACTTCACATCTTGGTTAATTTACAGGATCACTGATATTTTGTAATTAATATATAATTTTACTCATGCAGCTAAGTGCATGAGTAAAATGGAAAATACCAGATTACATTCCATGTTCGGCCCCAGCCACACACATCCAGAGAGCCGACCACCGGTCAGTAAGAAAAAATATGTTTACCTGTTTCTGAATACGGCACTGAAATAAAAAAAACATCTCCCTACAATTGTTTTGATTGCTAGCAGATTACTGTGGTCACTGATAGTTTGCAGTGGAAGATACCAACATGTTTGCAAACACTCAAAATAACTGCTAACCAGCAGGGAAACCTGAAAAAGTGAAATGCAAACCAGGAACAGACAACATTCATCTGCAAAGAAAAACTCAGCCAGCACTCGACTTTTTAAACATTCTCCGTTTCCAGTTTGTGACTCAATTTTTCAAGTTTCACTGCAGCTCAGCGTTTAGAGACAGGTCAGCATTTTGTATGAAAAGTATAGGTCAGCTGTGGGCGACCAAAGGAACCTGAAGTTTTTGGTGCAGCACCAACTTTGTGACCGATTTCACGCAACGGCAGCCAAAATCACTCCGGGTGGTTTCAGGGGTTTCTGAGCGGTCCGCAGGCCTGAGGTCTTACATCTGTGTCAGTTAATCAGACTGAAAGGAAGCGGTCAGACGTACCTTTTGTAAACGTACGCTTACACTGCAATATCTTGAAAATGTGCTAAATGAGGTTACACTGGAACAATGATTATTATGCTCGGTTACTCTGGATGAAAATTTGGGGTCAGCGGGTGACGTGATAAAATAAGGATACAAATGTTGTGTGCAAAGTGAATGAATAAGTCTGTCACATATTTGTTCTCTCCTGAGGTATTATGTTGCTCTTACAAAAACCCTCCAATGTCAGAGACACCAAAGAGCTAGAGAAACTCAGTTTGTGGGATGAGAGTCTCACATCTCAGAAGTCTGAAACTCTCCAGTCAGGCAGGTGGAAGTCACACACCTGGATGCTGAATCTGAGGAGGAGGAAGATAAGGAGGAGAAGAACTGAGGCTTCAAGGATTTAATTAAAATTTGGGAGGTCGCAGGAGGTCGAGACTCTGGTGATCCACTCGCAGGAAATTTAAAATGTCATTTCCTTCTGGTGACTTTTCATGCATCTTTTCAGGTTAAATTTAGAGTGGAATTCTTTTTTCTGTAAGGGAAACGCATCAATCTGCCACGCGATGATAAAAGTGTCCCTAATAAACAGTGTTAGACACTGAATTTCAAATAAATTTTTTATATTTTCTATTTGTTTGTAACAGTGGTCCAACTCAGCTGTAACCTTGAACATAAGGAATAAAACTCAATATCAGTAACTTTTGGAGAGTTAGTGAAGGAGGGCTAACTGACATACTATGATGGAAAACTTTGTATGGATTTGAATATTTCTGATGTGGAGCTTAAAGTAGTCAAGGAAGGTCAATCAATAAAGAGCCTGATCATGGAGAGACGACCACCATCATACGACAGGAAGAAGATACCTAAAAGAGCCAAACTGCAGCAAACTGCCTGAGATCACTTCGTGCTGTCTGACTCAATGCCAGCATAAAGACTACAGTCGTACAGGCACCGACGAGCTCACAGTCCGTGACCGACTGCTTTCACCAAGTCCACAGAAAACACACACAGACTGGCTCTACAAACTCCCACACCCTCAAATATCCTCAATACGAGAGCGAGCCGAGGACGATGATCCACCTGAAGTTGAAATTTATATTGAAGTGTTCAAACATGTATGAAAAAGAGCATGAAGAGAATCTCCTGTCAGCTCTTTTTGTTTTTATCAGCTTAGATATGCTGTTATCTGATAAGCTGGGACTGTCTGTGTTATTCAGGCCAGGAAAGATGTTTCCTAGTTTTCCTGCAGACCACACAACACGCACACTACTGACACACACACACACACGCAGACAGTAACAAATGTCAAAACATCAAATATCAAAATTCATCATATACATATAAATTTATACACAAACAAGAAGCAGTTCTAATGAGAATAATGAATGAAACTCTGCAAACGTTTTTAAATTCTTTGGGAGCATATTCTTTAACTGGTTTAGAGGAGAAAGCTGATCGTGCAAGGAAAGACAAATCCCCTCTAAGGTGGTGGAGCAGCCTCATGGATGGTCTTACTGTATGTACTACACGTATGCTTGGGTATATTGTAGATGTCAATGAATTAAAGAGCTGATTGCTTAGAGTTCCTGGCAGAAGAACATTTTTCCAGGTGCTTACCAGAATGAGCAGGCAGTAGGAGGAGAACTCCTGATGAGCCGGGATGGTGGAGAACACAGAGAGGACCAGGCAGCTGAAGACCAAGACGAACCTGAACAAAAACACAAAACTGGAGTCAAACAGGATGACATCAATGGGCTGACCTCATCCACCCCACTGACCAAACCCTCATTTCCACTGGTCCCAAACAGGCTGTGCACTGAAGTGGAATTGTTCCTCTGTGACAAACTCTTGAACCCATTCTGGCAGTGAAGGAAGAGCAGCACACCAACGACCTGGCAGCGCAATCGCACAATTATTTCCTGTCTGCAGTGAACAGTGAACCCGACCATTATTCAATTTCCTGAGATATCAAGTTAATCATGCTTGTTTGTGCAACATGGTTTGCAAGAAACAAGCAGTGAAACTGCGGCTCTTGGAAAACAAGCAACATCCGACCACTTCCACACTCCCGACTGTCGCTCCCTCCGCCAGGAAACCGTAGCTTTCCATCTTCATTGTTGTGTTTTGTTTTTCCATCACACAAAGCTTCCAAAATGAGAAATATGAGTGCAGCCTTTAGAGCTACAGTGGCTCCTGATGTTAAATGGTGAGAGCACATCTGTGTTTTATCATCTCAGTCTGCTGCACAGGCCCGTCTGACACGCAGTGTGTGTGTGTTTTCTCTTAACTATTGTGCAATGACAGCAACACAGCCCACTTCATGTTACACAGGTCTTGTTTTTAGGCCTCTGAAGTTCGCTTCAAATCATAAACACACCTTTAATTACAGAATTTCAGGTGATTATTTACACTCCTGTTGAAATCCAAGCAACCCCCCCACCGTTACAGAACTGAAAGCAGAGGCACCTTCTGCTGTCCACAATAAAACCGGGTTGCATCTATGAAAAGTATCCACAGTTCCCGTTTACTGCTTGATACAGAATAAACGTCTTTATTGAAATAACTGTGTTTATTGTATATATTACAAACTGTATATATTACAGGCAGGACCAAAGTCAGAGTACCAGAAATGACATTTAAGCAATAAAGATGGATTACAGTGTGCAAGACCTGTTTGAAAGCCTAAGCAGCTGAGAGATGAAGGTTGTGGTCGAATAGTTGGAATAATACCAAGGAAAGACGCTTCCTTTATTACCTTCTTTAGCAAAGGACACAGTGGATCATCCTTCATGAAGGGAAATGAGATACATGATTGAGTGGTTCAGGAAAAAAGTATATCAGCGTGAGTACCAAATGAAGTAGACGGTAGTTTAATTATAATCTGCATTTGCCTTCTAATATGTGGGTGTTTGAACTTTAAACAATGATAAAGTGAAGTGACGGCTGTAGTTTAGCTGCCATCAGTCATTTCACATCAGGTAAAGATCCATCCAATCATTTTCATAACTGTTTATCCAGCTCAGAGCTGTTGGGATGCTGGAGTCTATCCCAGCTGTCACTGAGGGACTCAGGTCTCCAGTCTATCACAGAGCCATCCGTCCTCGCCTGCAGCCAAATTACAATCACCAATCAAACACAAACTTCAAAAAGAAAGGCTTCCTCTCATGAATTCTCCTTCACATCTTTCCTTCCTGTCTTGATGTTTTACCTCAGATTCAAGGAAAACACACGGGAGAGAATCTTTTGAACTATTCAGCCTCAACCAGCAACTCCCACGGGTCTGCCTCCCTGCATCCGCATGTAGTCAAAACTAATACGTAGTGTCTACGAGGGATCCTGGTTAGATGCTTCGCAGACTTCAACAAGTCATTTCAGCCCTTTGTCAAAATACCAGAGTCAGCTTTTTCAGTCAGGATGGGACCAGATATCAGATCGGTGCATCTCTACATCTCCAGCATAGAAACGAGGCACTTTGGTGTTATTTTAACCTGGAAACTCACAATCCATTTCCACTTCCATTCTCAGGCCACAGAACAGTCACCACTGGATAAGCCGATAAAGACTCCTAGCTGGCAGCGGACTGACTTTTAAAACAGCTTTGCATGCTACTGGAATTTGAAAAAGGTTTTTCACATTACAATCATTTCCTCTAGGAAAAATATCATTTCTGGCAATCTGACCTTGGCCCTACCCACAATGCAGTTTGTCCCTGTGCACAGCTGTACCGAAGCGGAGACTGGGGACTCCTTCCTATGGGCCCCTCGTGCCAAACTGACCCCAGATTATCACAGAGTTGAAGGGAAGTCTTTCAAGCTTGTCTGCCGGGCCCATCAGGACTACTTCCAGTGTTTGAATGGTGCCTGTGTGAAAATAGTGGGTGTGCAGAGCAGGTCACACTCCCATACCCCACAGAACAGTACAGGACTGTGCTGTTCTGACCCCACTTGGGCCCTCGCCGACATGCAGAGAGCCAAAATGAAGGTCAGGATTTTCCACAGCCTTGGGGATGGTTATGTCATCATTTCTCGACCCATGAGTTCTCCTCCTGCTCTGCGACAGGCCTCGCAGAGCTGCTGGAGGTTCCGAATGAAACGAAAAGCATAAAGTATCGAAAGTTTGAGGTTTGCACTGTTGACATTTCCAAAGATTTGAATAATGTGCTTTTGATTGGAGGAAAACATCTAGTGACAAGCATTGTGGTGCTGTCAGCTGAAGCACGAGCTCCTTGTCAGTGGCACACCTACGCCTCTCGCACTTACAAGGTTGTCAGACCGAAAATTATAGAGTGACAATCAACTCCCTTCATCCGTAGCCTAACTCATGTTTCCAGTTTGAATATATTTACTTTAAAAAAAATAGGGGGTGGGGGGGCGGGGATGAAGTGAAAAGCCCTGTGACAGCATCATTAAGTTCTCAATGAGGTTCATTAATTAATCCCACAAGGTGAGGCTCTCGGACGGCCATGGCCCCCGTGTGTCGTGATGCCCTGCACTCAGAGCTGAAGGATTCATCTGGAGCATCTCGTTCAGTGCTCCCAGCAGAGTGATCGCTCTTAACCTTCCAAACAACACTGACTGAAAATTAAACTGGCAAACACAAAGAAGGAGAGGTACGTCCTTCCACCTACTCACCCTCCACCTCCCCTGCGCTCGCACGTTGGCCCAGCATCACGGAACAAGTGGTGAGTGCTGCTCTGATTAGCATAATTTAATTGATTTGTCTGCAAAATGAGCTCCAAAACTAATGATATCCGCAAACTGCAATGGTATATTACAGCTCATTATCACTCTGAATTTGATTGGCAGACATTTCTCCACAGTCTCCTTTTTATCTGTCATCTTGGATGATAGGAGGGTAAGGAGAGCGGGGCAGTAAATGGCCTGGAGTGGAATTAAAGCCATGCCTCTGCAGTGAGGACACAGCTTTCACCAGGTGAGCTGCAGGGCGCTCCTGAATGTTTTTTGCCAGAAAGTCAAAAAAATGACTTTGATGCAATGCAAAATGCCACAAACAGACAGCGAGACACAAAATAACCACAAAAACATGCAAAATCACCAGTACGAGGCTGAAAATGACCACGGAGATGTGCAAAAAAGATCAGAGTGAGAAAAGCAAATGGGAGACAGAGGGGCCATTATAAGATACATAAGAATTAATTTGAGCTTTGAATTATGTAAAGCTGCAAAGAATGTCCATCAAAGAAAATAAGAAAGCTGAAAATTAGCAGAAAAGAGCCTCTTTAATACGCCTGGCTGAACACTCTCTGTCCACTGATAATAAAGAAGAAGAATTTTTCACCTCAATGTTTGGTTCAGTGCAAAAAACATAAAATTTAAATAAAACTGGAAAAATAAATCTAAGATGAGGACGTCTGTGTCCTATTAATGAAAGGTCTCTGCCCAATAAAAGACATCAAAATCTGGCTTTGCCGTCTTAAACGTGTTCCTTTCAGTTGTCCGTTTGTTAGGAGCTGGTTTTCGCAGCAGTTCGCAGGTGAGACACAAACAGGTTTTTCTAAAAGTGAGAATCTGCTGCCCGAATGTTTTCATCACTCACACACCTGAATAATCTGCGTAGCAGAGGAAAACGTGCACCCTGGAACCCTGCAGAGGTCATCGTTTTGATTTGATTTTATCTGACTGCAAACCAGTTCAAGTTTAGCTTGAGCCATAGTTGTACTTTTATTATGTATTTGCCTTTATTGTATTTTATGTAACCTTTTTTTTCACTTATTCAGTTTCAACATTTTTACTTTAGCGTGGCTTCATCTTTGATCCTGATTTTTCTTAATTTTCTTATCGACCATTTCAATATTTTCCTTTTTGTTTTTTCTTTTAAGATTTCTTATTGTTGGATATTATTTTTGCTTTATTACATCTTGTTATCAGCTTTGCAGTTCCTGTGTATTGTGTGTTCATCACTCAGCACAAAAGGAGCTATAAACTAAAGTCTAACTGATTGATTGCCCCATTTAACCTGGTTTTTACACTGTAGGGTCATGTGAGCGTGCTCAGTACACGTGTCACTGTATGCACAGAGCGTATGCAGAACAAGCAGCATGGCGACTCATTCACATCTACATGTGGTGTAATTAGATAAACTGTGCAGGACAAAAACTGAACATATTTCCCACTTTATGTGTCAAATCTGCATAAAGAAGCTCTACTCCCACTTAAAAGCACCTTCCTGATTAGTTCTGTCGTGTGTTAATTGGACCACAGCACACTAATAGATTGATTAATGATGTCGTAATGATCACATGTGACTGGGTTTATGCCAGATGATGTCATAAGCTGTTTTGAGACACATGACACAGATATATTATCTGATGCTGTCCATGGTCCTGAAACCAAATCCTGCTCCTGCCCTTAGATTTTAGTTTCAGAGCAGATGTCACACGATCGAACTTGATTTGTCTTCAGTGATCCCACCTGCCGATCTGCCTTTTCATTGAACAGAGATCAGCTGGTGCACAATCAACAATTATTCTACTTTAAAGAATGCATCGCCACTTTACACATGATGCTGTTAGTGTGGTGCTATAGTGGAAGCTTTGCAACTGTTTAGTAAACAGAGCAATCCAACGTACATTCTGTGATCTGATTTTTAAATCTGAAACCATCAACTGTCTCAGGCTACATTCCCGTTTTTTGGGACAAAACATTAGGACGTCTCAGTGCTGCAACTTTATGAAACCGCTGAATCAAAATTCAACGTAGTTTGATTATTTTGTTTCATAAAGACTTCAAAAAGTGAAAGAAGAAGTAGGATTCCCCACATCAGCTGCATCGCGTATCTAAAATCCAGTTACACTCACAATCTCTACTGACTGTGTTTCTCGAGCTCATGACCTGGAGGGGAGACGGCGTCCTCGCATGCTTTGGCAGAAGATAGTGTTCCCAAATGTCAGAGCACGTGTTGCCAACACTATGAAAACTGAAACCTTTTCACTTATTATGGTGAACTGCGGAGCAGGGGAAGTGTGTGTCACCTTAATGTCCACTGTGTGTTGTCCTCGGGAACTTTATGAGTTGACAAGGAAAAGCAAAACCTAAACCTCCATAAAAGAGCCACACGAGCTCAGAAAAGTCGACTTTTCAGAGGACTGCGTGTCGTGCTGGGTGTTGCACATTTATGTTGTGCGGGTGGCCGGTGTGATCAGATTGTGGAGCAGCTCTTTAAAAAAATAGCTGTTTCAGGTTTGGGGTCCCGGGACGCAGCAGTGAGAAGTTATCTTCTGATTCAAAAAGCTGCCTAAAGCACAACCATCAACAACATAATTAACCACAGTCGTCTAACCGTGACCCAGAAATTTGACCTCAAGACCTTTGACCTTCCCTGCGAGGTTGACATTCCTTCACGCACTCAGTCAGTCATGCATCTGACATCTCAAAGCATTCCTGGCATTCGTCCTGACAGTGTTGGTTTATTCCAACAGCGACGGGCCTCCTCTGTGCACTCAGCACATTTCAGAGACTCACCAGAGGAGGAGGAAAACCTTATCACTTGTTCAGAGACGACCATTTATGGGTCTTTTTATTTTCTGTCAGTTATTTGCTGTCAACCGTGATGAGATTGAGTACTCGACATTACAGCATGCGTCTCTTACTGTTACCACCGCACGTAAATTTGGGTCTTTCAGAGGATGTGCCGATCAATTGTTCGGTGTGTCTGCTCACTTTAAGGACTCATCCTACCATAAACACCGACTTCTTCCAAGATCCACGTGCAATTTGGTGACAATCTGTGCATTTGCTCAAATGACGGAGCATCATGTCACAAAGCAAAAGTGATAACAAAGTGGCATCAAGTGAACATTTCAGATCCATGGCCAGGAAACTCCCACAACTCTTAATCAGATTGACAATTTATGGTCAGTCCTTAAAAAGCACAGTCTGCACATTTATCAACTTGGAGCTCTGATAAGGCAGGAACAGGTCATGCTACACTCTTCCTGCTCAGTCACACATGCATGTAACATATCTGCAGGGCTGTACGTATGAATATAAGCTGTTAGCTGCTACGTGTTAAAAGCCACAGTGCTGACAGTGAGCTGCAGACATTAGTGTGACTGAAGCTCAGAAGACGACAGAGCACATTTCCATAATTCACCTGGGCTCTCTGAAAGCCTGAGCCAGGGATGCGCTCTGTATTTTGTCAAGCAGTAGCAAAGAGGGGTGGGGAGTGTCTCTCATTCCCCATAATGCTGATGTTATGCATCTCAGGCTGCAAGAAGCACGAGTTAGAGCAGAACAAGCTGAATGCGTTTGGGAGATTAAATGAGTGCAAATGAACTTGCAAAGTCGGCTCAATGAGGAAGCGAGCGTGAGGATTTTTGTGACGTCTGACTATTGATACAGCGAGGCGTCTGGGAGGAGCCCCGTGACAGAGGGCTGTTTGCCGCGAGCAGTCTTCAGAATACCGATTACGCACGCACTGAAAACGATGCACGGCGAGCAAAGAACAGAAACTACAGCGCAGGGATTTTCAAACCGTGGTGGCCACATTAAGAATAACAAAACACACACTGTAGCTATAATGTTTCATATTTTCAGTGACGTCCTGCATTGTGGTGAGGGCAGCGGTGGTGTTTATGTTTGAGTTAAAGGAGAGGAAGCTCATCCACCACAGTGGCAAGCTTCGGAGTCAACAGATGACAGGAATGTTGCTTCTTGGCAAAAACTTCCAGTTTACAATATTTCTGCAGCCAGAGAACTTCCTTTTTACGTCATTTCATTTAAGTCTGGCTTTCGCGTCTGCACACACGCCGAACCAACGAACCTCCGCCGAGTCATTAGGTACGAGACGATTATTTCCATTACATCCTTAAAATCGCACAGCCAAGAGACGTTCTTCGACGTCATGTAGCTGCAGGCAGCGTTTGGCTGTGACAGCTTTCATTTGCTCCTCTCCTGAGGCGTCTCCTGCTTTATGTGTTTGAGAGGAGAGGACTACATAAACAGTTTATAGATTATTTCAAAATGAGGTTTCAAGCAGTCACCAGCACCGACTGCTTGCGTGGGAGTCATATCACTGCATTAAGTTGTGTGAAAGATTAACTCCAGAAAACACGTTTAATATCAATTCTCATTATAAAACTGAAAAATAATATTTCAGAAATGGGAAAAGCTCCAGGCTTGAATGTGTAGGCAAAATGAGAACTCTCAAGTTCTGTTCTGTTAATGTACTCACAGATTGATCAACAGGAAGACTGTGATGCGATGCGTACAGTGTGCTTGTGCACTCCAACTATGGCCTCACCGCAAGCACTGAAGCCTTCCAAATCAGGACTAATCTCACCATATGAGGCATCCTCTACAACATAGGTGTCAAACTCTGGCCCGCGGGCCACATTTGGCCCGCAGCCTACTTACATTTGGCCTGCGAAGCCATACCAAATTACTATCAGAGCTGGCCTACTGGTATTATACAGCTAATATATATATTGTTTAGTATTAAGCTTTGCTTGTTCCATATTCAGTTTTTCAGCAAAACTTGTTTGAGTCCATAAGAAAAGATTCATTCTTATATCTGGAGGAATAAATATATTTCAATAAATATTAACGTTAGCCCGCGACTTTGTTCCAGTTTTGAATTTTGGCCCACTGTGTATTTGAGTTTGACACCCCTGTTCTACAAGGTGGATACACTGGATACCTTGTGTCCCCAGAACCTCAGGGTCTTGGCAGATAATAAGCCCCCCCCCCCCACCCAGTGAGTGGACACGGGCTGATGTCACTGCCTTTTGAAGGACTCAGGGAAGCCAAAGGCTATGGGAAAACACCCAGGTACAACATCCAGACAGATTAAACTCATGAACAGGATGGAATCACCTGGGAAGGACTATTCAGAGAGAAACTATAATCCAGCAGCCTGGAGTTTCAGCATGGGGTTGACTAGAAAGAGTCACAGAAAGTAATCTGAGAACTAACACTGTTTCTGATCTATTGGATGACCCGAGGCAGGAATACAACCAACAGGGCAGTGCGACATGTAGACTAGCTGAATGTGAAGACCAAAAACTCACAGGTCAAAGATCCTGAACATTCCAAAAACCCTTAAGAAGGCGAAATTTCGATTTATCTGTCGCGCTACATTCGAACCATTACTTGTAGCCAGGAGTCATGGAGTTGTTAGCTGATGAGTGTATTTCACAGTCAGACCCACACCCCACTTAGATCCAGCTTAAAACACTGATGGTGAAAGGCTTCACTAACAAATGTCCATCTTTTAACACTTATATCCTACACACTTATAAAGCAATGACTTTAAGTTTCTAAAAATCTTGTATGCTGCATGCCAACAGTTATGAAGGCAAGCTCTTAAAACCTCTTAAGACAGTCACTACATTGTTTGATATTTGCCAAGTAGAAACAGTTCGAAGGCACCGACTCCAAACTGTACACGCATTGGAGGTCGTTCACACTCTCCAAATGAAAAATTCTTTATTGAAGTCCTGAAACAGCTGCTGGCGAATTGAGCTGCTAACATCTACAGTTATGCAATATTATGATAATAAACAATAAAAAAGGACTAACAGATTTTATTAGATTGGCAAAACAGTCATGCACTGTATTGGATCCTGCCCTAAAGCGCTTTACACATCCAGCCATCCACACATTCACACACTGGTGATGGCAGCTACATTGTAGCCACAGCCACCCTGGGGCGCACAGAGGCGAGGCTGCTGAACACTGGCGCCACCGGGCCCTCTGACCACCACCAGTAGGCAACAGGTGAAGTGTCTTGCCCAAGGACACAACGACCGAGACTGTCCAAGCCGGGGCTCGAACCGGCAACCTTCCGATTACAAGGCAAACTCCCAACTCTTGAGCCACGATCGCCTCAGACGACTCACCATTATCCATTACTTGCTGAAGGAAATAAATCAACTTCTTATTGCGGCTGAATAAACAACAGACTCACGAATACAAGGAGAATTTGACAGAAAGTACGATATGTCTAGCTGGATATGCCTATACTTTATTATAAAAATACCCCAAATTACTAATATTTCTGAGTATCAAACTAACATTCAGTCATAATGATCATGTGATAAGACAGTGATGTTAACTCAAAAAATGTATCCAATCAATATACTTTATGCTAAACTTACTGTCTCTTCACAGAAAATACACACAAAAAAAATCATCGTCTCTTGAGTGAACTTTGAAGGGAACATGAATACATCATCTGAAAGTCAAACACCAAGTCCAAACTGGAAAGATGATTTTTTTTTAAGCATTAAACTGCACCATCTGTTTTTTATTTCGGCAAAGTGGATAATGATGTGAAAATGACTCAATTTACAGTCAGGTCGTGTTGACATACATTAATCTTGACTCTTTTTTCACATAGAATGCCAATCTGTGGGCTACTGCGTGCTGCAGACCTGCAGCACCAGCACACACATGGCCATATACATGTGTGATGATGCACCGCTGAAGTCATCGGCTAGATCCTGGACTGCAAAAATATTTTGGCCTCTGTTGATAGTTTCCCCAATCATAAAAGCTCTGAGTGGAGTAGTTTGGTTATACTTCATCCACTGGGAGCAGGTAGAGGCGTGGCCACGCTGGTTAAAAGGTGTCTGGACACAGGCGGGTGGAGCCCATCGACCTCACGCTGATGACCACCTTTTAGACTATTTTAGTCAAGTCAAGTCAAGTGGCTTTATTGTCACTCCAACCATGTGCTGTGGTACAATACGCAGTGAAATGAGACAATGTTCCTCCAAGACCGTGGTGCTACATATGACATACGACAGACAATCAACACAGGACCACATAAAGTGCAAGTGTGCAAAAATTGCAAAAAATAAAACAAACACAGTGCAACCCCAGACATAACAGAACGATACAGACACAACAGTGCAATAGAAATGTGCAAAAGGCACGTCTGTTATTTAGCATTAATCAGCTAATACCGGTGTTTGTGCATTGTATTGTAACATAAGTGATGTTACGATGGCTTCATCCATCTTCATCCATCAGATGTGAGTCTGTGGCGTCTGACTCCCTTTAGGAGCCAGACTCAAGTGGTCATTAGGGGACTGCAGTTTTTGGCATTTGGGGATGGCTTTGTTTTTCTGCACTGGAGGTTGCATTGTAGCTAAATTGCATTGTTTTAAACTGTACTACAAATAAGTCTGTATTCCCCTATTATTATCAACGACTTATTAATCCACTCTTTAAAACTAAAACCTGAGATTTTACTAGGGCACGGTGGATCAGCAGCAGGCCACCTATCCCATTAAAACAGATCTAGCCAGTGCATCTGGACTACAAACAATATTGTTACTAGTTTTCCTTCTGATACGGTTCAGTTTGCAGTATAATTAAAGTCTGTGAACCAAGAACTTTAACATTTTAACCATGCTTTCACTGACGAGAGAAGCAAAGCTTGGATATATAAACATTATAGAATCATATAGCTTCACCTGCTGATGAATGGAAAATGTAGAAAGAGCTCACTGCGTCCCTATAAACTTTATCTTTCAGCTTAGTGGTTCCATCCAATTTGGCTGCAGTTTATTTAGCCATTTTTGCAGCCTTATTAAAAGCCTGACTCTTTCCATCCGTAGCTGGTGTTACATATCATTTCTAATTGTGCCCCAAAAAGGTAATTAGTGTAAAAAGCAGATGGACAGCATGCATCACCCTGTAATGCTTCCCCTTATACAGCAGCTATCGCAGCTCGAGTCCAAAAAAAGAAACAAGAGAAAAGCACGAGGAGCCTGAGTAAGGGCATGCACATAATCCCGTGTGCTGTGAAACGGTGCTCTATTACAAAAGCAAAATGCGAAGGCGCTGTGAGGAGATAAACCCAGCGAGACCACCCACAGAGTGCAGCTATTTCACAGACGTCCTTATTAAGAGACCACAACCAAAATTCAGCAGAAAACTGAAACGTTAAGGACCTTTAAAATGTTTGAAGAGAAAGAGAAACAACTGCATAAAACCACAAGTGTGCAAAGTCGTAAAGCAGCCTGACTGTAGTTTATTGTGTCTGTTCTCTTGTGTTGAGGCACGTAAAGAGCCTCCACAAATTAAAAGTCCATCAGCAGAGCTGCAGGAGGACTTGTAATGGAAAGCAAAGGGGAGGAACTGAACAATTCAGACTTCATAAATGAGCCAGACCCTGATTGTGAAGTTTCCCGCTGTTTATGAAGCTCTGCTGTGTTGTGAAGTGTTCGTCTCACATTTACCGTAATTACCGTATGTTGGTAAGAGCGCACCTGGGGCTGAAATGCTTTTTAAAAATGAGAATAGCTGCTGTTATAGACGTATACAAAAGTGTTTTTAAAAATGGGATGACTTTTTTAGCAAGCTTCGGTTTCACCTTTTCCTCTGTGAATCTCGATAGACACGAGACGAGCCCTTTGGTGCCAGAAGCTTTCTGGTTTCTATTTTTATAGCCAGGTACTACTGACTAATGACAATATCACAGGCTTTTGGTTAGGAAATGCGTTTGAAGCTTTAAAACATTTTTATTAACTTTGCATCATTACAGAAAGAGACAGCAGCAATGCTGCAACCAGAGACCATCACATGTCAATGAAATTCGACAACAAATGAAGCAACCGCTACCGACATGATGTGGGCGTATCCTGAGCCTAATTAATCTCAGCACTGGGGTGAACGACTGAAGCAACTACCAATGGGAGCAAAGGATGCTGTTAAATGGCGTACCTCAACAGTCCTCAACCCACAGGCATCATCTTTCAGAAGATGTAGGCTAATGCTAACATCATGCCTTGAAAGCTGTTGGATGTCCAACAATTCAACACAACTTTATTTATATAGCACCACATCACAACAGCAGTCGCTTCAAGGTGCTTTGTATTGTAAGGTAAAGACCCCACAACAATACAGAGAAAACCCCAACAATCACATTACCCCCAATGACAAAGCACTTGGCAACAGTGGGAAGGAAAAACTCCCTTATAACAGGAAGAAACGTCCGGACATCTGCCACAACCCAATGGGTGTGAGGGGAGGTTAACTGTGGTTAACATAAGGTGATCGATGGATGTTTTTCTACACAATCAGAGGCTAAAATCTCAACTGGGGTCCATACATTTTTTTGTGTGTGTGTTTTTTATCAACAGTTGCCCTTTGATCATAAAGGCAGCAGACTGCTGCTCTGGACTGATGCGTTTCAGTCATTTTGGATGGCGCTCCACTATAGAGCTGTTATAGACGGGAAACAGTGCTCTGCTGTAAAGGAACGGGGTGCACTTGACTTAATAACCCCGATTATTTTATCTTCATAACCATAAGCTAACCATAAGATGTCAAAACTGCAGAAACATTTGTGAAAATAACTATTCTGCAGAGAGCGAGTGGTGTATCTGTGGTCCAGTCTGTTTTCAGGCCTAAAAAATAACTTTCTTTCATCACCATGAATCACAAAGAGAGCATGTGCTGCCAATCGAGGCTGATGTGACAAATGAAAATGAGTCCTTTAAGACAAAACTGACACAACGATTCATCCTCACGACTGAGTTTTTCCTTCCCATTATCCCCGTGTTAGAAGAGGATATTATCTAAAGCAATCACTGTCGAGGACTCTGTGTCATTTGCAAACCTATTGATCGTATACCACCGCTGAAAATATCTCCAGCCACTTTTTGGCCTCTCTCTCCATCGATCAAGCGCATTTGTCTAATTTCTCCAGCCAGTGACCATCAATACTTGAACCGTAGGGCTCCGACCCACTTCCACCACCCATCTCCTTCCAGGCAAACAAGTATTAATGAATCCAGGTGAGAGGATAATGAGGCACCCAGACATAGACTCACTGAGGTCAGCGAGTGGCGTGGACACGCAGAACTCTCACTGTCACGCCGTAATGAGAGACAGACCTGGCGTCCCGGACTAACCCCACTGACTCTGGGACAACTAATACCTCTCTGTCTTGAATAAATGTATCACCTGTCCAGATGGTGTTCTGGACAACCAGTGGAACGCTTTTTGGTGTGCACAGTCACATGGGCAAAAGGTTAAGCTCACAGATAAATAGAGCGACTGTATGTTTGGAGGATAAATCAGCAGAGTGATGAATAACAAAGCTGGTGGCTTCAATTTAGCAGCAGCAGAGCACAACATTGTCAGGGGTCTGCAGAGTTTCGATTAAAGCGATAAGTATCGGGAGGTTTACAGTCATTTTAGAGCCATTTAAGGTGTTGTTAGGCTCATCTCAAAGCTTCAAAAGATCAGGTCCTCAAATGAAGGCTGGCTTTTCTTTGCCTCAAACTTTAGAGCTTTAAATCAAAAACCACTCTCCCTGAAAAATTGGCGGGCTCAGGACGCTACACATTCATCTAGGAGTAGAAGACAACCGACAAACTCATTCACTGTGATATCTGCTCAGGCGAACCCCTGCGACCTCAAAATAGCAAGGAACCCATAAATCAGCAGTGGTGGAGTGGGCCGGTCGATGGGCTGACGCCCAGCATCCATCTCCATGCAGTCTAAATTTGGGTGATAACGAAGGGTGAGGCTGATGGCTGAGAACATTAAAATGGGCCGCGCTGCTGTGCCAGAGCTGAATTATTAATCAAACACAGATATACGTGGCAATGGCAGCTTTCTGATCGGCAGGCAATTTTCTTTTTCAATCTTCTTCGTCCTCTGATTGGTTTATTTTCTTCAGCGCATTCAGACGTCATTAATTTTGTCTCTGTATAAAGAAAATGCCACAAAAATAAAAACTTCTGGGCACACTCAGTCAGCAGTAAGATGCCATCCTTGAAAAAAGAGGGAAAAAACATCATTCAGTGCAATGTAAGAAAATGTTTTTCATTTGTTTGGGATTTTATACTTTATTTCAGGAGACTTCACTCCCAAGTTCACTGGGCTGCAGCCGAAACACTTCCAAAATACACGTTATCAAACTCATTGTTGTTTTTAGTTTTTATGATGTGTTGTGAAGTCGGTTCGAAGACCAAGAGTTTGGAACTGAAGCCAAAAATGACTGAAGTCTGGCAGCAGTGGCCCAATTTGGGCCCATTTGAAATGTGTCAGGGTTGAGCTGGCTTAGGTTTTCTGTCTTCTTTTTTTTTTAGGAACAGGTGCGCGGCTGAGCTGGGCGTGGCTGTGGCGCGCAGGGTTTACCCGGTACACCTGAGGCCTGTTTGGGTCAATCGGGCAGGCGCATTAAAGGAGCGGCGATTCGTCACCTGATCGTTGCCCCTGCTCTAATGGTAACCAGCAGTTTCTTTGTTTCGTTTAAACTCTGACATGGTTCCAGTCTGCACTCTCTTCATTTGCTTCTCACCAATCCTTCATCCACCAGCTTGCCCAGGACTTTCCCGAAGGACTTTCACTGCACCCTCCACACCTCCCACCTGCGCATCTCTCTGCCTCAGCCTCCTGTCCTCAAGCTCCACCCGAGCCTTTTGTAGAAGTGTGACGAGTAAGCTCCACACTCCGTTAAATTCTCTCACTTATTAACTGTTAATACATAATTTACTGTAGTGTGTTTGAGTTGGTCTGCTCCTTGGGTCCACTTTAGCTGCACATGACAGAATGCGACTCTCAAATCTCTATTTGTCCTTTTGACCTCTGCTGTGAAGGATGTTAAACAAATCCTGCCCTGGCATGTTTTTTTTTATCCTTTTTATTATAAGGAGTAACCATACACAAGACATAAGCTTAAAATTTATGGTTAAAACTAAAACTGCATATAGGAAACTGTAGACGTCTTTGGATTCAACACATCAAAATCCATAAAAAATGGCACATTTTATCTGTTTGGTTTCTCTGTGTAGATGCAGGATTCAGAGATGCCTGAGCTCAAATTTTACAAGACCAAGCATAAAACTACATCCACGTACTACATGCACATCGCCTTGCTGCTGTATTCACAACACAAATGCAAATCATATCAGTAATGAAAAAAGACCCTGAGCAGGTGACTATGGTACATAAACACACCGGCGGTTCCCGGAGGACCAGGAAGCCTACAGCGAGGCCACAAATGTGCATGGCAGAGAGATGGTTAACAGGCATGGCAGCGAGAAAGAACAGACGGATGCATCCATCACGTTTAATGCTTAAAACGTACCTCTGATATTAAGGCGATACATTAAAATGTTCCACTCCTGTAAAAATCATTTCTATCAAGAGACAAATCTGTCCTTCGTGTGTTTCATGATAAAAAAGTCTCATAACCTTGTCATGAATGCACCATTTTTCAGCTGCTAAACCCACGCTGAAGAACACTAAAGCCCCATCAGCCACTGCGTCTGCCTTTCAGCTCTTTACTAGTACACTGGGAGTGCTGTCATTGAAAATGTGATAATGCTGTGATGAATGACTTCTGGATGACATGAAAAATGATCTACAAGGGAGCACTAAATATTTCTCTTAGCAATGACATGATAAAAATCATAAAAATATACAGGAAGACTAGGCGGTGAGGCCTTAACGACTCTCAGCAGATATCTGATGGGAACAGGAAAAACTGACTGTCAGCATCTCCTCACAGCAGCTCAGATTTCTTCAACACGAGAGATCATCAATCATCTCGTACAGGGCAGTACGGCTGCACCCTTTTTATTATATTGCTTTATGATGCAGACTGTATGATGCAGTCTTAAAGCAAAGATTTATCAGTTCAGGGTTGTCAGAAAAATTATCAGGATGTGCAGGTTGAAAGAAAGCTTGCTTTATGTAACTAATGGCATCCCGCAGGGTTCAGTTCCTGGACCACTGTTATTTATTTTACAGATAGGCAATCTTGGTCATAATAGCACTAGAGCAAACTTTAATTCTCTACAGGCTCTGACTCTGGACACAATAGACGTGATTAAGATTGGTAACAGATGGCCGTCTTCTTCCTCACATTAAGCAATTGGTTTAAAAAAAAAAAAGTAACTTTAACCTGTGTTTTTAAATTTAGAATCGACTTACATTGTATACTTTTGTGTATTTTTGCTGTGTGTATTCACATGTGTTAGTAGCCTGTGCAGCTCTTGCTGATTGTGCTGCTGTCTGCCTCAGCCAGGGTGCTTATGCTAAAGCAGCATCTCGAGAGTCATGTTATCCAGGTTAAAGAAAGTTGGAACACAATAAAGACTTTGTTCACATGAACAACTATTTGATGTTTTCCTCTTCTCAGCAACATATTCAGTTTTTTTTTTTGCCTCCTGCTGTCACTTCAATAAATATTTAATAAATACATTTATGGAGTCCTGCAACTGACAGGACAGAGAGTCCAGGGTGCATGCCAGCACTCGGCCTGTGGCAGCGATGGTCTCCGCCCCCTGCAAGCCTGAAGTGGATAAGCAAATGAGGATGGATGCTTTTATAGAGTGTATAATTCTTCTTCTGCAGGTTGGAGGGGTAGTAACCCAGGTTCAATCCATACACATGGCAGATTTAATTTCTATTTATTAATTTGCATGCATTAATAATTTAAAAAGTACTTAAGTAGTCTGGTTTACAAAAGGGTCACAGTCTGAGCTAAAATAGAACTGCTGTGACTTCTGTTACACCATGACAATTTCACGTTCACAAACCTTTATTCGTATAGTTTAGAAGCCTCACACTAGCCAGCCAATCAAAGGAAAGAGTACAGAGGGGCTATTTATTTTTGGCTTATACTGAGAAACTAAAGAATAGAAGACAGGAAATCTGAATGCAAGAACAAAATTATGGAGCTGGAAATGGGGTTGTTTTAAATGTTGATTTTATAACAACATTAAGCACACAAAATGTGTGCTTTTACAACATAAGTAAGTGCTCATATCACAAGCCCAGCTTTGAAAAAAGGAAGAGGCTTTAACTGCTCCCTTGAGGATTTTGGATCAACACAGCAGCAAATGGATGGAAATACGCTAAAGATGATAAGAATAATTCAACCACATCATAGTGCAGATAACAAGCATCCTGTTGAAGAAGTGTTTTGTGCTACAGAAGCTTGCTGACAGGTTGGTGTGCTTCTTGCAAACTTGCAGGCTGTGCAGATGAGAGAAAAGAGATGAAAGAGTCAGATGAGCTGAAGCTGTCAGCTCACGAGACACAAACAGCAGCCGGCAGAAGATAAAAATGGCAGAGCTTCATCTTTCTCTTCCCTTTTCTCCCTGTGCCAATATACAGTAGAAAAACACACCGGATGGTCCGCAGCAGCATGCACTGTTCATTAAATGGGTGGTTGGAAAATACAAATCAGCACACTGAGCCCAATATGACCACAAATATTTATTTCTCTATGCGTGCAGAGATGATAAAAGACAATTACTGCACGAACCTCACAATGAAGGAGAATTTCCTGTACACCGCTGCTCATGTCATTACATTGTGTGGGGGCCTTTTTATCATTGGCTATAGAAAAAGAGCGAAATTTCCACAATAGCTTTCCAACATCAGGCTGGAGAAATTTGCATTGTTGAGTCACAATATGACGAGCGGAGACCGGTTCATCCCGTTGCTCTCGGTTCGTGAAAATGAATTCAGCCGAGGGAAAGCAATTACGCTAAAACACAAAGTCTAACTAGGCGGACGAGACAAAGAGGAAAGGTGTATTCTCAGCGGCGGACGGATACCACTGCGCCATCGGCAACCTCAGCGCAGCGAAAACGCGGAGGGGCAGCCGTCGTTAAAAGGGGAGCTCGACTATTTCCCCGCTAATTCGGCTAAAAATGCACTCGCAGGGGTTTTCAGCACCTCTCTGGCTGCTGCACCACTGGGATAAAGAGAGAGGATGAGCATGATTGATGGAGCTCTGACTCCTCCCGGATGCTTCGCCATTGATCTCCTTGGCTCCCCTGACAGGGCCAAGAAAACACATGCACCTGATCGCATGCCACCGCTCATGGGAAAACAATTTTCTGCGGAGTCCTGTGGAAAAGCAGTACACTTCCTGTTCAGTCGCAGAGTGGTGAACACCACATTCTTTGGCTGGCCCTCAGTGTCTCTGTTAAAGGGATTTGTTATGCCGTTTTTACAGTGTGGGTAAGCTTCAGGCCGATGCGTGCGACTCAGAGAGCCGCTCGGTTTTTGTGGAAACAATCACGGAGGTGCCAGATAATCACGCTCGCAGTTTTCTGGAAAAACTGTTGACTTTTCTGTTCAAGGTAATTTGAACTCTAAGCCACCGTACAGCGACACAGACGTCAGAAATCGAGAAGCACATAAAAGCCTCTTCCAATATTTCAGATTGACAGAAAAATGTTCTGGTGAAAGGTTACACAGCAAGATTGGTTTTTAATAACCGTTTTTCAAACGAGGGGCATTGACAGGATCAGGAAGATAAAACACATAAATACAGGAGCTGGTTGGCTGTTTTTGTTACAGTAACGATAGCAACCTCACAGTAAATTACGACCGAGACAGCCAGAGAAAGCCAAAATGGAAAGATGATATAAATCTGAGACGCTAAATCTATTCGCTTTAGAATGCACGAGTTGGAAATTATGAGACGTTTTCTGGTTAAAGGGTGTGGGGAGGATGAGGTCGGAGATGGAGGTATTTTCCATCCATTAGTGGCGTAGCATGAGATACGCGCATAATTCACTTTCCACATCTTCACCCAATTAACTAATCGCATCATAATCGAGCGAGCTCTGGCTGGATGCTTCACGTCAGAAGAGAAAAGTTATTGAGTCTCACGCACGCACGCACACGCTCAGCTGGGAGCTGCATATCATCGTCTACAATGACATGAATGAACACAGCTGATGCAGCTCAGTAAACCATTTCCATTATGGCAGATGTTGACCTCTCAGTAAAAATGTTTTTAACAGCCAAAGAAAATGAAGTAAAATGAATAATGCGCGGCGTGGATGTCGCAGCTCAGACGAGAAACGTGCTGACACGATGGGCAAAGATTCGTACTCGACATTTAAATTCGCAAAGAACACTTTCAATCATTAACATTAATCACGGAAACGATCTGCAACAACAGCTTAGTTTGAAAAGGTCACTAAGCCCTTCAGTAACAAAGAAAAACACTCAGCTGGCTGCGGGGGATCACCGGGGACGCGGCTGAGATTAACATTATTAAAAAGGCACCAGTCTTCTTCTGCAGTTAAATAAACTAGTGCAGCAAGTTTGTGCAGCAAGTTCAGGGAGATGTCAGATGTTCCCTGAACGCATCGCATTCAGGCAAAGCGTGTGATTGTTCCTGCGCAGAGCGGGCACACTGTGGGCTGCAGCTTGAGCAGAACTACTCTAGTTTTTCCGGGTTTTCGGATTCTGGTGGTTGCACAGCGTATTATGAGATTATTATGAATCTGTCTGAACATGTGGCCTTTATGTAGTCTTACCACGGGTCAAAAGCATGGAGGTACCCACTGTGAACAAAGATTGTGAAGCATGAGTGGTGGATATGGCTGTACGCTTATTGGCTAACATCTTGTCAATTACAAGTCATTAACCAATGAGCATATCCCTGCTGGTTCTCCCAATTCTTAGAATGATAAAAATTTATAAAACGATTTTCATTTTTTATTCAGCATGATCAGGAAAGATCATGACAGAGTCAGTTCCCATAAACTGTAAGTCTGGAGGTCTTTTAGCAGCCACAGGTAACACCTCGCTGTGCTTTCAAGAAAACTAAACAAGTTGATCTCAAATTTGAGATTCAACACAAAAAATTCGAAACACAGATGCAAGATAAAAGGTACCGAATGCTACACCCAGGCCTGCTCCCACCAGTACTCACATACACACTGTAAAAACTTGATACATTCAGGCAACAAATGCAAAAACTAAAAATAATAATTTAATTAATGTTGATATAGCTGCTTTCTTAGAGTTGTTTCATTGCTTAATGCAGGGGTCTCGAACTCCAGGCCTCGAGGGCTGGTGTCCTGCAGGTTTTAGATCTCACCCTGGGTCAACACACTTGAATCAAATGATTACCAGGCCTCTGGAGAACCTCAAGATATGCTGAGGAGATCATTTAGCCATTTAAATCAGCTGTGTTAGAGCAAGGTCACATCTAAAAGCTGCAGGACACCAGCACTCTGGTATCTGACACCACGTCATCTTTGTTGTCGTCCTCTTGAACACAAACACATCGATTTTGAGCTTCTGGAGCACGTTCTGGTGTCGATATTGGGAGAAACCTCCCGAATGGATTTTTGAGAGCTCAGCTGATCTAACTGCTGCAGAGATGTGCAGCCACACACCAAACACTGCTAGCATCCAACCCAAACACCCTTTCAAAGGTTAAACAATTACTTTTGCCCTTTCTTTTCTGCCATTACTCAGGCTCTTTCAGCCTGTGTTGTGTCTTTGTTTAGGTTAGATTAGCTCGGTCTATTTTTCCCCACTGACTGCTTTGTCTCACAAAACCATCAAAGCAAAACCAAATCAAATCAAAATTTATTTCTGTAGCACATCATAATACATCAAAGGTGACCAAAGTGCTTCACAGTCAGTCAGAGCAATAGCATAAGACAGAATAAAAGAGTTAAAAGGAGGGCAGGAAACAATATGAACAATATGGGTAAAAAATAAATAAATTTAAAAAACAAAAAACACATAACAAGCCACGAAATAGCATACTAGTTTGAATCAAAGTCAGACTAAAATAATATGTTTTAAGATGCAATTTATAAGACTGGATGGACTCGGAGGAATGAATATAAGGAGGGAGGTTATTCCAGAGTCTGGGAGCTACGACAGCAAAGGCCTGATCACCTCTGGACTTCAGGCGAGACCTCGGTTGCGTCAGGAGCATTTGATTGGAGGATCTAAGTGCCTTATTAGGGATATACAAATGAAGGAGTTCGCATAGATAGCTGGGAGCCAAATTGTTTAAAATTTTAAAGGTAAGCAAGTGAATTTTAAAATTGATACAATATTCAACAGGGAGCCAATGTAGGTTGGCTAAAACTGGTGTGATGTGGGCATCGTTTCTAGTACCAGTTAAGAGACGCGCAGCTTTGAACTAACTGGAGCCGGTGAATAGAGGAAGATGGGAGGCCCGAGTAGAGGGAATTACAGTAGTCTAATCTGGATGTGATAAGAATGTGAATGAGCTTTTCAAGGTCCTTCAAAGGGAGGTATGGCTTTGCTTTAGATATAAAGCAAAGCCATACCATGTCCTCCAAGTAGTTCCTGATCAAATTAAACTGAAAAAGAAGAATAAGTAACACAGTGAGACAGGTTGACTAGTGTAGCTGTTTTTCAAACCAATAATCGCAAAAGGAAAAAAAAGGCTCAGCTGAATTTTCAGCAAAGCTACTAATATAATAATAATAATAATAATAATAATAATAATAATAATAATAATAATAATAATAATAATAATAATAAGCCTTTTTCATCCACCTCCATGCGTAGTTATGCAAACAAGTGGACAAAGGCTGAACGCACACACTTCTTGTTTGTCCTCCCTTAAAAGAAAAACAATTAGCAGCAACTGCTTTTAGCTGGCAGATGCAAAGCAGGCTTCTATAATAACGGCGTGAGGAGAACAAACAGTGCTCACACACGTGAGAAAGTTACCTCAGCTGACATGGCTGGCCTGCTTCATGTTTGGAGGCAGAGTGTCACTTTGCTCTTCTCTCCTTCTTTCTGTTGCTTCCATGCTGCCGTTTAAAATGCTAAATCACACCAGCAAAGATTTCGATTCCCCTGAAGGCCGCTTATTATGCTTAATTACTCCCACTGATTGGCTGTTATGCCCTGTCAGGCGCGGGAGCTGCATGTTTGCTGGTTATCTGTGGATGAATGTGGGTGCAACTACGAGAAAACACGTTGAGTGCAGAGAGTCATTAGGGTTCACATGTCAGGTCAGATTCATTCATTTGCACTTTAAAATAATCCACTGTTCTGCTGTTGACTTAGTCCTCTCATCACCTGTGTCTCTTCTGTGACCTATTCCTGCAGCAGGTGTTGAAGCACCTATACCTCCTTGGCTCAAGCCTCTGGCACCTCAGCTGCTTCGCACTACAGTACAAGCGCTGCAGACTTTGCATCTGGAAACCATTGCCTCACAATCTCATTATCAAATTACCAGGCTGCAAACACGCTGCTGTTAGCCTGCTAGCAAGCTGCCGGTGTGCACTGGAAAGTGAGAAGTTGGCCGCATTACTCTGGACTACAATGTCAGACAAGATTTGGGCTCTTTACAGAGTACTTTCCATATGCAGTCAAAACGCTGATTCAGCAAAACGAGCCAGGTCACTGCTTTAACTGTCACTGAACACTTTTTATGCATCTCTGTCACTTTCATTCAAATTAATCCAGTTTTATAAGATAAACCCTACAAGATCAGAGAAAGAATCCCATCAATCAGTTGATCCCCTATTAGCACCCCTTGGTGACATCAGGGAGGAAGAACGCCCTTTTAGCAGGAAAACTGGGCTGAAAGAGTGGCAACCATTCACACTCAGTGAGGAACACCACAGAGGCCACCAACAACACCCACAAACTATTCAACAGAGTAGACAAAGTTTATGACATGACTCGTATTTTCTTTGATGTCGTTTTAAAACAAAACGAGCTTCTACTTCTTAAGCTTTTTGATTGTTTGTAAAAATTCTAGTTCATTAACCCCTTTTTATGCTTTGCTAACATGATTATAACTCTGTTGAATTTGAATATGAACACCTCTTTAACCTCGACCCTTTAGAGCGGCGCAACAACCAAATCAAACGCTGCTCGGGCTCATTTCCAACACAGCGCAGACTTTAAAGCATTTTTGAAATTTCTTCCAAAGTGGTTTTTTGCTCTGCTTTTATGTCAGCAGTCTTCTTCTGAGATGTTCCTCTTCTCTTACTGCACTCAATCATCTCTCGCTGAAGCTGCAGGAGTGCAGTCTCGCTCTCCTGATGTCTTTT
The DNA here is from genome assembly GCF_964374335.1 of Astatotilapia calliptera. NCBI lineage: Eukaryota > Metazoa > Chordata > Actinopteri > Cichliformes > Cichlidae > Astatotilapia > Astatotilapia calliptera. The sequence goes on from NC_137427.1 coordinate 3,514,461, forward strand.
GCTTCTGGCTGTATTCGAAAGGGCTGGCTGTCGAAGTCAGCCAAACCCTCCCTGTGGCTATGCAGTGTTTGTGTCCTTCATATAGCACTGTCAAATCTCTCCGCTCCCCTGTCAGACTAACAATGGTGCCATTAAAAAATTGACAAACGGCAAGCTATAGCGTTCGGAGACTGTGGGCGAAGGCAGGGGAGCTCACGGTAATTCACTGACATGGCAGTTTGGATGTGGGCGAGTGATCGCTCCTCTCCCGTAGAGACTGTTGACACGGAGGAAATGATACAGCGAGTGTCAGCTCATGACTTCCAGACTAAAAAGTGTCGAGTGTGTGTTTTATTATGAAGCCGCATGCTGTTCTTTTATGTTGGTCTGATTATCAAGTACCATAATAACATTTGTTCCCTCATCCAGCGCTGTTTCCATGGAAACTTTGACTTGTTTTGTGTAAAACCTGTGAGATGTAAGAAGAGGACTAAGGTTCATTTTGAATTGGAATTGTTCTGTTTGAGCTGTGGTTCAACCACATCTAAAGGCACGACTGTCCTGAACAAACAAAGGTGATGAAAGCAGAAAGCCTGCAGCAGTAACCTCGTGACTCCCGACACAGGTCATTAACGAGCAGCAACCTCCTCGGCTCGAAAGACGAAGCTGAAGCTGGCTGGCTGCACAGTGAGTCGCTCTCCATAGACCCCGATATTAAAATGTAAACATGCTTAAACTGATAGCCACATCCATTTTTTATATGCTGTGTGGCTATCAGTAGGGACGTGCACGATTAGGTTTAATTTTGCGATTAGTCAGCTAATCAGATCATGCATCCACTGGACGTAAAACGTAGAGCTTATTGCACAAGCATGCATCTGCTCTTATGCAACTATCATTAGCTTATAGCTTTAAGTGTTTTTTTAAAGGTATGTCCTAACTAAAAATAAAGACAAGATGATAGTTTATTAAACTTTAATAAAATCTGCAGATTGTCTCAGTGGAGTTTAATAAACTCAGTCTTCAGCTTCGAGCTGGTGGGTAACAGACGTCTCCGAAAAAGTCAGAGCACTTTTGCAAATATGTGATGTCTTGATAAATCGAGCAGATATTTGAAGTTTAGAAGCTACATTCTCGCCTGAAAATACCTTAACAGTTTATTTTGTGACCCAGAAAGAGTAAGCCTTCGTCGCGTCGCTGTAATGTAATCGGCCTACAAATGCGGCCTCCGAAGGATGCAACCCCTGAATTTGGACACAGCTACGATACCGGTCTTTCAGGATCTTACAAAGCGCAGACTATTAAATTCGTCGACAATTTTGATAGTCAACGTAGTCGTGACTAATCGACTAATTGTGGAAGCCCTACTCAAATCGTTCACGTCTTTGCTGGTCGCTTAAATGTTTTATTTTACTATTTTTCAGTTGCAGTTAGCAGTTCAGAGAGGTTGTGACACCAGCGGACACTACATGGGCCTGACAGACAACTGTGCCCCGCTGTCTCTGCAAATGGAAGCATTAACCAAGCAGAGTTGGAAAGTATGATAGTAGATGAGTAGATGATAGCCATGCTGACCAGCGCTGTTCTGCAGTGCAGTAGAATAAACCAAGTAAAGCCCCACGAAAGGTCGCTGGTGCAACATTTTAAAGGGCCATTAAAGGGTTCATCTTGGATAATGCAGAACGTCACTGCAGAGTTCAAATCCTCAGGGCAAGCACATGCAGAGGGGGGTCTTCACCATCAGCATGGAAAACACTCTGCCCATTGAGCAGACGGGATTGTGTAACACACAGGTCAGACATACAAGTAGCTGAATGAATGTCTGAGAACTCAGAGCCATTAGAGACACAGATCTCTGCACAAACTCAATGCAAGGCTTCAAAATGGACCCGAAACAAAACAACACAGACGAGAGGGTGAAATCCCGTGTCTAAATCCCTCAACAAACACTGGAAATGAATCTGAGTGAAAATCCGCCCCCGGTCAAGAGAGCGCAGAAAGACATCTGGTCCTGATTACACTACTCGCTGACAGCAGGATGTCTCCTCTCCTCTTTTTGTCTCCTCTTCATCAGCTCTTCTGTATCAGCCGGTTCAGCACGCCCTCCGCTTTTCTCAGCATCGCTTTGTCTCTGTCTTTTCTCTCTCATTTTCAGTCTTAGTTTTCTCTGGCTGCTGCCTGCAGCGGTAGAGCAGGAGTTGTAGCACAGAGGTAATCTGAGAGGGGCCTCAGCTCTCCGTCCAGACGAGGCCTGTGGTGGTTCTGCTCCTGCCTTGACACCTGGACTCAACAACCTGGATCTAACTGATCCCCCCAGCAATCTCTGGCTTATTTACAGCCCTGGAGGAGGTGCGAGGGCAGTCAGAGGCAGCCTTACTTGAGCAGATTGAATATCCAGTGATCCCTGAAAATCGTACTACAACTTCTCCCCATAAGTCATAATTCAGTCAGATTTATCCATGTGGATATAATACTCTTAGATTTAGCGCAACCTATTTATTTCTGAGGAAATTAAGTTACAATAAACTTTGATGAACATGCTTAGAAATTAACTTCTTTTAAACAGAACTCGTGACCACTCAAAGATTAATGAGACAGACAGGCTTCCATTGTGTTAAAGCTCATATGAATTTTTTTAATGCAAGCAGTACATGTAGGCAGGAAGCTCCCACTTCCTGCAGGTCTGAATCATCTGCGACCTGACCAGACTTTCATTACCCCTTTTCTTTATTACCCAACCCTTTTGGGTTTTTTTATTTGTGACTGACACCCAGTTTACTCATATCTGTTACTCCATTTTTCCTTGTAGTCTTCTGTTTAGATAGTATTCTTGGTCCTACAGACTCAAACCCAGTCTCTCTCTATCTGTAATCACATACTGGACAGTGTTCATTGGTCCTGTTGTGCAGACCCAAGTCAACAAGGGGAAAAAGTGTATTCCTCAACAGGTTGTGAGTAATTCCTGGAGGTTGCTGCATGAAATCAGTCACAAAGAGGTATTTGCTGCTGTACCAAACACCACCTTGCAGAATGAAAAGTGCAAGAGAAACCAAAACCGGAGACGGTTCGCCTTCAGCGTGAATGACACACCTTTTGAAACACATTGTTTCAGGGGAGTCACATAGAACTTTTTCAAGTGTTTGCAGATGTTCCATGCAAAAAGCTAGAAACGAAAGCAATCAGAATTGCTTGAGTCATTTTGGTGCGGCACCGTCTTTATGATTGATTTCACCCACCAACAGCCAGCAACATCTCAACAGCTTGTAGGGGAATATAGCAAGGTTGCCAGGAGGGTTGCAGACCAGTCTCTAGGCCTGTGTGAGTGACGGGTTTACTCAAAAGGGAACCTTAATTCACAAAATTAAGTTGCATTAAATAAGAGCTGAAACTTGAGGTGTAAGGCCTTTCCACATACATATAGTCCATACAGGACTAGAGTAAGACTGTAAAAAGGGATATGCAGTCATTGCTTATGAAACATAGAGATGCTTAGAAAATGCGCAAAAATCAAATTGGTCCCATAGTGGCAAAAGCCTCAGATAGTCTACCAAGCACATAAAAGTACAGGCCCAGTAGCAGGTTTTATTGTTTTTATGAACAGTATTACCCGCTTTATGACTCCCACAAGCTCTGCCCTGCCTTCTCCAGTAGGCATCCCTGCGCCATACAGCCCTACGAACCAACATGCCCCGGGGTGACAGATTGTGCCCTTTCAGAGCAAACATGTTCAATTATTCAGGAGCAGCTGAAATGCTCGATAACATTCAACTGCTGCTCTTTTTCTACAAAGCAACACCAAAGTCTGCTTTTGCAAAGTGCTTATGTGCAGCCGAGAGACAGGAACAGGCTTTTTTAAAAGGTAGGAGATCTTTAATGAACGTCCTTCACAATGATCGCGTAAGACAGAAGCTGGCTGATTCCTACAAGGACACGGGTGTAGAAAGGGGAAAAGTACCAATGTTTTTCCTGCTGAAGTGTCTAGAAATAAAGAGCTGGGATGACAGCGGATCAGGCTGATTGGCCAAAGTGCTTTCTGCTGTAAGACGATTCTCGCTGGAAAAAGACTCCACTCTGCGTACCGGGCTTTTGTTAAAGAACAACATTGTTTAAAGGAGAACAAAAGGCAAACTCTGCAGTCAAACGTTTGCATAGAACGAGAAACCAAACACTGAACTTTAACGCTGAGAAACAAGCAGATGGTTAAAGGAGCAGCCCGAGGGCCCGTTCAGACCACCGAAAACAGATCTGCTCCACGTCCTTCATTACCGATTACTTCACTTATGCTTTTTCCAGGCTCTGCCGCCTTAAACTAACAATCTAAAAATCACAAAAATATTGTTCTACTTTGAAAAAAAAAAAAAAAGCAAATGGGGACCACCAACCAACTCTGCTATGATTTCTGAAGTTTCAGCTTTGCCGACTTGGATATTTTTGTCCGTTAAGCCAAACAGCAGGATGTAAAGTGGAAGTGGGGGGTTGCAGGGGTCCTGCCCCTTCGCATCGCTGCTCCAGACAGCATGAACTCACCAGAGCAGCATGGTAAGCTCATGAGACAAGGCCATAGCGGCTATGGAAAACCTATCCCCTGACATTTTCCATTCATAAAATTCCTGGAATTGGAGTCGAAGGGGGGGAAATAAATCAGGCTGCTGCCTGGTGTCTGCGTTTTTTTTAAATCCATGTTACAGTGATTGGCAGAGTGAGGGTTTAGCCATATGTTTCCTGCTGCTGCCACTCTCCTCAGCCTCCTTTTGTTTTTCCTATTGACATTAACTAGACATAAAGACGGGATTTGCTGAGTGCGCCTTCCAAGTGAAGTGGTTTGAAATGAGAGGCTTTTACGACATGGAAAGGTCTTCATTACTTTGTATATTACCAAGAGCCATCTATTGATGGAAATTTCCGCCTCCCTTCACTTTTAAAAAAGGAAAAAAAACATGACTATAATTTCAAAAATGCGTCTTTAATCTCGCTCCAAAATACCCATGGTTTTGTTTTAGTTCTTAAACGCAATGATGTACAGTATTATACCACACTGCGGCTTATTTGGTTTTCATATTTGCTGAAGAAAGATTGGTGAGCTGGATTGAAGGAGGAAATTCAATTCCCCGTTCTAATCTGCAGGTCTTTGAGGTGGTTTTTCATTCAGTAGTTAAGGGCCCTCTCAACAACACGCCACCTCCTGCTGCGCGCTCTAAAGATAAAAGGATCAACTTTGAAGTTAATGTACAAAAAAAAAGAAAAAGAAATGTAATTTCATCAAGCAAACAGAAGCAATCCTTCCCCCTGATCCCTTACAAACCAGATCAATCACACTAATACTAAAAAGATGAACTTCCTCTTCGTCCTGGGTAAACGTCAGGAGAATCCGCGTAAGCATCCATCGTTTTCCTTCGTCTGTGCCTGCACTGAACCTCAAGTGTAAAGCCACTCATTACCTCTGGATAGAGCCAATTAATCACCTTGTTAATTAGTTTGTTCATCACTTTGCACAATAGCTTTGCCTGTAAGGTCCCTCCTCTTCCCTTAACTCATTTATTTTTGGCACATTACAGATACATTGCCAGAAGGTGGGTCGCACAACGTTACAGAAGGGAGATCGCATGAAAATAGAGATTAAGAAAAAAATCACAGCAGGCAAACATTCCCACATACAGGCCAGTTTGTGATGGCCGAGCACGCCACACACTGTGCTCGACACACAGAGGCACCCGATGCAGCGAAGCTATAACTTATGGTGTCTGCGGCGGAGCATGGATGAGCTAAGTGAGCTGTCCATTTCTGAACAAGAGGAATTAAATCAAGTTTATTCAAGAGCCAAGCTGAGGCAGAGAGCTCCACAGGGAACGTTAAAATCTGATTAAACCGCCCGAAAGCTTTGATTCAAGGTCCTAAATTTTAAGTGGCATTTATATATTTCTAAGTATTTTGCAACATAATTACATTTATTCTTGTGGTTCCGAGTAAAATTCCGTTTTATGGCTCTCACACTATTGTTATGATGATCTCGGAAAAAGCTAAGCAGTCTCAGCTGCGCATTTAAAAAGGGACGGACCAGAGGCTCGCTCTCTTTTGTATTCGTTGCGCCTCGCTGCCCTCCAAACAATAATTAACTTTAATTTTTCGCTGTTTTCAATGATGTAAAGAGCTTTTATAACGGTTCCTGTGAGAGAGTTTAACCAGGTGTAAAAACTGACCAACCGACTGTCAATCGGAAACATGTAAAGGTGCCATTTACCTCTCGGTGTGTAGGGAAGCAACAGTAAATATTTAATACCATTTTATTCCATTTGTGTCTTCCTTGTGCTACCTCAGGAATGATTGTTAGACTCCCTCAGCAGCTTTTATTTTGACTGGATTCTTCGGCTCTTCCTTCCTGCTCTCGTCGTCTGTGCAGCTTGATGGTTTTTTTGTGACACAGCTGAACCCAACATACTCCTGAGGTTAGACTTTACCTGGTGGGAGGGACCCTGTGTTTACTCTGCGATTGGAGACCTTCACCCTGTGGTAGTCGGGTCGCTACATTTGTGCTGTTCATTACAACGGCTTAAAAGACACCACGACTAAAATGGTGTGTAATATAACAAGTATTTATGTCTGCAAAAAAGAAGACTGCGCGACCAAAAATACTTTTTGACCTGCAAAGCAGAGAAAAGGCCGAGGCCTGACTGTGCAGCATATAAATAGCACAGCAAAATCTCCTTTTAAGGTTTATTCTTAAGGCGTCACTTTATTGTCTGCTCCTACTTGCTGTCACTTAATTTCCACTACATACATGCACCAGTTAAAAAAAAGTGGATTTATTTACAGAAACTCACTTTGCGAGTTTCCAGGGTATATTTCCCATCTTTTTATCTATTAGATCAGCTTTACACTGAAATTTTTATCTTGTTTTACTTATTATATGCAACACTTGGAAGAACATGCAAAAAAAAAAATGTAATCATTTTAAACCTGTCGTGGTGGTGACTGAGCACGGGCAACGCACGTCACATTTAAACTCATTTTTTATGTGAGTGTTTGTCGTCAGGGCAACCGTCTTTTTATACTTTATAGTAAAATGAAAAGTATGATGATCAGCTTGTTTTGTGTACGTCCTGTGCATGCTGTGCATGTGAATAGAGCGCAGTGGTATGTGAGGTTTCTTGCTGCACAGCACCTCTAATTGGGATTAACATATTGCCTACCAAAACAATGCTATGGTGCTATGACTCTGCCAGGTCCGGTGGCCTTTGCTCATCACAGACCCAGTGATCCTCCCGTCTCTGGGAGTAAATCTCATTAAATCTCACGGAGTTTGGCCCATTGTGAACGCCGCCAGCTCTGGCACCTACTCCAAATCCTGTCATGGCACAGATGTGGAACTGTGGCTCCAGCGTGAGGGATAGTGGGCAGCTAATCACAGCCTGGCTGTTTGGGCCGCCGATTAGCGCTCTTCACCGATTTCTGATCCCAGGGATTAAACCCAAACAGCAGCAGCAGAGCCCGACTACACGCTCTCCTGTGAGCAACAAGCTTTCCCTTCATGCATGCCCACAGTCAATTAAAGGTTAACTTACAGTGTCTAATTCATACCACACCATGACATCCATTATCTTAGTTCAGCAATCATCATTAAAAATGTTGTGATTTACTATCGCGCACACAGACACACACACAGACACACACACACACACACACACACACACACACTTACGTACTACTGGAGTAAACTCTCCGCAGCTCATGTTTCTCCCTCCCTGGGTGTAATGTGACATATCCTTGCATATTCTCCCTTTATTGAGTGTTTTCACAGAAAACTTTAATTGTGACGCGTCTCCAGACCAAACTTTCTTTGTCTGCAAAGGAACAGAAGCATCTAATCATAAGAAAAACATTTTCTAACACTTTAATGGAAAACAAGCACAAGAAACGGACTGAAATGAGCATTTTTTTGCACTTCTAGCTCTTTTGCCTCAAAGTTAACGTCCTCTACTTTTAAACGGGCTTCGTCACACTCACGTTTTCCAACATCAGTGCTACAGATGTCAAGAATGTTCGATGTCATTAAGTCAAACACAGGAACCCACCGGTACTGATGTTACAGCGACACCACCGTGACTTTTAACCAGCTGCATCGTAACAGTGGCATAAGCTTGCTAAATAAAAGGAGCACAGTGTGACAAATGTACATTTACCCCAAAGCAGCCATAAAAAAGCCTACAGAGAAATCTTGTGGGATCTTTGCAAAGAATTCAAGGTTTAAAAGGGTTGGCGACACTCGACAAGATTGCAGCTTTAACTGCATCGCAACACCTGAGCTCACATGCAGGACCAAATAGTGTGTAAGCAAAACATTTACAAATTGGGCAACAAAAAATTGTACAACTTCACAGAATGTCACAAGGAGACACTCACTGCACAGGTGAAGACCAAACACAGGCTCAGCAGCAGTTTTTGGAAATGTAATCTAAAGTTTCCATGTTTTAGTATTAAAACACAACTTTGTTCAGTCTTATGGATACCAATTCATCTCCATGTCCCAACTTTAAAGCGTAAAAAAGTCCATATTTGGAGGTAGCAATTAGCTGCTCACACAAGTCATACACATCTCAGATGTTCATGTGACATTTGAATATGTAAGTAAAAGTACATACAATACATAAAGCCTAGCTGCAAATATGACCATTCAGGTTAAAATACAACATTTATTGCTTCTTTTAACCCTCTGAGGTCCAAGTTTCTATGTTGTCATCAGTGACGACCTCAACCTTAACTCTAACCAAGTCAATCAGAATATCTCATTTTTAAAATGTCATTTTTCTTGTTTTTAAATTGTTCCCCCAAGTTTGGGCAATCAGTGAACGAAGAAAACAATCACTCTGACTCATCAAAAGATTCACTTTTTTCTATTTGAAACGAGAAAAACTCGACTTCTCTCCAAAAAACATGGTTAGGTTGAGGTTATCTCCTGCAATGACTTAGCCCTAGGTCTAAGCTGATGATGATGATGATGTGTCCCCATTTAGTCTGGACAAAATATGTGTTGCACATAAAGATATCCCTCCTAAATATCATTTATAAACATTGTGTCACCAAAAAAAGTGACAATTTGGCTCCATGAACACAAACACAGTCGATTTGTTTTTCTGCTTCACGTTTTTCTGTGAGTTTGGGGCTAAACGTTCACACATGAGTGTAGCTTTATACACAAGTACAAGAAAAGATTTGTTCTTTTGCAAACAGATCATTTCTATGTCTCCCGTTTGATGTCTAGCAGAACACACAGGCGATAAAAGCATGTAGAGAATGAACATTCATGACCTCCACAATGGAGTCACACACACAAACGGATCATTGTCACGTTGCTTTGTAGGAATGGAAAAACAGTGTGGTACTGTGGGGCTCTGTGTCACAGTTGCGGTTCTGTCTGAAAGAAACTATGAGGGGCATTAACGTGAAAATGTCTAAGGAAAGAATGCTTATTAATGAAGCCAGCAATGTTACACATCCCATGACTGAAAACAGCTTTGAAACCTTAAAAAAAAATGTCCGTGTCCTTGTTTGTTCGTCCAAAATAAGCAGCAGCAGCACAAGTACGACTCGGGTATAATCTGGGAGGGCAGGCAGTCATAATCGTGCATGATACAGATCAATTACATCTAATCTGGAAGCACCCCGAGGGCCGTAATACAAGGCACAGCCTATAATTACTCCTATACACTATGAACAGATCATTTATAAAGTGAATTTCAGATAAAAAGTGACAGGCTAACTACACAATTACTCAGATGTTCAGAATCTTTACTGTATATGAAATGACACTGCTGTCAGCCCAAACTCTCATAAAGCCTGCATGTTCCTCTAATCCCTGCATCAGTGCAATGAGAGTGTGCTGCAGGGATAACACAGTAAAATAGGAATCACATAATGACACTGTAATTGCATAACAGAAACTGCACTGTCACACAAGTGCACTCTGCGTGTATTTTTATTGCACTTAAAATCAATCTGACTTTAATACTGCATGAAAGCAATGCACGACACAATGTGATGCATTCGACGGTTTCTGAGAGGCCGCTTCATTCTGTCCTACATGATATGAGTCATGGTGTATGTGCATATCTGAAGGGATGGGATATTTATGACCGCATGTTCTCAAAGCCTACACTGCAAATCAGAAACCAATATGCAAATTAACAGTATGTTCAGGCACCCAAACACCGGAGGCGTTGGCCGTTACTCCAGATGGAACAAAGACATGACATTTATCGGGGCATTTTCACGGTAGATATCTTGCTGACGAGGACACCTGGTTGCTTCAGAGGGCACAGTTATATCTGCATTTAAGTCTGTAAAGACACTGTGGTGTTCCCGTCAGTGTTCGTGTCAAACTGAGGCTGTGTGTTCTTTTAGTTACAGCATATTCATCCCAGCTTCAGCTTAAAGATGGCCTATCACTGGAAGACCGTCTTGTACCCGTTAGCTGCTGGGGCGTTTAATTGAAGGCTGATATCTGTGGTGAATACGTCTCAGGTCATGTATTAGTGCTCACAACCGGCCCTTCTGGTTTTCAGCCTCTGATTTTCTACCCGTTTGTGAGAAACATGGAAACACGTAAACTTCAGAGAGAGAAACAATACGAGAAAGGCTCGTATCGTAAAACTCCCTTTTAACGGGAAGAAACCTCCGGCAGGTCTTAGGGATTATTAAAGTATTCTGGTTCTGGTTTTAGACATTTTTTTCTACTCTTGGATCTCTATGATGTCATAGAGGGGTTTTTTTCCCCCCCTAATATTATCACATTAGCAGTTCTGACTGTGAGCACAGAATACAGAACGATGGTTTTAAACAGCTAGTAAGCTTCCATTTTTTTTAATCAAACGACCACAAGAACTTTAGCAAGAAATCTAACAGAGCAATTGCACTTTCTCTCTGCAGTGATTGGATTCACCTCCTGATTATACTGGGATCGAGGGTCAGCATAGTGGGGGCCTAATTTAACTCATCTTCTGCCCTGAAATCTACCGGAGCACACATTAGAAAACAGACCAGCACAAATCTGCTGGTTAGCCTACTCCACCTGAAAGCTTCAGACACGAGTTATTTTAAGAACACATCGGAGTACGTTATAGACAGACTGCATGAAGCCAGGACAGACGCTGCAGTATCTTTACGTGGCGTGGCATCTCCACTCTTACATAAGAGCATCTTGTTGATCCAGTTCACTCTCACTGTTGTCTGATGGAAACCTCCAAGGCTGTGCAGATCAGAAAACAGTTAAAAGAGGTTGTTTACTCAAAGCTCAGCAGGAAAAGGTTCGACGCCGTGTTTCAAATCCCAGGCCACACCTTCACATGGCAGGTGAGTCCAGAGCAGACGGGAAACAAAACATGCCATCTGTCTTGTCTGTCCATTTTCAACAGTTTCAAAGATTGCAGAGTGCAATGCCATCCCTGATGCTGATGGCATGTTTGCCTGGCTTCTGTGAGCAGAAGGCTCAATCATGTAAAGTGTTTAGGAGCATAAGGGGGATTTCTCTGCTGTGCACTTTTGGAGCTAGTACACAGCAAGTGTGAGACTCATGCTACACCGAGGCAGGATACTGAAGCATCAGATCCTGCAGATGGTAGCTGCTAACCGGTGTTCTTTTCTACTGACACATATGATGCAACAAACTATAGACAGTGTAGAACGAGGACTTCTAGGCCTGAAAAAGGCAGGCCTAGAAGAAATTCTTTTTATTCACCTGCAGGGATTGATCCCTGTGAGTGCAGAGAAGATTTCTGGTCTAATAGACGTCTCTGGGAAAACAGCCCTTGGGTCTGACCTCTGCAAATACTTCACTGATGAGTTTAAAATTACTATAATAAAGTCCATAATAGTATTTTTAACCTTTATAAATTTCAGAAATGAGGGTTTTCCAGCTAATTGGCTGACAATTGTTAATCAGACAAGTCAGCAACTAAGAACGACACTTAAGCCCAACTATCTAAAAGAACCAACTGCAGGACCAGATATTTGGATTTTTGCTTTAAAGCCAATCTACGACCCTGCTGTTCATAGTTTTTACACATTCTAATCCCAACATATAAACGTAGGCTAACTCATGCTGTATGTAAACAAGGTTAAATACGATTCATTGCTCTAGCCGCTGGTAGACGTTGCTTTCTATCCATGCATGAAGTGGGAAATAAACTCCCCGGTGGTATTCTCCATCTCCCTCCTTTTTACTCCTGCACTCGCATTTCACACAATTAGCGATTAGCGTCATGGCACTAAAGCTACAGCTACATTAACTGCGTGCAACATGATTAATGCAGTGCTACCCACCCTCTAAACTCCTTCATCACAGTGTTTTTGGGGGAAGCCCTGTACAGCCACTTAGAAAATTAGCTAGTTCTACTTTTAAAAGCAAACAACTTCACTGTAATGACCTCATTATTCACTTTCAGTCCATTTTGTGGCACATTATTATGGCCATTCCTCTCTTTCCCAGCTGCTTCGTCTAAAGAAGATACTTCAAATAGCACTGCGCAGTATCACACCCCGCTGAAAGTGATGGAAGAGGAAGGAGCCAAGGAAATGAGGTCAATTTCCCCATGGGGCTCCCATTACCATTAGCGACCAAACAAGTTATAATAAGAAAAGTCATTAGAGTACAGCATAGTGGCAGTGACCCACCCGTTTCCTGCCAGGTGTCCCCCAAGGCTGTGCTCCAGGACCTCTGCAATTCTGTCTGGGTGTCTTCCTCTTATCATCCAGTCCTTTTTGCACTTCCTACGCGTCTGCCCGTTTCTGAGTAGCCTCATCAAGCTCCTGGTCACTTTTTATATTTAAAAGGCATAAACAAACCATGTTGTCTGTGATGACCTTAAGCGGAAAAAGAGGACAAACTACACACTGGAAGTGAAATGCTCGAGCGTGCAGGAAGAGAGGATGCTTTGACCAGACTGGGGCCTCTGAGGGAGGCTCGCTGTGCTTCCAGCGGCAGTAAAAAAAGGAGCAGGCCTGAGCTGCAAGCACAAAGTGTGCAGGGGCAGACTGGAAGTTTAAGAATTTCTGTCCTGCACAGAGAGCAGGCTAGTGTCTGCCAGCAAGAGCAGCACTCTTTTTCCACAAGGGAGAAGTTATGGCGTGATTTGCATGTCATCCAAACCACTCCATTTGGCGGGAAATTGGTGTGTGTGTCCACATGTGAGGCCATCTAGTTTGTAAGAGCTGCCTCTTTGACTGCACACAGGCACATCATTCAATTTCCCACCTCAACAAGTGTGCCATAATGCTAGGGCACAGAGGCAGCAAGCCTCAGTGCAGCACTGCAATTCAAAAACCAGCACTTGACATATTCAGCTGCAGAGTCCAAGCTGCTACGGATTCATGCGCATACCGCGGTCAATCAAACACTAATAATAGCTCTGCCTGGGCTCAAAATTATAGTTGGGAAGGGTCATTTTGTGTCAGTCAGCTCTGATGTCTTTATTTCATATCTGCACGGCTGGCCCCCGCCGATAACGAGCGCATCCGCAACCTTACTTCGCACCTCAGTGGCTTTTTGGCACAATATGGTCAGAGTGGAGGGGTGCAGGGGTGCACCGGTAATCAGGTAAGAGCATGCAGTATCACGACAGCAAAACAAAAACTGTGCCTCAGGCCCATCGTCACGCTCTGGTTTTTATTACCTACACTAATAGCGGCGCTAATGAGAAAGAATTACAGAGGCCAAAAATACCCTGGCAGGGTGGTAAGGATTCATCATAGCCCTGAGTGTCATCAGCTGTAAGAATATATGGACCGTGGCCTCGCCTAAATCCTCCTCATGTTCGCCGGGTCTCATTATCACACAATCATGCCTCACTAGCTACGAAGCAGGCTCTGTCTGCTTCATCCAGACAGGACCAAGTCCAGTCCAGACAGGTGGGAGGGAAAATGAGAAGGAAAACACTCAGATGGACAGAGAGAGAGAGAGAGAGCGCAGCAATAGCACAGAGAGGAGAAGGTATAAGAGAAAGAGAGTTGGACGGGTACATATTAAGGCTGTGGAGGTCACAGCAATGAGTAGGTGGCAAGAGACGAGGCGAAGTGAGACAAATGGGGCTCAAATCCTAAACAGAGAGCATTTTAGAAGAGAAGGTAAAGCAGAGGGTAACTGAGATGAGGCCAAGAGAGAGTGAGGGGGCGTAAGAGTTTGTGGACGACTGTGGCAATGTTTCTCTTTCACCTCCCCCTCCTTATTTTCCATCCGAGTTACACGGTCATTTGGCGGCACTGGCTGAGACCACCGGCGTGTTTCCACTTGGTCTGTTTGTGTGTCTGACTACAGGTTCTCACTGGTCGTCCTCTCAGTTTCACTTCCTGTCTGTCTTTCATCCACTTTGGCCATTTGTCCATTGACAGTTTCTCACCGCGATCAGTTTAGGAAAGCAGAGCTCTCACTTCCCCTCCTTTGCAGAGTTAACGTTTCTCAATGAAGAAACAAGCGCACTCTTTTTAGGTTTTTTTTTTTAAGTGCACACATCTTTAAATACAAGTTGCCAATGTCTGACTTGAAAAAAGTAAATATATAGACCTTCAACAGCTGCTTCAGGACGCTCAAATAGCCTGAAAACTGACTTCTGTGTAGGAAAACCAGAAAAAACGAAGAGTGTGACACTCAAATATTATAAAAGAAGGACATAGCTGTGGCTACCTAGTGCTTTGTTATGGACCCTCGAGTTGAGCGCTTTCACACAAAACAGAACACTTGTGGTTGAAAAGTCATTAGCCAATGGGAATATCCTATATAATCCTCTTGACCAAAGTCATCAGCAAAGTGTTTCCAGAGGTCAGGGCAGAGGACTATTTTCCTCGTACTTTTTCTGAAGTTTTGCAGACATGTAATCAAAACCAAATATCATTAACTTGTGGGCCAAGTGACAATCATGGTTACAATGTAGATTGGGTGAATAAGACCCAAGTCACGCAGGCTTAGGGACCTGCGTGGTTACAATCTGTGAACCACCTGTCGTGAGAGAAATAGTAATTCCCCAACTGGTTGCTGGAGGATGATGGCAGGAGCTGGGAAATACCTGCTAAAGGCCCAGTCACGCAAACCTAGTGATGCTGATTTTTCATTGCTGGGAAAAAATACATATTCCCAAACCGGTCGCCAAAAACATCCTTCCATCCTTATGATTCTATCACCCCTGCTCTGGCCAACTTACATTGGCTTCCTATTACATATCGAATTGATTTTAAAATTTTATTGTTTACTTATAAAATCCTAAACAATATGGCACCTGACTACCTAGCTGATCTCCTCTGTATAGCCCTCAGAGAGCACTAAGATCATCGGGCCAACTGCTCTTAGTGCAACCAGGTCTCGGCTGAAGACCAGAGGAGACCGTGCCTTTGCCCAGGTTATGGAATACTCTTCCTCTTCATATGAGTGCATCAGATTCCATTCAGTCTTTTAAATCACGTCCAAAAACATATTTGTTTAACCTGCCATTCAAGGCTAATTAGGGTAATTTACATCTGGCTTTGCATTTAGATTATGTAATTATTTTATATTTTATTTATATCTGTAATTTATATTTTATATTGTGATTTTTATCTGTATCAGGATTTTACTGGAAAGCACTTTGGTGTAGTGTAACTTTGTGTGTTACCGCGGAGCTCTTGCAGTGTCTAACACACACACACACACACACACACACACACACACACACACACACACACACGTATTTCCTGTATTTGTATATTTGCTATAAGTGCAGCACCAAGTTTCATGACTTTTTCCCTCTGGAATCCAGTAACTGCCAGACAAAGCAATAAATTGTGAAGCCTGTTTTATTTTTTCCCCCTGTAAAGGTGCGAGTTATTCAAAGAGACACCTTAAACCAGCGTGGAGGAAACGACACACAGGCGTCTGACTTATGATGGAAAAAAGTGTGTAAAAGTTGCCATCAGCTCTGAGCCAGCTTTTGCTGTGTCTCCATTAATAGTTATGTTTTGGATTTTGGGAAGGAGGGAGGCCGATGCCAGGTCAGAGCACACATTTCCGCACCTTCTGTTCGACAGCCACAGCTTCAAGCATCTGGAAACACTATCCGGTTTCCAAATTTAGCTCGTTACGGTCTTCACTCCCATCACGAGAAATTCTCTGACGACGAACGGTTAATCATGTGTTATATTAGTTTAATAAAACCAACAATTAAACACAAAGTGTGAAAAGAGTCGGGAGATATTTTCTGTGACATCACTTTGGACCAGAGCGCAGCGGCGGATCTGACAGTCACATCTGTGCATTATATTTGGCGTGTGACTTTTTAGCCAACACTCTTACAGAGTGGAAAATAAGAATCTGAGTCTTATAACATTTTTGCTGTTTTTATAGTGGAAAACAACAAGTGCACCCAAAATCAACCACAGTGAATAAAATATTTACAACAAGTAGAAAGGCGCTAACCGAGGGTTAGAAAGGTAACGAGGACGTCTGTAACTCTGCGTTACAGATTCAAAATCCTGCCAGATTTAAACGTTACTTGTGGGATGCTGTCTTCACATATTTGGTAACTTTTCAAACAACATTCTTTTTGTTTATTAGACATCAATCGGTTCATTCATGTTCTTATCAGTTTATTCGGCCTAGTGTCTAATACATGACGCCACCAGCATGAACGGTCTGAAGCACCACAAAACCACCTCTCAGTGTATCAAGCACAAAGCGTACTGTCACTGTGTCGCTGTGGACAGATGCAGCTTTGTCGCTGGTCTTATTCCAGGCTCACTCTTGCACTTTAAAGCCAACGGCCTCCTGTTTTGCCGTTTCTCCCAGGAAACTCCTGAATTTTGACGCTCCAACTTTCTAAGGAATAACTGGAATACATGCCAAGTGTCTATGAAACAAGTCTATATGCACATTAAACAAATTAACACATTTTCAACCCGTCTGTCAATACAATCTGGACACACGCAGTCCAAATCCACGTGTGCTGAGAGAGCACTTAGATGCTGAATAAGTTACCTGTTACAGTAGCTGCTGTGTGACCAGTCCAGCTCTCCCTATTACGCAGTAAAGACCGAGAGTTTGAACGCACAGCGAAACAAACCGTGACGAGTCGAGTTGTGACACTTCAGATTTGTGGGATTTCAAACTTCTGGGTTAAATAAGTAATAATCAACAATAATCATCTAACACTGGTCCAAAACTGAGATGCTACAAAAAATGTACAATTTTTAAATTTCACTTAAAAAGATAAATGAGTGACACACGCCTGTCACAGTGTAGGATTGTCTTGTACTTTTGCCATAATGACAATAAAAGATTTGGAATCATACAGACTGATTTATGCCATTGACTGGGAGGTCACCACAGCCTCCAAACATTCATACTGGCAGCTGGCATCAGTACTGGTACGGGAGCAGAAGGACTCAAACCAGGACACAAAGTCACTGAGGAGGTTTTGTTCTCCAGAATGTCTTCAGCTTCTTCTTCTCTATAATCTGGGAATATCGGTGCTCCTGTACTCAAAGAAAAGACCGATCCATACACTTGTGTCTGCAACTCGGCTGCCGGCAGTTGTAATGTCACTTTTGGCACTTGATGCTGCTCACAAGAGCAACAGCAAGCATAACTCAGTGCAGCATGAGCCGCTGCCAGAGGACAGCTTGTGTTCAAATCAAGCACGCCAGCAGCTCTGATAAATCGGCAGCGATCGATGCCTCGGGGATAAGAACGGGCTGGAATCGCCCGTTAATATAACATGCTGGAGCACCAAAAGAGAACCCGCAAAGGTACAAGCAAAGCTAGAGGTCAGATCATTAGTACACATCAAGAAGACTGAAACGAGAAAGAGGAAAGGTGTGGCAATAGGTGGTTAGCGCTGTGGCCCCTGCACGAGACGCGCTGAGCCGCATTCATCATGCATCGGTGCTGCTCCCCAGATGATCTTTATACTTTATGTAAACATCTGTTATGTCTTCAGATGGAGAGAGTGATGCAACAGGAAAAAGAAAGTCAGCAGTGGATGCAAATTAAGGAAAAAGATAAATGACTACAGCCTGTTGGTGTTTTCAAAGAGCTGCTAGGAAGGCATTCCACAGCAGCACAACACGTTTTATGTCATCTGACTTCATCGGCTGAAATGAACCGACTGCGCCGCTTGGTGTCATCTGGCCACGTCTACTTTGAAATACTGACTTCAAATAAGTGTATTTACAACATTAATCATGCACATAAAGAAAAAACACAAGACTGTAAGCAAGAGATGGATGTAGACGCAATATTAAGCTGAGCACTTTCACCGCCATCATGCTGTGTTAAAAGCAGATTTAACGAGTCGGGTGTGAAACAGAGACACCGCAAACTTTTTTTATGCTTTACTTATTTTTAGTTTTCCTGTTACTTCGCTGTAAGCGGGAGAAGAGGACTTTTTGTATTTCTGAGGTCCCTTATCCACAAAGACATTTTAAAATGACAGAATTGTAAAGAACAGCCTGTGTTTGTTCATGCCTGTGCATTTAAGACTCATCTTCTTGTTTCCCTGCTGTTATTCAGCTCTTGAACATTGTACAACAGGTAATCCCGCAGGTATGTTTGAAACGTCGCCTGCAGAATAATTCCTATAATCCCAATATGAGCTTTTTGAAAAGGTCGTCTCGTGCACCCACGCTGACCACAGACGGCCGATGACATTTAAATCAGGCTGCTGCTGTACCACTTATAGCGTTTTTACACTTAAGCTGGTGATTCAGTGTTTGCTTGTGTCACGCTGCGATCGTTTGGTGACCTTCTGGGCTTAAATGGTGTCGGGCCATCTGCACCAAAGCTGAAAAGGCTGGGGATGAAAAAAAGGGGAAAGAAAACATACTGGTGAATGGTAGAAATTAAGTGGGGGGGAAAAAACAGAAAACAAAGCAGATGGAAGCTGAAAGAATTGCCTTAAATGGAGAATCGGATTAGTTTGGGTCAGGTTAAAGATAAAGCTGGGTTAATTTAGTCTTAAAATGCAAAGTGCAGAATGTGAGTGATTAAATAGTCCAGGAAAGGGATCACTGGGCTGTTTTAGTTGGGTGCTTCAAATTAAAACAGATATGGTACTGAAATAACAGCAGCAGCGGTAGCAGAGAACAGCTTGTTTTAATTGTCTCTGAAGTGGAACAGCTGGCTGTGACTACTGGGCCTCACAGTATAACAGGGGGGAGGGGGGTACTGAAACAGAGACAAAGAGAGATGGGGCTGAGGTTCAGGGCCAGGGGTTCAGGCCAAAACTCACGCTGCTCTTTAGTACTTAAGAGCTTATATGGAGCTCATCTGGACGCAGCTTCGTATGAAACGCCGTGTCGATTTTTCAGGATTGCTCCGTGGATTTAATTGGAAGTACAGCTGCAAATGCTTTACAGGAAAGAGAATTATCTATGGAAGAGTAAAAAAGTTGAATTAACATGTGTAAATACTGTAATTAATAGGCTGGAGACAACCAGTTGCTACTGCTGGAAAATGGGCCGTGAAATTGAGGATACTGTGAAGTTCAGCTCAGCTGCAAACCCGGCAGATCAGCTAAAACTCACATCAGCACAAAGCTCAGCTGGAATCCTTCCAGTGTTTCTCCTCGCTCTTATTTTGAAAGTTCACCTGCTGATAACCGGTTAACTGCAGTCAGGCTGCTGTCGTAGAGGTCATCGATGTTATTCAGCTGTTTCAAGTCTCTAAATAGATTTTTCAATGAAATGTTGATTCTCTCTGAGGGATGTGCTGCACACGCAGAGGTTGTTTTTATTGAAATGTCAGACATCATCATCATGTTGACAACAGTAGTCAATAAAAGCGAAGCAGTGTCTTTTATTGCAGCGTAACTTTATTAGCAGCGTCGTCCTGAAATGCGCCAACAACACTGAGAGTAACGTCCTCCTAACTGCCCCTTAATGCTCTCTGGTCACTATGGTATCGCGTAAATACTTGTTTCAAAATAAGACACACAATAACAACAGGGGAAAAGACCCCATGCAAACCGAGTTAATGATAAAAACCCTGAAAACCATAAATTTAGAGTCTCAACTCTCATGGCCCGGTAACAAACGACTCACGGACCAGTAAAGTCCCCTGGCCTGGGGGCCGCCATTTTATTGTGGTAGTCTGTGTAATAGTACAGTAATAGTATATCAAAGTTGTACAATTAATCATTTTTATATTGTATGTGATGGGACATTTCCCTAACATTTTGTGAGGGTGCTAAAACTGAGCATCATGCAGGAATAACGTGTAAATCTGTGCAGCGAGAGCAAAAAGCGTCGGTCAGGCGAGCAGGAGTTTGTGCTTGGCGAGCGATGAAGGACATGCAGACTCTGTTTTCACTTGAAGTTTGGTTTTAAAAAAAGCAAAAAAGATATTTGGTTGAAGAAATAGCACTACTGTGGCCACCTCACTGCCAAACTGCACATAATCCACAAAGATGGATTTTAAAAAGAAAAGCTGTTAAACGCAGCACTGCTGTGGGGTCAGCGGGTCATCATCCACCCACATCCACCCACCTACTGTGGGGCAGAGCTGGAACAGCTGTGCGCCACAGCTGCAGTCCTCAGGTATAGTGCTTCAGGTGTCAGAGAGCGAGCTTCCTCAAATGTAACATTCAGGATGTTTTCATATATCAAAAACAGATAAAGACAAACGAGGCTGGACCAACGGTCACGTTTCACATGTTGGGACTGAGACCAGAGACCAGAGTGTGCAGGGATGCAAATGTGAAAAGGGCTTTTCACTGAATGAAAGGTCTTACAGAAAAAAAGTGAAAGCAATCTACAGCAGGCTCCAGGATTCAGATAAGACGCAACATTGAAGATTGTTTCCTATATTAAAAAAATAACATGTTTCTCTTGTTTTTGTGTCTAATATACTCATGAAAACTAATTTCTCTTAATAAATAAAGACCCAGGAGTTGAAATTTAATTTTTCTTTAAAAAAAGAGATGTAATAAAATTTTATCTTTGATTTGACCAGTTTTAAAAGTCGTTCATTTCACATTACAGAATACTAGAAAACAAGAAATCAGGCCGTCGGTATTAGGGAGGAGACCCAAAGATAAGAACAGACAGAGAGTGAAATGAGCAAACACAAACATGAGTGACGCCCAGGCCAGTGCACACTCTCTAAAACAAACCCAGAGCTTAGTTTGCTTCCTGCTACATCTGAACGTGTTTAATAATGTCCTCAAGCCGCAGTGCTGAAACTCTCAGATACAACGCAGATGAAAACAAATTACGTCCTCGCATCGATGCACTTCTGCCAAGTATTTAACCTGATATATTGCACCGAGATGCTACTGAGACCAAAGGCCTCATGAATATTCAAATGAGATGTTCAATTTGTGTTGGAGAGATTATTGGAAAGCTACAGAAGCGAGCAGGATTCTCCCCAAAGCCTCGTTGAAATCGTGTTACGCACCAGCCTGAATGACTTGCTGAGATACCAAGACCAAAATTAAAGTGGGATATCCTCCCCGCTCCCTTAGAGGGGGGAGAAAAAAAAACCTGAAGTCAGCCTGTTGGCATTTTAAGCCGCAGGCAAAATCCAATATGTCTGCTGAGCAAGTCTTTCTGAATTCTGCTCAGCACGACGGAGCTTTACGCAACTGCTTAGGTCTGAACTTTACAAAGAAGAAAAAAAGACCAGCATTAAGGTGGAAGTTGAAGAAAAAAAACACTTCACCTTTACATGTTTTAAGAAATCAGCTAAACAACTTCATGCAGGGACTTTTCAGCATAACAGAGATAGAACAGAGATGTACAGCAATGCAGTCACACAATCTTAATCGCATGCTTATCTCTATCTCCGACTTCCTTCAGCGTACTGATCCTGTTTAGCTGAGCTGAAGGTGGAACGTGCCACGCCTAAGATAAAGATCACTGTGGAGACATTACTGTAAAGTAAAGAAAGCAGGATGTTTGAGCTACATTTGTAACTATTTTGTAAAAGCTTTTTGATCCACAAGGAAATCACAGCTAGAAGATGGCCCTGGTACGAAAACACAGATAAAAGGGAGACCTTCATATGCTGTAACGTATTCTGGGGTCAGTACTACCAGACTGACTTCAATGAACCTTGGTTCCAGATTACACATCAAGGGGTATGAAATCAGCACCTACTGACCAATCAGCTCTCCAGAAAATAGCCTCGCCATTCCTGGAAGATCTGTTAGGCCTCTGTTGAAAGAATAGACGTCTTTGTGGTTTCCTGATGAGCATCAGCGATAAATAGATTTAATCTTTACATTCAAACTGTTAAACAGCACCAAGTCTGCAGCTGAGAGAGTAAGAACTGTGGTGCGTAGGTTCGGTTCTGAGCTTTGGTTTAAAAATCGTTAGAATCGCCGCATGTTCACTGATTCATTGATTCACAGCATGTTTTAAGAGCAATATGGATTCAACTCTGTTTATGTGCAGCTTGTTAAGTTTTATCTGACTAAAACCATTAAAATGAATCAGAAACATTCATTATATCGTCACAGGAATGTGAGCGTATTAATTTGGCGATTTAGAAGAAGTATTAAATTTTGGAATTCTTGATTCTAATCTGCAACCGAGTTTCTTTAACACTGCTGGAATTGCAGCTGTTGAACACACACACAAAGAAGACCTGTCCACTCAATCAAATAAAGAGAAACGATTTCCACGGCCCCTTTATCAGGCTGCGACGGCTTTAATGTTTAAATGGATCCAGTCTGAAGATTTGGAGCTCAAATGTGTTTATTTTACTGCTTTGTGTGCTAAAAACACCTGCAGACTATGCAATTCTGCAGAATTAACTTTGTAGCACTTATTTCTGCATTATTCCTAATATATTTATGTTTATTCAACAAAACCAACCTGTAGTGATCCTGCTGTACCCTATAGAACTGAACACTTTCAGCATTTCACCATGACTGCATTCATTATTCATAAAAACATAATCTGATGCCAACAGCTCATTCACAGCTGGGATCAAGCTTTACCCAGACAGGTGCAACCACAAGTGCAAGAAATGGGTACAACTGGGGCCCCGCAGAGTGCAAGCTGCTGATGTTTCCTATTTGTCGGTGCAGGCACTGCACATGAAGCAATGCTGACACATCTGTTTCTGAACATGTGGCAGGAAGGTTGATAAAGTTGTGACAAATGTCGGGGGAAATCGTGACTTTCACAGACGCACAAAGCACCCCTGACCCCCACCCCCATACACACACCACCTGATGTGATCAGGATAACCTGTTCGTCTGACTCAGACGTGGTGAATTTCAGGATGAAGACCATTAAAGAGGCAACAGCCGCTGCTTCAGCTGCACCCTGGGACACTTGTTATGTACTGTGGTTTCTGTGTGTATGAGTGTGTGTCTGTGGGGTTATTTAGCATGTGTACATTTGCATCAAAGTCTTCACAACCCTGTCACTCAGAGGCCTCCTCTCCCACCTCACATTCCTACTAACATCAAATCTCACAGAGTGGAAGGGTCACGCACATCTCTCTTGCTCGCGGGCCTTTCGGTGAGTCACCGCACTCTGGCCGAAGAAAAGAGTCTTTTGCATTCATCAGTCGTTGTACTGTACGCCTACGCTCAGGCTGAGAACAGAGCGAGAGAGAGGGGAAACAGGCAGGGATGAAATGAGATACAGTGGTGAACAAAGCTCACTTTTCAAGTTAAACCAGGAGAGGAAGAAAAGAGAAGGCAAGCCTGTAGAACACCAGGAGATACCAGTAGAGGTGTCCTTTATTGCAAACACAAAGAAACGCAATAAGAGAAGAGTGTGAACGTGCTGAGAGGCGGTTCGGCTGAAGAGGGCTCAGGACAAAGAGGGGGAAAGAAAAGATACATGCAGAGGAATTGCAGCAAAAGCTCGTTTACTGAGAAGAAAAGACGCCTCGGAGACACGAACAATGCTGCTGAGTGTGTAGCAGGAAAGAAGAGGGGCCCACACGGCACAGCGCTGTATTCCATCTATGTGTTAGCTCAGCAGGCACCAGTCTGTGGCCTTCAGTGGTCTGATCACATCATTTATTAGACCTTCAGTCACTGTGACGTCCTGGGTTGAGTCTGATAACGCCTCATTTCCTGTGCCATGTCCTCCAATCACAGAAAGGTTGCGTTTTGCAATTTTTGTCACATCTGCAATAAATGCAATAAACACAATTTTTTATATTTGTCCTACTCTCATGCTGCTAACATGAGCCTGCGGCAGGTGTATTTTTATTAATTAAGCCTGCACCCATTAAGTTAGCTTTGGTAACTTTGGTTCTGAAAGACCATTTTCAATCTAGCATCTTTAAAAACTTGTCTCGTGCAAGTACTGTACTACATGCATCTTGCACACCAGCTGAATTACTGTATACCTGAGTACTGTGCTGAGAGAATTGACTTTGATGAAGCTACGTTTCCAGATACAGGCTATATAGCCAAGTTACAGCTAGCCAGCTAATTGCTCTGGCACTGCAGAAAGTAATGAGTCATCAGGAACTAAAGTCAACAATGCAAAATAATTACAGAGTGAAGCATTTTCCAAAGAAGCATCTTCATATTCACTATAGAAATACTTTTAATTAGAAGCATCCAGTCAACTGCAGGCCAACACAGAACCAAACACGTTACTATAAAGAAATTCAAAAATAGCTAGCACACCACAGACATGCATGAAGGCCAATTCATGAGCAGATTCTTAAACCAGTCTAAACAAAGTGGAGCTAAATCCCTCAGCGCCAGTCACTATTGCAGCTAATGATTCAAGCACCAACAGTCAAATGCGTCCAGTATGACCAGAGTTCAACCTCGACAAGCTGCTTGGCTGCGAGTGTGGATTTACAGCAGCAGTGTTGATAGTGTACACAGAAGCTGAGCAGCCCCAGTGGAGGGTTACCGAGGTCTGTCCGTGTGGGCTGAGTGTTAGAAACAACCCAAATGCTCAGTCAAACAAAGGCTGGCGCTGTATTACAATCACAGGAGTCGTGCTACGATGAAGAAATAATGAAGTGTGCGGTAGCTGAAGTCTTTGGAGAGCGAGCGCTACGAGGTAAGTGCAGCGGGTGCAGGAAGAGCTTGGCTGTAGATTTTTTTCAGTTGTAATTGAGAGATCTGAACCCGGCTTTCTGCTTCATTCACGTTCCTGCTTCCTCACACTCGATTTCACTGCTTCAGCATCTCTTTCTGAAGATGCGCTGTTCTCTGATGCGGGCTCTCTCCCTTTTGTTTGCACGACTGTCACATCATCCATTTGTCCTTCCCGGCTCCTTCTCTCATTCCCTCCTCTGTCTTTCCGTTTGTTGAACTATGCTCCAATTAGTTTGGCCCCACAAGGCAGTGCTGTACCAGTGAGGACTCTTTATAAGGCCATCTCCACACACAGCCAGATTTACACACTGGGCTTTATTAGCCAGACACACATGAACATTTCTGATTATCTAGCATAAAAGCATCTCCTGCTGTACACATTTTTATAAGAAATATACGTTTCTACAGGAAGACACTCAGAAATATGCATGATCCACATTGCCATACAATGCCATGGTTCCGTTAGAAGCAGCAATGATAGCTGTGGTCTTTGCTTGGACTGGCTGTTATATTCGGTCATGGGGGGGTGCGCAGGATATCACGTCTCACGGGTCTCCCAGACTAGAGATTGCAGGTTCTCGCTGTGCCTGCGTGGTCTTCCTCCTACACTCTGAAGACATGCATGTAAGGTTAATTAGTGCTTCCAAAATGAGCCAAGATGGGAGGTAGATAAAGTGCCTAAAGTATAAAGTGCCTTAAGAAGGTATGGTTAAGTCTAGCTTGTAGTCTAAAGTGCCTTGAGGTTTCAGTAAGACCAGAAAAGTGTTTTTTTAACCACGTAGCCAAAGCGAAACCTAAACCTGACCCCGGACGGGTCGCTGGTTGCTGGATGGTTAATTTATTCAATTTCCTTCTCTCAGTTCTTTGTTAGGAAACCGTAGTCATTCATGGAGGTGCAGGGGGGTGGGAGTTATGAGAATGTGACACGATGAGGAGCGGAAAACAGACCACAAACTTGCACAAGGTTTGCTTTAATGTACAGCTGGTTGGGATGCTATTTTTTCAAGCTGACATGAACAGGTCAAAGGCTTGTTGTTAAAGGATGCAGAGCAAACTGGATGTCTCAGGGTTTCAGCTAGCCTCGGTTTGGATCCTCGTTTTTAATAAAACAGTGTAGGTTCATTTTAGATGTTTTTTCTCCTCCTTTCTGTATCACTCCTGTATATCTGGTCTCAGCAGATACATTTAATACACATAATTTTAACAGGTTTTATGGTTGTCTGTTGAGAGGGTTGCAACAATGTAAGACAAAGTTAATGACAGTGGTCCTTAAAGGAAAGAAAAACAGTTTTATGAATTGAAGAATGTGTAAAAGTCTCCAAAGATTGAAGTAATTTTTACAATGAAAAGGAAAAAGGAAAAAGAAAAACCTTTAACCTTTAAAAAGATCAGTCTTAAATAACTGAATCATGTGTCATTGTTAACAAATTACAAGGGAGGAAAAAAAAGTCAAGGAGTTCTTGTTATTTTCTTTTCCAGATAAGCACTCGAGGAGGAAATGGAAGAAACAAGAGATTCTCCATCATTTTTGACACAACCCTACAATAAACTTAAAGTGGCCTTTGTAGGCATCTTAATTATGTTCCATCAACACCGAACATTTTAAACATTAAACATTTTCTTCTTTCACCCACTCTTAATCTTTTTTTCATACCGCACACATTCAGAGGTTGAAATGTCACAGCCGCATCTTTCTGTGAATCATTTTTCACTTCTGTTTTCATGTGAAGCCGCTACCTGCAGAAAACCAGCCTGAGGTCTAACAGCTCCACAGGCGGAGTGAAAGCCCCCTTTTTTAAACACCTCTGATGTTGTGTGACAGACAGACAGACAGCTGCATTTATCTTTATTTCAATAGCTATTCAATAGCACTCCTCTCAGGTCCAATCAAGCAGGCTGAAAGGCTGAAGAGGCTGCACTTAAAGCAAATCTACATGTACGCTGAGTGGTACACACAATGCATTTATTTTGCTTGCGGTCGCATGTTCGCTGACATCTTCTATTTTGTGCACTCATCTTCTTGAATAACATAATTACTGAGCAGTGGAAGGAGAGCAGGGAGAGAAGAACAGTTGCGGTGAGGAGGATGAAAAGACAAAATGCAGCATGCTTCTATGTTTTTCTTCCTCAAATAATTTAAAAGTTACTGTGCTTCTCCGGTCGGTCGCAAAATCAGCACGAGGTATCGATGCATATGATTGAGTACACTTTACTAACAAACAGCTGGAGGTATGTCTGTAAACCTCTAAGTGGGGTGGCACCATTTTGTCAAAGGGTGTCGCCACATTCACGGCAGACGGTGACATCATCACTGCTGGAACCCAGAGGCGCTGCCGCCTTTCCCGTGAGTTCACACTCTATTTGTGTCTTCAGCTGCACTCATTTGTCCTCATAAAGCTTTAATGGTGAGACTGAACAACAATAAGCGCTGCATCAGTATCAGCTCCGAAGCTGGAAGCGTGCACCTGCACGAGCCTCTGAATGTCTTATTTTAATTACAGATAGCGTTTTATCGGCATCTAAAGTTACAGTGGCATTAAATAAAATTCAATTCAATTAGACAGCCTCTTTTGAGCAAGCACTTGGCAAAAGTGGGAAGGAAAAACTGCCTTTTAATAAGAAGAAACTTTGAGTAGAATCAGGCTCAGTGAATCAGTCTGAAACACAAGTTTCACACAAATACCACACAGGAAGTTACAAAAAACTGCACTCAGCTACATGCTGGACAGATGGATGAGACGGGGAACTATCCAAAAAAGCTAAAAATATTTTTGTACCAGGGTGTAACAACATGCTTATTTCTATATTATTAAGTAGGACAATTAACATAGTGGTGGGATTAGTGAAGATGGTGGTGACTTAATAATATCTTGACTGACTCCTAGTTTCGGGCAAAACCCTCGTTAATCTTAACGCACAAGACTCCGACTAAACTACGAAAACTGCACCTTAGATACATTTTGCTTATTGAAGTTTTCTGCCATTTTAGATGTCGTTTTTGTCACCATGTGCACGTTCAAGTTCTTTTTCTCATTAGTTTCATTTGAATTTTTTTACCATCTTTATAAGTATGTTCCAAAAAATATGGACATCAGTAAAAAGAAAACAAAATGAACAGTCACAAACCAGCTGGAGCTAAACTTTGCAGTAAGACAAGAAAAAACATTTAACGGAAACATTTTAACATAAGAAACTCAAAGTCAAGGTCCTGCTCACAGAGTTGGTAAACTCCACCAACGGGAGAGGTTACAGCAAACAAGCCAACAGGTGAGGAGCATTGTTTAATCACAAACAGTTCTTCAAAGTAGCTACATGGATGAAGGATAACTGCATCACTCAGGGCAGCTTTGTATGAATTTGCAGCAAACCTTACTTCTGAGGGTACAAATGGACTAAACCAACAAAATAAACTTGACAGCCTAACAAAGCTACTGGATCCCTTCGCTGCGTCACCCATCCATACCATGAGGTAGCCTCTGAAAGCTGAAACTCTTGACAGGACGTCTCCAATTGGATACTCACTGTTACTCTCTGAAATGAGACTGAGAGATTTATTAGAAGCTATTTTTTGCTGTGGACTGCCAACCAAGAGAGAAATCACGCGCATGTGGAGTGGGTATCAGTAGCTGGAATCCAACCAGGAAGAGCAGAACTTTTTTGGCGTTTGCCCTCGTCGAGCAACTTCTCCTGGAACTAACGGACAGCATGTTGGAACCCAATCTATAGTGTTCTTACATCACTGGTTACCAGCCAAATGTGTGTTTTTTTAATATATAATTGGTGGCGGCAATATCTGCTTGACAAATTTGTTTTTCCTTTGGCTCCTAATGTCTCGCCAGATTTCATGGATGTCCTGCTAATTAAAAAAAGGAAAGAAAAAAGGAGGAAAGAGTGATTATCTGTGGGAATCACTTTTCCAGAAAAATTTGGAAGAAAGAAAGATTCAGTCATCGTGCCTCTAGAATGACAGCCTCAAGATTAAAGCTTCTATTAAATCTAGTGTTTTTGCAAAGGTGGCGGGGGGGGTTCATTCTTGGGCTCTGGCGCAGCTTTGCATGACTCGAAAAAAATCTTAATTTACCTTGAACTGGGTCATCTGCAGGACCCCAGTTCACCCTCTGAGGTGAGTTGTTAAAGCTTGAATTTACTCAGTGTTTTAATTTAGCTGTACCACATGATCACACAGCCTTATTCAGTCGTGTTCATATGTTGTTGTTTCATTTGTTAGGAACATAAGAGGCATACTCTTTAACACACTGTGTGTTGCACATGCATATATTGTGGAAAAATGTGTAAAACATAAGCTTGTTACGTTGATGTAGGACACATCAGATCTAACCTACCCAAGCCTAAAACTTTATTAAACTGCAGCTTGTAAGAAGTTGATTAGGCTGTTTGTGCTCCGTGTAGATTTTGTTTCATTTTGGGAGCGATTCAAAGCGAGTCCAACTATCTGGGAGCCTCACGAGAGAGTCACATGTGGAGCTTCATATAGCAACAACGATGACACGTCAGGGAGTCGAGGCTCGAAGCTTCCATTAATGTCTGTGTTAATAATTAAGAGACGGCTGCTTTGTGACAAGAGTTGGGCGACAGAACGGCGGGTTTAAAACGGAGTGTGAGAAAATAAAAGCATCATCATCATTATCATTATTATTATTAACATATATTGTAAGAAAAAAACGATTAAACTCACTAAATCATTAACTTTCTGCTCTGTTGTCATCTCTCGTTTTGTTTTGTTTTTCTAAATGTAGCATAAAAATCCAAACCTTTCAGTCACATACGGTAACGTGAACTCTCCGCCTTTACTGTATAAAGAACGATCATGCTGACAATCTCCCACTCTGAGCTACAACAGGAGAAGTTACAGCCAGAAAGTCTGTGGAGTGAGATCATGATGGATGTTGATGGATGTGTCAACAAAACACTTCAACTGAGGGGATTATCTGTTTCCTGTTTCAAACACATAGTCCTACTGTGCCTTCATGGCTTCATGTTCCACTAATACATTTAAAATTAGAAAGTTTCCAGCGCTGGAAATGTTGTCTCAATCCATCTGGATTTTCATATGCAGATATTTGTGTATGCAGACTAGCCCAGGAGCTGTAGCCTTGATGCTTTTCTTAGATGATAATAATTAGTAACTGAAGGTTGGGTTTGCTAGTAAGATCCATATCAAGCAGACGTTTCATTAGAAAGAACAACAGAGTGATTTGGGACTGTAAGTGGAGGCTGCTGCACTCTGCATACTTTTTTTTTTTTTTTGCACTTTCAGCACCAATCCAGTCCGTTTCTGGCTTTGCCTGTTCTTTGTAATCCTTTGCTGGTGGGGAAGTCTACTGTATTTCTCTCCTTTTTCATGCACAAAGCGCATATTTGCATTCTATGACATTATGCTAATTTCATAGCAAGCCACAGCTCAATGTTCAATACACAAAAACAGAATTTGTCAGAGAAGCCAGCACTGGGTCTTTCTGTTGCACACTTTGTGGTGCAGCTTGAAGGCTCCATGCCGTGAGCGAGAGAGAGATAGACAGAGTGGGCATTCATCCTCTCAACATCCACAGCCTTAATTAGAAGCCTAATTACACAGGGAAATGGAAAGCCAGGGGAGAAAAGAAGGAGGGATGGAAGAGGCAGAGAGAGGAAAGATGGCGAGGAGGTGGTGGTGGCGGGGGTTCATGCTTCAGAATGGCAGTGCTCAAAAATAGTTCCCCGCCCTCTAACTCCCCCAGCACCGCCGCCGCCACACTTTTCATCTGCACCATGTGACCTGCCAGGGGACCAAAAACATAACAGCTGCAGAGGCTGCTGAGGCGGGCCCCCATGCCTGAGTCAACCTTCTCGGTTCCCAGTTCTACCTCCAAAATACCTCCGCCGCAGACTTTGATGCTGCTAAATGCTCTCGGTGTGTCGCAGGTGTTCTGAGATGCATATTGCAGCTTCATTTTATCAGGAATTTCTTATTACTTACTTTATGTGGACGCAGTCAGATTCCTGAGTGAATTCAACTGTTTAAAAATGTTTTAAAATGTTTTTGTTTGTTTCTTTGTTTATTTCAGTTTTTATTATAATATGGAGAATATTTTTCTCAGGACAAGATTTCTGAAGATCAGAACCCAAACACAACAGTGTATGAAGGCAGCGATCTCACAGTCATGTAGACCCCCAAAGTCTACATGACTGTGAGGTGAAAGTCTAAATATCAATCACATTATGATTGACATACAAACTGTATGTGCAAAATCCAAGTCTGGAGAGGATCAGCAAAAGAGAACAGGCATCAAAGACACTGGACACGGCACTGATGCACTGATGCACTGATGCAACCCAGCCAGTGCAGAGTTTGAAATGCACTAGCTGAGTTGCAAAGCTGCTTGCAAAGACACCAGCTGAAGCAGCTTAACTGATGTAGAGGGTTATAAGCTGAGCCACTGGTTTTTGCAAGCTGACTCAAATCAGCTGATCTGCATTTTCAGTCTTAATGCGTCTAAGGTTTTGATGAGAACCTTTCAAACCACTAAACCCCAGCAGAAATTTCTGTTTGTGGAGGCCACAGAATTGCAAAATACATCTGCCACAACCTTTAGTGAACATTTTTCATGGGAACTATTTTCCCCCGTATAAAATCTTAGTGTCAAAACTGTCCAGAAAGGGAAGTCTGGACTTTCTGGTCTAAAATATTTCAAAAACCACTCCTTCAGTGTTATGTGCACCACATCCTCCCTCAGCTTTAAAGAAGAATCACATATACCCCAAATCCAACCTGACAGTGCAAATAGTTTCAATTAGAGTTTTAAAGTTTTAAGATGTCAGCCTTTTAATTTTTTTAAATCACAAAACCAATGGGTAGCTCCAAAACCTCAGCGAGAAATTTATAGACTAACCTTCCCCCTCCCTCCGTGAATCGCTACCTTATCATGACGGAGAGGTTTGTGTGTCCCAGGGATCCCAGGGGCTATGTTGTTGGGGGGGCTTTTTGCTCCCTGGTAGGGTCTCCCATGGCAAATTGGTCCTGGGTGAGAGACCAGACAAAGAGCAATTCAAAAACCTCTATGTGTGAAAGACCTAGGGGACAGTTCACCCAGCCTGGGATAGGGTTACCAGGGAGGAGCCAGGCCCAGGGAGGGTGCTCGAGGGTGAGTGCCTGGTGGCCTGGCTGGGCACAGCCCGAAAAAGGGACGTGGGCCTACCCTCCTTGCAGGAGGCACTGTAGGGATCGTGTGAAATGTGTGCTGGACAGCGACCAATCAAACCAATCCTCAACGACCAAGACTAGCCATTGGAACATGGAACGTCACCTCTCTGGTGGGGAAGCTGCCTTACTGAGTGCGTGAGGTGGGGAAGGCACCAGACAGGTACAGTTGGGTTTACCTCAACGCACAGCTTGGGCTCTGGAACCAGTCTTGTGCGGGATCTCCAGGCGTATGTTCTGGACACTTGGGTGAAGAGAAGAGTTGAGCTGCCAACTGATCACCATCTGGTGGTGAGCTGTCTGCGAGATCCTCAACTCTCACCCACCGGTACATGTTCCGTAGAGGAAGCAGAGTGTAAGGCCACTGAGGCAGCTAAACAACTCCCTGGTGGCAGGGCTCCTCGTGTGGATGAAGTTCTCTCTGAGTTCCTGAAGGCTATGGATGCTGTCTTGACTGACACACCTCTACCATTTTGCGTGGAGATCAGAGGCGGTACCTCTGGATTGGCAGACCCGGGTGGTGGTTCCCATCTTCAAGAAAGTTATCTATACAAAGTTATCAAAAAAAGTCCCTGTGATGCAAAATTCTCTGACAAGAACTATTCCACAACAGTAGAACAAAGGTTTTCTTTTACTGTGATGTTGTGGAAAGGAGTTAGTGACAGGGGGTTATTGGGTGAAGCTGGTCTGGGATGGACACTTTGAACAATCTGCTGTATTTAGAACATTTTATCTTCTATCAGAGAGTTTGTTCTGACAAGGAAATGAAGCCATTACACTCAAGCAGACTTCACTGACAAAAACAGTAATTTTGCCTGACAAAACAGGGGCTGTTGTTCATCTGCTGCTGCCCATTTCAGTTTGTTAGTTTGTGTTATTATCTGGCTTTGGTGTTTTATTGGTTTTAGTTTGGATCAGAACCACAGACTTTACGTAACACAGACATAGCTTAGAAGAGAAGTAAGCCAGATGTTTAAGTGTCTCACCTGCATTCATTTTATAGACCATAAGAGGGAGCTACCCATGAAAGGACTTCCTGCACTGTAGGATTCAATATGAAAACATCGTTCTAACTCGACCTCAATAAACTCTTCCCTGAGACGTTTATGGGCTCAGGCACTCATTTCAGGTCATATTCACATGGCTACCTCCATCTTTTATACCATCTGTGATGGTGAATTGCAAAAGTTACAGAAAGGAGATCAGCAACTTTTCAGCAGGGAGAGAGTGATTTCTTCGTTGTTTTCATTCATTAAATAACTCTGTCAGCAACATTGTCTCCCGGTCATGATATTGTGGCAAAAAACTGAACCGTGGACAAAAAAAAAGTCAGAATATAAATAAAGGAAGCAATTCATGCGTCTTTGTTTTTTAATCCAACATTTAAATTGAGAACTAATGCCATTACTCCGTTCTCCATTCTCAATTCCCGTTTTCTTATATACAAAGCCAACTGTGTTCATCTTTATGTAAATTCTGTCTCATTGGTTGCACGATGACGGTTTTCTGGACTTTCACAACCATCACCAGCAAGGTGTGAGACCTGTGATATGAGAAGTTTAGCTTCCTGTTAGAGCTCAGTAGAATGTCATCCATGTGGTGTTTCTTTTGTTGGTGTTTGCAAACAGATTCTTGAACACACAATTAATCTTTTATCACTAGAACCCTTACTTCAGTGTCTCGGTGAAGTTAAATCTTGGATGGCCTCTAACTTCCTTAACTTCAATGAGAACAAAACCGAAGTGATAATTTTTGGACCAAGCGGCTATCCCAGCACCTCTAATTTTAACCTGCACAGTCTTGAGCCTTTTGTCAAATCGCATGCCAGAAATTTGGGGGTTATATTTGACAGCAATTTCACCTTTGAAAAACAAATTAGCTCAGTCGTACAGCGGTTCTTCTTCAAACTGAGGCTTTTATCTAAGGTGAGATCATTTTTATCTTTTAAAAACTTTGAACGGGCGATTCATGATTTTATTACATCCCAGCTGGACTATTGTAACTCCTTATACAGCCAGACCTGCCTGACAAGGCTGCAGTTGGTCCAGAATGCTGCAGCTCGTCTTCTGACACGTACTAAAAGATGTGAACACATTTCCCCGGTGCTCGCCTCTCTTCATTGGCTCCCTGTCCGCTTCAGAATTAACTTTAAAATTTTATTGTTGACTTACAAAGCCCTGAATGGACAGGCTCCCGGGTATTTGTCTGACCTCTTGCAGACTTATACCCCCCTTATATCTCTTAGATCAAGTGATCTTTTGCTTTTAGCCGTACCAAGGTCGAGGCTGGTTCACAGAGGCGATCGAGCATTTGCAGTCGTAGCACCTAAGCTGTGGAATAATTTACCCCTACACATCAGACAGGCTCCCACTGTCAATCTTTTTAAATCTTATCTTAAAACGCATTTTTATTTACTGGCTTTTAATACAGCATGAGAGTTATTTGTTAATTCATATTTGGTGTTTGCTATCAATACTCTAAGTTATTTTATTATGTATGCTGTACATATCTTGTACAGCACTTTGGTCAACGCTCCTGTTGTAATTAAATGTGCTATATAAATAATTAAACCATTAAACCATCTTGTTAAACCAGGTGTGGGGAACTCCAGGCCCCAAGGGCCGGTGTCCTGCAAGTTTCAGATGTGTCCTTGATCCAACACAGCTTATTTAAATGGCCAAATTACCTCCTCAACATGTCTTGTTCTCCAGAGGCCTGGTAATCATTTGATTCAGGTGTGTTGACCCAGAATGATGTCGAAA
This sequence comes from Astatotilapia calliptera, assembly GCF_964374335.1. Classification (NCBI taxonomy): domain Eukaryota; kingdom Metazoa; phylum Chordata; class Actinopteri; order Cichliformes; family Cichlidae; genus Astatotilapia; species Astatotilapia calliptera. Next base: position 3,549,434 of record NC_137427.1, read on the forward strand.
ACGTGCAGGACACCGGCCATTGGGGCCTGGAGTTCCCCACCCCTGTGTTAGTCTAACAAGGACGTCCAGGCACACTGATCCAGCAGTGAAACTATGTCCCAGTATTGGCATGACTTTTATTTTGGAGCCAGTTTGCTACATAGATTAGACACTGAGAAAATACCACCGGCTAACAGTCACTGGAGTCACTGCTGGAGCAGCGCAGTGCCTCTGTCCTTCCTTAAAGGCCAGAAAGCCCCTTGAGATTAAAATGTCTTTTTCAAAGAGGCACACCATTACAATGTTACAAACTGTATCAATATCTCAAAATGTCACTTGTTTTTTTTCCTGCAAACAAACTACTGTTCAAAGTATCTACTCGTACTACAACATGCATATGAAGCATTTGCTGTATGTTTCTAATTGTGTACAATGGTGCACGTACAGGAAATGACAGGCCACAGCAGATGAGAGAGTGTAAATAGCTGCATGTTTCCCATACATGACTGCAAAGAGCAGAAAGACTCTTCTTAAACTGGTTGACCCAGCGGGCTCCTGATCCTGCACTAGCTACTGCTGACATGTCCTTGAACAAGACGCTATACTCCTGCTAACTCCTGCTCAGCGGATGACCCTGCACTTTGACCTCAGGGTACCAAAAACAGCACAGCTACATCCAAAAAGCATGTTCCACTATACCACATGAAAACACCGCAGTAGTGTGAATATTTCAATAATACATCAGCAGAAAGGTGAAGAGGCTGCTGTTTGTTTTCACGCTGCGCTCTCACACTTCCCATTAGTGTAAATAAAAAGGTGGCAATAGCTCGAACTAGCAGATGAAAACATGAATGTTTTGCTCGACTTTTTTTCCCGCCACTCCACCTGCTGTCCTGCATCTCGAAATCATCGAGGCTAAGGGGATAATCAGGGCTGAGGTATGTGGTAGGTGGGGGTTGTCCATCCATCTTATGGATATATACTGTATATATCCCAGTCACCTTCTGCAGCCAGTAACGCCCACAGACCAGAAAGCAAAAGCCAGAGCCGGTCCTATGGAAGTCAAGCAGGTGAATCACAGAGAATGCATGTGTATAAGTGGTCATGTGGCGTGTGGACAGATGGATGGGCATATAGATTAGATGTGTGGGCTTTAAGTGTGTGTGAGTGTTTATGCATGTTCCTGATGGGCACGAGTGTTCGCCGAGTACCTTTGTTTTGTTTATATGGTCCATTTAAGTGTGTGTGTACCTGTGTGTTCATCTTAATGCAGTTCAGTGTGTGTGAAACAGCTGACAGGTTCAAATTTAAAGCGTGACAGTGAGTGTGTGGGAGAAGAGATGAAGGCCAAGTGGCCTGCCAATCCAGGCAGCTGCCGTTCACACTCAAATCACAGAAATCACTCTTAACATGATCCATCTACTCCGAGAAAAATGCGTCCATCTCATGGATCGCCGTGGCTTCTTAAAGATTAGCTGCATATAGTGTTTGTATTAAAACTGCAAAACAGAAGAACATAATTCTGGTTTACATTACTACAACTCTTGTTTCCAGTCCATCATGAAGCTATCACAGATTAACGTTTCTTTAAAGCAGGTTTGGCAACCCATTGGAGGTGTAACCATTCTTTAAAATCCAGGGTTTGGATTAAACCTTCATTTCTGGGACATGGCCTTGAGTCATTACTCTTTAATTTTAGACCCGTCCTCATTTTCAGTCAGCCTGTCTGAGCTGGATGTGATTCGTAAAAATCTTTTTTAAAAAAATGCAGATATGTGATGTTTCTGAATGTTTGGTAAGTTTTGAAAATGTTCAGAAATCCTCCCTTTCATCAAAATCAAAGATGACATCGATTAATTTAGAAATGGCACATAATATTTATTCAAGTAAAGTTAAATATGGTGTGAGATTGTGTCTTGATTGAAACAAAGAGGAAGATTAAATCATCCATTAAATCATTTTAGAATACAAGATGTTTATGTTTGTTTAGTATAAACCGAGGGCCGTGGGAGCAAATTTCAAATTCCTGTGTACGATCTGTGCATTTGGTTTTTGAGCCTTGAGCCTCGCTGTGCTGTATTCTGTATTTAACTGTTACAGAGGGTCTGTTTTTTTTACCTTTTCCTGTTTTGTATCTTACTGTGGAACTCTGTAAAGTAGTGTTTGCTCTGATTGGTCTGATTGCTCCTAATGAACCAGCAAACCTTACCTTGAAAACTTTGTCTGGAAAACTTTAATCACAGATAAATGTAGTGGAGAAATTCAGCCTTAGGCGAGTCTCTGCATACTTAAAATACCTACAGATATTTAAAAATGAAACATTATGTTAATGAAAACATATAATGTTCAGTCCTTTTTTGAGCATCTGTGGTACCGTTATGGATTCGCTCGCCACTTCCCTCCACTCGTTCTGATTTTACTAAATACAAACACTGACTTACTGATAGCACTTCATTATTTCTAATATAGACATCCAATAATATCATTGAAGTGAATTATTTTAATCATGTGGAGAAAAGCTAATATGCAACCGCCCTAAATGCCACTTAGGGTTAGACTATCCGGCCTTTGATGGAGTCAAATTTCCAGCTTGAATTAATGTTTCGGTCCACACCAGTCTGCAATGCCCACTATCGTAGCAGGGACATCCAACACCTGGCCCACGATCCAAAAGGGGCCCAGTAAATGGTCTGCTAGTTACAAAAACTGCAAACACTGAGGCCTTTTCATCCTGTTTTACAGCAGGAAGGTTTGCGCTGCAGGTCACTAAGAACGGATTATAACCTGAGGCTGTCCAGGTTATAATCCACCAGTTCTGAAGACCTGACATCACTAATGGCCTTCGCTACTTCACCAAAACTAAGGTTGGGTATTTTTTAAATGACACAAACCACCTGAATGTGGAAAATGTGGGATGTATTGCTGAAAGGGACATCTCAGGCTGTTCATCAGTTTTATGAAGATGAAGGTTTTCTGAATGTACTTTGCATTAAATTAAAGAGAAACAATTTGCAGCTCTGAGTTTCACATTCGTGGTATGCGATAGGTTTACCTGTCCAGCCTACTTAAGACCAAACTGGGTTGTTTTTGGTCCACAACCTAAAGTGAGTCTAACACCTCTGGATTAAAGAAACCATAGAGAGAACACTGAGGACGTGGAATAAATGAAGACATGCGTTATCTGACTCATGTTTGATTCTGGGCGAGTGTTTTGTTCTGTTGGGAACATGCCTTCTCCTTGGGATGTTTGTCTGCGGAACAAAACTGGGATTACACACGAGGGCTGATTTTAACTAGTCCTCTGTCTCCCGGTTTAATTACAGAGAAGCCCATAGGGACACAACTTCACACTGCGTTTACAACACTGGTAAAGATAAAGCAGCTTTTTCTGCAGTTCTGAAGAGCCTTGCTTACAGCTTCACAACAACTTAAAAGTTTATAACAGCAAATTAGGTAACTACAAGAAGCTAGTTTCAGGTCTTGAATACATGCAACAGTGCGTAAAACAGTGCATTTAACAGTTCATAGCGGTAGTTTTACAGCTCGATTCGCCCATGTGTCTTCGAGACACTTGCCCGCAAAGGCGCGTCGCTCCAGTCCTTGTAAACGTCTGTAATAGCAGCGGGTGGGCCGAGCTGGAACAGCTACAGCGGCAGCGTCATTAAGTTACAGAGGGGAGGGCGTGATATGATGCAATTTTATTCATTAGTGGTCTGATGGATGTTCAGCTGCCTGTGATTAGGAGGGGTAAACAGCAGCTGTTCGCTGGAGTGAAAGTTGTTCCGCCAGGGAAGGTCATAACTCTGTCCACACTGGGAAACCAGAGGCTGCAGCTCAGAGCAGGAAACAGCTGATTCACGGGCAGAAAGACGAGCGCAACTCCACGACTGAGCTCACGACCAGATTCCATCATTGAGTGATTTAGCAACCACAGCATGAGTTACTACAGCAGGTATTTTTATTTGATAAAAAATAAATAAAACCTATAAAACGTGTCAATCTGAACACTGCCTGCTGCAGCTGAGTCGACAGGTGTCGTTCTCTCTGCAAACAGCTTAAAGGTTTGGAACGAATCCTGATAAAACTTTGTTAGGATGCAGAGTGGGGTCGGAGCGTTCGCTATTGGAATGATCTCCCTCTTCACATTATCTACATCAGTGGTGGTTTTTAAATCCAGATTAAGAGCTCATTTTTATTCCCTTTGACTCAGTGGGTAACTGACACTTATTTTTTTGTTATCTATTTATTTTATTTATTATTCTTACTGTATTTTTTATATTTCTACTGTACAGCACTTTGGTCAGCCATGTGTTGATTTTTAAAGTGCTATATAAATAAATGATGGTATGGTGTGGATGCAAAGTGGGGTGGTGTTAAAATCAATGTCAACTTAATGATTTATTGGTCAAACATTGACAAAAAGCATCATGACCATTATTCTTAAGTGTGGTGTGTGTTATCAACATACAGCAAGCACCGTAGGAAGAATTACATCTGAAGGTCAAAGTGATAATAAAATAATCTATATATGATAATATAAAACATGTTGATATGAAAGACTAATTTGACTATGACTTTGTTTTGTGCATTAAAGAAAGAGGTTTAAAAAGGTTTAAATATGTCATCTGAATACATTTACACAGTTTCTGAATAAGGAAAAATAAAGTTTTTAGCTGATATTTATTACTAAGCAAAGAACAAAGAATAAAAATAAAATTCTATTATTCCACGTACGGCCCAGAGAGTGAGCGGCTGTGGCGCCATTTTTAAAATAAATGAATAAAACCGTCTCTGGGCTGTGGCTGTAGTGAGAATGATGGAGAGCTGTGTGAAAGATGTGCATGTCATTTTTAACATTATACTTTTTTTTTATTTTGTCATTTTCCACTTCTAATGAGCTGGACTTGCAATTTTAAATAGTGCTTTTTTGGTAAATGGTACTCTTTTACACTCACATTGATTCATATAGTGCTTTAAAAACTTTTTACCAGCAGTCACTTAACATTGTGTGAAAAGAGCCACAAATAAACTTCAGATCTTAGAGCTAAATTAGTTTATTATGGAGACGAGATCCTGAGATCAGCTTGCTCCTTGGTTGTGATTATTAATTTTGATCCAGCCCTGGTGGAGTCAACACCTACAGCATCAGGAACCACTCTGAGGGACTAATTTAGGAGGGACTCAGAGTAGAGCCTCCACACTGAAAGGAACCAGCTGAAGTGGTTCTGGCGTCTCTCTAGGACTCCCCCCCCTGCAGAGAGAGAGAGACAGGGCCTGGCATTTGTGCTGAACCTGCACAGACTCACATTTGAAGCAGAAACGGATGGATGGATTTAGTAATGGTTGAAGCATTTACTTTTTAAACCTAAAAGAATAAACTTTTTAACTGTATAACAACATCCATCTTTTATTTGTTGCTAAATTATTTTTTTAAAGTGCTAAAAAAAAAATCATCCAGTTTCAACTGATTTCAACATAAAAGGAAAGCGCTGATGAAGGAGAACTTGAGTTCTTCCGACAGGTCTGCGGGTCTGATCAAAGCTCTCAGATCTCTGCAGTTCTGCAGGGATTTTGAGCTTCATCTGATGATAGAAAGGCTGAACTGTGCCCTAAAGTTCCCACACACGCTCACGTTGCAGCCCAAAGAAAAAGGTCTCTGACGGAGGTCCCGGAGGGAAGTTGGGCAGGTTGGTGGTTCAAGCAGACGGAGCAAGAGGCCGAGGATCTGATGCCTCTAAGGACGAAGCAGCAGATGGTTGATGAGGAAGCTGCTTGCCATGCATTAACAGTCATCCAGGTGCACAGACAGAGAAAAGAGGCAAGAGTGACGCCTTTCATTTCTTCTGCTCAGGCACTCAATGTATGCATAAGCAGTGCAGTCTGTTCAGAAGTCATTATATTCTTCTATTCATGAGTAGGCAGGAGCTGAGATACAGGATTACAGACTCTCTCAGGTTAGAAGAATATATTCATTGTGACAGAGACGGTATGGCTGCTCGGGTGAGGATACCGACAGCTTTACATGCAGGAAGAGCGCTTTCATGATCAAAAGAGCCAGAGCTTTTTCGATTAGCGTTTAGCCAAATGTCATTTTAGAAAAAGTAAAAAACAAGTGATTTTTTTTAAAATCACACTGCTTATTTGTCCAAACAATAACCCAAACCGTATAAAACTGTATCATATCTATATGTTCCAGCTGTGCTTCTAGATGCAAATGCAATGCTTGTACAAACACTTGTGAAGGAACATGTCCTCCTAAAGAACCGACTGAAATTTAGGATGATTCCATTTCAACAAGTGACACTTTTTCCCTCCTAGATGTTCTATAATCAGATACAGCTGCATTAGCTGTAAGTACAAGACTATTGCACAGTGGGAGGGTTTAAAAAAAAAAAAAAAAAAGACACTCAACCACAGAGTGCGAGGCAATGTAAATTTAGAGAGCGGGGTCGCCGACTTGTGAGGCACATCGTGCACAGAAGTCACAACCGTCAGCTGACTCTGTAGCTGCAGAGCTCCAAACCTCCTCTGGCATTAACATCAGAATAAAAACTGTGCACCAGGAGCTTCATAGCGTGGGTGTCCACGCAGCTGGTGTCGGTATAATGAGGCACAGTACTTTTGTTTATATACTGTATTTTGCATGGAAGAATTGCACTAGTTATTAAAAGGGTTACATTACTGCAGTGGCATGAAAATGTTAGTTTTCCGATGAAATGCAGTGGAGTGCAGGTTTAAGGATAAATGAATCTTTTTAGGTGCTTTTTTCAATTCAGGGCCAAACTAGACTGAATGTGTGTTTTCTGTGATAAGCTGACCAAGATGCTAGCTGTAGCTTAGCTTAAATGATTTGATATCAAGGATGCATTCCCAAGCTTTTCCAACTTTGCTACAGGAATGTCCTCCACACAGGAGTGACGTCACTTAATGTTCCAGCATCCGAGTTCTGAGACAAATGGAACACAACAACAATCTTCTACTAATGAATTTCCTGTCACTGATTAATTCATTAAGTTAGTCTAGCAACATGTTGTGTATTATAATGCAGTTTAACGTTTTCATTTTGAACCAAGCACGGCTGACTGTTTAGTCTAGCCTAATAATGAATCGTGTAATCTGCTACCAATTCATTTTCTGTCAAACGACGACTACTTTTAAATTTGCACTCCAGCTTATAAAAAAAGCATAAAGTTCAAGGTTTTAGTTAATTATGAGAATAACACTCAAGTTCCTTCCTTTTTAAAAATTTAGACATAGAACTCATTACTGATCACTCTGATTGGATTTAATATTCTCACCTCAACGGCTGGCAGCAGATGGCCCCGCCCCTCCCTGAGCCTGGTTCTCCCGGAGGTTTCTTCCAGCTAAACAGGAGTTTTTTTCCCCCACTGTCGCCAAGGTGCTTGTTCATAGGAGGTTGTTTGAGTGTTGGGATTTTCTCTGGATTACTGTAGGGCCTTTATTTTACACTATAAAGCACATTGAGGCGACTGTTGTTGTGGTTTAGAGCTATATAAATAAAACTGGTTGAATTGAATCTTTTAACAAAATCTGTTGATCGACTGATCAAATCCTGCTAAGCAGGTAGCAGCTGCACTTACAGTATTGTGTAGATATTGACAGAGACTTGGGAGCCTATGACCTTAATCCATTATGTTTCTCTAAATTAGATGTTAGCAACTAACGTACAAACATACAGTGAACAGAAAACATCAACACCAGTGTTCACCAGAACACGATACTGGCTGCAGTCAGAACTGGAAGATTTTTGTGAATGGCATGTTCTGCAGAACAGAAGCATAAAAACAAGTTAAGCCAGACTCTGGCAAACACGCTTGCCACAGTCACAAAGGAACAGAACTGGTCAAAACATCTTAAGAAGTTCTCTGTAATCGCACGTCAAAACAAGGCTAGGGGAAAAAATTCAATTCAATTAGTAACACAAGCAACACACAAAAAAAGAGTTTCAAGAGAAAGAACTGGGACAATGTGGGATTTTAATTCATGCCAGCTGGGAGGGAACTTTTCCTATTTTCCACTGTGCGAAGGTTTCATTTGGCTCAATGGTTGTTTTTCAAAGGGCAAACAGCCATCCTGAAACCAGAATAGACGTGTGAAGACGCGATGTTTTGGGTTCAGTAAAGACTATGATACGTCACATCTGACAGCAAACCTGTCGCCGTCCTCGAGGTTACATAAAGGACATGCTGACCTTATTTTGTGGCTCAACAAAGACACACGAGCTGATTCCTACAGGCAGGATGACCAAAGCAATCATATTACCCTTTAATTTGTCAGATTTGTTTTTTCGCATTCATGGAGACACTCCACGGAGTCTATAAGCTGAAGATAAAAATAAAATCTTGTACACATACAGCAGGACTGGGTGCACAGGAACTCATCTCTTATCAAGTAATTATCAAGTATAGAACAGAAGTTAATAAACTACATGTCAATGACTGTGGTATGGGGAAATACTGCATGTTATTGAGATATACATTGCACACTGAAATGTGTGTTGCACTGTTTAAATATACTAGTCTGAGGAAAATGAGAAAAATGTGGGGATAAATACATTTCTGGCTCTGAGCTTTTTCTTTTTCCATGTGGGCACCTGCTGCCCTCCAGCATGACGGAGGACTGATGCTTTTAGCAACGAGAGGCTGTAACAAATTCAAGAGTGCAAGTTTAAAGGTAAAGTGTGTAAAATCTGGCTGTTGAATGCAGCCCTTAAATGAACTCAAGGCTCGACCTGCAGTTTGACTTTACTTTAAACCTTGATTTTATTAACCAACGACATCTCTACAAATATTTTTAGTCACGCTCTGTTGGCTTTAACTTCAGACTGTATATAACTGAGGATGACATGTCAAAAAACGCAGAGCTCAAATATGGCAGAAATGGGCACTGCCATCTTGCATTGGTGATAATGTATGATGCAATCGAGGCCCCGCCTCCTGCCCGGCACATATGTGAACACACACACGATTCAACTCCCTCACAGCCCATATTAAAGGTGTACTATTACCAAATATGAGTGCAACATTTCTTGCTTCACTTTTGTTGCATCAGATGTGATGCAAGTTATTTTTGAGAGCTTTACAACAGAGTCAGAAACAGCAACGTCCCTGATGATGGAGACAGAGAATCAACTTTCTCTGATCCAAAGAGCCCAAAACTTATATTGACCTTATAGACTGGGGTGTGCTTTTCCTGTGGGAGTTTCTTAATGGTTTAAGAGCATACGTGCAAAAAAGTAGGTTTGCAAAAATAATATTGCCTGTGCCTGTATTATATGCCAAGAACACATATTTGTGTGTTGATTGATTTTCAGAACAAATCTGTCCTGGTTTGAAAAGGGAAGCTGATTCTTTCTAACAGCCAGCAGGGGGCGACTGCTGGTGTTGCAAAAACAGGTCTGATTATACAGAAGTCTGTGAAAAGTCTGATCAGTTTCAGGTCTTATTGAATAAGGTGTTATGAATATTTTGGAAATGATGGTCCCATCCGTAGTAAAATATGTAATAAAAACATAATAAAAGTGTGTCTGCGGTGTTAGTGAAAAGTAGCAACCATGGTTTAAATAAAAGTCCTATTTAAATGAAACCAAGAAGAAAAAAAGAAGTTTGTGTGGAAACAAAAGTTGCAGCTTTGTGAAAACACTCGCTCCATCTGAAGCTAAAGGGAGAGGTGAGTTTATCACCACCACGACAAACACACATTAACGATGTAAACATTCAGCACTTTCACAAAAACTGCACTTCAAGCCTTTAAAGTTTATAGGAAACGCCTTGTTTAGCTTTTGTCATCCAGGCGGTTTTGAAGCAGTTGACCAAGTACACTTCTCCTTAATCAAAACAGGAAACTGCTAAGAGTCGAGAGTGTTGCACAAACGACGGAGTCTTTCATTTCAATTTCCCGCAAAAGAGAAAGCGAGTAAAGCCACCGAGAGCGCATGGGAGCTCAAATATGCAGAGCTCATAGTTTGAGGACTAGATCTAAATATAAGTTATGAATAAAATCTCTCATTAAAATATATTTAATTCTCCTATAAAACCAATAACGACGCTTGGTTTTCCGTCTCCCTGCAAACTGCCAAGAGCAATAATTCTATTTCACAATCCTCACCACCGCAGCCAGGCTAAAACATAAATTACTTTGACAAATATTTTTCCAACAACCTCAGTAGCCATATGTAGAACTGAGCTCCGGTGGCAGGGCAGGAGCATGACTTAATCGCTGATGGAGATTCCAACAGGGAGCAGAAACCCAGAGGACTTGGATGGACTAAGAATATACAGTGATCTCTCAGACCTCTTTGGGGTGAACTCTGCAGGGCAAGCCTTGCAGCTTACAACGCATAAAGCACAGGTGATACAGCCTCTTTTCATGTATGATATGCGATCAGACGACCGTACTCTGTACTAATCTTTTCTCTCTGCAGTCAAGTCGTCCTATTAAAAGCCCGGCTTGGTAACATGACCCATGTGGAGCAGTCATTTCAGTCACTCTTGTTATTCCAGCAGGCAGCTGTTGTATGTTCCTCCTCAGCTTGATTCCCCAAATCCGAAGCCCCCTCTTCCCACCTCTTCCCCACAGCCCCATGAGCTGGCATGCTGCGGGGTCGGCTTATTTTGTAAAGACAAACACTTAGGAGCTGATCTGTCGAGCGACAGGCAGACATGATTTGGCAAACAAAAGCGAGCGGCAGTAGCTCAGAGCCAGTTTAACAGACTCGTGTTGGGATTGTAAGTGACATTTACGCTGCCCTCTGGGATTGGTTGCGATCAAGGCGCTCGATAAGAGGTTTCCTGTGCTAGCCCAGCCTTATTCTTGATTTGATGCGGGAACCATTTGACCCTGCTTTTCAGAGCGTTACGTAGTACGTAGAAACTTTGAACCCGTGTGGCCTCATCCTCCCTTATTGTGTGAAACCCTGATTGAGAATGACACACCAGCTGGTCACCGCACTCGCACACGGGGAGATTATCATTGCTCCGACTCTGTCACACACTCACTCGTTCCCTTCGTACCCTTCAAAGTGGGCCTACTAGTAGCTCACACACACACAGTCCAGTTTTAGCTACCTATGTGATCGTATCTCCTTGTCTACAGCTTCTGTCAGAGCTCATAAAGAGAGAAGGAACCGGGCCAGAGTAAACACGGCACGGTTTAAGAGAGAGGCCAACCTTCAGCTTTGATGAAGAGGTGAGAACAACAACAAGTATCACTTTACTCATGCAGCTCAATAAACATGGAAAAATCTGTCTTGGTGGTGCATGAGGATTATAACAAATGTGCAAATGATTAGAAGCATTTTAAGGGGTTCAGTTACGGGGCAAAGGTGAAAAAATAGTTTGGGAAATATGACTATTCTCCTTCCTGCCAAGAGCTGGATGAGAAGACGGACGCCAAGGCACTATGTCCACACGATAAATATGAAGCAGCAGCCAGCGGTGATTAGCTCCAGCGGTTCATTCATGTGGAGGAGTTTCTGTGTTTCATACAAAAAATATCCCATTGACACAAGCTCGTCAGAATAAAAGAAGAGAAGAAGAACAAGAGCACGTCGAAGCAGCAAGCAACAACATATCCCAGAGTCCTGTTGGCCAGTCGACGTCACAAACTGCTTTTCTCTGCGTCGACACAACAATCTGAGGTTATTAATATTTCACACAGGAAGAGTTTTTCCTGAAGGTTTGCTGCAGTTTTCCTGTTTCAAGAAACTACATCAGTGTGTGTTTATATTTAGTTTAAACGATGTAAACATGATCATTTTACGCAGTAACTATTTTGTGTGATGCATGAAAATTATCGAATCTATTATCTGTACCATTAGTGATTTTGTTCACCTCTGACAGCGACTGATCTGCTTCTCTTTTTTTTACCCTCCTTTCATTGTAGCACCATCAAGGTCATTTCATTGTACTTTGAATGAATGGATGATTGAATGAATGCCTCACTGACATTCAGTAATCATGCATTTCTGCACCTACTCTGGGAAGCTAAACGCAAAGAAATTCTTCTCAGGCGAGAAGCCATTTAGTACCATTTGATTGTGTTTGAATTTAAAGTGTCACTGTCAATAAATGGCAAACAGAGCAAGCCCCGCCCCCCCCCAGTAAATAAAAAAAATATAACAGGCTGAAAACCTTGAATCCCAATGAATGAATGAAGCTTCATGTTTTCCGGATGTGCCCGTCTCTTGAGCTTTGAGGACACGTTCTGCCATTCTGAACCCATAAAATGCCAAATCTTATAAAATTTCCTAGAAACGTCTCTGTCGACCCAAGCATTAGTATATTTTATCACAATATATATTGTTATTGCTTAGTTTACAGCTAATAAAACATGTTTGCATGTTTGTGTATTAAAATATAATTCAATTGAATTGGAGTTCACTGCCTCTCCCGAGTATTTATGCGACTGCTGCATATTGTGTGCGGATTTGCTCCTTTTTCCTTTTAAAAGCATCACGTTCATGTCCGTCATTGTTCCACTTCATCAGCGTTTCCTTTTTGGCACCGCAGTTCGCCAGTGTTTGGAATAATAGGCATAATTATTCGAGTGCCATCTTTTCTCTGACATTATAAGTCATTTTGCTTTTTCTAATTCACCTGCAATTAGGGCCGCGTTGGAGCTCTTTATTTGTTCCTCATTTTGATGAAAGCACAATACATTTTAAATATACTGTACATGCAATTGCATTATGAAGGCCTGGTTTGCTGCAGCTGTAGGAGCTGATGTAACACTGGGCACAGACGCTGCAAACGCTGAACGCACACCACCAGAAGCCTTGAGGAAGAAAAAGAGGGATTAGATGAAGAAGACTTTTTTTTTATGTCAGAGGCATGTATGCAATCGCTTCCTCTTTTAGCCCCCAACCCCCATCTAACACTCACACTGTGCTCCATCTACATGACAGAGGACTTCCCCTGAGGTGACCTCTGCAGCAAACTCATCACTAATGTGTTCTGACAATCAGCTCCAAGAAAGTGCTAACAGAGCAATGTAATGGTTAAAACCAGCCCGGCTCTCATTCATACCTCAGCACTTTAACCTCAGCGCTCTAACCTGGCTGACTTTTGTGAGGACAAACAGAAGATGACATCGGACAAGCCGTGGCTGCGTGGGCTTGTGAGCCACAGATAAGTTCAGGGCGCTCTCATTGGTTTAAAAAGACTTTGTGGGAGGGGCATAATGATGAGAAAAATTGAGGTTGACCAGAAAACATGTTGAAACAACATCTGAAACTTGTGACTTGGAAGGATAAACGGAAGAAGATTGCATTTAAAAGAAAATTACAAACTTCTGATAAACTGTATAACAAAAGTGATCAGAGCCACAGACTGTATGTAAAAAAATATCTAGTCATCGCAACATCACTCTGATGGTCACCTGCCTCCATTATTAGAGTCAGAAGTGTTTTTCTTTATTTTTAAACACTTTTTTAATTTCTCAAGTGTGCAGCTGTAAATGCTTTCATACACTTGAGGATAAAAGCTGCAGCTTAAACACTAAACACTAGTTTAAACACTAGTGAATGATTTATTCATGCTTTCTAAAACTATACAGCTGGAAATCTTTAAGATTTTTGATGCAGGATTTTTTGTGTAAGAATAGATAAGATGAGGAAATCTGGTGCATTACACAAAAAAATGAACGGAAAGGGAAGCATGAACTCACACAAACAGGTCATTTTGTTGTCATGCAATCGAGGAAAGTTTAAATCTGCAGCACATTTCACTTTTTGTGCAACACAAAAGATTCTTGTAGAAGAATTACAGCAGAGGGAAGTAATGGAATCACCACCACACAGTCACCAAAATGTCTTTTCCCTCTGTTGTTAATTCTCTGCTTCTCTTTGACCTCTTCCCTTTACACTCTGTGGTGATGGAGGGAGCAAATGAGGCACAGACTTGCTACCCAGCTGCAGTGTTGACCCTCTGGGTAAGACAGGAAGGTCTCTGGCCTGTTACCCACATGAAGCACTACCAGGTTCGTGCCAAGCACAGAGCCGGGGGTGGGCCACGCTGACGTGCTGCCATTCACCCACTGGGACCAATCTTCAGCTTCTACGCTCGCCCTGGTTTGACTGTTGAAGCCACCTACGTCACTCGAACTCGGGTGCTATATTTAACCACGTGTCTTTCCTAAGGCATATCAGTCTGTGGGCCTTTTTTGACATTTGCAGCAACATCAGTTAAAGTTGTGCAGTCTCTAATATAATAAAGTGACGTATGCGTGAATGACTTTTATCTTTCGCAAATTAAGATATAAAAATGTGAAAAGGCCACTTCCAGGATTCAAATTCTGCTCTTTGTTTTAAGTGAGAACGCGGGCAGCTGAAATGCATAAATCCATCCATCTCTGCTGCACTGACCTGTCTACAAACCAACAAACAGCAATGAGATACCAGCACAGGGCGGGATGAGATGTGGAAGCTGACATCTTTGATATGCATCACACACAGCTGTTATCACAACTAAGCTAAGAAGAACATGTCATCAGTCTTAGGCCATGATTCAGCAGGTACCACCATTGTGCAGGCACAGGAAAAACGTGCAGACTACATGCATCAAACTTGACGCCTGACCTGTGTGTAACCTTTGCCTGATACACAGTTAAGACTGCAGTTAACTGATAAAACTGCTGAAATTACAGTGTCCATGCGCCTCAGGCGAACCACACAGACACTCATCAGGAAAGAGAGAAGCCAGGAGGAAACTTAGATGAACTCTGAAGAAACTCAAGTCAGGAAGTAAAAACACAGCAAGTCACGAAGAAAAATAAAAGAAGCCTTCAAAATAAAACAGGAAGTAAATGAAAGACAAAAATAAAGACAAAGGGAAACAAGGGAACAAAAGCTAGAATAACAACAAAGGAAAAACTAAACTCATGACAGATACTAGTGTAACAGTGTTTTTGTGATATTATTCCACTTGCCACAAATATCAGTGTAATGGGGAAACAGCGCCCCCCCTCTCGGTGTGGCTGGTTAGGTGAGGCTGGCTGCAGTAATCGCTGCCAGTCTGCCGTAGCCATACGAGAGGTGAGTTGTATTGTTCCGCACACAATATAGCTAAGTAGTACAGACACATAAAACATGTTTGATTAGCTGACGAGCACTGAGTGTAATAAGTGCTTAGTGGACACATGTCCAACACCAGTTTTATGTACTTTTCATTTGTTTATTAATGTGTGAAACTATATGCTAAAGCGGAATGCTAATGAGATGTTCTGCCGTAGTGTGCTGTGCGGAGTGGTGTGTGGCGAGCCTGTGCACTGATACAACACCGTTGTTTCCATTCAGGAAATAAAGTGGCAACGATCGATCAGAGACTCCTTGTCTTTTTAAAAACACAACACAACGCAGAGTCGAGGAGTCTGTTTGGGCCGAACTGTTGCAGCGGGATGAAGCAGAAACCGGTTACACTAGGACGTGGGACAGAGGGAAGGGGTGAAAGTGCACTTGTGCCCCTATAATGCATACTGTGCAGCCAAACACAAAGACATGCTTATGGTACACACACATCAGGGAGCTTATTTCCTACTTCCAGCATGAAGAGAACGAATGCAGAATCACACCAGCGGGAGAGCCTCGTTCACATACAGCGATGAATGATTTAGCCTGCTGTAATTGGTGACCATGAGTTTATCGTATAAGCTGAAGAGGCAAAAAACAGAATCCACTCATAACACGTGCCTGGATCTTTTTACAATGCATCGCAGTCAATGCATCTGACCATCACCGATACCTGAGGCCATCCTCCATCAGCTCAACTGTAGCAGTGACCAGAACAGCTGACGAATTCAAATATCTAGCGCTGGCTAGAGAATTGGCTGTGTTACAGGTTCCTACAGGTACATAACAAACACTAAAACTAGCTGATACACGACTCAATATAACACGGTGGGCGACGGCGGCGCAGCGTGGGCCGCCACAGCCATCGTACGAACACAGGTAAGAGAATGTGCTCTTTGTTTTCGCCTGTTGGAACCCACCCAGCACATCCTTTCATCTTTCATCCATCCATTTCTTTATAAAATCACTCTTGAACAAGCTCAAGAAGACAGCATCAGTTTCTATGGCAACACATAAGTGCCCAAAATTGCCCCTTTCACTCTGGGATTTCTCTGACACTTTGACAGCTGGCTGGTGTTTTTGATTATCTAAAAACATATTAGGAGGCCGGACGCGTGTTTGTGCGTGCGTTTCGTATGAGGCCTATTCTGAAGCACATCAGCTGTCAGCAGATAAACCCAGTTATTAGGCCTGAGTCCGCTTGTGTCACACTCCACATCAGATGAACTGCTACACACAGAAATTAGTCAACTGGCGTGCCACCTCCGTACCCCTCCAGGCAAGCATCTGCTAGCACATTTCTGATTAACAGTTAGAGATCAGGGAGGACTAAAACTGCAATAAAAATAGGCTAAAAGGGAGGGCGGGGCCATAAAAGATCATGATACTCGCTCCTCTCTTTGTTTGTGTTAAAGACCAGTCTCTCACGGGCCAACAAAAGCCCTCTGATGACAGAAAGGCAAACAAATAGCACTGTCAGGGGAGAGAGATGAAGACTGAAGTGATGTCTATCCAGCGCTGGTACCCCACTCACCAGTCATTCTGATAGAACTGTGAGTTCTTCTTGGAAGAGAGTGAAGTTTGACGTCCCTCCCATTGTCACGCTGACAATGGGGGTGAGGTCACATAAGAGCAGGAGGAAACAGCTGGAAAACACTGGAAGTAATGCAGTAAGAAAAGGGGAGCTAACACAGAGAGCTGTATGAAAAAAAGAGCTTCGCTACACTAAAAGTGACTCATTCACACAGATTGGAACCTGTGAAATGACTGGTTGGGACAAACAACCACAAAAACACTTTCTTATCAGGGAGTGAGACACAAGGGGCAATCAGGTGGAAAACCCCCTAACCCACGATGGCAGGCTCACTTCGCGGCAGTGGGCTGGGGTTTCTGTCAAACGTGAAAGTACAATCTGACATTTTTCAGAGAGGGGAAGCCAGACGGTAATGGTGTCTACTAGTTGTTTGGTTTGCGAGACTTTCAAGATGTCACCGGAATGAAACTCCCGACATCTCGACCGTAGGCTCTGGGAGGCGTTGGAGCGAGGCGGCGTTCAAAGGAAGCAAACAGGTGCCGTTTACCTAAATGATGTCTCTCTTCACCAAGGTACAATACCCACAATGCATGTGTGCAGGCGTATCCTGTGACAAGGCCTGTCTTTGTGTTTAGAAAGGCAGCCCCCGACAATAGAGAGAGGGGAACTCCCTCTGAGTAAACTGAGGTTAGAAACATGAAACCTGCAGCAGGCAATTTCCATCAGCCGCGACCATCCTGTGATTGGCATCAAACGGGCACAGTGATTTACATATAGGTACTATACAACAACACAGTCTGAGGCCAGCTCATGAAACAGTCATGATATCTAATGTGTCATGTCGTTTGTGCTGAGTCCATGTACACAAAGTGAATCCAGTTTTAAATGGTGAAAAAGTCAACATCGGCAGGCTGGAGGTTTTTGTGCTGGAGCAGCAAGAACACGATACCAGGATTTCCAACTAAGACATAATGCAAAAATACTAAAGTACCATTTATGATACAACTGGGTAAAAAAAACGAAACTATTGAGAGGACTTCTTTATATAGATTAGAACAATAAAATACAACGTCATTAATAACAGAGAATAATAAAGTTCTGTCAGACTCAAAATCAAGCTCTTTATGATAACTCACACAGGACTGAGAGGACATGAGGGCAGTCTCGGTGAATCTGGTGAAAGGACATGAGAGTAGGAAATTACAACATATATATATAAAATGCAACAATTCTGTTTAGCCTTCATAAGAAAACTCTACAGTTGAAGAAATAAGCGTACACCCTAAAAGTTAAAAACTACTGCTAATCCATTATCTAGGAAAATAAAACAGTGAATATGTCACAGCGATGAGGAGCGCCAAGCAATTAATCATCTCATTATGATCCAACGTTTGGATGAAAAGCTCAGGTTCTGGCACTCGTGTGGTGTTACTTTGACACACACAATCAACTTTTGCACTGTTATTGACCAATGACAAGCGCCTACAGCAACAGCACGCCCTGAAAAACGTGCGCATTATGTCTTCTGAGGATAAGACACCCCGCCACTGTGGCAAAAATGTTTGGGAACAGCTCAAGAAAAAAAAAAGATCCCAACATGCTTCTCAAATTCAAACACAATTTGATCAAAGCTTCACCGGTTAACGCAAAGAAACTAAACCTCGTGAATGTTACATAGCGGCAACTCGCAAAGAATTATTCTTAATATTTAAACCATCATCAATACAATCAATACAATCCAGTAGGACTGTATTAAACTGATGAGGACTTGTGACCTGACTGCTTGGACCTATTCTGCCTGTATAAAGGCAACCTACGTGCTATTAGACAGGTGGTTTTAATCTCGTGGTCAACTAATCTATTCCTGGCCTCAGAGCTCTTTATTCATCGGAAATATAAGTTTAAAAATCACATTTGACACACTGTTGGAGTCTTCAATCAGTTTCTTCGACAGCATGAACACAGGAGGTGTAGCTTACTTTATATGCCGTGCTGTAAATAGTCACTGCGTCTTCCTTTTAAAGTAATCAGGGGCCCTTTTTAAAAGTGAAACAAAATATTTATGACGACTGACAAACACGAACCAGCTCAAAGATGTGCAGGTTGTGATAGTTGGGCTGTGGTTGATCCGTATCAAACGGTGCTCGAGAAACAGCCTTGATGTCGCACACGTTTAGATGAAGCATGCCTAAAACATCATGCAAAAGCTACTGCGTCAAACAAACCATCACAGAAACTGTTTAGCCCCTTTTCCACTCATGAACTCGCCTCTTTCTCGTCAAAGCATCTGAAGATAAATTCACATCATAAACCTTCTTGACACGGCGTCTGCTTCTCACTTTCACAGTGTCAGTGTGAGGCAGCCACCATCTGAGTAAAGAATCACACCTCTGGTTTGTCACCACACAGATCATGCCGGCCGGCTCCTCTTCACATACAGGTCAGCTGTGCTTACTAGTGCTTTATGCTGGAAGTTTCTTTCCATTGAGTTACTGAAAAGGTGACAGATTGCCTTAAAGTGTGCAAAATACCCCAATATGCTGTGAAGGTTAAGCAAATGTATAACATACACAGCAGAGTGCAAACCTCTCGAAATGATAACAAAAAGGAGGCTTAGAGGGAACAGAGATATTTCTAAGTGAGAATTTAAAAGGGTGGGTAACAAATGACAACTCAAAATATAATACACAACTGCAGTGGGATTTAGAGCAGCCTCTGATTAGTCATTTAGATGTCTACTAAACATTTTATTGTCTGTTGGCTTCACAGGCCCAATAACCTAAGCTTATCAAACACAGCTTTCAGGATGAGCCAGCATCCTTTACTGCAGTCTATAAATCCAAGTATTTCTAACAACAAACCAACTGATAGATATTTAACAAGTGAGAGCAGTGAGTCCATATCGCCACTCTGTGCACCGCGGCTGTTCGAGGTGCCAGTTCAGAAACCTGAGGCGGAGAAACGCCATTTCCCCTGCGTGTTTTCCTGCCGCTGAACATACTTGGAAGGATAAGAGCTCGTTAATGCAGAGGTGAGATGAATGGCGGCACTGTGTACGCATGTGCACGGACAGGAGAGAGGGCCAGCGAGGCCCCGCGACCGGCTCGGTACAGCACAAAGGCGGGCTCAGTGCTGCAGCTGTCGCAAAAATGTATCCAGCAGACATCCAGCTGTGGTTCCCGACCTTTTCATCTAATGTACCTCCACAGTCAGCTTCATCATCCATGACTCCGATGCTCTACTGTACTCGTTTAAACTGGTTTTATACCAGATCTGGACAACTATGATCCAGATCTACATGTCAGTCATTCATTTATTCTACCTGCTACTCTATTAAACAGTGATGTCATTCATTTTTATTTAACCATCACATTTAGCTACTTTGCACTGCTTGCAAACAGTTTAACCATTTGTTATATTTTTATCAACCTATTTTAACTAACATAATAAAGTTAATTAACCAATTTGACCAACTAGAAGAGTTCTTTTTATTTGTAAGGTAAAGACAATAACAAAGAGGAAACTGAAAGGATTAAACAACACCCGCAACAGCGAGTACCTGGCGACAGTGGGAAGGAAACTCCCATTTAAAAGGAAAAAGGTTAGCGAAAAAAGATACACTGTGATTTTATAATAGCAATAGTTTTAAGCTATCATAAAAAGATTAGCTGTAATAGCTATATAATGTTCAGCTTACAGTTATAATAATCACCTACAATGCAACCTAACAATTAAAACTATTTTACATATTTTTAGCAACTTCCACAAAAAGTCCAATCACACAACAATTTAAAATATTGACTCGTTAAGTTTATCTAACAATTTCATTCTAGAATACGTGACGAAGCTGAGCTTGATGCTGTTTTCATAGAGTAATCAATCACGTATCAACCACGTTGCTGCCCAGACACAGACCAACTCTATTTAACTAAGATGCAGTCAATAAACATTACGATTTTTAAAAGAGGATGTTCTGCAGAGTTCAGAAATAAAATAAAGAGAACCTATTTTTACACCGAAACAATGTGTTATGTGAAACCAATCGTGAATACGAGGCTCTCTAAAGGCACGCTCTGCTTACATAAGCCTTTAAAAAAGACTCAAACCCATCTATTCAGTACATATTTTGTATGAAAATCTGGGCATGAAATGGTTTACATATAGATTACAGCCATCATTTAAAGCTATAGCAATACCCTATTTAAACTGTGCAGAATTAGCTTATTTGGCTGAATGGATCAGAGCTCATGACAGTCAGGATCAGTTTCTTCTCTCCATCGCTTACAGTGTTATTGTAAGTCCGCCCCCTTTTGATTTTAATCAGTTGGTAATAAGGAAGTGATGCTAACGAACACGAACTAATGAACTATACCTGCGACATAAGGGAGCCATTTTTGAGATGAGAACTTTGACCTGACCTTCATAGTGTTTTTGCAAAAA
This sequence comes from Astatotilapia calliptera, assembly GCF_964374335.1. Taxonomy (NCBI): domain Eukaryota; kingdom Metazoa; phylum Chordata; class Actinopteri; order Cichliformes; family Cichlidae; genus Astatotilapia; species Astatotilapia calliptera. The sequence goes on from NC_137427.1 coordinate 3,570,472, forward strand.
TTTGATGCTAACGAAACAAACAGAACAGATGCTAAAACAGTGAAGACCAGTGAGAGTCAGAACTGTAAATGCTCAAATTAACTCATTAAAATTTTATTCAAATAGCAAAAATTCACAACAGTCATCTCAAGGTGCTTCCTATTATAATGTAAAGAGAGAGGGAGAGAGTATGTCTGATGCAACAATCAGACATGCATGCTTCCTATTAGGAGACTATTAGCAGGCAACAGGAAGAGTGAGTGAGAGGTCAGGAGACAAACGCAGATCTCTTCCTCCTCACCTGAAGCCTCATCTCCTGAAATCAAGTTCAGGCTCTAAAATTACAACATGCAGCCGTCCTATCTGAGTACAGCTCAAGACAAGCTGGCTATAGCAACAGCAACAGCTAGTCGCGAGCTAACGCTATGCCAGCTAATGTTAGGCCTGAATGTCCAATGTGCTTCGCTGAATTATTGACTCGTATCAGACTCCTTTCACTAGTTTTACACCCTCCAGAGTAAATACGCACGAATGCCTCACACCCGGCATTTTGACAGCTGAGGTAAACAGACTGACATCCTAGACTTACTACAGACGAACGGCCAGAGCGTTGAGGTGACTCAGGAGTAAAAATGTAAGATATTGCAAAAATATTTAACTGAAACTTATAAGTTTTTTTTTTAAATTCCTGAAGTGTTGGTGTTAATAGAATACTTTAAAATATCCAGTGTACAGAAATGGTTTTTTTTCCAATAATAGTAGAATCCATCTGAAGCCATTATGGAGTACAGAGGGTTAACTGTCAAGAAAATGGATGTTACTTAGTTACACCAACTAATTAAGTAGTTACACTAATTAGCAAGTATCTGACTGTGTGTTTCACTCTTACAGTTTTTGCAGGTTTCAACAAGGCTTTCCAGAGTTAGCTGGCTACATAGCACATCACTGTCACATCCAAATATGACCCCTCTGGCAACAAAAACATTCCAACAAGGCTTCAAAATGCAGTAGGGTCCGTCTTTTACATACAGTCTATTACTGAAGCACATGTCCACGTTACAGTCTCACAGAGAACCTTTAAAAACAGACATTATCTATTATCTTTTTGTGTTTGTTTTTACTCTGTAACACAACATAAATTCAGCTTTTCCCTCCATATCGCAGCATTCTGCCAACCTCCGTGATCATAGCTCTCCTGCTCCCCAGTGATAAAAGCTATAGGAGTGTTTTGCAGGTGGTTCGTGGAGAGCAAGCACATCTCAGCTGTGATGTCAGCAATGCAAAGCTACAAAAATATTTAGCGAAGCAGCAGACAAGATAACGTCCTTAAAGTCCTGCATAATGTTACATAACATTTTTAACAATAAAAAGTTTTTCATATTCAGATATCACGTGACCCTTCGAACTGCGCTGAGTCCTTCTTACCGAGAGCCTTTCATTCATGATTACAATAATTATGCTTCTTGCATAAGAAAATTAAAAACCAGACACCTTTAAAAATAAGCTTGTACTGGAGTTTAACAATATATATGTCTGTCTTGGTTGTCTTTTTATTTCACATCACAAAGCAGCACAGCAGGCGGGAAAAACACCCTGTTCTTAACTGAGATTATGCAAATTTGCTGCTTGCCTCAGGGACCATTCTGGTGTCGAGTATCATGTGAACATGTCTGCATGTCTGGTGATTAGTTCGCAGAAACCCAACCAAAGGGTTTCCACACAAACGTTTGGTTTAATCTACGACCGGAATGAATTTTAATAGAAACAAAGAATTTTTCAGCCATGGTTATATTTCAGAATAACCATGAATGGATAATACTTGGAACTTATTCCAAGATTAGATTATGTTATCACTTTATTTCATGTTTCTGATGATGTTAGTCTAACGCTAACCTATAATACAATTATCGATAGTACCTCATTGCTTTCACATTATTAACAGCATACTGGGACTTTCATTCCTAACATTGTACTATAACTTTTTTTCTCCTGCCCCAAAATGCTCAGTTTCAGACAGTTTTGTTTCTATTCTTGACTCTGACGTCAGAGAGGGGGATATCCCTTAATGATCATGGCAAGCATGTGAGCACAGAAACCACACCCACCTTTCATTCTAATCTCGTGTGTATGAACGGCAGCCAATCAGATGAATGCCTGCTAAAACGGACCCTTCCTTTCAAAGGGGAGGAGCTTAAATGGCTTAGTTCAGACAGGGGATGAACTAAAGGCAGCAGCAAGGTCCACTTTAAGGCAGGTGAGGACTTTGAAATGTGAACCATGCAAATCTATTCTAGCAGAGTTGAAGAAGGAATATGGGGGTAAATGAGCAGAAAAAGGCACGTTAAATGTTTTCCAACTGTTCAGCCCCAAGTACACAATACTCAGATAATACTCGTGACCATTACCTGGTTGTTGCTTACATGATAGAAATCACCTCTTTATTATCAAACTCTTACAATATTACCAAGCTAACCCACAGTGCTACCATTTGTGTATCGGGTACACCGTGTGCAAAACCTGCATTTAAACTAACCACCTTCTTCTGAGGGTGCCCAACATGCAAGGCTTTTCTTTGCAAATTAGGTACTTATTGGGTTACTAAAACACATTTAAACCACCGGTTTCACCGAATAATTGGATTATGAGAATGTGAAATGGACCCCAAAGCAAAATATCACCTTGCTGCTTCTTTCAATTTCAGTTAATTTCAGGTTTTCCTGTCCATTGAGCCAACTCTCCCCTACACACCAGCCAGTGAGTGCTCCGATTACTGAGTTGTGATTTAAAGAAAGATTGATTAATACGCTTGCAGTGCTTTTAATGGTGAACCACAGTTAGGTCTGACATCATATGGACATGGATGTCATCTTATTTCAAAGATAACAACTGTGACGGTGACACACTCGGCTTCAACAACTGTCCTATAAGCAGACCAGTATAACTTCAAGGCCACTAACCATCACAGCTCCATTCATCACAGTACAGGAGAGACAGCAAAGGGCCGAGTGAGAGTTCACTCCTCCTCCCACATCTCCAGTTCAAGCTTGATGCCGCAGGAATGAAAGAAAAGCATTCAGTAACTTCCAGGCCACCCGACCATGCGTTCCTAATGTTTTAGAGCGCCGATGTGAGGAGTCTGAAGATCCCTGTGGGCGTATGTGACTAACTCACTTTCATAAAATATGTAAATTAGCAGTTTTCAGTCAAGCTTTTAACTAAAACAGCAAACTAAAGCATATCGACTGGTGTACGTCTAAGCTATGGCTCCAATAAAGGGGAATACGGAAGGTCAGCATAAAGCTGGATGGCTCAAAGTACTGGGGCTGAAGCGATGGCACGTTCATGCTAAAAATAAATATAGAGCAAGTGTAATTCAAAAGTTTCAAATCTGGATTTTAGAAAAAAAAAATCAAAATTCTGGTTCCTGGAAAAAAAAAAAAATGTTGCCCATGACGCAGTTTACATGAAAGGCTGTAAAACAAACCCACACCCCTGACTGGTCACAAACACTAGATTCTCTATTTTGGTTGTAGCAAATCATTGAATTTAGGCCTTTTAGTTAATATACAAACAAATCTGAATGGGAGGGTTTGTTGGAGTAAAGGTCACAGAAACATTTAAAGCTTAGAAATATAGTGTTGAAAATCAGCTGGAATCACTTGCAGGGGTTAGTAAATCCATCCATGTCTCTATGTCGAATTCTACTTTAGTAAACATCAAACTGCCTTAACAGTGCTTATCTTTGAGGTAACACAGAGCTGCTATTGTAGCTTTTGGTTGATGATTGTACTATCCAATTTTAACCCAACACTGCAGGGAGCAGATGCTGCTCCACGGAAAAGAAGCAAGACTTGTACGGAGTGAGACGAGCCAGTGGCTCAGAAACAGCTTTTGTAGAAACTGAGAAAACTTATTGTCCCATTAGTTAGCCAGCTACAAGCATGATAATTCAAACCCCGTGTCAAAAATCAAGGTTCACACCAAATCCAGCCCTTTGCAAATTTTGACCAATTTTGGTTTTTAATTAAATTTGGCCCTAGTTGTAGCTGTGGTCTGCAGAGTGATTCTTTCACCGTGTGCGAGCTGCACTAAATGGACAGCTGAAAAACTGCTCAACTTGCAGCTAGCTCGATTTGCATCAAAATGAAAAGGTGATGCTGAGACAACTTTACTGGGTGGAAACAAAGACCTCTGTACCTTTATTTCCACAAGACAATTCCTGTGTTAAAAGAGCATAACTTGCATTGTTGCCAGCAGAGATATGGAGGCTTTTCCAGGGAACTGAGCTTCTGTTCACTGTGAACTAAAGACAGACATGCAGTTACAGCAACATGCTTCTGTGGGCTCAATCTTAAAGTTTTGGTAATGTTAATTTTTTACGTGCAGCCGACTCCATGTCAGAAGGCAGATCTTTGCAGGCCAAATAACCCATATTGTATCTGCACACAGTCACCAGGGTGCAGTGTCAAAAATGTGTGGAACAGCTTGTAATATAAGCATTCTTGTTAATTTAATGCTGTTCCATTTTTTCCACAGTTCTGCCTCCTGGTGGTGGGCTCAGTCGTCTTTACCTTTTCTGTTCAAACCAACTCTTCAGCCAGTCAGTATTCGACGTGTGGATAAGACGGATGCAATGTCTTTGTTGGACTGTGCACATGTCCATCTCCATAGCCTCAGTGGTTCAAATCTCATATCCTTCTAACCTCTGCACTGCCAAAAAGCTACACAAAGAAAAGCCAATCAAATGGAGAAGATGGCTGCTCCTCCCTAACCCTGGTTCTGCTGGAAGCGTCATCCTGTTAAAATGGAGATCTTCTTCCCCACAGCCTCCAAGCGCTGCTCATCTCCTTATCTGATCATTGTGGTTTTCTCTAGTATTAGGTATTAAGAGCTTTACCTTACAGAGTAAAGCACCTTGAGATGACTGGTTTTGTGAACCAGCTCTAAGTAAAACTGAACTGGACTAATCAGAGGTTTTAAAAACATATATCCGAATGTTTTCTACAACTAGTTAGGTGGTTATAAACATCACACGCAGTCGATCATACGAGTCCAAGGCCAACAGCTTCTTTGTTTGCTCCTCCAGTACAATGGCAGCTAATTCATGCAGCACTGTGAAAGGAGGCAGCACATCAAATGAAAAGATAGAGACACACTTAAATATATAAAACCCAAAAATGTCATTCAGGCACATCTGTAACTCATTTAGTTACAGATGTGTCAGACCTGTCTTCATAAATATTATGGGAAATCTGTTTTTTTGGTTTAAATTTTCAGTTGAGCTTCATCTCTATACGCCACTTAAAACGTCTTTCCTGATGTCATTTCCCTCTTTTCTTGTTTTTTGTCACATGTATACAGTTACAGTGCTGGATGCTCATATTAAATATGGCCAAAGTTTCACATCAATAGATCAGCATATGCTGAACAGAGAGGAGCTGAAAAAGCAAAGTTAAACAAAAGATAAGTTGGGTTTTTTGAACTGGGAATCATGTGAACCTCCAGTTGAGCCTCGGAACAAGAACATGATGCTGGAAATGAGCAGAATGCGTCCTCTTTAACCAACATGCTGCTGTATTGTAACTGAACAGTATTTATTAACAGGACCAACTCTGCAATGAGAAAAGGATCCGATTTCCATTTCTGCCTTCCATCACCGCGCACGACACATGAAATTTCGATTTCACTGTCTAGGAAATTTTAAAACCGTTTTCAGTCAGCGAGTGTAATTTCTTTTAAAAGAATGCGACATGAAAGGTGCCACCGCAGACCACAGCCTACACACGACACCAAGGGGAAAATCCTATGTGCTCATGAAGAATGCAGTTTGAAAGAGTAGCTTTAATGATGACTCAGAAAGAAAAGTGAACACTTGAGCTGTTTGCGTTGTGTGTAAACAGCTTCTGTCCTCCCTTTGCAACCCCTCCCCTTAGTGTACACACAACACACACACCAAAGAAAAAAAATGGTGCTTTGCAGTCAGCATGTGTCTCGACTTCCTTCCTCCCTCTCAGGAACAGTTATCACGCCACAACAACAAACAATCGCACGCGGGAAATTAAATACAGCTGGTTGAGAAGCGAAGAAAGGCGCACAGCACGGCTGAAGATGTCCTAACCGCCGGGACCCTGAGATCCGGGTTTAACAGCACACATGAAACTCATAAACGCAAAAGTGACCTGTTAGTCTCACACTGAAGCTGCTTCATGTGCAAAAGCTGTGAATCTGGCGCATGTCAGCCATCACATATCAAAAGTGCCCCAAACTGAATCAAGCTTTCTAACTGCAAACCCTCCCGCAGGGACCATCAACAGGTGTGCATCCTCGCATCACACAACTCCGTACGCATATCATAACGTGAACTTACACAAACGCGTGGTAGATGAACGCCCAGGCTCTCGGTCTTTCCAGCACGTTGTACAGGTAGTTCTGAAGCCGCCGGTAGCGCACGTTTCTCCGGCCGCTCTGGGTGCTGTATAAGAGTGGCTTCCCCAGCAGGCTGAGCCGGGCTCCCTGCTTCCCCCTCGCGTTGTCGGACCCGGCAGCACCTGCGGCGCCGGGGGCCGACAGCAAGCCGTCTCCTGCGTTGTTCATCATCTTTCCGCCGGACTCCACATCCTTCAAGCCGTAGCCTTCGGTACGGTGCCCCGGTGAGGTCCTCATCCAGAGCCCGGTGCCGCCTTCGTCTCCGCTGTGGTTCCGGGGCATGGCATCACCAAAGCGGGCGTCAAGTGAGCGCAGGTCTTTTCAAGCATGCGTCTCCCGACGCCGGTAGTCCCGCCGTGCACGAACAACAAACTGCACGTGCGACGGGCACCCCACCAGAAGCCGAGCTGGGAGTGAGAGCAGCGCGCGGCGCACCGTGTGCCGTCACTCCTCTGACCGCCCTCTTTCTCGCTCCGCGTTTACACAACGGCTCCCGCGCGTGAAGGTATCCACGCCGCGTGTCCTGTGCTGGCTCGCACCAAAATCACAAGTTACAGATGTCACGAGGAGAGACGTCTCTCGCTTCACCGCCTGTTGCTTCCACGCACGCCTCTGCGTCCACGTGCACAGGCGCATCAGAGCTGCCCTCGCGCGACGGTTTTATCTTTATCACACTTTGTCGTCGCTGTGGCGATTGTGTCTCACTTTTACATGCTGTTTAAAGAAAGAAGCGTCCACTCTGAGTTGTTTTGTCTTCGCGCGCCAGGACAGCAGACATGCAAATGAGGAACCGTCGCTCCTCGTGTAATTCGATTTCCTGAAGAAGTTCAAAATTACACCCGGTTGTTGGTTTTTTAAAAGTCTATCAGGTAACACGGGTTCTGCAGAATTTTCCACTTTCTGTGCTGGAAAAGTAACCGCAGAGGAAGGCGCAGTGAACATCTGCAGAAAGTATTACGATTCTTTATTCTTTATTACACGTTTTTATGGTTTGTCTGATCACTCTGATCACACTGGCACAGTAAAAGCCTTTGAGTGTCACCCTTTTCTTTTCAAAGCTGCTCTGTCATCTGCTGTCCTGCTGTCACCGCAACCACGTGGCACCAGAGACGCATAATTTCTCGGCCGAAGTGCATTTTGAACCTGTCACGCCGTCTGTTGTGTATCTGTCTCGGTGCTGCACTGACATAACAGCCCGACATAAACTCAGAGACGATTCTAAACTGCGGGGGTCCTGAGGCTGAATGGAATCAACCCGGCCTGTTGTTTCCTTTGTGTCACTGCAGCCACGCTGAACACTGCTTTGGTTAGAAAATGTCATGTCAGTTACGCCTCGTGTGTGAACTTCCTCTTCTGTTCACAGTCACACAGGCTGAATATTCTTATAAGCTGGCCCCACCGTGAGTCCAAGAAGAGGCCCCCCCTCAGGAAACAGAGGAGAGAAACGGGGAATAGAAAGGGGGAGCATATTTCTCCTATATTGGTTTCCATTTATTGGCTCCCTGTTAAATCCAGACTTGAATTCAAAATCTTGCTCCTCACATACAAGAATAATCAAGCCCTATCTTACTGTATCACCCCATTAGAGCACTTCGCTCTGGCACTGCAAGCTTACTTGTTGTTCCTAGAGTATTTAAAAGTAGAATGGGAGGCAGAGCCTTCAGTTTTCAGGCCCCTCTTCTGTGGAACCAGCTTCCAGTTTGGATTTGGAAGACAGACACTATCTCTAATGATAAGATTAGGCTTAAAACTTTCTTTTTTGCTAAAGCATATAGTTAGGGCTGAATCAGGTGACTCCCAAATCCCCCCTTAGTTATGCTGCAATAGCTGTAGGCTGCCGGGGGATTCCCATGATGCAAACAGTAATTCTTCTTTACACCTCTCTGCATTGAATCATTAGTTGTTAATGTTGTTAATCTCTGACTCTCTTCCACAGCATGTCTTTTGTTCTGTCTTCCTCTGTCACCCCAACCAGTTGCAGCAGATGCGACCGTCTCCCACGTTGTTCTCTCCCTGAGCCTGGTTCTGCTGGAGGTTTCTTCCTGTTAAAAGGTAATTTTTCCTCCCACTGTCGCCAAAGTTCTTGCTCATGGGGGGTCATATGATTGTTGGGTTTCTCTCTGTATGTATTATTCTAAGGTCTACCCTACCATATAAAGCGCCTTGATGCGAGTGTTGTTGTGATTTGGTGCTGTGTCAATAAAATTGAATTGAATGAAATTTCTCAATATGAATGAGGTGTGAGTGTGTGTGTGCCAGTGGTAGGCGTCAGTCCCATCACAATTTAAGAAGGTCAGGGAGCACCAAAGTGCATCTTCTGCTGTTTTTGATCCATTGATTCTGCAGGAGCTGCTTTATAACCCTCAGAGCTCAACTCTGCTCTGTATTCCTACAAAACTACTCCATCTACTGGTGCATCGGGCAGTCTTTCTCAGTGATGGAAGAGTGGCACCAGCAGATTCCAGACACAACATCAGAAGAGTGCAGTCCTGGGAATGATGATTATGAAGCATTATGAAACAAGCGGCACTGAAAACGGCTTCATTTTGAGCTGCAAATGATTCTGGTTCTCATTCAGTTTGACATTTAAAAATAAAATTCGCATGAAGCTGTTTGCTCAGATGAGTTTCAGCTTACCGTTCCCATCTTCCTGTTTCCTGGCACAAAAACCCCAAAGGGTGGGCATATATAAACTGGTTTAAATTAGAACAACCAATTTAATTAAGGGCTCAATGTTTTTAAAGTCTGAAATGTTTAGTTTTAACTGATAGGTGATTTTTTTTAATTAAATGTTGCATTAAAAAGTTGAATAAAGACCTTTGTTTTGAGCCTTTTACTGGTTTTGACCACAGTCATAATGAAAACCCATCATCATTTAGCTTTTTTCATTACTCATCCTATGTCTTGATTACTATGTTTATGTGACTCATTTCCAGAGCTTCCTAATAGCAGCTCAGTTTCTGTATGAAATGTGTTGATCTGAAATGTACCGACCACCAGTGATAGGAAACATGAGTAGAGTCCTCCTCCACAATTATTTATTCATTTATTTTTAAATTCCAACTTCAAAGCCAAAATCTAAAGAATATTGCAGCATATTTTGGACCCATGATTGGATAGAAGTATGAGTATTACATCAGCCACAGTTTGAACAAAGCAATAAAAATGCTCTACTGTAAATCAATTTTAAAAAAAGAGTACATTTCAGATTTACTTTTTCCCATTTTGTTAACAGAAATATAACTTAAGCCAAATGTAACACCTGTGTAACCACGTTCAGTTACACCTCAGTGTAACTGGCTGGCTCAAACTACCCCTCAAAGGAAAGATTGTATGACAATTTCACATGACTCCAAAACCCTGATTATAGCCGTGTGAGCTCTAAAATGAAGTGCTGGAAACAGACAAAACCCTAACATGGTCAGACTGTGCAGTAAGAAAGCACCTAGAAAGTTTAGAGAGGAAAGGACTAGTGTTAGGAGGGTCATAATCTAAGATTAAAGATGAGAAAATGCACGTTTGTAGGCTCAAAACCAGAAACATGTCACCTTAAAAGATCAGTATGAGAGCACACAGCCTAAAAACCCACGCAATCACAAGTAAATGCAAAACTATTGTTTCCAGTGAAGCCACTTAAATAGAGAGAGGCCCAAATTACTCAGGTGTGTACTGCTTCCTGATGTCCTTCCATTGTCTGCTCATTGGCTCCTGAACCAGGAGGTCAAACCAGCCATACAAGCAGCAACAGAGTATTTCCATTAGATTTCACTTTAATAGTTATTTTTAAAGGTGATGTTTCCTTCCTTTTCCTGTCATATATATTATGATAGTGGATGATTATATTAAACAGATCCAAAGTTCCAAATATCCTGTCGGCCCCGCCCCTCCCTAAGCCTGGTTTTGCTGGAGGTTTCTTCCTGTTAAAAGGTCGTTTTTCCTTCCCGTTGTCACCAAAGTTCTTGCAGATAAGGAGTCATATGATTGTTAGGTTTTTCTCTTTGTGTATTATTGTAGGGTCTACCTTACAATATAAAGCGCCTTGAGGTGTTGTTGTGATGTTGGTGCTGTATAAATAAAACTGAATTGAATTGAAATAACGAGGTCAGTCTATATTTAGGTATATATATATATACCTATATATAGACTGTATAGACCTATATATAGCTCAAACCTATATATAGGTTTGAGCAACACCGAGCATTCTTCAGACTGCTCTAAACATTTGGAGAGTGAATGTGCCTCATCTGGTCATTACTGATCTCTGGCTCTAGGAAATCTCTGGCTGTGAGGAGAGCCAATCTACTTCCTGTTAACCCCATTGTATAGGAACTAACTTCCGCTCTAGCTGAGTGTTGAACAGGACAAAAAGAAATCCCACAGTTTATTAGACACTAGCATTCTGCTAATGTGTGTTTCTGTATCTCCATGCATGCAGAGGAGCAGGCGACTGTGGTGACTGAAAACGCTGCAGCTATAAAATTTCAGCTGCTGCTCGCTTCATGCCTCAAATAAAAATGGCAGAAGCTACAAATTGCTTTATGGTGGTATGATGTCCCTAAAACTCACAGAAAGGTATTTTTGGACAATAAAAAACAATTGTCTCAACCCTTCCATCAAAATGTATTTATTTATGGACTATTTCAGAGGAAGTACATTATTGTAAAAGTACTCTGCTGTGAGCACAAAAGCCCCACCCCCCTGCTGTAATTCCTTTTAGGAGGCGCAGTGAAAGATGGCTTTTAACAACTTGTTTCAGACAGAGGATGAAGTGTGGCACTGAAACAAGACCCAGAATGAGATAAATTAGCATTGTTTTGAACTGTGGGTCATACACAGCTACTCTGATAGAGTCCAAGAATAAAAATACGAGGCTGGAAATGGATAATCCTTTTATGCTGGTGTTCTCTTTTATAAAAATCTGCACCCTTTTTAATCCCACTTGAGAAGAAATAAGTTGTAACATGTTTTGCTGGAGGGAAAGCAGTGGTAAACTTACAACCCAAACTATCACTGGTCTCACGTCATCTCATCATGTGAGATGGTTTCTGGGTCCTGAACCTCATGCCGACAGACTCTCAGACTGTTTTTCCCGGCATCGCTCGGCTCACATGAGCCTTTCTTTTCCCAAAGGTTTTGTTTGTTTAATATTTTACTTGGGAAGCCCGTCTTCATGGATGATATTAAAAGTTAAGTTTGAAATGTTTGTATTCCACGTGAACTCATGGTTTCTTTTCCACCAATGCATGACCTTTGATTTTATTAGATAGATTAATCTTATTCCTGGGAGCAGCATGGAAATTTTATAGTGGCCTCTGACATGTGTGATCTACATGTGTCTTTTCCACGATGGTCTGTGTCCATGTTTTTTTTGTTATTCTCTTTTTATTAAACAACCTATATAAACACAAATAATCCAAAATAAACATATAATCAAGAACAGACGTAAATAATAAAAATAAATAAATAAATAAAAATAAGAAAAACAGACGGGTGTACCCTCTAGTGTGTATGTACTCGCACACACATATTCACTCACACACCCATATTCTTAAGCATACATACACATACCTACTTACATATGTGTTCACTTGTAGTCTCATACATACTAACATATACATATAAACACATAACGATTCAGAAATGTGGCATATATAGTTACAGAGATTCAAACAAGATCGGGTCTCCTTAACCGGATGTAGTGTTTCCATTTACCCCAAATTTCACTAAATATATCAAACTGGAGTCTTTTAATGAAGGTAATTCTTTCCATTTTAAACATCCCATGTACAGTCTCATGCCAATCACCCAGTGATGGAATTTTCACACTAAGCCATTTCTTGGTAATAATTTTACGGGCGGCCAAACTCAGGATACCATACAACTGCTTAGACATTTTATCTACATTTACTGAGTATAAATATCCAAACAAAAGTTCGTCCCAATTAAAGGGAAGCTGCATACCAAAAATAATCTGCAACTCAGAGTGGATCAATACCCAAAAAATGTTGATCCTTGGGCAAGACCAGAACAGATGAAAATGTTTTACTCCTTGGGCCCCACAATTTCTCCAGCAATTAGAGTGATTAAAATAATGTTTACTTTGTGCAGGGGTAATAAAAAACCTACAGATACTCTTCCAACCGTAACATCTCCATGTATTAGAACTAGAAATTCTCCACTGAAAAGCGCACTGCTCATACCAAATGTTATCTGATATTGCTATATTTGTTTCATTTTCCCATTTTTTTTTTGATGTAGGTAGTATTCCACTTCTTAACCTCTTGTATACCCTTGTACAGTCTTGAAATCACCTTAAGGCCTGTGTCAGCCTGATAAGCCTTGACAAATATACTCAGAACAGGTAAAGAAAAAAGATCTGTTCTCTTAGGTATAAAATTATATAGATGATGCCTAATTTGTAAGAACCTAAAAAAGTCCGTTTTACTTAACTGGTATTGATCTTTTATTGATTGGAAGTCCCTAAGAATTCCCTTATCGTAAAACATACAATATGCCGTTAAACCTTGTCCAGACCATTTTTTATATCTTACGTCTAATTCATTAGGTAAAAAATCACTGTCAAAAGCGCACCATCTTAAAATCCTAACCTCTTCAATCCAATCATTCTTATTAAGAAATTGTAACCAGAGTTTTAAAAGTTAAGTTTGAAATGTTTGTATTCCACGTGAACTCATGGTTTCTTTTCCACCAATGCATGACCTTTGACTTTATTAGATAGATTAATCTTATTCCTGGGAGCAGCATGGAAATTTTATAGTGGCCTCTGACATGTGTGATCTACATGTGTCTTTTCCACGATGGTCTGTGTCCATGTTTTATACAGGCAGGTTATGACCCCTGATGCTGCAGCACAGAGGGAGCCTGGGGGCCCGGCTGCCAGGGCAAGGGTGGTGGGCGGGTCAGTGTAGATTGCCTGCAGATGTTGTTTTTGGGGGATCCTGTGGTTACTTAACAACAAGTGGAGCATAAATCTCCCAAGCTCTGTGTTGTATAAGAAACAGCAGATCCTTTTTGGTTAGATGGATCGCAGTGGCAAGACTGTGATGGTGTTGTATGTAGTACCACATGGTTGTCATGTGACTTTATTCACAAACAGAGCACTTAAGAACCTAAAATTGTCCTCCGTTCTCTCATCTCTGGTCTTTGAGACTTTACTTTGCAGAAGCCGTCTGTTTACAGGTTCCACTGTACAACAACAACATTTCATTGTTAAAATTTTATTCACAGCATGTCTTTTGTCCCGCCTTCCTTCTCTCAACCCAACCGGTCACGGCAGATGGCCCTGCCCCTCCCTGAGCCTGGTTCTACCGGAGGTTTCTTCCTGTTCAAAGGGAGTTTTTCCTTCCCACTGTTGCCAAGGTGTTTGCTCATAGAAGGTCATAGGATTGTTGGGTTTTTATCTGTATGTATTATTTTAGGGTCTATCTTACAATATAAAGCACCTTGAGGCGGCTGTTGTTGTGATTTGGTGCTGTATAAATAAAACTGAATTGAATTGAAATGGTGTATTGAATTAGAAAAATACCACTTAGGTGAAGGAAAGCAGCCTTACATGTATGTCTATACTGTGTGTGCTGAAGAACATATCTTGGTCTGAAATTACGCCGGTGTTCCTCACAGGATCACTCGAGGCCAAGGTAAAGCCATCCAGACTAAGTACCTGGTTAAATAACATCACAACTTTAGGGATTTTTGCATTAAAAAAAGACTGAAAACTCATTACATAAGAACCTTTTAGAAAATCTTTCTGGTATATCATGTGGTCACAAACTGTATTTTATTTGCTAAAATATCTTGGTCGTTTGAGGTTATAGCGCTTTTTAAATAGTTGCTGCTCCCTTTCCAGAAGACGTCATCACACTGGTTACCAGCGCATGTTTGATTTGGCAGACTTTATATTGGATGCCCTTCTTGACCCAAACAAAAGCATGAAATAACAAAAAAAAGGAAATAAGGACGACATAATCAGTGCAACACATATTGATAAAAACTGCAGTTTCTCTTGTGGCCACTCAAGACTGACTTCTAAAGTGAGTCACTCTCCATAGACTCCCTTGTTGAAATAGCCAACTTTAGAGCAAAAATTATCATGCTTACTGCTTGCTACACAAATTATTTTCCACTCCTTGATCAATTTATTCCTTAATGAGAACTGTTTAGGTATAAATATTACTATATTAATAATTATTAAGTAATATTACTATTACTCACCTGTTTAAACTTTATTAGCCACGTGTTTGTCTGAGTAACAGATAGGACACTAACTGTCTGCTAGGATTAACCTCAGCTAACTGAGCTCACCGAACTGGACATGTAGGCCATGTTGATTGCTGTAAGAGCTACTAGTATGGTCTGACTACTGTTTAGATTCCTAAGCTGTTATCTGCACAGACAAGTTAGTACGATGGCCACGGCGCATAAAAGTCTAGAATTTTGTTGTGCATGCTACTGTACATAGCACTAATTAGCGGGTATGTCCAGCAATAGACCCATAGAGTTGGTTAGCATTTGCTAACCAAACTAGCTAGCGTTAGCAGATAGCTCATCACCTTCTCAACTGAATAAAAGGGGGAAAAGCACATGTTGTTCTTTTATATTGTATCTAGAACTGATGAAAACACTTGAAATATGTTTTTATGAACTGTAATAAATTTACTACGGTGGGAACAGTGATGGCCCTCTCTCTAAAATAATGCTGCTCTGCTCAGAGATGCACAGACTGAGAATAAATATTAGCTTTCCCACAAACAAGGCACCCTGGCCTTTTGACATCATGTCAAATCAGAAAATTAAAAAATAAGCATGAGAAACAATCAAGGAAAACATTGGTATTTTTTTCCACACATTCTTTTTTATTTGTAAATCATAAAAATGAAATTTTTTTATATATAAAACATACACATCATTTGAGCCACATCTGTTATACAAACAAGAAATGTTGCAGTGAATGCTTTACTTTTTTCTGATTTTCTTGTTTCAGTGGAACACAGAAGTTGTAAACAATCAGCAATTTTTTCTCCTGTTAATACTGACAAGGAAAAAAACCCTAAATAAATAAGGAAAAAAACAGCTTCACTGGACAATGAAAAGAAATCTGGAGTGAGGCGGGACTGAGCATGGCGGGCCGGGCACAGACGCCGAGTTCGAAGCACAGAGAAGTGTTCAGACGAGGACTTTCAGACCCATCGCCGTCCCACAGCACGGTCCCCTCGTCACCTAAAGTACTAATCGCTCCTTATTATAAGACTTGGCCCCTTTTCTCAGTGAACCAAATGAAAACCCCGGGCATAGTGCTGAGTATTTACAGGGTGCGACTTTCTGTGCATCTGAGTTTATTCTCCGTGTCGTCTGAAATCATTATGTTGAAACATAATTCATATTTTCATAGATCTGATTTGTACATATTTATTCATACATCGTCCCAGCCCCTCGGAGGTATACTATGATGTGGAATAACAGTAAGAGGGGCTGCGAGGTCTGCTCAGTACAGTACAGTACATCTTCCAGAGACATCAATGTAATCTTGGGATTCGGTTTGAGAGACATTCAGCACCGGACTGAAGGACGTGGACTGGACTGCAGTGGATTTGGATGTCTTTGCGTAATGGGAATGGCTTCAGTTTCTTGGTTTTATCTCTTTAATATTCAAGTACGAGCAAACTGTACAACTGCATGCAACATACAAGCGGCCCTACAGTATGTGGAGCTAACACGCGTATCTAGATTTTTTTTGTTTGTTTGTTTGTTTACAAAAATGTGCATGCAGCTTGGAACGGGTTCCAAAGTCATGCTGCCCCTCCCCCCTCCGGGTGGGAGGAGCCTGCAGGCCGGACGGAGGATGAGCGTTGGCGTCCCGACGGATCGATCTGATTGGCCCACATTCACCGAGATGCACGAGGAAAAAACTGTGACAATATTTGTTGTTCTGTTTGCCTCCGAACGTCGAGACGAAACGATGAAGAGAACCGGTGACGGGAGGATTGCTGCTTTTTGTCCTTTTTTTTGTTTTTGATTTTTTTAGCTATGTATTATTATTTTTTTCTTCAAAACGTTAAACTTTTTGTTGTAAAAAAATCAAGCTCTTGTGCTTGTGTTTAAATTTAAAAAGAAAAAAATGTTGAACTAAAGATTGGATAAAAACCTTTAACATGCCGGGAGGGAGGGAATGTGCCTCCCAAAAAATGTGAAAAATTAGACGCCCCTGTCTCGCTCTCACATAGGTGAACAAAGATTTACGTTTTCTTTTTTTTACATTGACATTGTACCCTTGTGATATTTCAAAGTGACATAAATTTTACTTATTGGTCAACCTCCTGGGAGGCCTAATATACAACTATACAAAGACGACTGGCCTGCACGCTTGCCAGCAAAACAACGCTAATCTCACATGTAAAAATCTAACCTGTTCCCCGCCCTCTTCCTGCATTACACTTGCAGACATTTAATAGCTTCTTTTTTTTTTTAATCTCTTGTATTTTATTTTTACTCTCCATGCACACACCAGACTGACAACATTATCATGAGCATTTTTAAAAACATCTTGTGCCAGTAGTAACGAAGGGAAAGAAATGAACAACAAAGCAAACACGCTGAAACGGTGCGGCTTCAGAGCAGCCATGGTAAACATATTGAAAAGAGGATCTTTCCACAGAGAGGGGGGGACCAGTAATGCGGCTCCGAGGTCTAGGCACCAGAAGAAGGCCCTGTGCTTCCAGACTGAGCACCCCGTCCCCCACACACGGCGGGGACGGGAATACCAGCAGTCTGTTGGGGTTCTGGAGGAGGCCACTGCAGGGAGCGCAGCGCCGCCTGCAGGAGCGGAGGGTGATTACCTCTTGTCTCGAGTCCATACATTCCGATGCTTTACATACATTTCTTTGCTATTGTTGATTCGGTTAAAAGCCACCCTGCTTCGTTTGGATTCTCTGGTACTGTCTAGACAGCTGCTGCACGGCTTCTTCAGCACACACAGAGAAAACACAGAGACTTTTCCTCGAATGGACATGAAACACTGAAATGCGACGCTCCCTACGACAGACAAAATTAACCGCGGCAGGAGTGATTGTCAGATTTCAACAAAGCTTTCTCGTGTTTCTGATTGTTGTTGTTCTACATTTCTGCCGTTAGTATTTCATTTCTCTCCGAGTTTTAGTTTTAGTTTTTTCTCGGTGGTGTAGAGCTGTTTGTCCACTAAGATCGGACCCCGGGCGGTCCGGACGAGCTGTCGAGAGACGACTGAGAAGCTCGTCGCGTCAGGGAGGCGAGTGTCGGATCCACCAGAGAGGATGGTGGGAACAGCTTGTACCAACCGATGACTGTGCTTGATAAGTCCAGCTCCTCCAATAAGATTTGTGCAACTCCCATGAAGCTTTTATGGTCCATGCGGCCATAGTCTCCCCATACAATCACCTGAAGGAAAAAATAATTTCACGTTGTCATGTTGCTCTGCTCGATTTCCGTCAGCATGAAGTAGGAGGGGGGGAAGCATTTAACTTTGTGATGAAGGGAAATAAATCTCCTGCTCACCTGTAACACTTTCCCCTGCGGGCTCTCCTCAAATAGCAGTGCTTGCTGGTACAGTGGGTCAAGTGTTTTCCGTGCAATCTTGGTTTTCTTTTTGGCTACGTACGCTCCATTATTCAGCAGATAGACTTTGACATATGGAGCTGACGGCAGAAACAGAGCAATAAAAAAAGCCATTAGTGGGAACACTATCGGCTCTCAGGGCTGGTTGTACGAACGCAAAGAACAGGTGAGCTTGAGTCGAGTGTATATACTGGATTATAATAACATGTGTGTGAGTGATGGAGGGATTAGTTGGTCTGTGGCGGCTTCAGTCAGGTTGGGCGCTTACCAGGGAGAGATTTGGATCCTGGCTTCTGTACAAGTCCTCGTGCTCTGATCACCTCCACCTCCAGCTGACCCTTTTTCTCCATCATACCGATCTGGATATCACCTAAAAAACACAGCACAAAAAATAAGAAAACAAAGAGCTCAACACCAACATCTACTACCGACAGGAGCGCAGACTTAATGCATAGGTAACACTCTCAGCCTGGCACAATTAAATTGATCATCATCAACAATAACAATAAAAAAGAACAAGATTAAGTACAAATAATCATAAGAAACAATAAAAATATAAAATTAATAGTTATAAGAACATGAAAACAGTCTCTCTTTCTCCCTCCCTATGTCCTGATTGTCGTGTGCACTCATGTGCTGAACATTGCTGCATTGTCCTACTGGAGGACTTAAATGCTCACATGGGCAATGACAGAATGATCTAGAGGAGTGTGAATGGGAGGGACTGGCTGCACCGCAGTTTCTCCAAATTGAACACGATGTTCAAGCATGAGGGTGTCCAAAAGTCCACGTGGCACCAGGACACCCTGCGTCGCAGGTCAGTGATTCATTTTTGCACTTCACCACCTGTTGGTGAGTTGCATCAGGTGGCAATGGAAGATGTTGGACAGTGAGGGTGAACTTGGCAAAGGCCAGAGTGTCAAGCTCTTCAGCTCTCACTTTGAGCAAAACTTTAACAGCATTCTGTGGAAAGCGGACCCTAGTGTGGCGGTAATCCCTGAATCAGATGAACAGCAGAGGTTAAAGGAGCCATCAAGCAGTGGGAGGGATTCTATCAAGCATGGTGAGCAGAGGCAGCTGACAGGTACCAACAGGCCAAGTGGATTGCAGCTCTTGCAGTACCAAAAAACTCAGGTATGGGAGGAGCTCAGCGAGGCCATTGAGCAGGACTTTTAGTCGACCTTGAAGGAAGTCCGGCAAATCGTCAGGTGACTCGAGTGGCGTGGACAGCTCCCTGCAAACACTTTTTATAGCAGGGATGCAACGCTGCTGACCTCAACTCAGGACATAGTTTGGTGGTGTGAGGAATACATCAAGGATCTTCTCAGCCCCACTGACAGACCTTCTGCAGTGGACACAGTGAATGGGGCGAATGAGATTTTCCCTGAATTTCTCAAGGCTATGTGGCCTGAGGATCTCGTGCTTGATTTTCGTAGATGATGTAGCTCCGCTGGCTTTATCAAGCAGTGACCTCCAACTTGCACTGGAGCAGTCTGTGGCCCAGTGTGAAATGAACCACGACATGCTGGAAAGATCACATTTCTCGGCTGACTCGGGAACGTCTTCCCACCTGAAGAAGTGGAGGAGAGGCTGGGAAGATGGAAGACTGGGATTGTCTGCTTAGATTGATGCCTCACGACCAAGAGAAGAGGATGAATGGCACAATCAACATTTAAAATAAAATACCAGAAATATCCAAAATATGTCAGAGAAATTCATGCTAGAAATACTCAAGACACACAAAAATACAAAGTAGCAAAAACATTACAATACTAATAATGATTTCTGACATTTTCTGATTCATTGTTAAATGCAAAAAAACCTTTACAACATCTATCCATGCATGCACAAATAAAGCTTTAAAAAATACCCCAAATAATTCAAAAGAAGAGAGAAGAGGTTTTGTACCGATGGCAGGAGTAGCCAGTGTTTGTCTTCCCACTAACTGAGCTGGTCCGAGTCCATCCAGGAAGTCACTGAATTGACTGCTGGCACCTAGATTCACTCCAGAAAAGATCAAGCTACCACAGAAAACACAAAACAGCCCATTATTAACTCTAAAAATCACCAACCTATATACAAATGTGTCATCAGTCTTGCTGATGGCCCCACTCAGTCAGCACATGTGGTGGATTCACTTTGCTGCCTCCAGGAGAATTTCACTTGCACTCATTATTTATAACAAGAAAAAATATCTACGTGATTGTCCAAGCGACAGAAAACACCCGGTCTTAATTTGACTCTGTCTGAGTTTTGGTTTTATCGTCGCCTCACACTCTCCACGCTGACTCATTTTTAAACTGCGTGCTCGTTATATTAGACTGTGTTTACTCTCAGTCGGCCAACACATACAGAAATACCCGCAGGCGGGAATGGATGTCTCCCTCAGAACATGCTGACATGCAGTCATTACTGTCACTCTAACTCATTTCATTCAGTACGTCTTTGTGACACAGAGAGTGCAGATGACGAGTAGCAGAGGGACGGGTTTACTGACTTCCCCTCAGAGTTGCAGCTGTTCATGCTGCCGTTGTTGGACTCTCTGCTGGGCTGCCGGCTCATGTTCCTCGTCAGCTCCACGGCCATGCCGGTCTCCGTGCTCCTCTGGATCGACGCTCCTTTCTCCTTCTTACTCTTCCCCTCTGGAGGTAAACGAGAGCGAGAGGAAGAATCATCAAGCAGACAATATTTTGATAACAGACTCCAGTGAAGGAATGGCTCTTTTCTTTAAAACCGATACCACAGGAAAGTTGTTAGGCTGAAGCTATAGATACTTACAACAATTAGGAGTTATACATTCCCCTCCCACAATTAAAACATGAACAAAGCAGAGGATATTTTTATTTATATGGCACCACTGCACGTTTTATATTGTTCATGGTTTGCGTTTGCAGATGGCCCCGCCCCTCTCTGAGCTTGGTTCTGTTGGAGGTCTCTTCCTGTTAAAAGGGAGTTCTTCCTTCCCGCTGTTGCCACGTGTTGCTCATATGGGGACATTTGATCATATTTGTTTCTATAACTAATATTGCAGTGTCTTTGACCTACAATATATACAAATAAAACTGAATTAAGAAGCACATGGTTAGGATGGATGGATTTGTGTCATTTGGCTTTAGGTATCATCTGCATAGCAATGAAAATGTATCCAGTGCTCTGTAACACTATTGAGGGGAAACATGTATAATGTAAAAATAGTGGTCCAAACATTGAGATCTGTGGAACGCTCCTCGTTTAAATCAACAAAACTAAATTTATGAGATATGTAGGATTCAAACAAAAACACCAGTGGTGCGTCTGAGTTTGTAATTTCGGATCAGTTGTGTGTGCTGTACTGAGGACGAGCAGGACAAGCACAGAGAGGAGTCCACTGTCAACGGCCATAAAACGATGATTTGTAACCTTCACTAGCTGTTTTAATGCTCCTCTAGATCATCATCCAGCTGCTTGACAACTACTCCTTTTCAAACAAATAATGGAATGATATTTTGTAATGATTGTGAAGGCACATGTTTGAAATGTTTGAAATAAAAATGAACTGAACTGAACTGAACTCTTTGGAGAATCTTTGAAATAAAAAGAAGGTTAGAAATTGGCCTATAATTAGCCAGATGGAGACAGATGGATCAAATAAGAGCTTTTTAGGTAATGGTTTAATTATAGTGCTCCTTAAAAACACAACACAACAAATGCACATCAAAATGACGTGAGAAAAGTTTGGAGACATTATCTTAATGTTTTTAAGTATAGATCGCATCCAAATATCCGGAGACTCAGACTCAGTTCACGCTTTACACGAACATTTTAAGCCTTGAAAGAAATGTGCAGTCGTGCACTGCTCTTGCCTTTGTAAAGAAAACTGTAACTTGTTCTTGAAAGGTGCTACTGTTTTTAAATAAAGATATTATTATTCTTGGTAGTCCCTTATCATGAGTGATTACTCAAATGACCCCACAAAGTGATTCATCTAGAAGGTGGAAAATCCCAGAGTATCAGGATTCACACAAAGATTTTGCTGTTGTGGTTTTGGAGTTTGGTCTAACTTAGAATAATGTTTCTGCATTTTCAGAGGACAGAGTTCACTCAGTGGCCTAAACAGTAAACCATTCATATGTTAGACAAAGCTGAATATCACAAGATAGCCCACAGATCCAGTTCAGGACTGTTTGATCTCGCTGTCTGAACCACGGTCAAAGTTGCGCCCATGTTCTGTAGAATCTGTTCACCAGCAGTAAACAGGAAATTGTTGGGCAGAAAAACAGCCAAAAAACCCCACTGTGTGGCATCTCGGACAGGGGCGCGTCTGCCTTCTGACTCATGATGTTGGAAAACAACATTTCTGAGCCTCCCTTTATCCTGTGTCTAAAACCTCACAGTAAATAGTTTAGAAAATACAAGTGAGCCTCTCTTACCTGCATTCGGCATCATCCATCATGACCAAGAGAGACTTTTTTACATTAGGCTGATGTTCGTCCTTTCTCTACTTCCTCTCTCCCCTCTCTACATCAGTGGCAGTGGGCGAGCGACCCCCTGAAGGCCTAATATTCTCTAATAGCTTTTTATGCCCTCTACAATGAAGAGAAGTACAGCATTTGGCTTTCATCGTACATGCCCCGGTGGTGGAAGTGGATGCTGGGCTCGGACGAGCCACACTCTGTTGTGTGACCGCGAGCCGAGCTGTGGTTGTTTGTCTTTATGACGAGCGCTGGGCCAGCGACAGCAGTAGAAGTTTGTCTTTTACAGAACAAAAGGACACTTTCAATTTGCGGTGCTTGGGTACAGTCTGTACCTCGGGACAAAATGCAATGAATATTTCTGTATGGATGTGGTTGTTATTAGCTTAGCTGTAGCTTAAGGGTTCAAACCTGCATTCTCTAAGTCGAAGTGATCGCACACAGTAGTTTAACGGTGCAGCTGCTGTTTTAACCATATTTTCTTTAGAGAAAACCAACAAGAGAAATCACCTAGACTCCTGGGTTTGGTTAAATTAGATAATGTAATCAAGGTTTGCACTTTGCATGTCCTTTTGTAGGCAAAAATGAAGAATCTGGAAAAGTATAGAGTCATATGACTAAAACTTTTGGGGATCCCCAGACCTCTGCCTCCCTGCCCCCCAGCTCTTTTGGAAGGACACCGAGGCGTTTCCACCCACTAAGAGAATCCACACAGCACCGAAGCCCTGTGGCCCCTCCTGCAGGCAGCAGGCCCACAAGAGAGCGGGCCTGTGTAGCTCTTTTGGGAAGAGCCCAATAAATAATGACATAGAAGTCACAATCCAGCATGCACAGCATTCAGTTTGTCAGTGAGCAGCTCAACGTTAAAATCTCACAGCATAACTGCCCCCACAGGGACTTGTATTTAGAAGAACAAACTACTTTTCTTCACATTTAGCAGCTCAAAGAAAGAAGTAGGGGTGCAACGATACACAAAATTCACGGTTCGGTTCGATACTTTGGTGTCACGGTTTGATATTTTTTCGATACAAAAAAAATGTTCATGCATTTTTAATTTGTCATTTATTAAAATTATAAATATATATTTTAACTCAAAAGTACAGTTTTTAAATTTAACCCTAACCCTTGTGCGTGTTTTTTATTTTGACAGCGAATGCGCACCTGCGGACCACTTATGTGCAGCCCTGGTTATTTAGCTCGTCATATTGCAGCCACAGAAATTCTTTTGTCCATGAAACCATAAAGCTGCACTTTCTTTTTGCCTTATAGTCTGATTTGTCATAACTTCTCCGTTTTGTGGTAAGCTTTTCTTTGGCTGTCACTTCTTCACCCTGACCTGTCTTATTTGGCTCAGCAGAACTGAAATGCTTTTACACACTCACTCACATAACGCTCAGCGATTCTCTGCGCGATCAACCTCTCACATGTTTAAGCTGCGGGAGATTTCACTTGTCATGTTTGCGTAGTAAGCTAACGATTAATAAGACGATGTCAGAGGAATTGGTGCGCAAATTATCATCACTCACAGATCAGTGCTGTCGCTCTCTATACACAGTTCGGGGATTGCAAAGTGAAAGCAAAAAAACAAGCGCAAATTCAAACGCGACTTCAATATGTCACATATTGACAGTGGCTCACCGATGCCAATGACATAATTACCCAGCTACATTTCTGAAAGAATGCAAAAGCATTGACATATATTTTTCCTTCTTACAATAGCCCGACGGGCAGGGCAGAGATAGATTTTGGTAGCCCGACTGAAAAAATCGCTAGCCCCTGGATGTCAGGCTAGCGATATTGCAAGCCCTGTATCTGATTGAGGAATCACTCATCTTTGGAAAAGAGAGTTTATTACAGAGAAATGTCTCTTTCCAAAATAAAAGCTATACTATCCGCTTCTTCTGGGCTATATTCTCAGCAGCATAAGGAGAATCATGTGCTAACAGCTGTCTAAATGACTCGGCTAAAGTTGGTAGCATGCTTGTTGTTTTTGTCTTTGCACTAGGATGATGTCGGTGTAAATGTGCAGTCATATTCGTTGTGTTCCCGCTAGTGCTTTCAGGTTAATCTCGTTGAAATGACCTTAACGCCACAACACGGCAAATCTCCGTTAACGAGCTACCACCGATCGCCCCTTGCATGGGGCTAGACGGCCAACACGTTAACGAGCTAACTGCGCTAACACACTAGTTCCCACCCATGTAATTGAGCATTGCATGGCACATCCAACATACTGTTTTACTTTAGTCCATGACTCGCTTACCTTCAGGGTCATACGTCACATGAAAACCAAAATAATTCCAAACGCCAGATCTGAATGAGGGTGGGGGAGGTGCCCTGCGCTCTTCCTTCTGACGATGCTGTCTGTGTGGAGCACTCAGTGGATCTGCGCTCGACAGTGCAGCCTAGGCGGAGTAGTCGAAGGCAGAGCGCTCAACACAGACAGCATCGTCAGAAGGAAAGTTGATAAAATAAATTACAAATGTTGTATTGTTCGATACATATGCGTACCGAACCGAAAGCACTGTATCGAACGGTTCAATATCGATACGAATATCGTTGCACCCCTAGAAAGAAGGTATGAAGGAATCTGAGTAGTTTGCTTCTCATGCATCTATTATGCATGAGAAGCATGACAGTGCTGACCTGAGGACAATAAAATAAATTCACTTGAGAAAAATGAACCGTGTGATTCTTCCAAGGTGAGCACGGGTTTTTTAACTGGACTCAAATAATCTTGACAAAGATTTTAATGTTGCAAAGTTTGTGTCTGTCCTTCATATACAACCCACTGAACCAGCACAAGAAGGAAAATATTAAAGGAAACACTGAAAGACTTCAGCTTCTGCAACAAGTCGATTCTTTGTTGTCCTCGTTGAACCACTAACTGTGTGTTTGTGTCACTGTCCTGGAGTTTTGTGTTTTAGAATCACTAAAAATCCTCTGTTTTGGTTTTAGTTGTGACTTTTATTGTTTAGAATTATTGGTGTATTGCTTTCAGGTTTTTGAGCTCTTATTACCTCTGTAATGTGGTTTCTGTTAGTGTTTGAATTGTTTCTGTTCTTAACGTTTGTGCTAAAGTTGGTCTAACCACCCCGGTGTCCTTTGGCATCTTAAGTCTCCGTTTCCTGTTTTATTTTGGTAGCTGGTTGCTACTTGTGTTTTGTATTTAATTTTACTTGCCTTGTTGTTTTAATTACTTTCAGCTCTGTCCAGTTTGCTTGGTTACCTCTGGAGTGAGTATTTACTCTTTTGGTACTCTACACCTATAAAATTAAAGGCGTCTTTTCAGTTTCTTTGAGTCTGTCTGCGTTTGGGTTTTGTCTCCACGCTTTTTGATTGCTTGCATCAAATTCACTAATTCCTTAGTTTAAGTCAAATTAAAGGCAAGAAGTTTGTCACTTGACAAATGCAGGCAAAGCACCAATGTGCTCTGACTTTCAGCCCAGTGTCATCAGAAAACTTGACCAGAAATCTGCCCCACTGAGAATTCGTGCAGCTGTCTGTGCACATGATAAAAAGCAGAGGAGAACGACTTAGCCTTGTGGGGAGCCAGAGTTTGAGATAATAGGATTGGGCATGCAGGCATTTCCAAAAGCCCACTGAACTCTGTCAGTTAAAAAAAATGAAAAGCAACAATAAATGTGATCGGGTAATGTCGGGACTGCATCTCATTGAACGTGGAAGAAAAATCTGCAAATAAACCTCCCATGTAAGATTTTGGTTTTCAAGATTCTTATATGCGCTGTCTAGAATGAAGAGCTTTGCCCACTAGACAAGCAAACCGCAGTGAATCTAGTTTATCACCAATTAAGCACACGTCATGTTTTCAAAGATTTTCACGACAAAGGATGTAAGTGCAGCTGGTCTGAACTGGTTACTTCGGATTTTGGAACAGGCATTACAGTTGATGTTTTCCATATACTGGATATGTTGCCACCCTCTGCACACCTCTGAGAAAGTGCAGAAAGGATCTCAGTGAGCTGATTAGCACAGTAATGCAGTGTGTGTCCACAGAGCCAGCGGGCTTTCTCATATTAACCCTCTTCAATCAGGTTGGGACTTCTTGCATTATTAAAATATCATTTTGAGGCGTGAGAGATTTCCTCGCTCATTAACATTCCTCAAGAAGTCAGATCTTGCAGATTACATCATGCATTTAATTAAACTTTACATATTGTACCTTTAATGGAAAAAAGAATGCAGGTTAGCAGAGGATGGAATCAGATTAGAGAAAGCTTTTGGAAAGTGACATACAGCAGATGGATGTTATGGATGTTAGGTATCTCCACCCTCTTTTCTAAATATTGTCATGTCTGCTTCCAAAAAACTAACATGGTCCAAAATCTTTAGTTTTAAGTTTTTTTTTAAAATACAGTCCTATGAAATTCCAGCAAATCCCTGAAACCGCCGACTCACCGGGGCCGCTGATCTGCGACGTGCTGCGGCTGCGACGGTTGCCAACGATGGCCACCACCCGCGCGCTGAGGCTGGAGCGTCTCTTCTTGCTGCCGCTGCCCACCGTGCCCAGCGCCGTGTCTGATTGGCTGCCGTCTGTGCGCTCCTGGGTGTAGATCTCTCCGCTCACGCTGGAACTCTTCAGCATGCTGCGGCCCATGGACGCTCGCATCTGCCGACTGGAGAGAGAAGGCGAAGCGTGACTTTGTGACCTGGTGTGTTTGATAGATGTTGTTATTAAGCTCTCTTTTACTTCAAGTGTACTGTACCTTTACTGTGGCACAACAACAAAAACAGCATGACTGATGGGAGGTGGGGATGACGAACATTGCTGAGGGAGCGTGTTTAATAAAAGAGCATCAAATAAAAGTCTGGAGTCCCAAAGAAAAGAAATGCAGTATAATCATCAACGTGTCACATGAGTCAAAACTCAAGCTTTACAAGCCAAACTTGACATCTTACAGTTTTAATGTCATTAAACATGTCGTTTAGCCTCATGTCTGCTCTGTTGACCAATCTGAGCACATTAAAATTAAGTTTTAAGACTAAAACTTAATTTCCAATTATAGTTTCAGTTAATTGTTTTTTTCTCCTGTCTAGTTTTTATTTGTCACATTTTTCCTTGTAAGTTAACTATAATAGGCTTTTAAGTGACATCTACATTCCTAATCATTTGACTCATATAAAGGAACTATATGTTTGGCCCTTTATGTTTTCTTCCCTATTTAGACACTTCTGAAATAATCGAAGCCAAATCATAAGTGGTTGGTAACAGAGCTGTGCTGTGAAACCCTCAAAAAAAGAGAATAAAAATGAAGTAGAATGTTCCAGCAGTTTATAGCTGAGCATATTATCTATTAAAGTTCAGTCTTCTTAAACAAGCCACTACACACGGACAGAACGTGTCCAGCAATCGATGCTGTCTCCTAGGGATTCGGAGGAGCTGTCGCATGTCCATCAGCTCAGAGGGGGCCAAAGTACTGCAAGAGAGTCCAGCTACGCTGCCCCTATCACCCAAACTCTCCGCTCCCTGTGGGTCCCTGACAGCTACAGCCCAGTGACCAAGAGGAGAAAGCGGGAGGGTGGTTTGAGGCCTCTCCACCTCTCCCTGCAGGGGAGTTAGAGAAGGGCGTGTAGAACAGGGGTAGGGTGGAAGGGGAGGATCCAGGTCTTGAGGGTGGAGGGGGTCCAGGCAGTCACAGCACAGGATGCATGCAAGGAGGGATCTGAGACATGCGAGGAGGATTACACAAACACAAACACATATAAACAGGCACAGGGGAAACAAATCAGTCTAATCACATTTGCTGTTTTTGGCTAAAAGGCTTGTGATTTGTGTGTGTGTGTTTTTTCCAGCTCATTTTTAAAATGTCAGCAGGAAAATTTATGCATTTGTCTGTTTGTGTGGTTTTATTCTGAAATGTCAGCGTGTCTGACCACAAACGTCTATGCAAACAAATGCAGTAGAAGGCAGGACTCACAAAAGCTTAAATGAGCAGCAGCTCATCAATTATTAGGAATTAGGAAGGAGAACTACATCAAACATGTGGGGGAATTAAAGAGGAAGGATAGGTTAAAGGACAGCTGTAACAGAAAAAGATGTAAAGACTGTCTAATCTCCTCTGTATGCACTCAGTCACTTCCACAAGCCATCATCAAAGCGGCCTGGAGGAGACGTGAAAATATCCACTGAATGCTTGCATTAATATCCAGCTCTGAGTGAAAACTGACCCGCGGCCTGCAGTCGATGTGCATCAACTCGTTACTAATTCCTGCCCACCCTCTGTCTAAAAACACATTACAGGCTTTCTGACACTGACCAGCTTTTATAAATGTAGTCTGACTCCACTGTCTGCTTTTAAAATCCAACTCTGTGTTTGAACTGAATAAAATGCTGCTCAGTCCATTACACGCGTTCTTTGTTTCCAGCATGCAAACAACGGGATATGAAAATCTGAAAGCCTCAGTGTAATACTAGACCTCTCTTGTTTTCGAACACTGAGGGACTCCCAACGGAAGGCTAAACAATGTCAAAATGGCTCCTGCATTACCCGGTAATGCATAACCAGTACACCGACTGTGCAGCATTACCACAATTAAGCCAAAAACCGGAGTTCCTCTACCAGCTACACAAGGCCTGATTTGAAAGTGAGTCGCTCCCCACGGACTGTTAAAATGTGCGACTGTGTGCAAAGAACTTGTGGTCTCTGCAATTAGATGGAGTCAGTCTGCTACCAGTTTACAGTTGAATGGGGTCAAGTTTGCAATTACATGGAATCTGTTTGTGATACGGAAATTAACTGTGATAAATCAGCAAAAGCTGCAAATCTGTTGTTATCTAGATGGCAACAGAGCAGAAATTCACATCAAGTGGTTGCATGTAAGCCAGAACCTCGAAGGTGTGAAACTGAAATATGGAAATACCTCCACAAATACTGACGGAGTTGCTGCAGGACAGGAATTTAACTGCAAAATGCACCACCACCACCACCACCACACCAGGTGGTTTTTATCTTTCAGTAATACATTCTTTTCTTCTTTTGCACATCTAATTTTTCCTCTCTGTAATTTTGAGTTTGAATGTGCAGCCCATGGGAAAAATAAGCGGACCCCTGTGTCTTAAATTAATATGCAAACCTCATTTTTTGAAGGATTAAAATTAGTGTGCTTCTGTGCTACACAGTAACTTCTTTTTTTCAGGTAATGCTCTTAACAGTGAGTCAGTGACATCAGTGTCACTGACTCACTGTTAAAGGCTGTTATTTACTTTAATATTCCAGTTTGATTAGGCAGATGTGTCAATGTGTGTTGAGTTTTTCACACATCAGTGAGGTGGGGATGCTGTACATCAGAATTTTCTCTCTCTGACTCATAGATCCCAGTTTGTTCATTTTGGCCCTGAAACTATTAAAGGTTGGATTAGTTTGTTTTCAAGTTGAGATTCTTATACTTACAGGGCTCGTTTCAAGCTAGCACCTCCTAAGATAAATCTTAAGGTTAAAAACTGCAACGATAAAGCAAGTTTGGTGTTGGACAAATGGGTCCATAACAAAATGATTGTAGGTAGAGGAGTAAAGAGCCTTTGGGATGAACAGAAGCACTGATGGAGAGCGAGGCTCGGCCTTCCTCACTAATGTGTCTGAATGGGAAAAAATCCCCACAAACAAGTCTTCCCAGAAGAGTGAAGGCTCAGAGAATCTGATTAATGCCTGCTGACGGAGCTAATGTGACTGTCCACATACTTTTGGCTCTGTGCATGTGACTGTGGTTGCTTTTGTTTTACTGGTGATAAACTAAATAAAGAAAATAATCTATTCCTAACATACAAGCCTCTGACATCCGAGTCCGAGCTGCTTTTAAAAAACCTGGTTTGGATTGATCTGTGTAAAGAACGCCCGTCCTTTTTTCTCTTTTCTCTCACACCTCAATACATTAGCCAGCTAATAAGCTGCACTACATCATCACCTGGCTCACTGTGGAGCAGTGAGATGGGGTCATTTGTCCTTGTCAGCAGTCTGTTACTGGTCAGCTGCTGAAGTAAGTGTGTGTGTGTGTGTGTGTGTGTGTGTGTGTGTGTGTGTGTGTAGCTGTATATAAGGAGACTAAAAAAGTCTCTTTTGAAAGAGGTTCTATTTCACTTACTTCCAGCATATCTTTGCTCTTGGATTCAACTAGAGTAGCTCTGTATGACTCACAGTACCTCCTTCGTCCTCTGCTGGACCCCTCCTTCAGTTCATCCTCTGTCTGAAACATCCCATTTAAGCTCCCTTTTCCTCTGTTTTAGAAAACTTTCTTCCAATCGGCTGCAGAATTCAACAGCAGCTTGGTGGGACGTCTCTGTTCACACCCCGAGCTTTGTGATTAAGATGACCATATTAGGTTATCTGCTCTCTGTGACATCATACAAATCCAAGGGTAGAAAAAACAGCCTGTAATTGAGCTTTAAAGCAGCCTTAAGTCTGAACTTTTGGCTGACAGGAATTACTTACACAGTGACCTCATGACTTGAAACATTGGCCGCCGTTTTTAACAGAATGTAACTGACAGAAAGTAAGAAACGTTTTAAATATCTACTTTCAAAATAAATTTTAAAGTGAGATCTGACAGACTCTTTCCCTCCTAGTACCCTCTTCCTAAAAAAAGGTTCCTTTCACTTTTTTTTAATCGGTTGTTTTTCCCCTCTATTTTTAGCCGTCTCAGGTCAACTGATGTTGATCCTTTTGGCTCAGCTTCTTATTTTCCCAAATGTGTAGTGTTAGTTCAGCTGGTGCTTAATTTTGAATTATGCAACTCGTGTTTGTGTTAGCGATTTATGTGGAACTCGTCTTGGTGCTGACTTTTGAATCCACCTATGGCTCAGGGAGGAATAATGATTAGCACCACAGATGGGACTAATGCTGTTAACGTGATTAAAAGTCATCAAGCTGTGTAACACAAAAGGACATTTTTTTAAATGTGTGTTTGCAGCACCCTAAGGTTATCTTAATCTTAATAACAGAGAAAAAACTTTTAGGTGGAGAAAAATATCTTAACATGTTGAGGCTGACTTGGAGTGCTTACCTGTTTTTATGGAAATGAATCAAAAGTATACTATTTGATTTAGCAGGCTAATAGCTTGAACAGTAACAGAGTTTAATTTTAAGTCCAGGCTCAGATCAAACATAAGCCCGCCGGGTTGATGGTTAAAGCAAACAAATCTGCTCACACACTGTTAAATTTTCTGTTCTCGACTTGGACTTTCAGGTGTTTACATCCACGCTCACCGCCGCTTCTGACGTTCAGCAACATGAAGTAGATAAGTTGACAGACACGGGGTATAAAATTAAGTGTTCAGGCTGCACATTTTTACAACTGGAGAATGTAAAAAATCACTTACAGCAACGTGAAATCTAGTTCAGGGATGTCTAAAACTTTGAACTCTGACCTTTCTGACAGCATTAAGAGTTACACTTTTAATCTTGAGATATTTTGAGACATCTATAGACAGATGTTTAGATCTACAGATATCCTAGAAAAATAAGTGCCAAAGTGCTCATTGTGTCACAGTGATAAACAAACATGATAGAGAAATGCTGTTGTAATAAATGAACTCTTATAAATGTGTAAAATTACAGAAAATGTTTTGGTGATCCAAAAATGTTCCTTCACTTTTTTCAAAGCCACCCAGTGGGTGGAGTCTTTGCCGGACTGATCCTGGACCCCGGGCCTTATGTTTGTGATCTAGTTCTCCTAATTTGTTGTTAAAGCCACTGCAGATGGGTAACAGGAGTTACCCATAAATATGGAGATTTCACTGGAGATTTCTTTCTCCAGAAAGAAAGGTTCCACATCTACATCTACAATAAACTATAATAAACCACCTCTATATAAACTGCTTATGTTTCCACCTTTAATAGCTTCTGACGGCCTTTCTTTGGACTTGAGAGGTCTATGTGGACCTAGTTGTGCAGTGAGCAGATGGACCGTTTGCCATCATGGGTGGATTCACCGTGTGACAACTCTTTACCTGGACTCTCTCGTGTCTCCTGCCACAGTGTGTCTCCTGTGCTTCAGCTCCTCGGAGAACTGCCTCTTTCCACCTTCGTTCTCCTCCTCCTCTCCATCCACCCCCCACGAGATCCTCCTGTCCTTCTTGTCCTCCTCTAATGACTTGGATCTGAGTTATGTGTGTTTGTGCGTTCATGTGTTTGCGTGCGTGTGGGTGGAAGAATCAGAGCATGCAGAAGGACACAAACATGCAACGGCAAGTGGCGTGCAAGAAAAGGAAAGACAGACTGTGATCAGCATGCACTTCTCCGACATCTGGGTTTAATTAGAGTATTAAAAATGATGGCTGTGGTGTTAAAAAGCAGCCTTTACAGTCACAACTGACCTGAGTCGTCCCCCGGGCCGTTCTGATTGGATAGACATGTAGCTGGTGCTACTGAGGCGGGAGGCACTGCTGGCACGGGAGATCGCCGACACGTCGCTCATATCGCTGTCTGAAGATCTGGCCGACATGTTGTCGCTGCTGCGCCTCTGTTCTGCATACATCTAAAGATGGAGGTAAAGTGAAGGAGGGTGGGAAGCTCAGTACATTTGTTCAAACTGAGGACGAATAAATAACAAATACATTGTTTATAAAGTCCAGAAGGAAGAGGTGAGCAGCGAATACAAACACTCACCTCCCGTTTGGTCTTGAGGTTTGTCTCAGGGTCATGGGAGGCTGAAGGCCGGTAGGAATGTACTTTCATCTGCAGCTGTCGGGCTCGCTCCTCCACTGCGAGGGCTGAGGCACAACATTTTTAAAAAGACAAAGGATATGGATAAAAGCATGTCACTGAGAAAAAAGCAAAACCCATGAAGAAAAATAAAATACACGTGTTTTAATTGGATAGTGTTTCCTGTGGATGCAGGACATGGGTTCTGACACTAGGTGGAGCATTATGTGCACTGGAAACTCCATCAGGAAGACTCAAAGACACTTTAGATCTGCACTGAAAAAGTATAAATTTCAAATTCCAATCCAGGTCTTCTGGGAATGCCGGATTTGGATTTATGGTTAGGTGAAATCCTACTTTAGTGTTTAAAAATTTATCTTTGCAGAGAAAACCAGTGAATGTGAACCAGAAGGACACACATATACTGTAATAGCACTGGAAAGTGAGGAAAACTGACATAGGCTAAAGTTTTAGAGGGACTAAAACCAAATTCCCTGAAGTTAATGCTTTCAATCAAACAGCTGTTAAACTTATTTTACATTTTAGAGTTGCACAAAAAATATAAATTCCCACCTGAGCGCATATTCCTAAACGCCACAACTGTGAGAACACCAACAACCCGGAGCTCTTTGGAAAAAGAGCCACTTGAGAGAATTTGGAAATATACTAAGACTCTTGGCGCCATCAGCAGGCAAGTGAGTGCTGAGAAATCTACCAGACAGTGACTGATGTTTTAAAGTCTGATAAAGTCTTAAAATCTAGCTAATTTCATGCAGCAGAAATTAAACTTAAGAATAATACTGTCATGGTCGTGGGTCAGGATAAAGACAAGCTGTGGAAGAGAGCCAGAGATTAATAATAACTCATAATTAAATGCAGAGAGGTGTATAAAAACACAGTGAGTGAAAAAGAAACACTCAGTGCATCATGGGAATCCCCCAACGCCTACACTTATTGCAGTGCACATAAAGGAGGAGTCAGGGTCACCTGATTCAGCCTTATCTGTATACTTTATCAAAAAAGGAAAAGTAGAGATAGTGTCTGTCTCCTGAATCCAAACTGGAAGCTGGTTCCACAGAAGAGGGGCCTGAAAACTGAAGGCTCTGCCTCCCATTCTACTTTTAAATACTCTAGGAACAACAAGTAGGCCTGCAGAGTGAGAGCGAAGTGCTCTAATAGGGTGATATGGTTCTACAAGGTCATTAAGATAAGACGGGACCTTTTAAATTTGATTCTGGATTTAACAGGAAGCCAAAGAAGTGAAGACAACATGTGGGGAAATATGCTCTCTCTTTCTAGTCCCTGACATTACTTGTAGGTTTTAGCTTGTTTGGTTTAGCTGTGTCTCCCAGGTGTCTCCACTCTTACTCACCCTTCTATGAATATATTGTCTCACTCTCCCCTTGTCCTTTGTTCAGTTGTCCCTTTTTGCTGTTTGTATCCTCGTTCTGTGTCCTTGAGGACGTTCTAGAGTTTTCTGGTAACTTATTCCCTGCAGTAGCTCTGTTTGGCATATGCTCTGGATTATTTTAGACTTTGCTATTTCCTGCATCGACGCCATTAAAGGCTGATTGTTTGATACTGTATTTAAGTCCGCAACTCACTTTTTCGCAACCACCTTTTCTCTAGTTAAATAACAGAATTTATCATTTTTAAATACATCTTTACCTTTTAGGAAATAAGGTATGAGTTGAATGTATGAGTTTTCCACAAATGTTTCAAAATAAAAGTCTTTTTAAGACATGTAATGTTTAGTCCAGTGAAACCCTGTGAAGGTTTTAATTTTAAACCACCAGGAAATGTTGAGTTTGTATAAATAGTGAAATGCAGTAATGTTAATAAAACAAGTGAAAGTGGATCAAAAATACTAAAATAAGACTGACTGAATTATACAATCACTATTTGATTATTATATCAAACAGACATAAAAAGACATTTTTTCTTCAGCAGTTAATGCAAATAAAAGTTTCACATTCAGTCTGACTTTATGAACTCTCTTACATGTAATAGCTAAATCGGTTTCATTAACGGTGCAGTGTTGTCCCTGCACACTCTGCTCTACACCTACAGTTCTAAACAGTATGAAAACTCCACAGTTTTCATACTGTTTATATTGTTTTTTTCAATCAAAGGAGTGCTGAGCAGACAGAAATCTTGATGCACTTACTTTATGCTGACAGCTTCCTGAACTGCTTTCAGGGATTTTTGATAGGTTTGTTGTGTTGTCCTGAACTGTGTGTTTCAGGCTCTTTTTTTGAGAGTTTAAAAAATAAATTAACCCTTTTGACCCCAGAGGTCATTAAAACACAAACAACAAGAGCCAGTGCAACTGACTAAACTATGACTGAATTTTTTTCCTGCTGAGTCAAATCTGGAAGAATTACAGCTGCGAATTGTTAAAACAGGATTTTTTTAAATGAATGTGGCTGAACGTTTCACTCCAGCCTGGTGATTGTGATGTGGAGACTCATTATATGCATTTCCACATCCTAATCCTTCACTGTTGTGCTGCTGTTGGTGACAGAAATTGGAGATATTGTCTTTCAGGTGAAATTTAATAGCGCCGGGCTTGAGGGGTTAAAGAGTGACCATTTGTCATGCTTCAGTTCTGCTGTTTGAAGTGACCCAACACTGCAGTTGATCATTTTTACAGTCCTTCAAATGGCATCATGTAATTTTCAAATCTCACTCCTGGTGAGAAGGACACAGAGATTTATTGTACGCTAAACGTCCTAATCCGACAGATGAAAGACAAAATTCAGGCCAAAAAAACCTTAAAGGCACTGAAGCTGTGGGCATAGAGTCAAACATGAGCGCAGCCTACATAAGTGCATATGAGTTTTATCTACTCAGCACTCCTCTGCACTGACAATTTAAAGGCTGTTAACCCTTTTCAACCTGGAGGTCCCAGTACCTGGCTATAAAACACAATATGTGACCATAATTAGAGGGTTTAACTTTTAAGGGTGCAGCATTGAAGCTGGTAGAGCTGCAATCCCGAATTTTAAAACAGGTTCAGTCACTACAGTTACTCATTATTATAAGGCTCTCTAATTTTAGCCCGTTCTAATCATAGGGTGTCAATAAGTGCTACTCATCAAAACTGCTGTCAGTCAAAGAACAATACAAGGTGTGCTTTGGCCTTCATGCACTTTTCATTTGTCAATAAGCTCGGTTACTGTTGTGAAGGGGCGTGTTTTCCTAAATTTCAGGGTGTGAAGCAGACATCTGACAAACGCCACTATAATACACACTGAGGTGACGGCGCAGGGCTGTTGTTCTGATGTCACTGGTCCAGTAATGGGACAAACCTGATGCATTTAAAAATCCTTTTAGTTATTCACTTTGACAACAGTTTGATGCGAATGATTACAACTATCAAACTGTAGCGATACATGTTTTTTCTTATGAATTTTTCTCCACACACAACGCACCTTGCTCTATACTGCTGCTTTTAGCGGGGAGCTGAGGGAGCTGCCTGCCCCTGCGACCTGATGAGGGAGTCCCCGCTGGGGAAGTCGGGCTGCCATAAGGGTGTGCTCTGCAGGACATGAACACACAAGGAGGTGCGAAAATTAGTTATACATACATATAATGATAAAGAGATTAATCTCTCATTCAAGTGAGACCCAACACTCAGTCACAGAAGCAACAAACTGGGGTCAATGGTAAAGGTCAAAGGTCAAGATAGGAGAGAAACTGATCAGAATCATCAATGAAGCTGCAGGAGAAGCAAAGGAAGATTCACCGAGTGTGTCTGAGTATTTCTACAGATCCCCAAAATACTTCAAATACTTTATGTACAGACAATTTATAAAAATATCACATCACTTGTGAGCAACATATCATAAAGATCATACTGGGATATGGCTGATATAGGTAGTATCTGTGCACTCAGTGTAACAGAGAGGAAACCAGGTGAGGGGAGGCGGGGCTCTGGCAACAGCATGCACCTGTCCAGCCGTGGTGAGTTAGGACAAGACCCTGACAGGACTGTCTGGCCAAAGGGCCTCAGAGGGCCTCCTCTCCCTCTACTGCCCCTCAGGATAGAGGTGGGCTGGATGCGACTGCCATCAGCAAATAAAAAGGAATAAAAACAGAAAGATAGCAACTCAAAACAACACAAACAGTCTGTTTCAGTGGTGGATGGTCATATTAATCATGGTCTAATCGGCCCACCTGCAGTTTTTTTTGTTTTTAATCTAAAGGGGCAGCCAATCAGAAAAAGTCAGCTTACAGAAGGCGGGGCTTAACATATTACAATTATGAAATGTAAAGAAAATCCTAATATAATACAAGAAAACAATCAAAAACTTGACCAGAGTTAAATTTATCTGTTTTGTTCTTCAAGGCCGTGTCATCATGCACCTCTGAACCGCTTTCAGCACTGCCTCTATCTTCAGCTCTATTTTCAGATCACTGATCTCTAATTTCACCGTAGAGTTTAGATGGAGAGCATCATCTTCTGGGTCAAACTGACTGTACTTTAATGTTTAAGATGATTAAAAAACAAACAAACTACACCCTCCCAAATAGCCTTCTATCTTCAGCAGAGAAGTCAGCAGGGTCCGAGCCAGAACCATGTTCACTGTTTTTTGAATTTTCCTGACTTGTGCATTGTGCAAGGTCTTTGAGAGAAAAGTTTGGCTCTTTTTTGTGATGTGTGCCTGAAGCAATCCAGAGGTGTGCAAGTACACAACACTGAAGGGAAGATTGGACAAACATAACTTTGCACAGAGAATAAAAAGTCAGTTTGGCTTCTCGATTATTAAAAAAAGGCTTTTTTTCTTGCTTAATTCCAAACATATAAAACACAGAAACCCAGTTTTTGTCAGCGAAGCTCCATTTACTGTACAAAACAAATCACAAATATGGATCAATGTGTTTATATCTAAGGTCTTTCTGAGGATTTCTTAGATTTGAACAAGAAAAAAAAATTCCACACATGACCAAAAGGAACAGATGGTTAAATATGATCCCTCTGGAGAAAAAGGAAGGGATTAGGGTAATGAGGTGGAAACACAGGTAAATGAATGAATGAATGAGCTTACCTGTCCCCCTCCAGGCTTTTTCTGCTGCCCTTTGGACAGTTTGGACCTGGAGAACTGTTAGACTGCCTGTGTTGGCACACAGCGGCCACAGAGAGAGAGGAAGAAAAACAAACACGATGTGGAAAATGGCGATGCAGAGAATGGCCCAACTGAGCTCTGGGCAAGAAATACTATAAAAAGGTTCAAACTCAGTCTTTCTATTGGTTTATGGAAGCTGCATAGCTGCAAAAGTGCTTTCAAGCCAGAGAAGTGAAGAAATTCAGAAGAGAGAAGCAGGTGCAGCACAACAAAGGAGAGATTATACAGCCTTAGACAACAAATATTTACAGGAAAAGGGTTGGAAGCGGTGCTGATCACAAGATCTACGATGTACATATCACTACAGGACAAGCTTCAGGCTACAGGATAGGCTTTCAAGTGAGAGTTCAGGGACGTATGAGCAGGCAAGCAGAACCGCAGCGTGTCAGGGGTCGGCACAGGGGGGTGGACCCGGTGTACCTGTCTTCCTCAGGGGCCACATGTTCTACTAAGATCCTGGGGCTTGGGGGAGTCGTTCGGGGCAAAGAGTTGGAACACCTGGAGGGGTGGGAAGGTGGGAGGGAGGAGGAGCATCCCAGTGGGAGAGAGGTTGTTAGTGAGGAAAGGGACAGTGAAGGCTGCTTTCAACTTCATGGCACAACATCAGGTAAAAGCTCCACAGAGACACGTTTCTGTGAGCAAACAAACTGACACGGTGGTAAAAATACCAGAAGAACTAGAATTATAATAACACAGTTTTTGTTGCATCTGTAAAATTAAACCTTCCTCACAGACTACAGAGGATCAAACATGGTGTCACCAGCTGTTACATCCCTATATGTTCCTAACAAGAGCTCGGTCAGCAGTTATACCAGCAATCAGACTCCACCAGGGCTCATGATAATCGGTGCGGACAGAATTTCTATGTGCAGTGAAGATGACAGCGATTGTCAGCTTTTTGTGATTCTGCTTTTTGCGGCTATGTGGACCTGCTCAATGGATTTCCAGCTTACAATGGGGCAGTTTGCAGCTGTGTTTGAAGAAGCTGGGATAAGAAATAGCATCGCCAAGTCTGAGGCCAGGATTCTCCAATGGGAAACGGTGGATTACTGGCTCAGGTAGAGACGTACAGAAAGGGATGAGTGTGAAGGTGAAGCTGTTGATTTACTGGCCGATCTCTCTCCTTATCCTCACCTTATTATTTGCAAATAAATAAATAATAAATGCACAGTATCCATGTTGCCATTTTTTCTGTTTACTGACTGCAGGGTGGAATCAATCTTAGTATATGACTCTTGGGAAGAAACTGAATAAGCATATCTGTAAATAATATCTGAGAGAAGCTGCACTCAGTTACGCTTGCTGGGACCTTTGTGGTTTATAATCTTATCTGTTCCTGTTTAACTCCTTCATCTGTCTTGGAGGTTAAACGAACTGAGATATGCAAACAACTAGATAGTTTGAGTTGGGTTATTTTTTTTAAATGAGGGTGTATAATGGCAAATTTACTCATGTATGAAAGGGGCACATGATGTGAAGGGAAGTGGAGACATGCAGCATCCTAACACCCAAAAAGTTGAATGACTCCATCAGAAAAAGAGTGCAGATAGAGGTGATGGTGTGCATGTTCTTCTGATACCTGTCTCTGTCAGTAGAGTGAAAGTCTGGTCTCAGACACGTGGTGCTGGCGCTCCTCACTCTGTCCAACGACGGCTGCAGGTCACTGCACCGCCACAACAGGGCAGCAGAGAGAGAAA
Source organism: Astatotilapia calliptera (assembly GCF_964374335.1). Lineage (NCBI taxonomy): Eukaryota > Metazoa > Chordata > Actinopteri > Cichliformes > Cichlidae > Astatotilapia > Astatotilapia calliptera. The sequence continues at coordinate 3,610,419 of NC_137427.1, forward strand.
CAGAGATGCACAGGGACAGAGGATGCGAGGAGGAGGCGAGGTGATGAAGATGTTGACAACAGAAGGATGATGAGTGGGAAGGGGAACAAGAGATACAGCAGAAATAGTCAAAAGAAAGATAACAAAATAAGGCAAAGAGTGAAGATGGGAGACCACCACAGAGGGAGAAGGAGAAAGGATGAGGCGAGCAAGTAAAAAAAGGGAGGGTTGATAAGAGAAAGAGGGACAAAGAAAATCCAGAGAAAATCAGAAGAAAGGTAACAAGAAGTGAGAGACAAAGAGAGAAGAAGGGAGGCCATGAGACAGCGCATTAAAACGGTAATGGCTCTGATGCTGTGTTTCCATTTATCACCGCCAGTCACTCCTCGCGGCCTCGCAGAGTGAGACCACTCAGATGGGAGGTTGTCATGGGAACCAGGTCTACATGGGAGAAGGGACGATTCGTGTGTCTGGGAGTGAGCGAGGAGAGCAGAGCTCCGCTGCATGTCTGTGCTGTGTCACATCATGCTGCTGACAACAGCTACTATCAACAGATGGCCGGCTCGTTGCCATCGCATGACGTCGCACACGACGCTTTGAGGCCAAACGCCTGACACGGGCGGCAACAAGAGCTTAAGAGTAACACCCTGCTTTTACCAGCACACGCTCCAAAGGGAAAAAGAAGCAGTTCTGGGTGGCAAGAGGACCAATGGTGGGAGGACATGTGAAGTGGGTGTGTTCTTACCTAACCGTGACCTCATCAGTGAACCTGAGCACACGGTGTGTGAGGATGCTACGAGGCAAGGCGCTGCCCCCCTCCTGCCTGTGGGGCGGCTTGCTCTTTAGGCATGCGGGGAGGGTGGAGCTGTGTGCCAGAAACCCCGCCCACAGTGGGTGGGGAAAGACCCGCATGCAAAGAGAGGCAAAGGAAAACAAAAATGACACACACAACTGAGAGAAACAAGCCAAATAAGTGCAGGAAGGGGAAACAACATGAAATTAACAAATGAAGTAGAACATTTACATGGCAACATAAAGCAGGGTAGCTTTAATGCATCCTGTCCACAGCTTATGTAACAGCTCGATTAAAAGGCTTCCTGCAGCATCGTGCCCACGAGATGAGCTACATGCAGTCTGTGACTTCAGAGAGCCGAGTGTAGAGATTGTTCTCTGGTGGATTGGCCCCGCACACATACGTACAGGAAGATTACATGTAACACCAATTACGTAACACAATCTAAAGCTACAGAGGCGACATGTGGCGAGGAAACCGAGCTGCAGCAGATCTATAGGATGTACGCGCTGTTATCAGAGCAGAACAGACAAAAATGGAGGGAACTGCTCCTACATGAAATGTCCACATAAAACCCATCGTGTCCCCCAAAGACCTTCATGAAGCAAGTCTCACTATTTCCCCCGCACTGGTTACCTGGGCATGTCCCCAATCAACTGTAATGAATCTGCTTAAAGAGCTATACCTTTACTACCATCTTTGCTGCACTCAGATTGTAAGTGAGGATTTTTGAATGCTTCCCCCCTGTTTTTCAAACTTTTGGGGCTAAGCTACACCAAGTTATACAGAGTGGAATACATTTTAGCTTTTAAATTTTGGAAAGAAACTGAAATAGCATATTTCAAAAAATATACGAGCGTTTACTGTTCTGTGAAAGCAGTCAGAAGCAGGAAAAAGGGAAAGTAAGCAGATACTACATACATACACTCTCTGATTCCATCATCAGCATCTGAAAAATGATGTTACTTCGTGTGTTTTAGCCCATCAGCTGCAAAGCATCCTCAGGTTTCATTTAACCAGCAGTCATCATCAGGGTACTCTGGGAACTTCAACCCAAGCCAAGCTACAGCTGTTCACATCACTCAGGTTTTTTCATGAGACTCGATGGAGACAAACATCAGGTTCCTTTAAATAAGACTAAAACCACTTGTTCTGCTCTTTAGTTAAAGTTGGTCACTAGTGGACATTATGAGCAACCCTTCATACTAATACACAACAGGCAACAAGCCCTTGCTAGTACGCACTTAAATGGCACTGCCCCCAAGTTTAACCTGGTAAGCGGACACTTTGTGAGGCAAACAATGGTTTTGCATAAGATTACTACAAGTTGTGAAAGTTCTTAACATTAAGCAATCTCCATTCTCCACATTTCTACTTTCTTTTGTTTGTAAGCCTCCTAAGGGTCTACAGACAGGCTAACAGCCCATCTCGGCTTCATTTAGCCACAGCACTTTTAAACTAAATGCTAATGCCAGTGCTTACAATGTCAACAGCATGCCAGCGCTCTAATTAGCATGGAGGAAGACAGAAATCGAGTTAAAATGCTGTTTAAATGTTCAGTGGTCTGCACTGTTACCTCGCAGTAAAAGGGGTCGAACCCAGGACGGGACTTTCTGTGTAGAATTTAAGTGGGTTTTCTTTGGGAGCTTCAGTTTCTCCATCCATCCAAAAAGTAGACGGATTAATGCTGCCTGTCTTGGTCTAGGACACTCTAGCAAAAGAGTGTTAATCTCGAGAGTTTCCTTTCTTGGTTAAATAAAAGTAACAACAGTAATTAAAAGTTTAGCAAGTTCAGTTTGTTTCTGCAGTCCGTCCAAACCATCGAGTAAGGGGAAGTCGCAAATAGCTAAACTGGTGTTACAATCATGCTTTTGTGTCCCTAAATGGATCCTTGGCCCTAAAAGTTTTGGTCACCCGTTGGTCAGCCCAAGCTGTTTTCACACATGAATATCTCCAGACTCACTGTTTGGTTCAGGTGAACTGCCCGTGCAAAGTGTGCAGAGTAGGTGAGCTCTGCTAGACCCTCACACGCAGCATTACTAGAAACTGCAATTACTCCAATTGTGTTTCTTTTATGATTTGTAGTTGATGGGCTACACGTGTAAGATTAGCAGTGTGCTCATGTAAAAGATTGTGTAATGCAGATGGGAAAGCAACACATCTCACTGAAGCGGCACCATGACAAAGCAACTTGGCACACACTCCGACCACAGCACGCACAATCAGCACAGCGGCCTGGGAGACATATGGGCATTTATTGCATTGAGAGATCACTGCCACGAATAAATGGCCCACCAACTCCACAAATGAGTCTGGGAAAGCTGGACAGGCACAGAGAAGGGTTTGCAGGACTGCCTTTAATGCTAAAAGCTTACCTGTAAATGTCTTTATGGATACCGTTTACTAACAGGGGCATTTTGGGGGGGAGGGTGTTGCTGTATCTACCTATGCTCCTGGTTGTATGAGCGGAGGTCATGCACGTAAAGGAAGACAAGAAAAAAAGTGGAAAGACAATCCATAACTGCTGTTATGTAGAGAAGACATCCAAGGCAAAAAAAAAAAAACGAAATAAAAGAAATTATTCACAAAGCTTTGCCTTCTTTGAGGTCAGGTGCCGAGCGGGGCTCAAATCCCCGCATACACTGTTATGAGACAGTTGAATTTATGTGTGCTACAACTACTCGTCACACTTTTGTCTTCATGCATGTGCAGAAAAGCAGAAATAACAGACACAACCATAACCAGCATGTTCCTTTTGCATTAAAAAGGCCAACTTTAAGAGTTAAGATGGAGTTGTTAAAGTATAGTGAAAATGGAAATGATGACAGCTACTCTTTTTCTTTTTACCTGTTTGTGTGCAGGCACTCGGCACTCCCGCCCCGGATAGACCTGTGCATCTCCAGGACCTCACTGTCATTGGCATGACGATGGGTGAACAAATGAAAAACAACACAAAAGAAGAGGATGGCAACTCAGACAGGTAAAGTGAAGTTATGAATGACAGAAACCAGGAAATCATAATTCTGAGATTTCAATCAAGTCTCCGTTCAACAGCAGAGAATCCCATATGGAAAAGACTTAGAATAAACCTGTGCATACACTCCTGTAGTAAATGTTCATGTTTTACATACAACTCTTAAGAAAGTGGCATGCAACGCCACTACAGTGTGCACTTTCTATTTTGAGTCCAAAAGTGCATCTGCAATGAAAAGGGGGCTGTGCACTGTCTATGATGGCTTAACAGTAGAAAAGCTCTACACCGTCCACATTCACTGGCTGCAGTAGGAAGAATAAAACACTGACCAACTCCCACTCTGTGGGCAGGTTTCACATGGGCGCTGGTGAGATCGTTCAGAATGAATCTGGAGTCTGCAGCTCCGAAATGGAAATTTCCATCATGTTTTTGGTGCAAGGTTGTGCAAACATAAATGCAGTTTTACATTTTATGTGTTTGGACTGTAGTAAAATACGTTTCTGTGAGTCATTATCATCAACAGCAGCAGCACATAGTATGGCAGCCGCCATTGTGACGAGGCACGAAGCACAGCGACCAGCTGCTTCCTCTCCACACGTGACAGTGTGTCATTTCCTTTCAGATGCACTGTTGACACTGTTGATGTATTTGTGGAAACTAAAATAATCTGTGTCTTTGCTTGAATAAGCTTGATTCCTGTTCACTGAGGTTCGTTCCTGAACTGCAGCAACTTTTTGCACAGCATTGCTCTGCTCATGCTCTGCATGGTTTGAATACATCGTCAGCACAGCGGCAGAAACAGCGGCATGTTCTTATCAAGCAGGGCTGTCACGTGTTCTGTTAAATTCTCTTTAGCTTAGAAGAGTTTAGTATTACGTGTCGTAAAAGGCTCAACAACGTTTGTTGTTGTTGTATTTTCACAATTTGCCGCGATCAGCGTGAGACTATTCGGTGTAAATAACTGTCTATGTAAACAGCCACACTCGCACACATTTAATGTGCACTTGATTTAATTTCCTACAATTATATTGCATGAAGAAACTGCAAAAAAGGCCACTTTTATGAGTAAACAGATTTAAAGATATAAAGGAGACAATAACTGCACTGCTGTAATCTGAAACTAAAGCATCCAGCATCTAATTCACTCAATTATACACAGAGCAAAGTGGTGGAATCTGCCCAAATCCAAATCCTTAATCCTAAATTTGCATCATGTGGGGCAAAAAATTCTAAGAAGAGGAAGGAAAAAAAAGAAACTCTCCAAAAACCCAAGTTGTTCATAAACACCTCCACATGCAAGGAAACCCAAGATGCACACGAGGATTCCCAGAAACTGCTTCACAGCAAAAAGACCATCTGACCATGAAAGACACAATCTGGCGACTCAGAAGTCAAATACCAGTGCTGTGCGTGCGATACAGCAGGAAGTAAAACTTGAATCAGTGTAAAAACTGAGAAAATAAAGAAATTATTTGTACATAACTCTAACCCAGAACCACGGCACCAGCAGTACACGGGTGTGTTTTAACAGTCGAGTGGACGTACAATATGTGTAAACACAGCTTAGACTTCCTAAGTGTTCCTTTCTGTTGCTCTACATATCTAACAAATCTTTTTAATTAATGCAAAGAAGAACAGAGGTCCAGTATTCTTACAGATGCAAGTGCAGCACATGCCATGTTCTGTGTGAAGGAACCCGAAACTTTAAAATACACATAAAACTTCAACATTTACCACAAGTTCTTTTTCTATTTCTTTTCCATATGGGTAGTTTCACTCTGTTAGTAGTATTAGTAGAAAATAGTTTGGCAAGATCACATTACACACACATAAACAAAAACAATAATCAGCCTTTGAGAAATATATATAATTGTGTCAAAGCCCCAGAAGTTCATGTTTGATGATGGCCAGTTTCGCTGTTAGAGAATCAACCATTGATCTGACACATGTCAATCTTTCTTTTATTACAAGTAAAAAAGTCAACTAGAAGAGATTTTCACTGCCCCGCCCCTCATCCTGAAGATCCCAGGAGATTCCAACAGCAGGTTACCTGTCCTCAGAGTACTCGTAGTCCGAGTCACCTGAGCGTTGGTGCTCCAAGTGGGGCTCGTGGTAATGGGAGGGGGAGTGGGAGTGGTGGCGGTTCTGGTGGATCTCATCCAAACTCCTGATGATGAGAAAACATGTCATTTCTATATGTAATGTGAAAATGAGTGCAGTCATTAAAAGAAAGAAAATACGATAAAATGAAATAACTGTAAAGTTGTGACTTTATCATGTTTATTCTCGCTTTACTGAGATCTGACTGAAGATTTGATGTAGAGACACGATGAGCAGGGGTAAGAAGTGAGATTGAAACGTTCTAGGTAAATGCTGCCTGCACTGCAAAGCAAGATTAATGTGTTGTTCGGGCATGTTGAGCCTAAAGTCAGAGTTTTCAGTACCAGGAAGGTGGATGCCTTTTAACCTGGCTAGATCACCATGGCAACTGCTGTGCTGAACACAAGCTAGAAGAGCGATTAGGGCACATTACAAAGTCAATCAGTCCATTTGTTGGTTATTTATCACCAAAAATTCAATGAGTAAAGATCCTTTCACACACAAGTGATTTGTCACTCTTCGTTTGGCTTCGGGACAGTATCAGAGCTGAGCGCACCGAATAGCTAAAAGTTTGAAGTTTCAGAGCTCTAAGATGTCGATTTGACATTTGAGATGAGCTGCAGCCTGAGCGTGCAAAGGGAAATAAATACATTAACTCAGGAATTTACACAGCTAATGATTTTCTGTCAGCTGTGCTCTGTTGTGGTGTTTTCTGGTTTACAGATTTGTTTAGCGTATCAGTTAAGGTCCCTGAGTCTTGGACCCAGAGGTTTGAGTTTGGCATGTTTTGGGGTTTTGTAGTTTTACATTTTTTATTATTTTTGTTGATTATTGTTTTATGCTTCCGTATTCTGCATTGGTTATATTTAGCTCTCTGCTGCTTTATAGTTTTAGTTTTATGTGTTTTCCTGGACGTTTTCCTGGAGAGAGGATACATTACCCAAGTTCAAAGACAGTGTGATTAGACACTGATGTACAACTTTTATTATTGTGGGAAAAAAGCAGAAAAAATCTCCAGATCAACCACCCATGAAATGTGACCCATGTTGTGGAGACCCGGCACTCAATCAAACATTTTAGATTTGAACTTCTGCTGCACTGCCAGCTTCTCCCTGGGTTAATGAAATGTTAACAAGAGCTGAGGTGGTTTGTCTCTTCCAGCTGTTCCAATTATTGAAATATATAGACAGCATCATCAAAAGCATCCATATGTGGGTCTCCAAAGAAGTAAATTCATTAAATATTCCCCAAACTGGGATGGGATCTGTCAGAATGGTGAATACGATCTACTCTTTTTCCCATATATTTTTATTGAAATTTTTTATAGTACAATACAAACAAATGTTGAACACCCTCACATTCACACATCCATCCATACATCAAACCTGCCTACATCACATTCAAATGTAGAAATGAGCATAGTTCTCACAGCAATACAAAAATACAATGGGTTAGGATAGACAAGATTCTCCCCTCCTGTCCTTCTTCTTTTCCTTTTTGTTCATAAATGTCCTTCACCTCCACTCCCTAAAATAGTCATATATGGCTTCCACATATTCACAAAGTCCCATTGTTTGCCCTTGGCAATATATGTCAGTCTTTCCAGGCCTAGAGAGATTGCAATTTCCTTCTTCCAGAGTCCCATGGAGGGAGCATCCATACTCTTCCAACATAGCGCAATGGCTCTTCTGGCTTGAAGTAGTCCGTAGTCCAGTAATTTAGTTTTTTTCCCCGATTGCTTAAATTCCCTTGGATATATTCCAAGTACACAGAGTTTTCCTATTAAAGGGATTTTTACCTTAAACACTTCAGACAGATATTTGATAACATCTTTCCAAAAGTCCTGGATTTTAGGACACTCCCATAGACAATGAAGAAGAGTTCCTTTTTCAACTAGACATTTAGTACAGATGTCCGGAATATCATTGGACATATGATGAAGCTTGACAGGTGTTATATAGGTTCTCATGAGCCATTTATATTGCAGTAGTTTAAAGCGTGTGTTTATTGTTTGTTTTTGTGCTTTTAAGCAAGCCTGGTTCCAGTCATTTTCATCTATGTCCTCTTGGATCTCCCTTCTCCAAGCATCCAGTTTATCTGCTGCTGAGTCTTTGGAGGAAAGCATCAGTAAATTATAATATATAGAGAGAAAACCTTTCCCTTTTGTATTCTTAACACATACCTCCTCTATTTTCGTCAATGGTGGAAGTTCAGCAATCCTTTGCAGTTTTGATGACAAATAGTTTTTCAATTGTAAATATTTAAAAAAATGCTTTGGGGGTATTAAATATTTTTTACACAACTGATCAAATGTGAGCAGTATGCCATCTGCATATAGGTCTTTAATTTTTTGAATGCCTTTATTTTTCCATATTTTAAATCCCCCATCACTTTTACCAGGCGTGAACTTTTCATTTCCCCAAATAGGGGTAAATTGCGAAAGCGATGGAGGATCGCCCACATATTTATGAGCTGCATGCCAAATTATAATTGTATTTTTCAAGAAAGGGTTCCTTGTAGTTTTTTTTAATATCTTAGTGTCTGAAGAATATAGAAAAGTGTGTAAGGGAAGATCTGGAACAGATTTTTGCTCGATGTCAACCCAGGCTGGAGGTGTTGTTGGGCAGAAATAATGGGTGGCTGATGTTAGTTGGGCAGCCATATAATACCATCTGAGGTTGGGGACTTGGAGACCTCCTCTTTCATAGGGCAAGTAAAGTAGTTGTAAGCGGAGCCTTGCCTTCTTATTATTCCAAATAAATTGGTTAAATAGTTTGTTTAAACTGTCAAAAAATGAAGCTGGTAGGGGCAACGGAAGTGTTTGGAAGTAATATAAAAATTTGGGTAAAATTGTCATTTTTAGGATATTTATCCGGCCTATCATAGATACAGGCAGGTTTGTCCAACGGTTTAGCATTTCCGTGACCTCTCCTACAAGGGGATCATAATTTATTGAGGTTATGTCCTTGAGGCTTGGAGTGATCCTAATGCCTAAATATTTAAAGCCTGTTGTAGTTGTCTTAAATGGGGTGGCCACCACAGGGCTTCTTCTTTCTTCCTCATTAAGAAACATTAATTCTGATTTAGAATTGTTAATTTTGTATCCTGAAAATTCTCCAAATGTTTTTATTAATGTTACTAAATTAGGGATACTATCTTTCAGATTAGTCAAAAAAAATATAATATCATCTGCAAATAAAGAAATTAGATGGTCTCTTCCTCCAATTCTTGTCCCTGATATTCCTGCATTTGCTCTCACAGCTATGGCCAGAGGTTCTATTGCTAACACAAAGAGAATTGGTGACAGAGGGCAGCCCTGCCTGGTTGATCGCTGTAAATTAAAGGGTTTTGATACGTTATTATTAGTTAAAACTTGTGCTGTTGGATGTGTATACAATAATCGGATCCATTTCAGGAATGTTTCACCTAGTCCATATCTGGGGAGCACTTGTAAGAGATAATTCCATTCTATTCTATCGAAGGCTTTGCACGCATCTAGTGATAGCAGCGCAGTGTCCTCCCTATTGTTTTTCTCATAAAGTACATTGAGGACACGTCTTATATTATGATAGCCTTGTCTCGTTTTAACAAAACCTTGTTGATCGTCTGTTATCAAATTAGGCACACATTTATCTAGTCTTCTAGAGAGTGCTTTACACAAAATCTTCGTATCACATCCCATAAGACTAATTCCCCTATAAGAGGAGCATTCAGTCGGAGGCTTATTTGGCTTCAATAAAAGGGTTATTGTAGCTAATCTCAGTGAGTCTGGGAGTATTCCGGACTTATATGACTCCTCATACATGTTAAGAAGTGGCAGTATTAATTTATTTTTAAATGTTTTATAGAATTCCATTGGAAGTCCATCAGGACCAGGCGTTTTACCGCTATTCAGGTCGTCTATGGCTTCTGACAGGTCTTTTATTGTTAAATGACTATCAAGGGCTGTTTTATCCTCTTCTGAGAGGGTTTGAAATTTTAACTGATCAAGAAATGCATCTTGTGTTTCTCTGTTTCCCGTATATTCAGATTGGTATAAAGATTGATAAAACTCTCTGAAATTTTCATTTATTTTTAAAGGGTCTGTTGTTATAATACCCGATTTGGACTTTATGTGGGTGATGGCCTTTTCTGCTTGCATCTTTTTTATCCTCCAGGCCAATAATTTTCCTGCCTTCTCTCCTTGGTCATAAAATAATTGTTTGGTCCACATTAAACTTTTTGCCACTTTCTCTGCTGTTAATTTATCATACCTGGCTCTTAGAATAGTCAGATTGTTTAGTTTAGTGGGATCATTGCTCTGGTAAAATTCTGTTTCATTAGATTTAATTTGCCTTTCTAATGATTTTAATTCTTGGTTATATTGCTTACTCTTGTTGCTACTGTAGCTTATAATTTCCCCTCTTATGTAAGCTTTAAATGCTTCCCACCTAATACTAGCTGTGGTTTCATCTTTATTTATTTGAAAATATTGATCAATGCAAGTTTCTATAAATTTGACAAATGATGGGTCCTTTAACAAAAATGTTTGCATCCTCCATCGCTTTACACCTTGATCAACTTCGCCCAATCTAACTGATAGACATACTGCTGCGTGATCACTAATCACAATACTGTTATACCAACAGTTCTCAACACAAGGTAATAACTCTGTAGAGATAAGAAAGTAGTCTATCCGCGAATGACTTTGATACGAACTAGAATAACATGAAAATTCCCTGTTATTTGGATTCCTTGTTCTCCAGACCTCATTTAATCTCAAATCTTTCATATAGTTAAAAAGTATTTTTCTAGTCTGGGTATGAGTAGTGTCAGTTTGAGACGACCTATCCAGGTTAGGGTCCAGGGCGCAATTGAAGTCCCCTCCTATGATATAAAGGCCCTCCAAGGTTGATATTGTGAGAAATAGATTTTCATAGAAGGATGGGTTATCCTCGTTGGGGCCATAGATATTTATCAGGTTTATTTCTAACATGGAGATACGGCCCTGCACAATTACATATCTCCCATTTGGATCTGTAATCACCCTCGTAGTTTGAAATGGGATTGACTTATGTATAAGAGTAATGACTCCTCTGGCATGTCTAGTAAAAGAAGAGAAATATACCTGACCCTGCCATCTTTTGGTTAATAAATGTATCTCTGATGCAGTAAGATGAGATTCCTGTAGAAAAATAATCCTAGAGTTAAAATGTTTTAGTCGGTTTAATACTTGTTTCAGTTTAGCTAACTTCCGTATCCCCCTAACGTTCCAGGTCGTAATGTTAACCTTCAAAATGTTCTCTTTAGTTGTCCTCTCCATAAAATATTGTCAGACTGTTCACTTAAATAAACAAAGTAAAGGGAAAATTGAAGAAGCAGGTTTGCACATACATTCACACACTCACACATACCAGATAAAGAACTTGTAAACAATTTCTGATTGAACATTTGCATTTCCTTGTTGGAAATGTCTCCCCCCTCCCTTGAACAAATTATTTGGAGGGCGTTAATCCACATCACTGAGGAGTAACTAGTCAACGCGACCTCTCCAAAACCCCATAAATCAGACAGTGTACACTAACCATATAATGATACTGATTCTTCCCCCATAATAAAGTAAAGTTTACCCTTGGTAGGACAAAACAAAAAAAAAAGACTTAGGTGAGGTTCAGCTGTTAATCTACAACCCAAAAACGATTGCAATCAAACTTAGAACGAATATGCGCTTAAAAACGCCCAGTTATGGTAACATAAGTCCCACATAAATTCGAGCTCAAAATTTTATCTGTCTCTTATCAGTGACTCAATTACTGGTCGGTTATGTTGAAGCAGAGGCAGTCTTATGGAGTGTCTTAATGGTTAACCTGTTGTTTAACCAACTCACTGGTGATGAGCATCCTCTGCTGTTTCCTTCGGCAAATTCTTGTAGAATTTTTCGGCTTCTTGAGGTGTTGAGAAAAGGTGGATCTTCCCACCGTACAGGATTCTGAGTCTGCATGGGTTGTGCTGGAATCCACGGAAGGCATTGATATCAATAAACAGTTTGACAACCGGGTGAAATCCCCGTCGGATCCGAACCGTCTCCGCAGACAGATCCTGTGCAAATGTGATCTTGGCCCCATCATGTGTAATTTGTTGTTTTCTTGCTTCCCGATATACCAGTTCCTTCTCTTGGAATTTTAAGAAACGAATAAGCACCGCTCTGCTCTGGTTTGGTTTCCCAGAGGCAAGCGTGCGATGCACTCGCTCCAGTGTGAATGACTTGTCGGGCGCTAGCCCCAGCCACTTGGGTAGCATGATGTTAATAAAGTCGAAGAGTGATTGTTGCCCCTCTGCTCCCTCTTTTATGCCGAAGATGCGCAGGTTCTTTCGTCGTCCGCGGTTTTCCAAATCATCTGTTTTGGCTTCAAGAAGTGCGATTCGTTTGATAGCCGAGTTCAGTGACGTTTCTGTTTTCTCAAGTGTGCTTTCAACTTCGGCAATGCGGGCTTCGGCCTCTTCGATATGAGCCCCCTGGTTCAATATGTCTTGCTTTACCTCCGAGACTTTACCCTCCAGTGCAGTCACTGCGCTCGCCATCCCAGTCAGTCTTATATCGATGCTGTCCAACTTGGCTCCAAAATCCGACCGGAGTGATTTGAGTTCATCCAAAACCTCGGCTATGCTAGCCATGTTAGCATCTGTGTCGGACGTTGATGGTATAGCGCCTGTCTTGCGTCTTCGGGTAAAGATGTCACACTGTTTCACAGATGAAGCTTTTGACATGTCAGTGCCGTATATTCCAGACCACACTAACAGCATATGCAAGGGTTTTTTAGAGAAAGTTTGTACACTGTCCTGAGAGCGACCTCGCTAAGCTGCCATCTTAATGCTTGGCCACGTGACCCCCCCAATACGATCTACTCTTTACATCTGGCCAGCTGTGACACACAGAGTCTGTCGTGTGCCTGGGTCATTTGACCCAGTGTGTTGTGTTCTTGTATTTTCAAGTCATTTTCTATTATGGTTCATGGTTAAGTCCACGTTGGTAGTCTTGAGTTTAATCTGCGGTGCCTAGGTTGTTCTGTTTAGCATCTCTGTTTTGCCCTCTGTGTCTCTCTCTGTGTGTCTGTGTGTATATATGTTGTGTGAGTTCTTGCGTCTTGTTTCCCTTGTTTCATTCTATGTCCCCCCCTGCCCATGTTTATCCATGTTTCCCCAGTCTGCCATGTCTCTCTTGTCTCCCTCTTTGCCTTTCCTCCATTTCTGTGTCATGTTCCTCCGTTTCCTGTTTTATTGTGAAGGTCTCCGGCTTCCATGTTCGGTGTGTCTAGTTCTGCTTCCCCTGTGGCGTCACATTAATTCGTGTCAGCAGTGTTCCCCGTGTGTTTAGGTTTCACTTTTTAGTTTTGTGTCGCTTTTTCTCCCAGTAAATAAAGCTGTATTTTGGAGGTCCCGTCTCCGTGAGTCTGCATTTTGGGCCCTGTCCTGCCTGCGTTACACAGCTGTACTGTTTACAGTTTTACTGTTAAATCATTTGTTACACACAGCAGCCATGCTCAGGCTGAGCCCTGAGCTTCATTTTGGTTTTTTAAATCAATTTTTTTTCTTAATTTCTGCTTAAATTCAAATCCATCCATCCATCCATCCATCTTCATCCGCTTATCCGAGGTCGGGTCGCGGGGGTAGCAGCCTAAGCAATTAAATTCAAATAGTGACAATAAAATACTAAATAAGCATTTTATATTTTATTATATGTTCATTTAGTAACTAAAAGAACCAGCAGGGAATCTGGTAACGTCACATCTCAGATGGTTTAGTGCAGCGGTCCCCCATCCCGGTACCGGGCCATGAGAGTTAAGGCTCGTGTGTGAAATTTATGGTTTTCAGGGTTTTTATCGTTAATTTTTTTAATCGTTGTTATCATTAACTCATTAACTTTTATCATTAACACTTTCCCAGGGCTTTTTCCTGTGTGTTATGAATAAATCTTCTTTTATTTGGTACCGGTACTGGTTTTATTTTGTATTTATCCTCACCAAATAACACAAACAGTTGGCTAAAAGTGCTTTAGAGAATAAGATAGAGACCCTACAATAACAGAGAGAAAGCACCAACAATCAGACGACACCCTGTGAGCAGCGACAGTAGGAAGGAAAAACTCCCTTTTAACAGGAAGAAACCAACAGAAAGAGGCTCAAAAGAGGGCAGCCATCTGCCGTGACCAGAACAATGCAGCAGCGGACTTGTCGAGCAGTAATCCTCGCAGCTGCAGTCCACAAATTAACAAGCAACGTCAAGCTTTTCTTTAGGGTTCCCCCACCTGCCAAATCATCACTCAGAGTTCAGCAGGTAAAACTCCCCGGTGTAACTCACCTTTGCATGGGCACGTGTGCAGGCCGAGACCGAGCTCTGCACGTGTCCTCTCTGTGAGGCGACACCGAGCGCGAGCGGTGCTGGACGGGTCGCTGCTGCTCGGGCACAGCCAACGTGCTGCCCCGCTCTCTCTCCCTGGAGTTACGCTCTGCGCCTGCACCCGCACACAGATCCAGTGTGGACACACAAACACGTGCAAAACAAGCAAAATACATGTTTCAAGATTCACAGATATAACATACACACAGGAGGGATACAAACACTCACACACATCCAGGCATTAGTTGTGTCCTTAGGTAAGGGTGCACCAGTTGTAATGAGTCAATACTACTCGCTACCGTTACAGGTGCCATTCACCTACAGACTGTAAAACATCACATCTGGATGTTTTACAGGCAAATAAGCAGCTTGCAAACGCAGTGTAGCTGGTCATGTGACTGTTTCTGCAAATGTGTCTGTCAGACCTGAGCTCAGCTTGTTTTAATCCCATGAAGTGGCTGATGAGATGACAGATCAGACATTTACAGTTACAAGCCTACAAAGCTATAGTAAGTCACATGATACAGAAAAAAATGCAGTAACAGAGCATTAGCCTCATTTAAAGCTGAGATCGGCAGTAATGTTTGAGTCTTACAGGAAAAAAACATCTCCTGTTGTGTGAGAGAAACCTACACTTCTCCACCTCCTCCTGGCTTTGTGATGGGAGACTCTGGCCAATCACAGGTCAAAGAGAAGCTACTCTAATTGGCCCTTCTACAAATTCATGGGAACTTCCCTTTACTAAGTGGCAGATATTCCTGAATTAAAAGTGGCTATTCCACCGACAGCAACTACGTACATTGCAAAGCAGCCCAAAAAAGGGACATTTAATGCACTAAAACACATCTCATCTCAGGAGCGAATGACAAACTATATTCAGCACCTCTCATTGCTCCCTGGATTGGTAAGATGCTAAGTTAAATTTTCTGTGATGGTCTTGATGTAGTTGGTTGTGGACGTAGCATGGATGGCCTTCTGGCTGCTGGAGCTGATGTATAGCCTATATATGTCTGATGGGGTGGAGTTAGGACAGTTATAGGAGAGAGGGGGCTGCAGGACATTTCATTAAGGAGTCAAAAAACGGTGACGCCATCCCTTAACTAGGCTGGCAGAAATCCTTGACGTTGCTTCTAACCCTAACCTAACTTTATATGGAATGGTTGAGTGGCATGCCAAGACATTGCTCCCAATTTAGTGTGATCTCTTCACCCATTCGTTCATTTTCTTATACCACAGAAGGGTTGGGGCCAGTTCAAGCTAACATAGGGTGAAAGGAGGGGGGTGTATGGCTTCTGACCTCTTCACATTTGGGAACATGTGACATGCTATGATTTAAAAGTTTCATTAATGGTTAACGATACAGAAAATACTCTTGGCCACCAATGCAAAGATGTAAAACTGCAAACTTTACTTTGATTTAACCGCACGTGGGAATTACTGGAAATGGTATACAGCAATCTGACAAGATTCTGGGACAGGAGTGTAGAGCGCAGAGGCCAGTGGTCACTTTGCTCGTCCTCCTCTAATGGCTGATGAACACCCACTTGTGTTCTGCAGAGACACCGAGACATTGGCTCGGTGTTTTTTGGGGGCGGGGTTTGGTCTTTCTAGACGTCTGCCAACTCTAGCTTTAAATATGAACGACAGGATGTGAAACAGAACTGTGCAAAGTGAAGTGAGGCGAAGGTCTCAATCATGACTTGTATGGATCATTAAAGGTAGCAGCCAGTTGGGGAGCTTCTAAGAATACACAGGAAGCATCGCTGGTTGGATAAGTACAAAAAAACAACAACCTATGTATAAAAACTGACTCTCAAGATGCAGTTAGGTATACACTTGCACTGCAACTAAAATTAACACTTTTTTTTGCCAATGAATGAATAGTTGAGTGAATGAATTCATCACCTGTGGTGCACGATTTAAGCTGTGGCTAAGAATTGTGGGTATTGTAGTACAGAGCTCTGTTATTTGAGGCAAAACAAAATAACAAGGAAAAGAAAATAAAATAAAATCATAGTAATGTTCAAATAGTATCCTGATCATACTTGTGGCATTTTAAAGGCTACCAAAAAAATTAAATAAAATTGCATTAATGTCTAAATCAATGCACACTGGAACTGAAGCGAGGGCAGAAACAGGCAGCCAGCAAAGCAGCTGTAGCTAAAATGTCTTCTATTGTCTGTGTTCAGTGTGCTTTCAGTGAAGTAAGGAGCAGGAATAGAAGCATGCAGGATTGCAGGAGACGTAGTGGAATGGCAGTGAACTACTGCAGCTCTGCAGTGCAGCATGCACTCAGTGCGTCGGTGTTTCTAAGACCCAGCAAAAGAGGAGAAAATGCTCATGCAGCCTCACGCAAAAATTCAGAATCTGCACCCCAGTAAGAAATGTGATGATTTGCAAAATACTTTCGGGTGTTTTTGCTGATTCAGCTTGAATTAATTATTTTAATTTAGGTTAAATTTTTAGAAATTTATAGAAGCAGACCCAAAAGGTTTCCACAGGACATGAAGGGAGGATGCACAAGGATGCTCTCTCACGCAGTGCTGGGCACCTACAGGCTACTACGAGGAAACGCTCAATAACCATGACCCCCACCCACCTTTAGTCACTACTATCAAACCATCATCAAACTCTGTATCAATGATGCGATGAGACCCTGCACACATACAAACGCACACGCAAAACACCCACACACAAGACAGGGTAAGGTTGAGAGATTCTCCCACGCTGAGAGGGACACTGGAGAAGGCTCAGAACAGGAAATGTTAGCCACCACGCTCAAACACTGTTGGTTAAAGGACACACAGCCTGCAAATAAATGAACACACATACTCTGTAGTTTCCTGCTGGGGCTGTCTCCATGGACGTGTCTCCGTGGGAGGTATGGAGAGGGCTGTGGCAGAGGTATAGAGGACACGTCATGTGTCTGGAGCTTATACCAGTGAGGAATGTCGTCTAGCAAGGCCGTCTCCAACTCTATGAGGATCTGAGGGGGACAGAAAGGGAGGTGGCACATGAGAAAAATGGAAAGTAGAAATCTTCACACGTGTGAAGACATTTAAAAGAAAATCAGTTTCATCCACTCAGAGAATGAAACTTTAGGCAATCATATTCAGTAAATATACAACAAGTTAAATCCTATGTTAGGCAGACTTAGCAAATTTTGGGTGATGGGTGTTTCTCACAGTTCCCCCTGTCATTCTCTCCGCAGACCGGTATTTGAGAAACATGTTTGTACCATTTAATTTTTAAAAACCATTTAAAAACTATAAAAACTGTTTTCACTTTCTTATTGCTTTTAGAGTAACAGTTCTTTTGAAGTTTATATTCTTTTATCTACTGTTTTCTTTAAGTTTGTATTGCTGTTTTGTGACTCCTGTAAGTAAAAAATCCTTTATGGATAAATTATGGTTGCTTGCTATCATCTTCATCTGTAATCAGAAGTGTCTTTAATTTAAAACATAGTAAAAATCCCAAGATTTCCAGTTATGGGATATTGGGAAACATTTGGGAGCTGGCAGAATTATTTATTTAATTATATTATCTGGAACTATTGATGTAAATGATCAATACTTGTCTGAATGAAGTCAGTCAGACCAGATATCTCTCATTTCTTCTCCAAAACAGCTCTGGCCTGCTGTTTCAACCATCTATTTATGAGAGGCAGCCAATGAGAGGAAAGTCTACTTAAGAGCCAAGAGAGGAGGAGCTTAAGAGGGGAGGGGCTAAAACATTGCTTCGAACTGAAGAGCTGGACTGGGAGGCATTACAAGATAAATAACAATTTGATAGCATATTAGTTCATTTTGAATTTGATGGCAGCAAGACAAAAGTTGGGATGAGGGAACAAAAGGCTAGAAATGTGAGGGCAGGAACAGTTTGCAACTAATTAGGTTAAATGGTAACAGCTCAGTAACATGACTGGGTATAAACGTGCATCTTATAGAAGTACAGAGGTTCATCGTGTCCTTCTGCATTCTGATTCCAAAAGCTGCCAGACAGGACAGGATTTAAAACACGTGCACCACATCCTCTGGACTAAAGAAGAGTTCAAACACTGTCAATGCTCAACAGTATCTACACGTTTTAGAGCAATGTATGCTTTTCTTTATATGACATCTACACTGACATTCAGGGAAGACCTTCCATTTTGCATCTAGATGATGCCAAACTGTATCGATTCCAACAGCATAGATACCGCAGATACATGTAGTAGAAGAGTTTGTGTAGTGATTAGGCCTACCTGAGGTTCAGACTAACTAAAAACATCTGGAGCATCATGAAACCAAAGGTTCCACAAAGAAGAACCAGGACTGTTAAGCAGCTGGAGTCTTCTATCGGACAATAATGGGACAACATCCCTGTTCCTAAAGTGCAGCAAATCTAGCAACTGGTCTTCTCAGTTGATCTCCACCTTATTTTTTTAATTTTGAAAATGTAAAAAATACGCTATACAAACACAGGCCATTTACCATTTACATATGTTTCTTCTACTAAGGTTAAAATGTGGATTTAGGGAATTTGATGTGTCTATTACATGTTTTACAGTTCAACCAATAAAATGGCTTTGATTGGACAGTGGCTGTCACGCACCTCGCCCAGGAATTCACTCTCCTCCTCCTGGACTCGAGGCTGGTCCCACACTGTGATCTCCAGCATGCGCTCTCTGAAGTCTCGCCGATGAACGTGGGAATAAATAAAGGTCTGGTTCCACTTGGGCTCAGCGCTCTTTTTCACCGTTTTAGTCCGTCGTTTACTCTTATCACTGGAAGAGAGAAGAAATCATGGATTCATTCAGTGTGCAAGAAGGAGAACAGTATGGTTTTTTTTTATTGTTCAAAATAAAAACTATAGATGAAGAAATACCCGTGAGATGCTCAATAAGTAAAAATGAACACAATGAGCTGACCTCCTATCAGGCAGGAAGTACATCTTGACGTAGGGGTTTCGAGGTCGTCCGTCTGGTCGGGGTGGCAGGTCTATGGCTTGAAGGACGTTGACAATCAGCTGATGGCCCACTTTGTCGTACCACAGCTTCACCTATAACAATGCATAAAGGCAGTTAGCATCCTTTTCAATCTATATCCAGTCAGATGAACCTCATTGTGTTTGTTCCTGATACTCACAGAGAGCTGTCCAGGCAGAACCAGAGGAAGGTCTCTGAGAGTGCTGGGACTAGTAGGGGACATCACGGATATAGATGGACGGTCCATCTTCTGGGACTCAAAGGAGCTGGAGCCTGCTGAGGGATCAACAGAATGAATAATAGGAAAAAACATTAACTGAAAGCACATTTTAAAATATAAAGCCTGTTAAGCTGGTGATATAAAAACTTACTAGATTCTAGAGGAGGGTGGGAGGACTCTGGGATTCTTGGGATGTCTCTGTAAAAAGCAGAAGAGTCACAGAGTGTATACAAATCTTCCCTTACTATATGTCATTCAGCTGGCATATATCTCTAAACAACAACAGTTTCTAACACAGTAGAAGAAGAACAAAACCAGTCAGTCATATTAACAGTGTGGGGAAAACAGCAGGTGGCCAAGGACTGAAGAACAGGTGGAAAAAAGGGGATGTCTTTCTTGGATCTGAAGGATTTCAGGGAAGATACATTGGGAAGGGGCTCCACTCTACTTACTGATGTGCTCTATACACTTTTCTCAAGAGGTGTTTGGACATAATTCGGTTCACAGAGCTTTTAGATAAAGGAGACACATCAAAAGTCCGTCAGAAGGAAAATCAAAGCCGTGGTACTTTAACAATGACCAGTACACATTAGTAACAACAAACGCACCCTATAGGTCTCGAAACAACAATCTCCACTTGAGGCTCAGCCTTGGACTCGAGAATGATGTTGTACACTTCTTTCTTGGTTGCTCCTGGCAACGACTTCCGGTTCCACTGCAACACCTCATCACCTGAAAACAAGATTAATGCTTCTTAAAGTCAAACTGAAAAATCAAATGTCCTCAGTGTGCAGTTAAGTGCAGCACAACTTTTCTGCTGGGTGCTCCACACAAAAACCCGACGATGATCGGTCAAAGGCTGTATTCAGAAAATGGACATTGTCACCATAACATCACCCTTTGGTAAGAAAAGTCCTTTTGTGAAACTTCAAGCTTGTCTGACGCTGGATGACCGAGGGGTGGACACTTAAAACTTGTCAATCACACGATTAACCACAACCTGTTTCATCCTCGTTTCTGACTTTAATGGAGAAAATAATTTAATTTAATGTGACTTTAGTGTGGAAACAATTTTATCTCATCAATCTCCAGACTTAAAATAAGTGGTTGTCCAGCACATTAATGTGACTTATTGCCGCTTGCATCTTTCATGAATTATCATGAAAAGATCCAAGTTGTCAAATTAGACAAAAAAAAAACACTTCTGAGAGTTTTCAGAGACTGGAAGGACTTTTTTGCACTTGATGAGGCACATTTCTGTCTTTTTATCTGCCCATTTTTACATGTTTGGTTTGGTATGCCAACCCACTATTTAGCCCACCATAAAGGTCACTGCTGCCTGGGTTTTCTTGTTGGCTCCTTCTTTTTTTCCTGACTAAACCCACAGTGACAAAGCATTTTAGGTGAGTTACGATGATTTCCGACCTGTAAATTGAAAACGGAGCTCTCAGAACCTCCTCAAATGTTTTTTCCCTCTCAGGAGTGATTTTAACACTATGTTCAAGCATAAATAAGGCCCTGGGTTAATACTTTCAGCAGCAGCTGAGTCGCTGTACAGTCAAAATTTACAGCCAGAAGTAGTCCCGTGACCTCAGCACTCCATACATTACTCCATTATTATTCAAATCATGACACAGCGTGGTCAGATAAGCAAAATGTAGCATGAATGATGACTGCTTTACTGCAGAACTGTACACATTGCCTGTTTATACATTCTGTGCTTCCTTATATATGCTCTAATATCACTTTAATCCCAACAGCTGACTGCGGTTGCTTACTTTTGCCCACATTCCTTTTTTTTCCTTTTTTAAAATGCTTTGAAAATTATTTATCAGTGTAAAACTGGCAAAACCAAACTCCTCAAAATAGCACTCCAGTAAAGGTCTGGTATAATGTGAATGCAGCACAAGCAGGCTGGTTGATTGCTTGAGTTCAAGTGGCAGCTCCCACAGACATTACACCAATAAAAACACCAGTATTATTACTATTCTGTAGGCCACCACAAGCTGCTACAAATGTTTAGCATTTTAGCATTTAACAATTTCAATGACAAGCACACTACTCATGCCTGCAAAGATGACAGGTACATACTGATGTCTATGCAAAGGTTGATCTCACATGCATTCCTAGATGAAAGCAATACTATCTGCAGTTCTGCAGCTCCTGCAAAGGAACAACATGTTCTATTTTTTGTACCTGCACGTAGGTGTCCCACGACATCTGCCAGACTCCCTTTTTTAACTTTGGTGATGAAGGCCCCAAGTCTCCCTGTCTCCGTCATCTTCCCTCCTACCACCTGCACACAAAGATGAGACAGACGTACGATAAGATCAGATGTCACTCCGTCCTCTCCAACACTGCCTGTTGTCTCAGTGAGGACAGATCTTAATGTGAATGAATCCCTGCTTACTTTTAGTCCCAGGAGAGAGCCTGCCTCACGGGGCATGGCTGACCTCTTGCTCAGAGTGATCCGCCCAATCAGGTGGTCACCCTCTTTGGATGGCTGCCACGAAACTGGATGCTAAAGGGACAAAGACATGAGGATGTTTACAAAGCACATTATCAACTGTAAATACTGGTAATTTGGTCATGGGTCCCATGCAACATTAGACTTAATATAAGTGCAGCTATATGTGAGGAAAGGGATCAGGGCAGAGCTTCAGGAACAACCTGACTGGTGAAACTTACATGCCAAACTGCAGGATCTAGAGGATGACAGTCCCAGTCACCTGCAGGGAGAAAGAGTTCGAGAGGGAGGAATTAGTCATTTGTCTAAATTATGTTAAATGTAATTGTGCAGGTTGATTCCAAGCTACAAAAAACTCTTAGAAAGATGACTCAGTGATGCCATTAAAGACTGCGATCTGCTTTAATTCAAACAACATAACTAATGGGTTTATCATCCCATTTCTGTTTTATATGCCAGGGCCTGCCAAAGGCTTTCTTTGAGGTAGGTTTAATTTTAAAAAGCTAAAAATTCCATTTCGCCATCTATAAAAATGTAACTTAATTTACTAAAATGATCTGAATTCTCTTACTTAACAATACTTTAGACTCCCTGTTGAAGCTCCAAAGCTCTTATATTTTAGTATTTAGTTTCTGTTAGTTATATTTTTTATTGAATTTTTATTACATTTTGATTTAGTAGGCTTGCCTTCTCTATGTCATCCTGTATCTTGTCAAGTGTTTCTGTTGGTGATTATCTGCTGAGTTGCTTCCTGTTTTATTTTAACAGTCATCTGTCTCTGGCGTCTTGTGATTAGTTTACTCCCTCAGGCATTGTCTTGATTGTCTTCAGCTGTGTCTCATCGCCCTGCTGTGTCAACTTCCTTAATAATTACCCTCATGACTTGAAATAGTGCTGTTTTCCCTTTTCTTAGCGTCTCTTAACGCCGTAGTGATGGTGTGATGAAGGCCTGTGAACGTGTCGGATCTTTCCAGCCAATTGCTTCACCAGAAGGCAGATCACACAAAACCCTGTTTAACAGCTCATTTTGAACTAGTGACATCTGCTGGTCATTCGATGTGCTCCATAATCTCGTTGCAGACTGCTGATGATCATCAGAATCACCTCAGACCACAAAAAAATTCCCGCATCTTTTCAACCGCTCAAATCCGGTTCAAATGACATGAAGCAGTCACGTCATTTCAGAGAAAGGGTTCCTCGTTTATCTTTGGTCATGTGGTTTCTGAAGAAAACAATACAGGTGTTGGGATGGGCTTTATTTGGGCACGCCCCCTGTCCTTGACACAGGCCTCGGGGCTTAAGCATCAGACGAAACATCAAAATTATTTAGCCTGTGATCATTCCCTGTGTGCGTCCTCCCTTTGAGTCCATGTGGATTTAGTTTTGCTTTACGCTCCCATGTGTTTTTTGGACTTTGCAAACAGCTACAACAGCCTGTCTTCTGGATCTGTGTTTGGGTCCTTGGGACCTGCTAGCTGTGACTAAACTGTGCTCAGATGTTGTCTACTGTGGTTGTCGATTTAAAAAGGGAGGAGCTAAAACCCTGTGTTCCAACAGAGGATGACCTAAGTAGCTGCACCACACCCCAGTATAAGATAGATGAGGATTATTCTGAACCATGAATAATGCAAAGCTACTCTAGATTTTAAGAATACAAATATGGAGCTGGAAATGGGCAGCACAGTTTAGTGCTGCCCAACAGCAAGAAAACATCTGATGGCGATTTTAAAATCCTTTGAGTAACTTCAGTTTGAGGTACGTGGGCAGGCAGAATAATTCACGTGATGTTTTTTTGCAAAATGCCTGCAGGGGGGAGAGAAAAGAACTTTTTGGTGGAAAGAGTAGAAACCAAATGAAGCCTATACAATCATGGTTGATGGAGAAATCAGGAAAAAAAAGTCTGAATGACTTGAGCAACTTTAGTGATGCTAACTGGAACACTCGAGAGGAAAAATGCTGATGCCACCGTTTAGTGGATGAGCAAGCTGGGCAGATAGCTCTTTATTAACAGCTCTTTGTAGGTATCATTGTTTAAGACAAACACAGCATGTAAGTGAAAGAGGCTCCGCTCAACTGAAGATTGACCAAGTCCCTCTTACTGTCCTGAAGGCAGTCCTGGCTTACTCTCATTGGTAACTGACTGATATGGAAAAATCATCTGTTTAAGAGGAGCACGTGAGCATCCACGCTATCACCTGACCCTTCTTCAGCAGCTCTCTCCCTAGTCCTTCCAATCCACATCAGCGTTCTTTGGTATTTGTCTGTTTTAGTTTCCTGTTGTGTGGACTTTCACATTGTCATTTTCTCTGAGCCAGTTAGAGAAAACATATCAGCCTCAAAGCCACAGCATCCTATACTTTACTGGGCCTTCATGCAGCCACTGTCTGAAAAAAGCTTTTAGCTCTTCTGTCTTTGAGGCAGCTTTATGCCCGGGTGTCACGTCTATACTCACAGACGGAGCTGTGTGGCTGAGACGAGCATATTAAGGATCATCATACAGCCAATAACTGATATAACTCTCTGAAACATGAGCGTTTGGCTCATAGGGCTTGACCACACATAAAAGGTTTAATACCAGCAATGCTGTGGTAATTTGTTAATAGAGTGCTTCAACATCAGAGTTGAATTGAATTTTATTATCATCATATTTATACGTGGATCCTAATGGTGATACACAAACCCATCTTATCTTTTTTATCACTTTTTGCAAAAATTTAACAAATGTTTCATTCATTATATTTTTGCATAAGTAAAATAACAGAATGTCACCTGAGCTTTTGAGGGCAAAGTTCAAATACGGCTTTAAACTACACCATATGACTTAGTAACTGTGTATATATGACAGAAAATAAGGAGAAACATATTAGAGCCAGGGTGGCACAGTGGTGCTACAGCACGGTCACTTAACTGGAAGAATGCTCTTGAATCAAACCTGCTGCTCAGCCTTTTTGCATCATTTGCTTTCAAGTTCTCTTGACATGCATGTTAGACTGCATTAGTGGCCATGTATTGCATGAACAATGAATAAAATGAATGGATGGACCCTGTTTTTTTAAGATATCTCCAGATCACAAGAGTTACCACTATATATTGTAAGGTAAAGGACATACAATAATAATAATAAAACAATTCAGCTCAACCTAAATGACTACACTAAACATATATATATATGTATATATATATATATATATATATATATATATATATATATAGAAAGAGAGTGAGAGAGAGAGACACACACACAGTAAGACACGAGCCCTGGATTGGGAACGTGTCTGTTTTATTGAAATGACTGGTGACTCCAGTCATGTGAGATTTAGAGGAACATTCAAAAGAGACCTCCACTGAAAAAAGTTTACGCACATGGGTTAATCTATGTCTTGGAAGCAGAGCCTTCGTGCTTCCGTGATAATGCTTCTAAATAGCTGACAAATAAGTGCCTTCAAGAGGAGCTTGAAGATGAGTGCTGATTGGTGGGATTTGATGCAGTCTGTAGAACTTTTTAGTTACATCTCAGATCCATGTAATGACACCTAATTTCTTAAACCAAAAAGATCTCTGGCCATGTCTAATTTAAGATGACACCAGCATTAATCTGACAATGCAATGCCTTCCATCGCACAACGCATGCTACATATTATCCTGTGACTTTTTCTTATTGCCAGAGATGGTGAGAGTAAAAGGATACATCCTGTTTTGAGGCCCAGCTAGCTAAAGAGTGTTTAAAACAGCTAATAATCCCAATCCACACCATCTACACATTACCAGTCCCTAAGTTATAGTAAGCTGGATTAAAACATCTGGAACACCATCCTTCTGGGACTGACCAGTGAGAGATAAGCTGATGCAGTAACTCTGCCTCCTGAACCCAAACACTCTTGCGTGGGTTATTTTAGCACAGCCCTTGATTTCTGTTAGTGCGGGGAAATCCATAAGTGCCAAGAAGATAGCAGAAATCGTGTAGCGTGCAACTGCAACCAGGCTTGAATTTAGTCGGTGGGACATGGTTGGCTGTTGCAGCTGGCTGTTAGCAAAGCATTACATAGCCAGCGAGCCACTGACCTAATTCCACAAATCTGCTGGCCTAAATCACAGGGACTCTCCAAATAAATGAGAGCTGTCCTGAGAGCAGCAGGGTTTAGCCACAGCACAGAGGTGTAGATGACACACAGGGATAGTAATGCACTGCATGCTGGGTGGGCACTTTATCCTATCGCTTATCATATAGTTTCACAGTCCAAAACTAGAAAGTGTTGGTTTTAGAGTAATCTTGGGGGTCAAAATATATCTGGCTTTTCTCACATTGTTTGTAATTCCACTACCAATGCAGAATGCAGTGGAAAATATATCTATGAAGTGTGAGATTATGTTTTTATTTTCCCTTATATCTGATCAACAGTGGTTAAAAACTGTGGCAGATCTCTTGTCCGGTCTATTGATCTGTCTGTCCCCCAGAGTATTAGCAGCAGATCAGATTTCAATTAGTCATCAGATCTGCTGTGACTCTAATCTTGCTCAGAGCACGCCGGGCACACAGTGTCGGCATGGTTCTTGACAATGATGACAATACAGGAGAGACCACATTAAAGTCCTGTGTGTTTCATTTACACAGAATGAGGACTACATGAGGAAACAAAGTATGAACGTGTGGTCTAGATAAGACCAGCCAGAGATCATTAGCAAAATATAATGAGAAGACTCGTGAGTGAAAAAGAAGCCTCAACAAGTAAGGAAAAGTTTCTAATGTACAGAAATGGATGGTGGCTAACGGTGTAAGGAGAGGTTCAGCTTAGTAAGCACATCTGCCTGACTGACCTTTCTCGCTGACACTTTCCATGTCCACGTCCTCACAGCTGGTGTACTCGGGCGTGGAGCCGCCCTCCTCCTCTGAGCTGCTGATGGACATCTGCCTCTTGTTGACTCCGCGCTTGCCCTTGTATGACTGTGGAGGGGGTGGCCGCAAAGACTCCGACTGGTCCGAGCCCTGAGAGTCCTTCCTCAGCAGGTTATCCACCCCACCCTTCTCTCTTGATGTCCGCGTTCCGTCTTGGGGTCCATGCTCCAGGCGACTGTTGTTTGGACCCCAGTCTGAAGGCACAGGTCCCCCAAGTTGGGACCCTGATCTTCCCCCTCCACTGGCAGGGGGAGCCCCACCTACAACCCCCACGGTCCTATCTGCGGAGTAGGCCCTGTGATTCTCCATGAGGGCCTTGCGGTCTCCTTCCCCACCTCCACCCCTCCTGGCAAGACGGTTTTCCGGCACCTCTCCTGTGCTGCCTCCACCCCCACCCCCTTCACCAGGCCCCAGTCCGACCTCATTTATTGCAAGATCACTGTGTCGTCGCTCATGCCGCACCTTCGACACCTTGGCGTGCATGCGCATCTCCTGCTCCTCCTTCTGTGGTTTGACTGGGTATCTTGCCAAGTTGGGGTCACTGCGATAGCGGTTCTGAAACTCCTCCTCGCGCCGCTGCCGTTCCCTCTTCTCCTCATCCTCTGGACGCCTGCGGTGTGTTTCTGAACGACCCAGGTTTTCATCCCCGTCCTCGTAGTCCTGAGAGTGGATCTTTTCCAGCCGCCTTCCATCTCCTAACCGTCTCTCTCCTCTGTCTCCGGGACCCATCCGCTCGTCCAGAGATGACTGTGAATGCAACTTGTCTGCTGGTCTCCGGGCAGAACCACGTCCCATGCCTCCCTTACCGTTTTGCTCATGGAAAGAAACTGGCCTTTTCCTAAATGAGAAAAGAAATTAGGTTATTTTATAAAAGCAAATACAAACACAGGAGCATTCTTTGCATGCTTTTTGACAGAAATATTTTGTGCTTTTTATATATTCTTTCTTTTTTTATTTTCAAAATCTTCTTAGTTCAGTCACGAAGGGCTATCAACAGATTAAAAAACTACTAACCAGGATGAGACAGCTATGAATTCTTACCTAACACACCCAAAGAATTAAAACAAAGGGATTGAGTCAAAGACCTCTCAAGACCTGCCTGTGACCTACCTTCTTCTCTGGTTAAGCTACTGCAGACTCAGAGCTACATAGCGGATTAAAAAACACAACAAGGGCTTCAGCAAATTAATATACCATGAAAACTGAATCCTGCAGTACTGCTAGCTTTCACCAATTCCTATGTTAAAAATGAAAAGAGGCAAAGGTTGTAAATAAAGAGGAATCTCACTTTTCTCTTGGGGGTTCACTTTGAGAGCGAGAGCCAGGCATGGTGTCAGCACCCTTGAGAGCAGTGACACCGCCGGGCGGATGTGTCCCGTCTGGTGGCCCTGTGTTGGCGTTGGTGCTGGACGGTGGGGCTTGGGACCTGGAGCGGAGTAGCTTCCTGTCCCGTTGGGCCTCACCTCCCGTGGCTGGATTGTTTAAAGAGGTGCCCAGGCTCCCGGGCCGCACCCCTGACCCCGAAAACCATTCTCCTGATTTGGTGAGAATCTCCTGTTGCTTACGGCACTGGTTGCATACCCACATTACCTGGAAAGGTCGAAAGGGAAGAAGATTTTGGCAAACTCATTTCAAGTCACCTCTGAACATCCACCAGGTCACCAGCAACACATCTGGGCTTAGCACTGAAATGGTTTTTTTTTTTAGTTTGACGGATGGGCAACATGCTTAAAAGGTACATT
Source organism: Astatotilapia calliptera (assembly GCF_964374335.1). NCBI lineage: Eukaryota > Metazoa > Chordata > Actinopteri > Cichliformes > Cichlidae > Astatotilapia > Astatotilapia calliptera. The sequence continues at coordinate 3,638,930 of NC_137427.1, forward strand.
TTCAGAAACTTTCTTAGCATCTAACTTTCCATAATTCCATAAAAATAGGTGGATTCTAACTTTATCCAAACCCTACCCCTAACTCCAGATGGGTTGTGGGTGACCTGCTTGATGTCAGGAGGCCAAATCTGCAGCATTAAAACATCTGTACAACGCAGGTGAACTTTAATGTGCTTTTAACTTTGCTGGAGCAGAATCCGTTTTTCATAGACATTAAGAGTCTTGCTTGTGTATCAACAAACACCCAACTCTAATATAAAAAAATGCCAGTCCCATACTTGCTTCTTTCCATCCTTTGCAAAAACAAATAAAATATTAAAGAGCACCATGATGTGATAAACTCTGCTGTTTGATCTATTTTCTGTAAACACAGCTTGTTGGAGGCTGTGGTCAGACGGTCCCGTAAAAGATCATGCTTTAATCTAAAAAAGCTCTAATTTTATCGATAATATTTTTATGATTTGAATTTAGAAGCATACCTCAGTTTGCTGATTAATTTAAAAGCAAGAACTGAAAGGGGGAAAAAAACAGACTAAGCGGGCTTCAGCGGCTCCACGTGGACATCATGATCTCATCTACAGAACTGTTACACCTTCATGGGTACTGCAGCGTTCTTCTTTATTAAGATGCATATTTTTCTGGATTGAAGAAGATAATATAACAAAAGATCTAATATAGGAGTTATAAGGCCAGACAATAATAGAGATACAGAGCACATAGAACTGTGATTTCTAACTGTGTCACATGAAAGTTCAAACATTTTTGCTCCATGAGGCCATCAATCATTCTTACAACTGTTAAAACCAGCTACAAATTAAGAGTGACGATTACACCGATTTAAGATAAAAATGATTAAATCCCAGTCTTTATCATCTAAATCAAACCCACAGACAACATCAAATACTCACATGTAGCCATGGCTACAGAATATCACCTCACTTCAACAGCACGAAAAAAAACAGGATTTATCTCCCTCCGTATTTATAATCCCGCCGGTTTATTTTGCGAAGAATAAATCCACCGCAGAGAGGAAACACAGTGGTCCTTTGTATTACGTCGCAGAGCCTTGGCACAAAGTGAAAACAAAACACCTCTGGGACCTTTGGAAAGCCCCAAAATGTTACCCCTCCTTGACAGGCAGTGAGGTGTGCTGTTAGCAGTCAGTTTAGCAGTTAGCTCTCAGTGAGCCAAAGCACATTCATCATGGCCTGATTGAATCCTAGTTGGCGCATGTCCAGACTAATCTAAAGTAAATCAGCTGCCCGCACGGCCCACAGCTGTCGGGCAGCCGCCCAGCAACACACTACAGTCTCTTTCTCTCTGTGTCTTTCTCCACCTCAGCGGAGGGGCATCAGATTAGCAGTGCCCAGTAATCCCATCACCCTTATACAACTCATCATCAGCTGACAATGCCAGCTCACAATTCATAGCTTTTAACCTATAGTGCACCATGCCTCCCCTCCTTAATGTGCATGATGTATAACATTTAACCCAACAAACATCTGCCAAATGGCCAAATCTTATTATTTTGATACCAAATGTTAAACCAACTTTTAATTGTGATGGCACTGTGGCAATCTTTCTTCAGATCACCTACATCCCAGCTTTTTTTGGTAAGGCGCCAACTGTAATCTTTACTTTTTTCAACCAGAAATGAGCTGAAGTGCTTAAACTTACTCTGCACATGCCAGGTAAGATCGTCCCCGTCTGGGGAGCTGGATCATTTCACTGTGTTAGAAGTTTTGAACAAAAGTTAAACAAAACAACTGATGGTTTCTAAAAAATCCAATGCCAACCTGCAGGACCGTTCTGGTAGATGTTTATGTCTCTGAATAGAAACATCAGTGACTTCATCAAAAAATGCAAAAACGATGTTGGTCCATCTTAAAAAAATAAAAACCAAAAGCCATGGATGTGTCAGGATCCGAATGAGTGGATCTGGTATTTTCACATTGCCGTCCTGTTTGTCTGGGCGCAGCCCTGGTTCCTCACCTGCCCTACTCACCAGCGAGGCTATATTTAAGACCAGCGCAGCCATCTATTCTCCGGCCAGTTCGTCAGCTACCTCATGGTGGTAACCACGCCTCATTGTTTCTTGTTTTTGTGTTCATGCTCTGTAATTTCCTTGTGTCTCCAATTTCCTTGTCAAGTCCCTGCTTCACTCTCCTGCAGCTCAATTACCTGGACCCTGGTCTCCTTGAAGAGTCTCTACACCCCGCCTTGGTTCCTTGGTATTCCCAATTTCTACCAATATTTCATTCTGAATTACAGCCAGGTAGCGCACCGCTAACTCACCTCACCTCCACCTTTTGTTACGCTAAAACAGTTGTTCACCTTTGCGCCCATTTCAGTCTACCCTGACACCTCACAGCCATTCAGTAAAGCGGTAGATCAGATTCTGGAGTTGGGGGTCATACTGTCAACATTCGGGGCCCCAAGGTAAGCTCTAACCCTGTGCCTTCTTGCATTGCCTTACTCCTATGATGTGAAATTATAATGTGGGTGACCAGGAGCTGTTAGCAGTCAATTGGCTCTAGAAGAATGGCGGGACCTGCTTGAAGGAACTGAGCAACCTTTCACTGTTTGGCCAGACCACAAAAATGTAACCTATCTAAGAACTGCTAAAAGACTTAACATCTGCCAAGCCCGTTAGTCTCTGCTCTTTGGTCACTTTAATTTCTCAGTCTCATATTGTCCAGGTTCCAGGAATATCAAGCCTGATGCCTTGTCCTGCCAGTTCCCCCTGTTGGGGAAACCTGCAGTCAGCTGAGACTGAAGAAGTCACTTGGATGAGTGACGAAACGTTTCTCCAACTGAAAATGTCCAGATGAACAGAATCAACCTTTTGAGATTTCCTTACCTGGATGATTGAGCATGCATGAAGACAATGATTGTTATGATTGCTCCAACCACTGATACCCTCTCACAGATCATGGTCATCCATTCCACTAGATTTTGTCACCAGTTTACCTGCATCTTCCTGGAAAACAGTTATTTGTTCCATAATAGACAGATTTTCCAAATCAGCTCATTTGATTGCTCTAGATAAACTGCCTTTTGCCTAAGAGACTGCCAAGCTTCCTGTTGATCATGTTTTTTAGACTCCACAGCATTCCTATGAAGATTCACAGGTTTGGAAAGCTTTCTGCTCTGCACTGCCATGGTCAGCCTCCATTTTCTGAGTACCATCCTCAGTCCAATGGCCAAACCGAGAGGCTCTGGAATCAGCTCTCTGCTGCATCACTACACAAAACCCAGCAACCTGGTCTTCACATCTTCCTTGAGTAGAGTACGCACAGAACTCACTTACCTCATCTGCAACTGGTCTTTTGCCCTTTGAAGCCTCCCTAGGTTACTGACCTCTCCTGTTCCCATAAGTCGAGACTGACCTCGCGGTTTAATCTGGTCCAAGTCCAATGCATCTGGACTTGGACCAGGGAGGATCGTCAGTGCCGCTACACAGAACGATTAAGATCTAATGCCTGCTCCCAGGTATGAGCCAAAACAAAAGGTATGGCTCACCGCTATGACATTCCTCTGAAATCGCTTTCCCGTGAACTTGCTCCACGTTGCATCACTAAATATAAGAGATTGAATGTGTCCTCATTCCTGCGGCAGTTAGTTCTCGGACGCTCACTTGGTTGCCTTACCCAGAGCCTCACGACATCCACCTGTAAGTAAGCCCGCAGAATCAATATTCCTCTCTCCTCCTTGCATTAACTCCTCATTCTCAGAACTACAGACGCCCTCTTTCCCAGTGCCTCCATGTCAGAGACTCTGCACTACGTACCCTCGTCGTGTCATTTCTAATCTCTGTGTTCGCAATAAAGTTTACTAATATCTTATGGCTTTTCCGTTTGGTGTCTGCATTTGGGTCCACTCCCATGTTCTGGCCTCAGGCCCCCCTTGACAGGATGATCCATGACAAGGTCTCTGTGCATGGACCCCAGCCTTGACATCCGATCACCTGAAGACTTCAACGTGCACGCTAGACAGTCAAACAGGTGAAGACAGAATATAGACTTTTATTGGACCCCCTATCATGGCTCTCACATCCTGCCTCCATCGTTCTGTCTCCCTTGACAGTTGGAGCTTCTACATCAGTAATGCAGACCAGGACTGCCCTTACAATAATGGGCTAGGCCTTCTCCAGCTCATAAGAGTCGACTAACATTGAGATGGATGCACTACACGGCTGTGTTCTCAGCCCCCTCCACTTCCTCCATTCATTCTACATCATGACTACTAAGCGCAAAAAGCCACAAACATCATTGTAAAGTCTGACACAGCAAAAACTGTTACTGTTAACATCACAAACGACAAACACAGATAAAAATGTCCCTGGATTGAGAGACTCAGTTCGTCCTGTTGTGGAGAGAGTTGGTTTTTTATCCTCAGTGGAAGTATACAGTCTTGCTTTTATTTTTGATTTCATTTTTCTTTTTTGAAAACACATTATTATTTTATAACCTAATGCATACCACAGTAAAATTTCAGTAAATCATGAAGGCATAAAAAAAATAGATACCACCCAACCCCAATCAGGACAGAGCATTTTCAGCACTTATTGAGCTTCATTCAGCACCATCTGCAGTGTGCGTTGCTTCGCAAGTTGTTGCCACTTTCATCCCCAAGCTTTATCCTGAAATTAGATCATCATACAGAAGACGTGTGTCAGTGTGCTCTGGATCCAGAGAGAGACATTTATCAAAGCACACCTCTGTGTATGCTTCAAACCTTGCACCATGGATGGGGGAGGGTAGTAAACAATAAAGAATTTATAGGAACACACGCACAAACAAACACACACACAAACACACACAAAGGGGATGTAATACATTTAATCCTTTACTGGAGTGATTGCACTCTGTGTTCCTAGATAGCCTGAAGCATGTCGTAAGGGGAATTAGTGTGTCAGTGTGTATATGCTGGTGTGTCATTGCATAGATATATACATACACCCGATAATGAGTGTGCGTGAGAGAGACACAGCATGATGTGAGACCCTCCAATCAGCTCTCTCCGTCCATACGCAGCCCACTCTGGTGTCACCACGGGTTCATGTCGCAGCTTGACTGGATGCCGCGGAGTGAGGACGTGTCTGTGCAGATGTGCATTACAGGACTTGTATGTAGGACGCTTCTCAAACCTTCATGCCTGGAAGAGTGTGGCGTGGGCGACTGCCTGTAGGCGAGGTGTGTGTGTGTGTGTGTGTGCGTGTGTGTGTGTGTGTAGGCAGTGTTGTTGTTTCTGTCGTGTAATAATGTCAACCTCCTTCTGCCTAAAAATGTGCTTCTCCATGGTAACCAAATCACAGACAAGCCAGTGAGGGAAAGGGCTACAAAGCAGTGTGTGTGTGTGTGTGTGTGTGTGTGTAGTGCTAAAAGGCAATAACAACAAAAATTAAAAAGATAAAATTGTCACCTGACAGATAACCTGACTGCAGCTTTGGCAGGATTCAAAAGAACGTGATCATGGTCTCATCTCTCCTGTTCATTTCTTCTGTTTCTTTCCTCTTTTAACCTTTAGTTCGGCTTTCCATCACATTTGTTTTATCCTTTCTTTCTTTTGCCTCCTTATTTACAACACTCATGTTTCTCTTTTTCTATTTCTTTCCTTGCTATTCATTGAATTTGATCTCTTTCCCATTCTAACCTTTCTTGGCTTCATTGGTTCTGCTCTTTTTATTTCCATTTTTATTCCGTTTTCCTGGTTTCCTTGTTCTTAGTTTTTATCCTCCCCTTTCATATTTCCTTTTCTTGATGTGTATCCCAATTTTTTCCTTATTTTCTTTCTACAAATGTCTTTTGTATTTTACCCTTCATACCTCCACCCAGCCCTCTGTTTTCCTTCCCTCTCTTCTCAAAGCTTTGACTTCTGTTTCCTCTTTCCTATTATTCCTCAGCCCTTCTCTCCTCTCATTGGTTTCTCCCCTCATTCCTCTTTCTCCCCTCTTCTTTTGCATTTTTCTTTTCCTTTCCAATTTCCATTCCTTATTTCTTATCAATAAATCTTTCTTCCCTCCTCCACCTTTCTCGTCTTTCCTCTCTGTTGGTTTAATTTCCCCTCTTTCCCTTTCTCTTGGCTTTTCTCTTTCCATGTTCTTTCTTTTCTTTCTAATCTCTCCTCACTTTCTCGCCTGGCTGACACACCTGGCTGACTTGACAAATGAAGACACGGCACACCTGTCACTCTTATGTCTCTAATTCTCCACCCCCACCCTCTTCTTTTCCCACCCCCGGCGTCTGGGACGCCCATCTGCTGACAAAACGGGAAAGGCGTGCATCGCTGCAGCAGCTTGGCCGGCGGCGGCGGCGGCAGCAGCATTTGACGAGAACAGCATTCATTTAGGCCTGAACTGCGCGAACATCAGCTTTCCTTAAATGGGCAGAATAGATGGGAGCCTTGGGGATGGCAGATCAGTGGGGAGACGCAGTGGGCTTTCAGTGTGCGCAGCGACCCCGCCTTCAACACAAACACATGCCTCGACAGGATGACATACGAGGCGGTGCTGAGTGTAAACTGCCATCATTCACGGGGAATGGTAAATCGTGAATGGTGAGAAGAACGATGACCGGCGAAGACATAATGCTCCATTTCCACTAATAAGGCTGTAGATCAAGTCTGTAAGCAGGCCAGACCCACTCTGTGGTGAGGAAGACTGAAGGAAAAAGCAAAGGTGGCGTGGCTGTAAATCCACACCAGTTTTCCACTTCCGATCTTGAAATGCCTTTCTCACCACGCTCTACATCACCACGCTAAAAAGAGCTTTTAAAACCACATAGGATTAAGCAAAATTACACAATGTGGTCACGTTTCCTCTCACGCACGTTTGGGAAAAAAACCCAACATACATTTCTCACCAGTTTAACAACATTTTAAATGAAAAAGATGAAAGTGTTTTGTGCACTAAACGCAGCAGTGTCTGTGGACAAAGTGCATTTTTTAATTGCATTAGAGAAGACAGTGATGCAAACCAGTAGTGTAACAACGGGAATATTTTCTATGGCTGACATTGTTATTGGAGTGACCAAAAAACCTTGCATGTGCTCACCAAGCATTCCTGTTGTCCTCATTTCCAGTGCATATGTTTATTCTTCTACCGCACTAGCTTTGCTTGATTTACAGTTAAGAACAATCCTTGTTTGTCTCATACTTGGCCTCGGTGCAGCCCTTCAATTCCAGTTTAAGGCAACTTTCTACTGATTGGTTGGATCTTGCAAACTAAAGACCAGCGGGTTCCTGTGCTCACAGCCACAGCTGAACTAATGTTCTGCATTTGTAATCAGCTTATATACAACTTTGTTTAAGTAAAGGGAAAGATTATGGGTACGTAGCCAACACAGAAGTCCTTGTGTGCCTTCCTTGAAAAAACCCCCATCAACACAGAGCCTGACATTAATGGCGATGATGCTCTACGTATGTAAGAGAGGGGGGGAAATCAACAAAACAACATAAGAACCAAAAATCCTCCAAAAAGCCCACCGGAAGCACAGGTAATGGCTGCAGTTGGCAGTTGGTTTCACTTCACTTCACAAGTTCTTTGTGTGCATTTATTTTGTCTTCTCCACAGCACAGGCTAAGTTAGAGGTCCACCAACAACACAACTACAACATGTACACAATGGATCTACAAAGTTCTGCACAGCATTAATACACAACCCCACCGGTCCCTTCAGATGACCATATAAGGAGACCTGCTATCGCTGATGTCACACATCCAGAAGAGTAGAAAAAAACTTTTTCATGTTGGAGCCATTCTGAGATCTTAATTAAGCAAACATAGAGGAGAGAGAGATTTGGATTTCACATTTTGGATATGAAATGTAGCAAAATGTTTACTTTTTTCTGGCTCCTGTCAGTCGTTTATCTGATTTTCACATCATTCTTCTGATTAAACTCTGTTTGATCTGCTATTTTTCTCACAGTAAAGTCCAGCAAAGTTAACTCGATTTCTCTGTTGGTTGAAGATCTTATATCTCTGTGCTTGATTTATGAGGAGCGACCTCACTGCGTGAAACCCAACCATGTTTAATAGGAGCAGAAAATAGGAAAAGAACAAGAGGTCCTCTTTTAACCCTGAGGTTTGTTTAAAATCTGACTGCTTGCTGATTGCTCTTGTTTCTTGCCCAGTTGGACTCTTTGAACTCAGCAGTAGAAGCAGCCACACAAAGTGTGTCCAAGAAACTCTTTGAATTGTTTACGTGGGCCTTCACTTTCCAGCGAGGATGATAATAATAGGAGCTGAAACAAATCACTTTAAGCATTAAAGGCGCGTTTTCAGATTGTTGACACTGACGTATCCAGTCAAGGAAGTCATTAGAGCTGCACAGTGTGCATGATGGACATAGCCATCAGCTTTCAAATCCAGGATGTGTGTCAAACCTTCCTGCCTGATAAACTGTTTTATATCTAAAAAAAAAGGGTGTACAGATTTGTGTCGGTGTATCAGCAGGAAAAGAGAAAAGGCATAAACTGAGACAATTAAAGCAGGGAGAAAGCGCGCGTGTTACACAGGCTGCAGATTGAGTCGTGTATGAGAGGAGAGGAGTGAAGTGTGCAGAGAGAGCAGCAGGTTAGTCGCCTATACTGAGAAACATGATGGAGATTATGCAGTGCTTCCGCCCTTCTGGTAAAAAGCAGTGTGAGCACGACGCACTGAGAGACAAAGATTTAGCACTGGTAGTATCGGTGTGTAGGAGTTTGAATGTGTTAATAGTAGCTCGCAGGTCACGAACTCACTGAATGCTTACAAATATGTACGCACACAACAGCTGCAACCAGATCAGAGAAAAACGAACAATGAAGAGTGCATATAATAGTTTGGAAAAGCCTTAACGTGGCTCGAAATGCATTTTTCATTGGCACTGGAAGATGTCAGGTGTCTGTGTTAGGAGCCTGTCTGTTCTCCACTGGGAGGCAGTGCGCCTCTACAAAGCAGACAGATTGTCAGCAGTTAGTTCAGTTTCTGGAAGCCATCTGGAGCTGACATTAAACACACACAAACAAACACTCAGCCATTAACAAGCTATAGCACCAGCAAAAGCAGGGCAGCTTCAAAGAGAGGGCCATGAAACACACACCAGCTTCTTATCACACTGCAGAGCTCGCTGTGGTTTCCGTAACAACCTGGGGACTGTTTAAAACTAAGTCATCCTGCCTTTTTATTTCACGTTTCAGACTATAATAATCATAGGTATCGTGTATCATGTCCTGCAGACAGATGGCTGTTTCTGCTGCACGTCTACAGCCCAGAGGTGCTCGAGAAGACTGGCCATTTTTAAGCGCCATAAGATTTATGATTTATAGTCCTATTTCCGCAGCTGTTGGGGTCACCTCTCTTGATTTCTATTCAGGCTTTAAACTGTAAAACAATGAATCCTCTTCAGTTCTATATGAGGAAGGTGCAACATCAAAAAACTGAAACTCACTGGCTTTGACTTTCTGAATTTCTCGGCAGTAACAACACTTTGGCAGCAGTTTGCAGTGACCAAGCATTAACAGGAAGTGGTAAGAGGACAAACTGGAACATACACATACATATAAATATATAAATATACCTGGGCCCTTCCCGTCTCCCCATGGCAAGGCTGGTCTGGTCTCAAACACACAGGCAGGGAAAGCATGCACAGGCATGAGTGTGCATTCATTATGCAGATAAAAGGTCTTTCTCGCATTCTTATATGCATGCCAGTTGAAATGCCAATCTCCCAGACCCCCTTTTTGTTTTATCTAAATATTTATTCCTCCCCTTCACAGCACAGCCATGCCTACAGCCATAGGAAGAGGGGTCAGGATGGCTCAGGATGGCTCAGGATGGCTCAGACGCCCCTGCAGACAGCCTATGTCATGGCTCATGCTCGCTCTGCCTGTCAGTTACTTTTCAGGGTCTGCGTTCATTCTCAGAATTAGAGTGCTAATACGGGGTCACCAGCCAGCTCCTCTAGGAACTCTTAAAACCGATGGCGGGTCTGAAATCCTCTTCTGAAACTGCGAATGAGCACAGACCCGTGTGTGGGAGGAGGGGACAATAGTTGTGACCCATGCAGCAAAATCCATGGATTGTCCAGCAAGTCTTACCCTGTCCTTCACTATGAGACACTTTGCAGGGGGAGGAGACAGACAATGGAAACAGAGTTAGTCAGGATTTATACGGAGAGAGTAACCGCTGAGGAGACAACAGTTCCAGGTGTCTCCACCCTGGATGGTACAGTAAAGGCTCAGAGAAATAACCAAACTATATGAACTTTCAGAGACTCCCTTTGTTCAGTTAAGTCAGTAATCCACAAGCGGATTTGTGCAAATACTGGCTACGTTCCAACCCAATAGCTTGCTCTCTTGCATCTGATACTGCTGTTTTCTTGTTTTTTAAATGACAGATGACACCAATGTGTAAGAAACTGAACTTATTTGGTTTTGCATCATATTTCCAGGATAGAAATCAGCTCCAGATCTAAACGCAGCCAGCATTTCCTTCCTTTACCTTCGAGTAGTACAGACGTCACGTTCACAGCACATAGAGAAAGCAGAAAAAAACAAAAGAAAAAAGGATGCTAACCACTTTGTCCTCCTTTGTGGCATGCAGTCCAGGTAGCAGGGAGAATCAAGAAAAGTGAGGAAGGGGTGGGTCGGAGTAGGAAAGGAGAGAAATAAATGATAAAATGAACGGAGAAGTAGAGGAGGTGAAGTTGGGACGTGGAAGAGCGGACAGATTGTGAGAAGAGAAGGGCAAATGCATGAGGAGAAAAAGGAGAAAGAGGATGTGGTGCAAACATCTGTTAGTTACATTCTGCAGAGTTATTTCACATACTTCATAATCAGAGTCTGAGGGCAGCGGAGACAACAGCACGCACATGTATGTGATTGCTGACACGTTAGGCTGCGGCGGCATGCAACGTGCTTGCTCGTGACCTGCGACAGGATCAGGATGTGCCATGCCTCCTACACTAAAAGCAACACAGAGAACTGTTTTGGTTTTTTGGACACGTCTTCCCTTTTAACCCATTTTCTGGATTTATGCACTGCAAACAATCTCAGGTCCTTTAAATCCAAAATATTTTGCTCATTAAACTAATAGAGTAAGCGCCCAGCGTCACGTAGAGGCTAAGCTTTGTGGTTTGTGTGTCGCTGTGATGCCTTCTGCAGGGCACAGGGCAGCACTACACAGCTCTTTCAATCAGAATTAATTAATTATTACACTAAGCTGCTTATGAACAAGTAAACGTTTGTTTCCTGATAATTTCTCCCTAATTATTTTGTTTTTATAGTTTTGCAGAGCCCCTGTATGGCTGAGAATGGATCCTTGTCCTTTTGTCAAAAGAGTCTCTAGCTTTGAGGCTGTGAAATTATGTCCAGGAAAGTGCAACATACTGATGTCGTGTACAGCGTGATATTTTACCCAGACAGTTTTTGTAGTACAGTTTTAAAATTATCCCCCAGAAAACAGGTTTTTGATATTTACTTCATGTTGACTTTAAAATGGTTTATGGAGTATTTTTACGGCAATGTTCTAAAATTACATTTAGTACTCGTCTTTGTACTGTGGTATTTTTTTAATGACAAAAAGCCGGTTTCTAGCCAGCTCACTTTTAAAGTGTATGTAGTGCATTCATTAAAATGCACGTGATGAAGTGCATACAGTATATTTATAGAGCACTAAATGTAATTTTGAGGTACAAACTTCTGCCTGGAGGAAAATAAAGTGTTCTGCTCATGTGGAGTAAATGAGCAGTCTGTAGGCAGGAGAAAATTTTATGTGATGCAACAAATCTCACACTTTCCTAATGCTGTTATTTTGCATGACTGGACAAACGGGCCGGGACAGAGGCAAGCACTGCCGAGACCATGAGAGCGTCACTTCTGACACATCACTCCCACATAACACACACACACACACACACGCTCGCTAATGCACATACACAAATAGAGAGAAGAAGTGGAGCACGACTTGCATGTTGCGTATTCCTTGTAAGGACTTATTAATGAAATTGTCTTGTGAATGCAGAAACTTTTAGTTTAAAATAAATAGAAAACAAATCTTAGAAAGAATCTTGAAAAATGGCGTATCAGCTTTAGGAGAGACGGACCAGAAAAATAAAGGGGAAAAATTATGTTCTAAAAATATCTATTAATGAACTGTAAATGAGCAGATTTTGTGTTTGATGTCTTCTAACCCCAGTTAATTAGGCAGGTTTATAGGTTAATTGATTCATTATGTAAAAGTATCACAAATACAGAAACAAACAAATGAACAAAAATCTCCAGCAAGAAGATCAAAGCAGTAAAGACATGAAGTTACACCTAAAATAATATTTAAAAGATTTTGCATCTTGAAATTTCACTTGTAAAATTTCTATTAAATTAAATGTATAACCATGAAGTTCTTCGAGAAGACCACATTGTCTGGTTTTATATGAAGTCCAAATAAGTTCGTATTTGTTGTATTTATAAATGATACTAGCCTCCTCTCTTTACTTCCGTGAAGCAGTGTGCCTGCTGTTAGAGTAATATTAATGGCTGTACCAGCAGGGATACTATCTTTAGCCCCTTTTTTGACTGGCCTTTTGAGTTCTACATACGTGTGGTGCCAGTGGGAGTCCAGGCCCAGCTGGGATGGGCGGATACTGAACAGATTGGGAACCAGCAGGCCAAGGGTGGAGGGCTCATGGTCAGGTAAGATAACCAGAAGGTGGGCCTCTCTCTTGGGTTGGAGGAGAGCCCAGAGAAAGCTTGGATGGAAGAGGGGCCGGGTCTTAAAATAGCACAAACATGCTTAGTTTATGGCTGGAAGGCACACTGATTCAACATGAATCCCATGAATGGAGATAACGTGGTGATACAGTCTGTGTCTTTAATTATAATAAGCTGCTTTTTAGCTTGTAGCCCAGGCTTGGTGCAGGTCAGTGCATTTAGTGCATTGCTGGCTTTAGTTTGGCATTTTATTTCTTTTTTAGACAAACGATATTACCCAGACAAGCTGTTTATCAGTTGACTCTTCACGTGGCACCACCAGAACCAGGGCACAAAGATATATATATATATATCTTTATATCTTTGGTACTGACATGCACGACTACACAGACTAAATTTTATCTTAAAAATTTATACTTTAGCCTAGAATTTAGTGTGATTGTGCCCAACATTTTGCTTTACTGTTGGTTTCACTCAATACTTGCAAACCTAATATTCCCATCGGCTCCTGTTTTGGAAGATTGGCTTGGCACCTATGTCTCGTGCCAAGCCATTCTTCCAATACACTTTGTTCTCACCAAAGTGTGACAAGGAAACAAAAAAAGCAGACGTGACAAACACACAGAAGCAGAAGGAGCGATCGTGTATCGTATACAGCAGGAATGAGGTGAGTACGAGAGGACGAAGGAAAACATTCAGAGGCTTCTCACATTATTGGAGCGCAGAGAGACCCGCCCTCCACAGCGAGCGCAGAATTTGATCTGGCAGTAGGAGCAGAGGTGGCCGCAGCCATCTGCAAACTTAGTCTTGCGGCAGATGCCGCAGGTGGGCGCGTCGTCCTTCTGCTGGGTCTGCTGGCGCCGCGTCTCGGCCCCGATGCGACGCACTTCCTGTTTGTAGCTTTCAAACTGCTTGTGCAGTGTTCTGAAAGGAGAGAAGACAGAAGTGGAAGATTGCCCATTAGTGGTACATCATGAACTTTAGTTTGTTAAACTTCTTAACTCACCAGCTCTCTTCACAGAGATCTCGATGTCTAATTATCCATACACCAAACCAGAAGATGTTGAAGGATGTCTGAATAACTGAATAATTCTTAGAATAAATAAATCGTTCAGAAAAAGAAAGTGATGTTTCAGTTAAAGGAAAATAAGTGGCAATTAGAGCTCCACTTGAAAGGTCCCTTTAAGAAAAAAAAAAAATCATACACCCAATTAAGTGAAACTTCAGCTCAGTTTTGCGCTCTGTGGCTCACAGACTTCCTCCCTCCCTGCTTCCCAGGATGCCAGTGATGGAAATAACCCGAGTGTGAATTGCAAATCAGGCCATGTGAAAACACCCACAATGTTGTCTCCACAGAAGTGTCAAAGGAATACTGAATTAGCATAGCATGGCTCGCATATATGGGACCCAGACAGGGACTTTAATTACCTCGCTTAGTAAGAGATTTAAGACAGGAAGGAGATGGCTTCATTCACACATTTGCAGCCAATTTGTGTAACCAAACAAACTTTATTCAGGGCTCTCGCAACACACCGACGTTTTAGCTGAGCTATTTGTCAAAAACTGTGAAATTCACACTTCTGCACACTTGACAAAGTTGAAAATGACAAATGAATGAAACCCACAAATAAAGCGGGATAAGTGGAAAACCTGCTGGTCATCAGGGCGCTGAGCGCTCCACACTGATTTGTGTTTTCCACACAGGCATTACTTGGACAGCCCACTCAGCCACAACTTTAAGAGAAAAACATCAATAATTTCAATAATCTGACAGTTTAGTCCATGCTAACCAGCAAGCCCCGCCCCTGCTCATCTTCTGTTTTCCCATTGGCTGGGTCACAGGGCAAACTGCTGTTGTGGTGGTTTCGATATCATTCAGCTGGGTCTCCAGACAGCTTCTTATCCTGTGGTACAAAACTTCAACTGTAACCAAAGTATGTGTGGGAAACAGTGCTGAGGTAACAGAGCTGTGAGCTTAGAAACAGCACCCATCACAAGCACCCAGATCTCGAGGTAACTTAATAATAAATACATTTAAAAGACCTTCAAATACACTTAGTGTAGACTGGTTACCTGGGTCTATTGTAAGCAGACATCGCTTTCTGTATGTCAGCTGCTGGGCAGGAAACGGGTTGAAAACATAACACCTGATCTGTTGTCAACAGCTTTTCATGGTACAAATAATCAAAGAGATAACTATCCTCCAGCATGACCCAATCAAAGTCCAAGAATGTTGCTGTGCCTCAACACGATTCTTCTTTCTCTAAAAAGGTCTGTGTCAGTCTTAAGTAAAAGGCACTATATCCGGATGAAATGGTAAACAATTTCAGAAAAATTTCTAGTCGTCCTCAAATAAAGAAAAACAGAATGTCGAATAGAAACTGTCAAAGCCGCGGCCGTGATTTTCTTCACTGAAGACTTTCTGCTTGTCTGTGGCTCACAGTGCTGCTGCAGCAGACTGACACCATGCACAGTTGGAGCGGGGAGGAGTCCGGCGGTCTGGGACACATCTCGGCCAATCAGCTCACACGAGAAATGGCTGAAACAGGCACAGGAGGGCTGAATGAAATCTGCTTTTATTCATTAATGTTGAGGTTAGATGACAAATCAATTGGTTAAATTATTCGTCAGATAATCATTTAGGTATGTTATGTTTAATCTGAAATTATAAATCCTATAAAAGAATATAAAATTAGCCTCTAAGTTAAGGGCTCAGCTCTTAATAAGTTACTTTATTTTCTCAGAGTGCATGATGACAATGATCCTGAGCTCTTAATCCATCACCATTATTGGCTGTGTGTGACTGAGGAAAACAGGATGAAGCCTTGAAGGTTCAATAGATAATGAGAGGAGGACGGATACAAACATCACATGCTTCCAATAGAAAGTGTCTGCGCATGTCTGCAAAAATACTCATATGCTCATGTATTTTACTTAAAAATGCTTCAATTTAAGCTTTAATTTATGGTTGAATGGACATTTTCCAAAATTAAACCCTAAGCTGTATTTCAGATGAAAAACCAACATGACTATTCCACGGCAGCAACGTCATAAACATGACCCCTGACCCCAAGAAGCTATCCATCCTGCCGACGTGAGTCCAGGGGCTGAGCAAAGCATGGGCGCAATGGGAACAGCTGTCAGAAACAGAGGGTACGCAGCAGGTTGTCATGGTAACGCAGCAGCATCAAGCGCTGGGTGTCAGCGGGTGTCGGTGCACCAGCCGTTCTGTTCTTAGAGATACAGTTTCATCAGCCTTTTTCTATCGTTTCCACACATTCAGCAGACGTGCACCGTTAAAGATGCACGACGCGGCTCATGATATATAAATAAATCTGTGCTCTCAGCCTAAATCATGAGCTCAGCTGAGGAGGCTCTCGTCCCCCTTGTCTCCAAGTTTATCCACATCAGTGACCGTTTTCTGATTGCACGTGCTACTATTAGCTAACAAACTGCAACTATTGTGGATTTTAATCTGAATTAATGAATGGGGACCTACTCTGCTCAGCTCCATATATTTACCTTTAGACTCTATTAAAGTAGCTTTGCATGATTTATATAGGAAATAATCTTTATGTATTTTATATTCGGGCTTGGTTTATCTGGTTGAACAAGCTGTTGAAGTTCCCCTTCATTTCAATCCAGATGTTTTCTGATTGGCTGCCTCTTACAAACAGAAGGTTTGAGCAGAAGGTGGGTGGCGCTTCTTTGTGCCTGAGATGACTATGTTAGGGACATCCCATCTCTGTGACCTCCCGCGGTAAAACACATTCCAGCCATGTATTCCAGCCCTAACCTTAACCAGCACTTTAATGACATGAAATAGTGTTTTCCAAAGCAATTTGAGGAAAATGAACAAACATGTGTGGATTGATTCCAAATGGTTCTCATGTTCCCTCATTTTTCCGATCTGGTCATTTAGGAACGTGCTGGGTGCCCGGAAGCGTAACATGTTGACGATTTGTCACCTAGCTTAAAATATTACACCTCGGGAGTGAGAACGTGTTGCCTGGGGTCAAGGTCGGATCCATCTCTTTGTCTCAATAAACAAAAACAGCCACACTGGATGATGCTGAAAACTCTCGGCTTGGAACTACGCTAACCAATGGGTGACATCATAGTGACATCTTTTATATACAGTCTGTGTTCGTGAGTGTGTGTTGCCAGATCCATCTCCCCTGACTCACACACTTTCCACCAATGCATAAGCTTAACCTTGACTTAGCTTCAGATACATGAGTCACCCTAACCACACCGATAAAAACATAATCACTACGGAAAGACACAGGAAGAGACGTCCTCTCAGGTGAGGACATGCTCTTTGTGTTCACTCTGCTGTGTGTTCATTGATTACATGCCTGTGCCTGCTGCGTACCCGGGGGTCAGCCACCATGGCTGGGAACACAGGTTGTGAAGGAGAACTAAAGTATTTCAGAGGAGCTTTCAGAGTCACTTTTCCACTGGTAACAAAAATGATTTGTAATATTTGGATTCTTCCTAAATTACTCTGCTGCACCAACTTTAACAGCTGCTGAATGTAGGACATCATTGCACACTTAACTTCAGTTACCCAAACTCTCTTTCAATAACCAATATATTAATAAAGATCACACACTGTTGTTCTGGGATATCAGACTTTTTTTTGTGAGAAAACGATGATAAATTTGAGCTTTGATTGTTGGTCTTGACTCACGGTAAGTGTGGCTATCTTAACTTAGCTTACCTTTGGTCCGCACAACACTTACCATTGCAGTAGGTGAGTCCAGCTTTGGCCCAAATGACCATCAACCAGAAGAGAACCAGTCTCAATACCACTTCTTTTTGGCTTCTTTTTAGCTTTGTTTTTGACTCCGTGTGTTCTGCTGCTGTTTCAGAAAGGTTAGATATTAAGTCATGTGGTTATCACTAGAACTACACGATTATAGGGTTAACTTTGATCTTAGCTGTTAAGAGAAATGCTACTGAGACCAAAGCAGAGGTAAAAGGGAGAGCGAATATTAAAAATACAAGACTGCTTGGACACAAGCACAGTGCGGCTCGATGAAGGACATACGTTTTCACCTAATAAGACAAATCATGGCTACTGAGAAAAAAGCTCCATGACTCAATAAGAACTCTTCAACAGTACCAACTGCTGGTCACATTTCTTAGCATTTAACAAATAATGTTGCAGCACCACCTCAGAAAAATTACAGGAGCTCTCGAAATCATCGCTCGAGAAAAATCCGTCAGAAGGAATAAAGAGAGCAATGGTCACCTTCTGCAAAACCATCCCCTTGTTTTGGGGGTGTCTCAATGTTGCCTGTTTGGTGCACCTGTTGTCGCTTTCATTTGCAACAAAAGCAGGGTGCAATTGATTCACACATTGATACATCATGGCTTGACAGGCCGATATCCCTAAAGACCAACAGATACTGTGTATTGTATACACTACATTTTTAAGCAGTGTATAAGTTATATTCATTTCAACCCATTCATCTCCAAAAAGGGTGAAACTCTCCATGAATGTCCCAGCTGTAACCGAAGCCTGAAAAACCACAGTTGTAACAGGCCAGGTGTCAGTAGTACTAAGAACTGCAGCTATGCATCACCTCCAATGGGATGTGAAAGGGAAGTGACAAACAAGCAACTAAAAACTGTTAACAATGATAAAGAAAGTTAGTCTTTCTCACAGGATACTTTTGTCTGATAACCATACAAGGCCAGGCAACATTCTTATCAGTGGTCACCGTAAAACACAACTAAAACCATCTGCTAAAAACATTCGAAATAAGAGTTTAGCTATACCTTTGCCTGCAAAATTGATAGGTTTACCACCTGAAGTAGCTCTGGGTCTCAACACATGTCAAAGACAAAGGACAAGCATCTCTAAATGATCACCTTCAGAAAAATCCTTCACCATGACTCAATCTCCTGAAGAGAACTGGTACATGCTTCACAACTCCTCCACCAATCAGAATGCATAAAGAAACCTGTCATGTGAGACACTGTAGGTTAATCTGGAAGCGCCATTCAACATCCATCAAAAGCTAAATGTGGAACTTCTCCTCTCAGCAAACTTTATGGGATTTCTAGAAGCAGTAGCTAGCCAGACGGTTGCAGACTCCCCGTGAAAATAAGAGAACTTTTGAAGCCTAAGAGTCATCAAGGCCTTTTAGGCAACCTCTCACAATCTAATCACGCACACAGTCATTCTATTAGAATCACAGAAATCCTACTAGACACCGCCAAAAGCAATGAAATGGAAGTGAGGCCTCCCACTGATAATTGGACTGATGCTCTCGGAAGTGAGAAGCTGTATACCTCTGGAACAGATCACTTAAAGAATAAGATCAATTTCTTATATAAAACATGGGAAATCTTTTTTAACTACATGGAGAATCTCCCATCTCACATGTCTCAGTGTCTGCCAGCAGGGTCTCTCTAACTCCACAACACTAAGACTATAAATAGGATCACTTTCATAGCTGCCCTATTTATAGCCACTCAGTGCAGAGAGACAATGCGTCTGATCAGGACCAAAGTTTTACGAGATGACATTGCCTTCATACGGTGATGAAATTATTACATTATGGAAAAAAGTCACCTTTACATGCTGGTAGCATGTGGCCGTGGCAGACAGTGACCACAGGGGCCACAGTGGTGTGAACCAGCTGATCTGTGGCTGCCTCGTCTCCCTCGGTGATCACCGGGGGGCCGGCAGGGACAGAGAGCCAGATGCGGGTTAGCCGTGGCCTTGTCAAAACACGTGTGTGCAAATGAGCACACATGCACAAATATAAACAATGACACAGACAGAAACCCCACGTATACACATGCACGGGTTAGCCTTCGCCTCAGGCCTCGCATAAACTATTCAGCAAGTCCAAGAACTCCCTCCCTCCTCTTCCTCCTCCTCCTCTTGTTCCCTCTGCATCTCTCCCTCCTCTGTCTCTGCTCTCCTCACCAGTCACTGGTGTTGAGTTGTTAATTAGCGCCGCTATGAATACATGGCCCAAGGATGGGGAGGGGAAAGCTCTGTTTTGTGCGTATGTGTCTGTTGGCGTGTGTTTGTGTGTGTAGGGCAGTTCTATTTCTGTCCCATCAGCTGATTTCCAGTGACGCCTTGCAGAAGACTCTCTGCAGGAGGACGTTCAAGAAACTGGAAAGAAGGCCGTGTGTGCTTCAACTCTCAGTAAAGGTCAGCAGGAAGCGTTTGGTTTTATTTTCCCCCGCCCCTTTCATGACCCATGGTGTAGTTCTCAATACCCTGGATTTTACCAGCCAGCATAAAGACTGCTGCTAAGCTAAAGCTAAATCCTGTGAATTGTTCTTTTCTAAGAATTCTGGTTTTCTAGTACATCTTTAGAAGTAACTTTTAAAGGTACCACGTACATACATGACAAAATCCTACAAACCCTCACCTACTACATATGAAAGCTAGCAGTAAGCTGGTAGTGCTAGTTAGCTTCCAGATCATTGATAGCACCTTAAATAATTCAGACATACAAAAGTTATTTGGATGCAAGTAGAGTTCAAACTTGGAGAATATTACATTGCTTGCTGTATGCTGAATCTAATTCACGCAAAGATCAATTTTAAGTTCATATTCGTCTGAGATTATCAGACAAACCTGATACAGTGATGAAAAGCAAATGTGTCCATATTGATTAAACACTTCAACAGGTCATCAGCAGTCAGCTGATCCATTAATGATGCTGTGATGTTATGAAACTTCCACCATCCTCTTTCTCTTATACAATTCAGGGCCGTGACAAAACAGCCCTGAAACAGCCTCTGTAAAACAACATGAGTATATGGACTCAATCACGTGTTTCAGTTCATATTGAATAAAACATTAAGTCTATTTATACATTTTAGTCAACCTAAGTTGTAGAAAAGAGGATCATCCATGATGGGCCAGCTAAAGATTTGTGATTGATAAGTCGTTAGACAATGAGAGTCATCCACTGCTCAACTGTAATATATGAGTTCAAAACAGCAACACAGTGATGGCAAAAACACTCGTCTCAAGGCTTCATAATGGGAAGCTACATCCATGCTTTTTACTATCTATGGTTCTACCCAAAGTGCAACGGTGCCCATCCTTGGAAGTGTTTCTGTTTATTTTTGTTTTATTAATTTACTTATATTCTAAGCATGCAATAGATTAAAGTTATGATTGTCTTGCCATTGTTTTAGATCAGGGGTGGGCAATCTCAGTCCACGAGGGCCGGTGTCCCTGCAGGTTTTAGATCTCACCTTGGGTCAACACACCTGAATCACATGATTAGTTCGTTACCAGGCCTCTGGAGAACTTCAGGACATGTTGAGGAGCTAATTTAGCCATTTAAATCAGCTGTGTTGGTTCGAGGACACATCTAAAACCTGCAGGGACACCGGCCCTCGTGGACTGAGATTGCCCACCCCTGTTTTAGATAGATGCATAGATACAGGAAAGATGGCGCTTGCATTCTTGCATTTGGAAGGACTTTGAAAAAGACACCACTCCCCAATCTGCGGAGTGCGATTCAAATATCAATAGCTATCGAAGGCTTCTTATTTTCTTATTCCTAAGGTGGACAACAGAAGAAGCAGACAGGATTGAACACTGACTGGGACTTTTCAGAGATATGGCAGTTTTTTTAGTTCACTGGATCAATAATCCAAGCACAACAGAGGGCGTTGAAGCGAAAAATGTTTCTTCTGCTGCTGGAGCTGGAGACCAGGGAAGACAACAGACATGTTGACACATGCTGTGAGGAAGCAAAGAGAGGAGGGAGCTCGGGGATGGCGACAGAGTAATCAGAGGAGGTAAATGAAAGCAAGCAGACCCAGAAAGGGAGAAGAGACTGTGAGATAAAAAGAAAAGAAACAGGATGGCAGGAAGAAAAGGTGAGGAGTGTGTAACACACAGAATCCCATCTCAGAAAGACATGGATCGACAAACTGTCTACAGGGAGGAGGAGGAGGAGGAGGAGGAGGGGGAGAGAGAACAAGTGAAAAAGCAAAGGATGAACAAAAAGAGCCAAGACAGAAACAAGCGTGGGCCAGAGACCAGCGAAGGAGAGAAGCTGATGCATCCGGAGCCACTCTATAAATACCACTTGAGGAGTAGATGATGGAAAGAGGATGGAGACAGGATGATGGAAAGAGGAAGGGGAGGAAGAAGAGGGGGGAGACAGAAAAAGAATAGACAGATCCTCTCAGGCAACTGCAATCTATAAAAGCAAGAAGACTCTGCTTACAAATACTACTACTACTGCTACTACTGACTTGAAATAACCGATAGAAAATGTGTTAGAAATAACCTAAAAAAAAAGTAAAGAACCAAAAGAGAAGAGCAAGAGATGGCTGCTAACCCAATGCAAACATCTTCTTTGCTTTCTTGTTTGCCTGCCATGATGTTCTCTATGACGACTTTTACATACTTGCCTCCATCAACTCTCAAAAGGCTATAAAATAGTACAAACGTCATAGCAGAAAAAAACACCCAGATGGCTGCTGTGTACCTCTATAGGGCAGACATTTCTTAAGCAGTCTGGTTGATCCTGCCTGGCTTGATGGAGTTTGATTCCCAGCTTTCATGCATACATGCATACAAAAATATTGTCGGACATTAAACCGGTCCGTGGCGCAAAAAAGGTTGGGCACCGCTGCTTCAACCAATAAGCACAACCGTGTTTATCTTCTTCTTCTGAAGTGCCCTAACAGCTCTGCACTGAAGAAGCAGCACTGCCCTGTCACTGATGGGTGTGAAGAGGGTAAAAGAACAGACCTGATGTTGTATTGTTCGCTGGAGGTTCAGTCTTGTGTAACTAGCACGTTGCTGTTCTTACTGCGCCATAATTACACAGGCCTCCTGCTACACAGCTTCAGCCTGGCTTCAGCCTTCAGGATCAAACTACAGCAGCCCCTCCCAGAGATAGTGCTTAGATGTTGATAGCTCTTTTATTGATGTTGTGAGTGTTTTAGCCATATTTATGGAGGAGAGTGCTTTTTTGGCATGGACTCCTGAGCGTCTCTCTTTCCTCCTCTACATGCATTTATATTTTCTCTTTTCCATTTATATCCCTCTAACATCCATCTTCCTCCATTTCCTTTATTTCTTTTCCTCCTATACCTCACTGTCTCATCTCGTTTGTGCTGTATGGGATTCCGCTCTGAAAGCGATCACAGTGGTCTCTTCCACATCGCTGTCTATATGCAGTTCACTTTGTGTTGTCCTCCTGATTGTTGAATACTGAGCCACGCACACATATGTAAATCACAAAGCCTCTGACCTCACTCAGCCTGCTGGTTGATGTGTAAGCCATAGCTCTAGTTGGGGGAGTAGTTGTGGAGTAATTACAGGCGACCTCTAATCCCCTCACTGTATCCCAGCAGTCTCCTCTCCGTTGCACGCCACCTCCTTTGTTATTTTCTTCTATTCATCCTGCTCTCCCCAACCTCCACACACAATAAGCCACAAATGGAAAAAAATACACATCTGCACAACTCCTGGACTTAACCAACTTAAGCAGCAGCATTAACCATGGCCTGTAAAACTCCCATGATGTTATCCATTCTACGTTGAAGCAAAGTGTCCAGGCAAAATGGTAAAACATACAGTTCCACATGTAGCTGCTTAAAGCTAGATACGAAAGTGAGGCAATCCCCTTAGACTCCTGTGTTAAAGGAGAAATAACCATGTTGACATCCTGGGTTTTAGCATGCTCAAAGTATACTTTGGCCTGCAGACTGGAGCAGCTAGGATTCAAACCTTCCAAGCACTAGATCAGCAGTCCCCAGCATTTTTTTGCGCCACGGACCAGTTTATGGCTGACAACATTTGAACAGACCGGCCTCTCACATTCACACACTGGTGCAGGCAAACCACAGTTGTAGCCACAGCTGCCCTGGGGCAGACTGACAGAAGCGAGGTTGCCATATCGCGCCATCGGCACCTCCAGCACCAGTAGGCGGTAGGGTAAAGTGTCTTGCCCAAGGACACAACGACCAGGACAGAGAGAGCTGGGGGATCGAACCGGCAACCTTCCGGTTACAGACGAGCTTCCCAACCCCTGAACCACGGTTGCCCTAAACACGCAAAGTTGCTCCTCACTAGGGAAATATGGGGAACATCAAGTTCACAGGTGTGGTCAGCTGTTCGCGATGTAGCATGTTTGCAGACGTTGGCTCTGTTGCTTGGCGTGCTGTTTAAGTCAGCGTGCGGAGGTCGTTTATGTGCTGATCCCGTAGCCTGCTGTGTGTGTGGCCGCTCAGGATACACTCCCTTGGCTTCATTTGACCACAAACACAGACAGAGATGAAGGGAGAGCAATGTAGAGAGTCTGGTCAGCCCAAGCAGAATGCATTCTCATTAAACTTTAATGCTGCTGAGGTCTGGGAGCACTAACGGGGGCTACTCACTCAGGTCGCTCACTCTCAGCACACTCAGCCAGACACCGCGAGCCTCCACCTCCTCCCCTCCTCTGTGAGTCTGATAAGGCTGCACCTCCTTCTCTGCCACATTTTGTTCCCTGTGTCTCTGATGCTGTAGCTAATGATTAACCAGATATCAAGTGTGTGCAGCTGTATCAACACACAGACACGCGGCTGTTTCCCAAAGTGCACAAAAATAGTCAAGTGAGGCAGAAACCTTTTTAGATTTACTCCTAAGCTAAGCAGTGTTTATTTAATCATTACTATTTATTAGCACGATAATGTTGTTAATATACCGATACCGTGTAAATGTCTCCGCTCTTCTCAAAAAGATTACCAGCAGGTAGGGCTGGGCCATATTATACCGTTCACGGTAATACCGGTATAATGTTAGGCAACGATAGGAAAATGAAATATCGCGATAGAATGGGAGTAAAACGCGCATGCGCAGTGCCTTTGTTTTCATACGCACATGGCTGATTGTTGAGTGAAACTGATGAACCAGAATTGGTTTGTAAAAATGGTGCAACTTCCGTGATGTGGAACTGGTTTGGTGTTTGTCCGTCAGATACACAACAAAGCACATTTTTTTGCAGAACATGCAAGTGGCCGTTGTTATTGTCATATTTGTCGGACTAAGATGCTCTTAAATCTGGGAGTAATCTGGGTCCTAAACTCCGTATTCTTCAGGTCAAACAACACTGCAGCATCACTTAAGAGTTAAAAACTGTCTAAATTCTTTCATCTTTAATAAAACGATCAGCATTGCTGCTTTACCAGGTGTAACTATAAAGTTTAACTTCCAGGCATCCATGAAAACAAAAGTTATTACATTTAACGGAGTTAGAAGTTAGCAGGAAGCTAGCGGAAGTTAGCTCGCTAGTTTCGCTAGTTACCTAAGCATGATATTGCATGTTCTGACCGAGAGATTTCTGAAAAAAATCAAACGTACAGCTCTGCTATCACTTCCAACATAAATGAAGACAGGAAACTAAACAGCAGTGACGTTTGTAGGGTTACTGAAGTTGGGCTAGCTGGTATATAATGATGTGCTACGTGATCGCTAGCGACACAGCTATGTTAGCATAACATAAACAGTGAAGCTGGAGGACGAACACTAACACTTTTCCACTTATAAAAGTTAACGTGAAGGTTCTTCATGGTTAGAGACAAATGCAATCGCATGGCAGGATGCTGTAAACGGACCAAACTTCAGTCAGGAGAACAACTGAGATAATCCATCCACAATACGAGGTTAGTCATTAATATACTGCAACAACATGGGAATAGAACAGCTGCCAGAGAATTCAACATTAATGAATCAATGGTACAGAAGTGGAGGAAGCAAGAAGAATGAGTTGAATAAAGTTTGATTTCCTGACTGCTTTGTTTCGCTTAATGTGCCTTATAATCCCGTGCACCTTATGGTCCGAAAAATGCGTACTGCACACTGCAGTTTAATGTTGCAAAGCACCTATTTTTAACTTCAGTGGATATTATATATAGTTATGCTCAGGATATGTCAGCCCATTTCTACTGGAAATGCCTTTTGGTTAAACTTTCAGCAAGGAATTTGCATTTGCACTGTTACATTTTTATAAAGCTTTAATGTACATAAAAACCAGCTTCTTGTTTAAGTGAAAATAAATGGAAGGTTGTCTTTTTGCGCTAGTAATGTTGTGGAGTTGTATTTTGTCTCGCATCAATTATATCGTCGGTTATATCGTTATCGCAAATTTTCAAATATATATCGTGATAAATATTTTTGGCCATATCGCCCTGCTCTACCAGCAGGTTTTGAACCCTCACTGCTCTTATGAGGCCACATGAGCCTTTGTGACTGATGAGAAAAGCTTGGACTGATCAGGTGGGGAAAGAAAATCTAATCTAATCTTTTACAAGCCAAACTGGGAAAACCATTCCACAGATGCTGTGTTTTTTGGCCTAGTTCATAACTTAGTTGTCACATCATTTACATACACTCTATTATTGAGAGCAGAACAGAGTAAAGTCAAATACTGTTGATGCTGAGAGTACTCACAATTATGGAAACATGACTCCAACTTTAGGCTGACTTTGTTCTGCATCTGTTTAGATGAAACATTTGCTTTCAGCTTTTTGTGCTGAATCCATAGGCTGTACATAAAAGATGGACATAACTAAGAGATCTGAAAAGGAACGAAGACTTTATGGTCTTAATCACTAGGTTCAAGTTTTGCCTTAAGATTGAAAACTCACTACAGTGGAAGTGTGTAGTTTCCTCATCGTGTGATTACAGATTTTAGTACATAAAGAAGAAAACAACAACAATTGATAACAGGATTTCACAAAGTAAAGGCTGATATCACAGTGGTAACATCTTGTGCTTATGTAGTCTACATTATTTAAATTCATGACCACCTAGGTCACTGACTATACTATACTCATAGAAAAAGCATCACTTTCCCTTTGTTGTTAATTATCTGTTTGATTCCATATGTCTGATTCAGGGACACAGTGGGGGTGGAGCCTAAAGGTGCTTTTATGCCACCTGTCGCACGGCACGACAGTGGTTGACTCCATCAATTTTAAGATCAGTGTTTGCATTATACAGTCTTTAGTTTTAATTGTTTAACAAAATGCATGGACGGCATGGTGGCACGGTGCTTAGCACTGTTGCCTCACAGCGTGGGTTCTCTCCGGGTGCTCCAGCTTCCTCTCACAGTCCAAAGACATGCAGTTAGTGGGGATAAGTTAATTGGTGACTCTAAATTGCCCTTGTCTATGTGTCAGCCCTGTGACAGACTGGCGACCTGTCCAGGGTGTACCCTGCCTGTTGCCCTAAGACGGATGGATATTTTTGGAAAAAAAAAGAAATGTAAATATCTGCATACACAGAGGGTTTAAAACTGACACTCCTTCACATAGTTTCATGGGGGAACCAGCAGTTCAAATAACTTAGTATCACAAAAATTATGATTATTCTTGACTAATACGGATTTTAAAGTATAACCAATACAAGCGTTAAAAAGGTGGAAAAGGAGACTTCCGGTTTATGTGACTATGGCGTAGGTCGCACCGAGCGTAGCTCCTGCAGAGTCTAGTTATTATCTAGCATTTCCAGGCACATTTTGACGGGTTTTTTTCTTTTTGTATAGTTCCGAGACAAGACTGTTTTTGCCTTTTGTGTTTACAATGTCGCGTAAGGTTAATAAGAGCGCAAGCACCTCTCAGCCGAACTTGCGGCCTGCTGCTAACACTGCATCCCCGCCTCGTGGTAAAACTTCGCCACGGCCTGGGTCACCCGACACGCCGCTCGTCGATACGGAAAAATTCACGAAGGCTGAACTCCTCTCTGAACTTCGTGAAGAAATTTCATCACTGTTTAAAAAGGA
Source organism: Astatotilapia calliptera (assembly GCF_964374335.1). Lineage (NCBI taxonomy): Eukaryota > Metazoa > Chordata > Actinopteri > Cichliformes > Cichlidae > Astatotilapia > Astatotilapia calliptera. The sequence continues at coordinate 3,666,396 of NC_137427.1, forward strand.
ACTGACGGCAGCGTTTGCGGAGAATCTCACATCTATCAGGTCCGACATACAGCAACTAAAAACGGACCTTTCCTCAGATATAACTACCATGCGGCAGGAATTCGCTGGCCTCAGGAGCACGGTTACGGGGATGGAGCAGTCTCTCTCCACATGTACAGATGATATTGTCCACCTCCAAGCCAAAGTTGATGCGATGTCAAAGGAGTTGGCCAAATTGGAGAATAAATGCGAGGATTTGGAGTCCAGGTCTCGCCGCAATAATATACGCATTGTTGGTGTGCCAGAGGAGAACGTCCTGTCCGCTACAGATGTGTCCGTGCTGTTGATGGAGGCATTTCAGCTTGGGAAGGAGCCGCTTGTAGACAGAGCCCACCGAACTTTGGCCCCCAAACCTAACACCGGTGAACGTCCCCGTGCTGTGGTTGTGAGGCTGCACTATTACGCGGACTGTGCTAGGATTCTCCAGAAGGCCAGGGAGCTGCAGAGAGTGCAGATAAATAATATGACCATTTCTGTGTTCCCCGACCACACCGCTAAGAAAGCGCGGGCCCGTGCGGCTTTCAATGAGGTCCGTCGCCAGCTTCGCGGCATCCAGGGAGTCCGATTTGGGATCCTCTATCCGGCAAGACTGCGGATCACTTATCAAGGAATGCAGCGCGACTTCGTCTCGCCAGATGAGGCCAAGGAATATATTAAGACAATAACCACAAGATAAAAGATATAGCAGGACAATGTTTGTCTGTTTGAAATAGCGTATGATCCTAATCCAAACATCATTGTGGTAAGCTAAGTTTGTTACTCTGCCAAACACTTGTTTTGTTTTACCTGTCTAATAGTAAAATATAATTGGGTTATTTTTATTTTATTTGTGCCTTTTAATCTATTGAGAAAAGACTCTGTTGGAGCTTTGGTTTGACACGGTTCGTTTCGTAGTCGGGAGCGTTTTTGTTCAGATTGCTCCGGGTGGGAGCGTGCACTGCCGTCTCCGTCGTTTGGGGATGGGGGCTTTTGCTGTGCAGGGGGGAGGCGGGTGGGTGTGTTTGACGTGTTATTATTATTTTTATTCTGAAGCTGTACTTTTGTTGTTGTGGGTTTGCGTTGTGTGTTTGTGTGAGTGTGTTTTTCCCACTTGTTCTTTCTTTGGGGGTGAAGAAATAAGTATTTTCTCTTTTGTCTTTCTGCAATGATCAGCACTTCAGGTCAGTCCTTAGGCAATAGTGGTATTAGATTTTTAACTTGGAATGTCAAAGGTATGAATAGCCCAATTAAACGATCTAAAATATTTACGCATCTTAAACGTTTAAAGAGTGATGTAATGTTTTTGCAAGAGACCCATTTGCGAGATCGGGATCATCTTAGGCTCAGGTGCCCATGGGTGGGTCATACTTTCCATTCAATGTTTAATTCAAAAGCCAGGGGGGTGGCGATCTTAATAAACAGAAGGGTACAGTTTACAGCCTCTGAGATTAAAGCTGACAAAAACGGGAGGTATTTGGTTGTTGTAGGCACCATGTACAATGTACCCGTCCTCTTAGTCAATGTGTATGCGCCAAATTTTGATAATCCAGGTTTTACAGATGCACTTTTGAGTAGTCTCCCTTCCCTTGATACTCATCTTTTGATATTGGGTGGTGACCTAAACTGTGTTATTGATCCTGCCTTAGATCGTTCGAATCCTCGGACCCTGACCCAATCCTCTATGTCCAAGTCTATTTCTGAGTTTATGTTTCAGAATGGTTTTGTAGATCCCTGGAGGTTTTCTAACCCTACTGCCAGAGCGTACTCTTTCTTTTCTCAGGTACATCAGTCCTTTTCGCGGATTGATTATTTTTTTGTGGACGGTTCCCTTATTCCAAAAGTACTGTCATCTACATATCATCCTATTGTCATTTCCGATCACGCACCACTTAGCGTTGACATCAAGCTCATAGCCCAGTCCTCTTTTTCCTCACCCTGGAGATTTAACTCTTTGTTGCTTTCGGATGAGGGGTTTGTTACCTTTATCAAATCCGCAATTGATGAATTTATGGTGTTTAACGACAGCAATACTGTTACGAGGTCATTGCTTTGGGAATCTCTTAAGGCATATGTGCGTGGGCAAATAATTTCTTTCTCTGCCCATTCCACTAAAAGCCACAAAGCCAAACTTCAAACTTTGACTACACAAATTTGTGACATAGATAGACAGGTTGTTGACAGTCCCACTCCCGATTTGCATAAAAGACGACTTGACTTGCAGACTGAATTTGATTTACTTTCTACGGCAGATGCTGAACGTCTTTTACTTCGTGCGCGTGCGACTTATTATGAATATGGTGATAAGCCCAGAAGGCTTTTGGCCCATCAGTTAAAACGTCAGGCCTCGTCTCGATTAATTTCCCAAATTAAAGATGCGGCAGGCAACTCGGTCTCTGATTCAAAGGAAGTAAACGAGGTGTTTAAGACGTACTATTCCTCCCTATATGAATCTGAATCTGCTGCTGACGCCTCAGAGATGGATTCTTTTTTTAACGGTCTTACAATGCCCACTGTCGATCCTGTTATAGCTGAACAATTAGATGCCCCTCTTAGGCTGGATGAAATTGTGCATGCAATCAAGACCATGCACAATGGTAAGGCACCAGGACCTGACGGGTTTTCAGTTGAATTTTTAAAAACTTTTATAGACAAGTTAGCCCCACTACTTCTTTCAGTGTATAATGAATCTTTTGAACGTGGTCTATTGCCCCCTACATTGTCTCAAGCACTAATTACTGTTCTCTTAAAGAAGGGTAAGGATCCTACATCTTGCACCTCGTATAGGCCTATTTCACTGCTGAATGTTGATGTTAAAGTCTTGGCTAAAATTTTAGCAATTCGCCTTGAAAAGGTTCTTCCTACTATTATTTCAGATGAACAGAATGGCTTTATTAAAGGCCGCCAGCTGTTCTTTAATGTCCGCACGCTTTTGAATGTCATTCTTTCCCAACACTCAACCACTAATCCAGAAGTAGTTATCTCACTTGATGCTGAGAAAGCTTTCGATCGTGTAGAGTGGAGCTTTCTCTTTGCGGTCTTGCAAAGATTTGGTTTCAAGGACAGATTCATTTTATGGATTCGACTGTTGTACAGGGCACCCCAAGCCAGTGTCTATACAAATGGTGTTTCCTCTGGCTACTTCTCATTGTCACGCGGGACGAGACAGGGTTGCCCCCTGTCCCCCCTACTTTTTGCTATTGTAATTGAACCCCTATCTGTAGCTTTGAAGGCCCTTCCTCATTTTCGTGGTATTTCCCGGTCAGGCCTTGACATAAAATTGTCTTTATATGCAGATGACCTGCTTCTATATGTTTCTGATCCCTTATCTAGCATACCATCGATTGTGTCTCTACTAAACAAGTTCGGCTCTCTGTCAGGTTACAAAATAAATCTTCTTAAAAGTGAATGTTTCCCCATAAATTCTTTAAGTCTTACACTTAAACAATCTGACATTCCTTTTAGACTTAGCCCTGCTGGCTTTAAATATTTGGGAGTTAACATGACTCGTACTTTGTCTTCTCTATACTCTTCCAATTTCTCCCCTTTAATGACTCAAATTCAATCAGATTTTCAGAGATGGAAATCGCTACCTTTGTCCCTAATTGGTCGGATCAATGCTGTAAAGATGAACATTTTGCCTCGATTGTTATTTCTGTTTCAGAGTATTCCTATATTTTTACCTAAAGCTTTTTTCAAAAAGTTAGACCAGCTAGTTACATCGTTTTTGTGGGGAGGGAAACACCCCAGGGTGAGGAAATCATTATTACAGAGACTGACATTTGATGGTGGTCTTGCCTTGCCTAACTTTTTATTTTACTATTGGTCCTCTCATGTTCACAAATTGACCCATTGGCTTGAATCTCAAGACCTGCTGTGGTGCAAACTGGAACGCCTGTCGTGCACTTCCTCATCCTTAGAAGCTTTATTATTCTCTCCACTACCACTTAAGCCTTCTCATTTCACCCAAAATCCCATGGTACAGTCTAGTCTAAGGGTCTGGTCACAATTCAGAAGTCATTTTAAGTACATCTCTACGTCAGTACACATGCCCATCACGCAGAACCATCTGTTTACTCCTGGCCTCATTGATGGTACCTATGTACAGTGGAAGCGTCATGGTATTAATACATTTAAGGATCTCTATAAAGATGGCACTTTAACTTTTTTAGACCTGTGTTCAGAAACAAATCTTCCGGCTACCAATCTATTCCGTTATTTTCAGGCACGGCATTGCACTTCTGCTCTCTTCCCCTCCTACCCTCTTCTCCCAAATGTCCAACCGTGGGAGGAATTCTTATCCCTTAAACCCAATAAGAAGTCAATTATATCTTTAATATATAAACAACTTATGGATTTAAATGTCCATTCCGTTGCTATAATTAGGGGGGCTTGGGAGCAGGAGTTAGGAATAATTTTTTCGGATCAGCAATGGGAGAAAGCAGTATCCAATGTCCGTTATAGTACGTCCTGTGCCAGGTTACAACTCATCCAGTTCAAGGTGTTGTACAGGGTTTACTATTCAAAGTCTCGTCTGTCTGAGATTTACCCACAAGTGATGGATCAGTGTGAGAGATGTCATGCCACCCCATGTGACCTAGGCCATATGTTCTTTCTGTGCCCAAGACTCCATGGCTTCTGGAGTCAGTATTCAGTTATTCTTTCCAAAGCTCTTGGGACCCAAATCTGCATGGACCCTTTTCTAGCTGTTTTTGGGCTTCCAGTCAACACTGGTCTAACCGACCCTACACACTTCAAAATATTAGCCTTTACATCACTTTTGGCTAAACGTTGCATCTTACTCCTTTGGAAATCTTCAAAGCCACCTTCAGTTTCTTTTTGGTTTAGAGATGTGATGTCATCTCTTAAATTGCAAAAGATAGGCCTTGTGGCGAAGGGCAAATACAGAGAATTTTATTCTATCTGGGGCCCCTTCGTGGACTATTGCAAGTCATTAAACGCTCTACCAGCTGATTAATATCATGTCTCTTCCCCCCCCTTTTTTTTTTTTTTTTTTTTTTCCCCTTTTGGGGTTTGTGTTTGTTTTGGGTTTCTTATTAGGTTTTGTTTTGTTTGTTTACTTAAGCGTGTGTGTAGATGTGCCTGTGTGTGTGTTATTGTGTCTGTTCATGTAAGAAAAACTAAAAAAATATGTGAGGGGAACAGATTGTGTTGTCATTGTAAACTACTGTACACTTGTCTCTCAATAAAAATATTAAAAAAAAAAAAAAAAAAAAAAAGGTGGAAAAGAGGCTGTAACAAATCTGGCTGAAGTTCAGATTCCAATGCTTTTAACCCTTTTTACAACCAAACAACCTTCCCCAAACATTAGTTGTTGTTGTTTTTAACCATAACCACATTATTTCTCCTGAAAGTAATAATCAGAGAATATCTGATAATGGCAAAAGAAAAAGAAAACAATGTGCACATGGCAGAAGTGAGCGTTAAACAAAAACTGTCACTGAATGTCATCGGGAGTTGTAAGAATCCGTCACTGTGTTTGGTGAGCATTGTTTCTGGTGACAGAAAGCTTTCAATTGAATGAATGCTGCAGAAAAGCCCGAGAAATAGTATGCAGAAAATGTGTGAACAGGCCCGTCCACATACATTCTCTGGCTTTCAAACCTAGATTCTGGCCCATATTTACTGCATTGGACACACACATGCATACACACAGGTGCACTACGTTCTTTTTTTGCTCTTGCAAATTAAATGAAAATTAAGTAAAAAGATGACGGACGGAAGCTCAGAACCATGCACACAAACACACACCGGGCTTCTATTCCCTCCAGGTGTTGCAGACACACCCGACTGCCTCGAAGTTCTTTTAATTAAGAGCAAAGTGTGACGATCCAATCCAGGAAACTCAAACACACACAGAAGCACATGGACTCACACTTGCTCCAGCTGTCTGGAAAGCGAGCGAATGCTCGCTGCAAAGCAACAGGACAAACTGTACAGTAACGCAGGCGTGCTGTCTTTGTTAGAGTGTCCTTTCCTTCTGCAAGCCATCTGGGTTTGTGGCTGTTTGTGTTTCGCTTCTCGTTATAAGGACAGCGGTACACATGCTGTCAGAACGTGTGCATCATGTGGAGGTGGGTGGGTGCCGATTTTGAGCGTACAATCTTGCATGAGTGCGAGTGTTTACCAGTGTAAAATAGGAAAAAATGGGCACACATGCTTCCCTGTGTGCATTCAAGTATCCGTGCTCACAGTTTGTCTGTGCGCCGGGACAAAGTGCAAACACTACACACTGTAATTAGTGCAATTTAACTTCAGGACAAAAATGAATCAGGTTAACAAGAAACAAAAAAGGTTCACAGCATCAACAGCAGCCAGTGAACTGAATACTTAAATATTTCAGGAACCACTTCCAAGTGTGTGCTATTTCCAGACCTGATCCATAATTCAGCATTAGCATTTTTCTCCCAGAAACCTTGAAACTCTTCAGTCTGATCTGAAAATGTTGCTTTTAATTTCAGCTGAAAGACAACAAGTTTTTTTCTTTACTCTGGAGACATTATTTGGTAAGGTGACATAATTGTAGCCGCTGCTGTCACGGCCCCGGGGTTTGTGTGGTTTTTGAGTTCTTAGTTAACATATATTTGAGTTTTAGTTTCTGTCTGGCTCATATCTGTTTGAAGATTCAATTTTCTGTTTGGTGAACTTTTAGTTTCTTCTGTTGATTTCTTTAATATTCTAGTAGACTGTTTTTTTTTATTTCTTGTTATATTTGTCAAGTTTTTGTTTGTTGTTATTACGTTAAGTGTTCTCTGAGGATGAAATTCACTTTTGTGATGTTGTGTTTGGTTCACATCGTGATCATTTTAGCAGTAGATGTAGTGGTACAGTCTCCCCAGTGATTCCCTCTTTCTGCCTCTGTCTCATCCATGCGCTTGTATTCATGGTTATCTAAGTGTGATTCTTGAATCTGTTGTTAGTTGTCTTTTGTTTATTTCCTATTTTACAATAAAAGCAGGGTTTCTTTCACAGGTTGAAACAGGGTTACTTCTTCCTTTTGTAATTGGCTCCCTTGCCCTGATTGCCTGTCTCATGTCCCTCGTGCTGGTCAGTCCCCATGCAAACTTCAGCGTAAACGCAGTTTCTTCTCTTCATTTTATTTTAATTGTCCTTTTCATTTTTTCAGCTTTTAAACACAGAAACAGCATCACATTGAGTTTCGCCAGTCTACCGGATAAGTGGGTGGACAGCTAAGTCACAGAAAGTAAACGGCATTGGATCATAATATTTACCAGGAGCTTGTTTTTTCATATTTTAAAAGTTCTATAGTTGTAGTAACTCTGTGAGGTTTTTACGTGTAAATACTGGTTACCTGTAACAGATTGTTTACATACAGGAACTTGCAGAAAGGGGAGTGGTCTATTTTGAAAGAACTACGACAGAGTCAGGCAGGACTTCTCTGGTCTCGACCTCTCACCCTGTAACATCACAATCTATCTCTCACTGTTTATGTAAATATTAAATAAGAGGAAAACAATCAGTTCAATAAAGTAGAAACCAGACTCCACACATTAGAACAGATGCTAGAACCAAAGACCCAGCCTGTTTTTGACCTTGTCTCCCAGCTGTAGCTGACCTCTTGGACAGCAGCAGCCACATCAGACGGCACACAGGGCGGAGGGCGCCGCTGCCCTCTCCATGCACCCTGCAGCCTTACAGCATTGGGGAGCTCTGGTAAAGGGAGATTAGCTGTGTGTGTGTGTGTGTGTGTGTGTGTGTGTGTGTGTGTGTGTGTGTGTGTGTGTGTGTGTGTGTGTGTGTAACTTCCCATTCTTTCAGTCTCGCCCTTTCCTTCTCTTCCACCACTCTAATCCTTAAAACCTCTAAATCCTCCCTCCTCTCCCTCCTTCTGTCCCCCAAGTCCTTATTTCTTCTGCTGCCCATCTGGTTTCAAGGAACAATCTGCACCTTGTACAGATCAGAAAAAAGTTTAAAGTCCTGAAAACAAAACCAACGCAGATGTGCATGCTCATTGATTCAATGGGTACGACTGCTGATGGTGCTTTTACTTCTTTCCCTTAAGATCAACATAAGCGGAGGCCTCCATTAACATCGCCTACCACCCCTGTGCTGTGCATCCACCCTGTCTACAAACTCTGCTCAGAGCACATCAATATTTTAAACATTATTTCTATATTTACGTTTTGGGAACCTCAAAGCTCCCAGGGGTGGATGGAACATTGAGCAGAAAAAAGATTTCCTGTTGTGCTTAGAATTATTTGTTCCTGAGATTATGGTCACTGCTGCATACTGCATTTTGATCCTTCCCCTTTTGCACGACGGCTCCCCTGTACCAACCTTCCTCTGGATTAGGAAGTCAATGGAGATTTAGCCAAGTCAATGGAGGGAGTTTCTGAAGTCTACAATGCATTAGAGGAGGACAAAGCGTTTGTTGTAGCTGTGAATTAGTGAAGGAAAACCCAGGTGCTGACTTCTCACCGCCTGTGAGCTCAGAAGCAGGTGATCTGGCTCTGCGATGTTTCTTTCATGCTGGAGGTTAAACTCGTGACAGATAAAGTCCCATATCAGTATAACCTTATCGCTGCCAGCTGCTTGACTCTCAGGCAGTGCTGGCCAGGTGGAATGGTCTTGATGTACTAAGGTACTGAATGTCCTTTTGGCTGTAGGCTCTCACTGGTGTTGGAAAACATCTCTGGACATGAATGCATGAGGAATAAACCCTACACGTTCAATAGACAGTGTAGAAGCACACAAATAAAAATTTATCAAGGTCTTAAATCCTTAAATTACAAAAAAGCAAAAAACTTTTCAATTTAGTGCCCTGTTGGGTAGCTACGTCTCCTTTATACTCACTGATTTCTGCTTCATTCACAGACAGCAACATGTTTTCATCCCCAGACATTACGTGCTGTCACTCTATCAGGTACTAGTCACATCCAAGTAGAAAAATGAAGCCAACACGGAAGTGCCAAAGCTGCACTTCCTCTCATGGCCACTTGAATCTGAGAGACAATTATTTTTTCAATAATTCATCTGTTTGGATACTGGAGTGTGAAGCTTTGCCACTTTCATTGGCAGGCGTCCAGATACAGGCATCTGCCAGGCGTCACCTCTGCTAACTAGAGTGAAATTGCAGTATTTTATTTCTCTGTTACTTTCTGTGCAATAGCACCTGTGCAGCTTGCTACGTTTGCTACCAAGTTTGCTAGTGTTAGCTGAAAACTTGAAACTCCACCCTCTAATCCAAATATGGTCACTTCTAGCAACATTAGCATTTTCTGTAGCCAAAACACTAATATTGAAGCTGCAAAATATCCTGAAACCAATGGGTGATGTCGCTACACCGTTCCTCACCATTACACACAAAACCTCCTTGGACGGCAGTCTTGACACACTGGCTATAACTGCGGTGAACACTGAGAGACAACAGTCACATTATATAGAGCGACAGTGGCTGCATGAGGAGGCTGGAGTCAGAAGGCTGCAGTTTGCCTCCTGCTGGGAGCGTTTTACTTTCATTTTCATTCTGATTAGTTTGCAGCTATGAGCGTAGAACTAAAGGCTCTTGGTTAGATGTAGAAACAGATGCGTTACTTCATTACTAAAACCGTGATTTTTTTTGCGAGTGTCTCATGACAGTGACATAAGCAAGTGCGACGTTCGTGACAACAGCTGTGTGCAGATCAACAATGGATCATATATCGAGTGTGGGAGAGAGTATAAGCGTGGAAGTACTGACCTTACTTTGAGTTTGATTCCATAAAAAGTGACAAAAACATTAGTGTCCGCTGTGCGTGGGAAGAAAACTTCTTTTTACAGTGAAAAAAAAACCCCTAAACCTCCGAACAAGCACCGAGTAGCTACGACGTAATGGGAAATTCACAGAGAAACTCGCGGATTCTTCCACTGACCGCGGCACACCTGCACCAGGGTAAACCTCCGCCTACCCCAGTCCTGCTTTACAGGTGAAAATAGAGCAACAGCACCGCTGAGTCTTTGACTTTATTTATTTTCTGCTGTGTTTTACTTGCATCTATTTGAAAGACTGAGTGTAAACACAAAAAATATTTTATTTTATGTGCTGGAATGTGCAGAAAATAGGTTTAAATGTTAAACTAATTTCTTCCAGTCAGAGAATGTTGCATATAATTAAATTTTTGCTTGATGCATAAAGTTAAAAGATTAAAACTAATAAAACAAGTTTTAAAAAGAGACTTTTCCATTTGATTACATTTTGTATGATGGATTATGTAGAAAAAGTAGAATTGGGCTGAAAGATCTATCGCTTTATCACCTCTTCAGGTTGTAAATCGTGTTTTTAACAAGTAACTACGTAACTAAGTAACTAAGTAATTAATTACTTTTGAAAATAAGTAATCAGTAAAGTAACAGGATTACTTTTTTGGGAAGTAATCAGTAATTAGTTACTGATTACTTTTTTCAAGTAACTTGACCAACACTGCCTATAACGAACTTTACCTTCCAGTAGCGCCATTATACGTTCAAAATGAGAAGATTCAAGTTGCCCAGTAATCCAGATGATAATTTTTAACCTTAGATTTTCGTCCTAACGCACTGACTGCTATTGAATTGGTTGCTTCAGATTGCAGATGAGCACAGTTGGGGAACATTTGCTGCATGCACATCTTGCTTGTTAACTCCATCCATCCATTCGCTTCCGCTTATCCTTTTCAGGGTCGCGGGGGGCGCTGGAGCCTATCCCAGCTGTCATAGGGCAAAAGGCGGGGTACACCCTGGACAGGTCGCCAGTCTGTCACAGAGCTAACACATAGGGACAGACAACCATTCACACTCACATTCACTCGCACATTCACACCTAGTGGCAATTTGGATTATCCAATTAACCTATCCCCACAAGTTGCATGTCTTTGGACGGTGGGAGGAAGCCGGAGTACCCGGAGAGAACCCACGCAAACACGGGGAGAACATGCAAACTCCACACAGAAAGACCCCGGCCTGATGGTGGAATTGAACTCAGGACCTTCTTGCTGTGAGGCAACAGTGCTAACCACCGTGCCACCGTGCTGCTTGTTAACTCATAATTCAAAACATATTGTGACAAGAAAACTTTTTTTTCCTCTAAAACAAAAGTCCAATTCCAGTAACTCTCTGCACTGAAGTATGGACTTAATCCTGGATTCTCATTCAGCTGTGACTATCCTAAATCTCTTGACCCCATTTGTGTGAGCGTGCATGAAGATGGTCATCGCCTACTGTTCAGCTGGAAAGCTCAAACTTACATACTTGTGTGTCCCTTGTTTTTATTGTTGTCCTGCTTGTAAAACATATGCTTGTCTCTTCATTTTTCCTGATTTCTTCTGTTCTATATAATTCAGCTTCTGTTTCTATGTGTACAGCTCTTCCATTCAAGCATGATCAAACTACACTGCCATCAATTTGCGTACCCCAGTAGGTATGCAAAAGATTGATTTACAGTTTAATTAAAGAGCTGAACAATTAAAGTTTATTTAAACAGGGACTTCAAAATACCTGGCCAAAGATCCCCAAGTGGCGAAACGTGCTTCTAGAAGGACTTTGACAACGAACCGCTGGGTTTAATGATGAAATGAAACCCGGTTTGAGTACGTTTCTGCTCAATAAAATATTAGTTCAGTCCTGTGTCTGGCTTCTATACTGTGCATAATAATCTTACACCATATAGTGGTAAATATCAAAGAGTGCCTCAGTAGCTAATGCCTGCACATTTCTCTAAAATCACATTACTCCTTTGGCCATGGTGTTCTGGTCCGGTTAATGATTAGCCAGATGATGAAGCCATTATTGACTGAACCTGCTGCCTGTGCCTCATGGAACATTAAATACATCACTTCCTCTCAAGGGGCCCAACGCTGGCCCTCACTCTGTTTCCCTTCAGTGAGGAAATGAAAACAGTCATTAGAATCAGAGAAGGACAGAGAAGCTAAAAGAGAGCAGGATAAGGGTCCTCGCATGTTTCAGGAGCAAGTTATCACATACAGCCCTGACTCACAGTGTCTTAAAGATTGCTTGTGTTCAACCCCCGCCCCCCGATGCATCAAACTGCAATGCAACCCAGCTTTTGTAAAAGGCAGCTGGAGTACACCCAACCCTCTATAACGTCTCCCTATCATCTCATAGTGGGTTTGTTCAGTTTGAAGTGGTCCCCTTCTGTCATTTTCCCATAAAGCTTCTGTACAGCCAAGCATCCCCCAGACCAGCACTCTCTGTTCTTATTCTTCTCTCAGTTTTCTCTGACAGCCTGCTCGATCGACAAGCAGAGGGTTTACAAACGTCCAATATCATTATTATGTTGTTACAATTCTGTCTTTCCTAATCTGTATGTTATCTGGTTGTGGCCTGCTAAGAATGCCAACCACACCCCATCTTCTCCTCTCCGCGAGGGGAGCACAGTCTTACACGCCGCCTCACCACCGGCCCTCTGCTGGGCTTATGAAAGCGGCTTGGTTCGCTCCAGGCCTGTGAGCTAGTGAGCTATAATGTCATTGTTTCTGCTGTTATTGTAAAGGATATCACACACACACACACACAGACACACACACACACACACACACACACACACACACACACACACACACTGTCCGCAGAAACCTACAGCGATAAAGCTCACACTCCAGCCTGCACGCGTGCGTAAAAAGGGAAATCTGAGCGGCGCTGGATGTGTAAACCGAAGGATGGGGTGCAGTCCCCATTGATGAAAACGAGTGGGTGAGGGCTGGATAATGCTATGATTCATCCCCTCCTCCCCTACCTCTCTCCCCATCAGCACTGTCACACCCCACCCTCACCACAGCCCCTTTCTACACCTGTTTGACCCGGGCCGTCTCCACTCACTGTGGCCGTAAATTGTTTTAAATGTATCGATTGTTTTCAGCAGCATCCGGTCTTCTAATGCAACCACGATTCTTTTCGGAAACACCTCCCGAGCCCTGGGTGCTGTTATATCGGTGGCTGCATGTTTGGGAACACATCAACACCTCCACAAGTGCAAAATGACGGAATCGCAGAGGCTGGTGGTTACTGGATGTGATGGTTATAATGGAGAGCTCGGCTACAAGAGCAGCTTTCTGTGCCTTAGAACTTCCACAGAGGAGGAAGAAAATGTTGCCCTTACTTTAGCATGGCTTGTTCTTTCTCCTCTTCCTCCTTTTGCCGAGCCATCACTGCCATGATTATCTTCCTTTCCTCCTCGGTGAGGTGGCTAAGGTCCGGCAGATCTGGCATGGACGGCGGCACGGTGGGTGGGCGAGGGCCGCCCTGGGGCCCCACCGAGGCGGACATCTTTTCGACCAGCACCACCCCACCACCACCTCCTCCTCCTTCTCCTCGGCGTGTCGTTTCGGCTGACAGGTTCCCCGGAGTGTTCCCGAGCCACACCTCACGACATGGTCGGCGGGCGTAGTGAACGCGGTAGCGGCAGCCGCAGCTCCGGCGAGTAGTGCGCGCCGCTCATGGTTGGAGGCACCCTCGGCTGTGCTTTTGTTTGTCCTCTTTATGGGTGTTTCTGCCCCCACCACGCTCTCGTCGTCGTTCCCCCCCCACCCCCCGCCTGCCCTCCTCTCCCCTCCACCGCCCGGATTCACACGGAGCCCATCTCCGTTTTTTCACGCCGGGAATTGAGTCGAGCTGAGGAGGGGGCCGTGGTTCTTCTTCGCTCGGCTGATCTGTGGAGCCTCCGCCGTCGTCGGACTGGAGCTGGATGTGGGGTTGGTATAGGCGGAGTCCGTGCTCTCTCTCTCTCTCTCTCTCTCTCTCTCTCTCTCAGTCAATGGGAATGCAGCCCACCGTCATCTCCCGTTTTTGCAGAGGCGCGCTTACTCATGTGAGAATGGGGTCCTTAACCATCCCAGGCGTCGCTCGGGCACGCGCATCTCAAACCCACACAAAGTTCAGGGAGCACAAAGCGTGTCGGTGTCTGACACTACCGGCTGCTTCCGGTCCCCTTTCAATGCTTTTGTATTTCGTCAACTCGAATAAATCACCGCCGGTTTAATGCACGATCACTTTCAGCACCACGGACAGCTGCTCAGTTCTCTGTGAGCAGTTTCCACACCTGAGCGATTCCACGTCGTGTTTATGCTGTATTTTTGAAACGCTCCAAACCACGAGAGCAGGTAACGAGCTTATTCTCCCGTATTCGGACCTGAGATTGCACCAAGCACAAGCGAGCACAAGCAGCTGCTGCACAAAACCTGATCTAACCATTCTTTGACGTCATTTGAATCGTGTGTCCTGATACAGACTTTAGACTGACCTCCGTACTTCACGCGCTTTACTTTAGGGCAATGGAAGCTGGGCAGGGGTCTCTGACATTTCCATTTGACCCACCTTTCCTCTAACATTATGTAGCTCATGGTTTTGTGTTATTCTTGAAAGAAAAGTGGTTTCTCTGGGTCATTTTAGCCTTAGACGCATCCATTTATTTCCCTTTTGTTTATTTCCCCCATCTTTGTTCGTTATATATAAGTAAATGTTGACTAACTGCCAGGCTGATTGGTGTTCAGTCGGTTTTAATATTGTAGTTTCTTTCATTGCATCCTTCCTTGTTAAAGGTGTGTGCTTAAAATAATTTTTAAAAAAATTAAACTCATCTAGTTATTTACTGAATGTACAGAAAAACAAAAACATTTTGGACAACTTCATGTTCAAAATATCTGAGTGTTGTGTTAAAGAGATAATAACCAAAGTCAAACTAGGGTCAGATGAGGAATCAAACAAGAACCACATGTTTGTTTGTTTGTTTGTTTGTTTGTTTGTTTGTTTGTTTGTTTGTTTGTTTTGGTGCAGATGCCATACCAGCACAACCCCAAAGTCAGCTGCGTTATCTCCCAGAACTAAAAAAGAGATCTTCTGCTTGTTATGCAAATGTGTTAACCACCACACTACGGCTAGATTATACCTTCATATAACACCGCTTCATACCACAAGATGGTGCAGTGAGTCAGAATAACCTTTATTTAACCAGCCAAATCAATAAAATCAATAAAATCAATAAAAGCAATTAATATACAGCAGGACATATCCAAAAACAATTCAATAATCCCACTGTCAAAACACTGCCCCCTAGTGGGGAAAATTGTAGTTAAATTCTGCGAATTACAAATTAGGGGCTTGTCTGGGATTTGCTGTCTCACATCCACAAGGGTGAATTGCATCAGGCTACACAGAGCATGTTGGAAGTCACACACAGGAACAGCACAGAGGACGTGGCCAGTTTCCAAAATAAAACACTCTGTCCAGACCAAAAGATTAATTTTCATTTAGTTTTTAAATATTTTTTCATATTTTTTTGCTTTTCAGGATAGAAATTCTAATTGAATTCATTTCAGTTTTATATTAGTATTATAGTATCGGTTTTTATTAGTTATTTTGTTTTTATTATGATTACATGTGGAGTCTTTGACAAAAATGTGTATTTGATGTTATGGAACAAATACAGGACAGGTAATACAAGTTTATTATATTTAATATTTTGACCAAACAACTAAAGATTAAAACAGAACATGTTTTCCATGTTTTCCTTAAACGTTTTGTTTAATTTGACTTAGATTCATGTTTAGAAATATTATTTACAATAAATAAAACTTTTGCATTTTAATTTTCATAGTTGGACTAGTTTTAAATAACTTTTAAAAAGTGAAAAAAGCAATTAAAAATGTGATATGTGTTTTACCAGATTTAACTAATAATTAATAAATACAAGATTATCAGAGTTCTGTGCCTCATTAAAAACTCTAACTTTACTATTTCCATAAAGTATGCTCATCATACTTCATTTATGTGTCAGCCACTTCTGTGTTTAATTAGCCAGCTTGGTTTGCTCTGAGAATAATATTATTTTAAACGGTTCTTTACAGAGAGCGAAACATGACTGGACACCACATGACATTTATTGTAGTCTGGAGGGAAGTTTGGTCCAAAATAAGGCAGAAAATAATGAATATTTGGGTTTCTCAGTAATCTGTACAATATTTTTTGAATGAATACACAGATTTTTAGAAAGTCTTTCAGAAACATTTTTAGGTTTCGTGTCTTTTTGTGTTTTTCACAATAAGAAAAACCTGTGGATTCCAGGTATTAAGTGTAAACTTCAGAGATCTGTTTGTATGATATCAGAGAGTGAGATGCTGGCAGCTTCTGTCCATTATTAATCTCACTGTCTGTCCTGCTCTTTCGCTTCCTGGCTCATTTTGCATTCAGGTCCGGGCTCCCAGGTTACTTCGATCCGCAGCTGGTACCGGTTTCTCCCGGATGACGTAATGATGCTGGGTGACAGGCTGTGTCCGTCCAGCAGATGGCATTAAACTCTCGGCTTTTGTTTATGCTGCCGCCCGGCCTCCGTCACGTGACGTCACCGGAGCGGTGACTGTACCGCGGTGACGTCAGCTTTCCGTGGTGCAAGATTTTGTCATCATTTAGGTCGTGACTAGGGACCCCAGCCCTGAGTGGCACAGTCGTGCTACAGTCTGCTGCAGAGTGTGAAAGTCTGCAGGAGGAAGCAGAGCTTTAAGCGACCTTTACTGTTTTTATTTAACGAACTCTGACAATCACACAGGAGTAAATATAACATCATGCACACATAATCCGGAGTTTGTTTTTATCATATTGCAGCCTCATGTTACAGGAGATGAAACTACACCTCAAACTTTTCACTCAGGAAGCTTCTACCAGGAAGTGGAAAAACCGGGTCCTCTGGGCGCCGAGTAGTGATGCCCTCTCGCCAAAAACATGCGCTAGATTAACCACACTGGATGAGAACATGTAGCACTAGTACTAGTATTTTCATCTGACACGAAAATACTAGTACTAGTGCTATCCTTTGTACTCTGTAATATATGTTACTGTGCTAATGCAGATAAAGCTACTCAACAGAATATAAGTAGTTAACACCATCTCAAAGTGATCTACATTTAATACATATATCTTCCTATAGTACATATTCATAATTTAAAAATACAAAATTTTGATGCTAAAACTTTTGCTTAAATGGAATTAGCCCACCCCCCTCTTCATAACAGTCTCACATGACACATATAAGAGATGTACTGGTCTGTTCCCACTGAAAACTGTGTCATTCTACTTCTGTGTGTCTTCAAATATATCTTTGTGTCAGCCAATATTAATTTTAAATTGTTTTTTTTTGTTTTTGTTTTTGTTTTTTTATTGAATCTAAAAATAGACATGACCCGAGTATGAAGCCTGTCCCAGCTGTCACATGGTGAGGGCACAAACAAGCATCACCTCCACTTGTCAAAGACTTTGCAGAAACAGGAACAGACGATCTTTGTGAGCATACTGATATCTAGTGGACACTGACATACACTGCATGAGCAGAGAGGAGTGAATCACTTCGTAAGTCACTACATGATGTTTATGTCTGTGCAGGTTTTCATCAGTCGTGGTAACTGTAAGAGCTTGAAAATAAAAGGCAACTGGACTTTTTGTTTTAAGTCTGTGAAGCCGTTTCACCTCTCACACAAGTGGTTTCTCAAACTAACAGGTGAAGACCACAAAAAGACTTGCAGCAGTCAATCTTCAGATTGTCACCATGTTTCTGGTCACTTAAAGTGAGAGTAAGGAACTCTTCCTCAGCTCAGCGCTGATTTCAGGTTTATGGACAACAAAGCAAAGAAAAACATTAGAATTTAAAATATGTTTGTGTGTAATTACACATAGTCTGTATTAAGTGATTATTAATAATCGTATGATAAATATGATAAAGCTAAAGTAACATCAATCTCGTACGAATGTTAAATGTTAAGAGCTGATCCTGAATACTCACCATGTTTGCAGCACAGTGTAGCTCATTCGATGTATGCCATGGATAAGGGTAGGAGTGATTAGCGGCGTTAGTTATTAATTTATTGTAAATCTGTAGACATATGTTTATATTTAATACTTACAGACAGGAATTGCCCACAAAACATAATTTTCATTTTAATTATGGTCTATAATTAAGAATACGTTGATGCATTTGCCTCCAAACAATCAAAGTGTGTGTGTGTGTGTGTGTGTGTGTGTGATAATTAATAACTACATCGCTTAGCCTGGCGTTGGTTACATGAAAGATATACCTGCTCTAAGAATACTATGTAAGCAAAGAAAATATTGTCACCTGCTAGTTGTTTTTGTACAGTCCCTAAAAGTAGCACCAAAACTGCAGTGTGTCACATTAAGTTTAATTATGAGGCATGTGCATGTTCTTTTTGCACAAAGGAAGAGCTGAAAGCTTTGTGCGCGTTTCTTGTGTTTAGGTTAGAAAATGACACGAAAAGGAAGGCAGATGTTTGTTCATTTGAGGAAATGAAAACAAGGACACAAAGAGCTCAGAGACACAAATGTTTATGGGAAGCGAGGTCTGCTCTCCTTCTGTGGAGTAGCACAGCACAGTGGTCTAAGCATTTCAAGGATATTGGCTCCCTTATTAAAAGCATCATGTAACACCTTCAGCACTGTTAATGTAAGATTTGCTACATAAAATGCCATTTCTATTCATACAACATTGAAAATGTACCTTAATATTCAAATTGACTTTGCACAAACGCTTTTTCACTAATCTGCTTGACAGTGCCACCTAATGTATGAGTGAGGCACTGCAGGAGTAGACTCCGTGTTGCTGGTTTTTAGAAACTTTTTATTCCAATTTTAATAGCTTTGTTGTTTTCTGAAACATTAAATCAGAATAAATATTTTCTGAGAAAAATAAAACCCAAATAGCAATCCCAAAAAAAAAAAAAAAGATTTAGGAGAGAAATATTTACAAATTCTCTTCCTGAATAGCTTTAGTAGACATCTGAGGACAGGAAGGGCACCTATTGGTTGTTTTTTTGGCACAGATCTGCTGAGAGTCTGTCTACTTGCTGATGACCTCTGTGTCTACATCTTCTGAGCGGGACACCACTTTCCCATCAACGATCTCCTCAATCACCACCTTTTTCCTCTGGGTTCTGACTGGTTTACCTGTGGAGCGAATAGGAACATAATTTAAACCTGTAGTATGTGTCATTTTACCAGGCAACAACACTGAGATAAATAAAAGCAGCAGTGACGTAAACTTACGTTCTTCTTTGACCTCGACGACCTTAACGGTTTTCCTGCATGAAAGCAAAAAAGTTAATTTTGGATTGCTACAAGTTTAAGGAAAAAAGTACTAAATGATGAACTTTTGGGTGCAGGAACTTTTAAAACTTTCCAAATGCGAGTCAGTGTCCACAAACTCCCACGTTAAAGTTTCCAGCTTTACAGCACAAATGAACATGTTTACAGCCTGGTATATAATAAAATAAGATAAAAAATAAAAGTCTTTACAGTCAATTTCCTCTTTTATGACATCTATATGGAGAGGGAATTTGTATAGCTCAGCTGGTTTGATGTTATTAAGGGTTAAAGTTTGCTTTATTTGACCACAGAGTGCTGTATCCTCTTGCTTTCTGAGGATACTCGGGATACTGAAGTGAACCTGCCTTTCCTGTTTGTGCTTTTGAAACATTTTAATGTTTTAAGGATGCTTGGCATTCCCAAAACTTTGGTTTGCTTTAATAAAACAAACTATAACACAAAATTATGTTGTTGGGTCTTTTTTTTAATGCCCACAGCTTTAAGATTATGACACATTAGTTTTACTCATGTTTCCTTCTTCTGGCAGGAAGCGTTTTTACCACCATTTCTTCATCCAACCCTTTAACCTTTGAAAGCTGACAAGGAGTAACTCTTGAACTGTGCGGTTCGTATTATATTTCAGGCCTGCTTACAGAACAAAATGAATGGGAGTGCATCAGAAGTTAGTGAGAGTGGTCTTCGCCTATGCAGCTAACATTGGAAAAACCCAGGAACTATTCTACTGGTCGCCAAACCACGTCTTTACTGATTACAAAATTTTTATTCAATTTTTTTTGGATTAGCTGCAACTCCTGCTCCTCTCGTCAGCTTTGGCTGACTTTAAATGCATTGATGCCAGAGCACTAGCACATTAATACAGCCACTGGCACCAGTTTAAACCTCTGCTTTACTGCAAAAGTAGTTATTTACAGTGATAGATGTTTATTTATAAGTAACTTACTGTATATCCTCTCCATCCAGCAACCTTCTGTACTCTGCAATCTCCATCTCCAGCCTGGTCTTGATGTCGAGCAGCAGCTGGTACTCCATGGACTGCCTCTCGATGTCCACCCTCACCTCGCTGAGCTCCTTCTCCAAGCCGTCCACCATAGCCTGGAGCCGGGTAAGCTGCAGGCTGTAGCGGGACTCTGTCTCTGACAGTTGACCCTCCAAGGCAGATTTCTTCATGGGAGAGTAAACACACGAGGATAAAGGAGTGTGTGCCGAGTGCTAATTGCTTGTTTTGAAACTCGTATTTCCACTTGAGTCGCATAAGGCATAAAAAATGGTGACTGGCAGGTTGACTAACTGCGGTTTGTGGTGTGTTCAGGAAAATGCTGCAAATGTGTTGCTGGTATGTAGAGCCTTCCTTACCAGGCTGATCTGGGACTGTAGCTCGATCTGCAGGGCCTGCAGGGTCCTCTTGAGATCGTTGATCTCAGTCTTTGAGGACTGGAGGGTCTCTGTGCTGGAAGCCACCTGCTTGTTCAGCTCATCAAACTAAAAGGTATCAAAATGGACACAATAATGGTCACAAAGATATTCAAGCCATCGGGTGATCACATTTATTTTAGTGCAGTCATGAGATGATTCAGTTCAAAGTGCAGCCTCTTCTCCTCACCTTGACCTTATACCAGGCCTCCATCTCACGGCGGTTCTTTTCATTGATGCCCTCATACTGAGCTCTGATCTCATCCAAGACCTTGTTCAGGTCTTCCTGAGGCTTGGCGTCCACCTCCACATTCACAGAGCTGCCAGAAACCTGTCCACGCAGGGCTGCGAGCTCCTGAAACCATGACAACAGTAACAGGTAAGAGCATGAAATGCTAAGAGAGGAAAAAAACAGTTTGGGTCCTAAGGTGAAGAGCCAGTTAAAACCAGACTGTTACAGAAAGTACCAAAATTTATAAACACTGCATTCATGTAGCCTCACACTGATTCAGTTCATGACTCTGTGTGCTGCTGACTCGCTGTGTTTTCACTGTATCCCACTGTTGTTCTGTGTGGCCAAAGCATTTTTCTTTGAATGTGTTTTTTTATGCAGGTGGACATTTATGAGACTTTTGTCATCTAAGCAGACCTGGACTGTCATGTGAAAAGTCTTATCTTTTTTTATCAGCCTGAGGCTCTGAAGTCACATTAAAATGATCTAAACAAATTCGGGATTAACGGCTGTTTGAGTAGGCAAATGATGCCAAATTGCTGGTGAACTGACTCATCAAAAACTACTTTCATGCTTTTGTTCTGCACTCTGTTTTCTGGATGTGCAGCCCTGAGACTTTCAAAGTGCATCACATGTCTGTTTTTTGTTCTGCCACTCTGATGTCAGTGACAGCAGGCCGCTCACCTCCTCGTGGTTCTTCTTCAGGTAGACCAGCTCCTCCTTCAAACCCTCCACCTGCATCTCCAGATCAGACCTGCTCATGGTGAGGTCATCCAGAACCCTTCGCAGCCCTGCGATGTCCGACTCCACCGACATGCGCACCGCCAGCTCATTCTCAAACCTGTTGGGGATAAAATATTGCTTATATTGCTGTAGCTGCTCGATTGATGTTAAAACAAAAACAAATACAGACGATGTAGCGTTAGCTCAAAAACCAGCTGGGCCAGTTAAACCACTTTTTCCTTTTGTTGTTGAAGGTTACGGGTCAGTGATAATATCAAGAGAGAGCAAGAACGGGTGAAGTCACGTCTGAATAAATAGCAGTCAGCTAATTATTTTTCCACCACACAGACATCGGCAAATGTTCCCACTCACTTGATTCTGAAGTCCTCTGCAGCCAGCCTGGCGTTATCAATCTGCAGCATCAGCCTGGCGTTGTCCTGTGTGGCCAAGCCGATCTAGGAAAAGTAAACAAAGCAGAAATAGCGTGAGTGGTTTCTAATCCGAATATAATACTACCACAAAGGCGTGTTAGTGACTCATTGTCCAGAATGTAGGCTGGCAAGGTTGGGTTATTACACAGAATAACTTTATTTATTCATTCCAGAGTAAATGCTTTAACAGGATCAAAGAACTATTTTGTTCATCAAGTGCGTCTGAGCATCACTCTTGGCAGGGTTTCTACATCCTGTTGAGTAACAAAGTCCAGTTTGTCATTTTGTGTAGTTTTTTTTGATCTGATCCACATTCCACGGACAGACAACTGAATGATGCTGCTGGTGTGTCAGCATGCCATATGTTATTGATAATGTTGCAGAGTAGCCTTATTGTGTTTAAAAGAAGCAGGTGACTTCCTTTGAAAAACAGGCGACATATGTTGAAACGATAATTTGTGTTTGATTTTTATGTTTTTCTTCAAACAAATAACGGCATTTCCATCATCACCTAATGCAGAAAGGGTTAAAAAAATACTAAGAAACGAAGGGAACTTAGTTCGGCAACATTCAGAGCTTATCAACAACAGATGTGGGAGATAAAAAAAAAAAGTTTAAGGGTTGGAAAGAAGAGTTCAGCTTCATTTTTTGAAGTTTTGAAATTGTTTTCTTTAGTTAAACATTTACTGAAGGGGAGAGCTCACCTTTTTGCGCAGGTCTTCGATGATTTTCTCATACTTGCTGTAGTCCCTGACAGTGGGGGTCTGCTTCTCGTACCACTCGCGGATTTGACGCTCCAGCTGCGCGTTGGAAGTCTCCAGAGAGCGCACCTTTTCCAGGTAGGAAGCCAGCCGGTCGTTGAGGTTCTGCATAGTCACCTTCTCGTTGCCTGATACGGAGAAGCTGCCGCTGTCACCTGAGAGCGTCTGTGACAAGTCAAAGCCGGAGCCGAGGCCGTTGGAGGCGTAAGACACCCGGACGTTTCTACCACCTGCCCCGCCATAGACGCTCATTGTACCCCGAGAGCTTCGCAGGCTGGGCGCGGAGGAGAGGGAAAGAGCGGATAATCCGTGGCGGATGGAGGTCATGATGAGTCGGTCTCTGTTCTCAGGTGCGGCGATCGCTAAGTCTCCACGAGTGGTACGCAAGAGGTGGTGCTGACGGAGCCCGGAGGAAGGTTTTATAGGGCAATGAGAGGAGGGAGCTGCCAAACAGGTATACTGCTCGTCACTGCAGGTGTGACCAGGCGTGGTGGGTCTTTTTGGTATTCGCTGTAACGGCCGCCACTGAATATTTTGTTCAAGAGGGTGTTGGCCATTGTTCGTGCCGTTCGTCATTTTCAATTAAGCCTCTTAATCTGAGGAGGAAATGAAAGATGAATTTCTCTTTTGGTAGAAGTATGTGGGAATGATCTTTATAGAATAATTCGCTCATAACAAAGACCAAAAATAATATCCTTACAGAGATGAACGTGTCACCCTAATGTGTCTCACAGTTGGCATTTTGACCTGTTGACACAGGCTGTAGACAGGATGCCCAAAGTCAGGCGCAGGTCCACCTTCTATGGGTCGGGTGAAATGCAGACTCTTTCCCTTTAAAGGTGGTCTGTGGCTAACAGAGACCAGACGTTAGCGTCTGCTCACATCTGTCTATGCCACATCTGCGGTTTTTTCTATGGGCCGCATTCTGAATTTACTCAGGGTGACTCATGGTGATTCTGCTCGGACACATCTGAAACATTTGCCAGTACTGTATGGTAGTTAAGCCATAAATGCAAATGCAGCTAAGATTAGGCTCGAATGTATCGCCTGTACGGCTGTTAGTTAGTAACTGCTTCTTACAGTAGGTGTTACAGAGTGACAGACCTACAAACTTACCACAAGAATAAAAGGAGTCTCTCAAAATGATATATTTTATATATATTAATCTAAAAAGTAACTTCCATATGAGGCAAAAGAAGTGGTAAAACCCAGGGATAAGAGGTTTCATTCTCTGAACAGAGGCGGAGCCAAGGGGTGGCCATAGACTCGCAACCAGGGTGAAACCAGAAAACTTCTGATACAGTTCTCTTGGGAATGCATATGAATGGGGGCCTGTGGTAGGAGTGGGCGGACTGATCCAAACATAGATAGTATTAATGCAACGTTGCTACTGGCATCATATAGATGTGGATGGCATACTTCAGTTTCAGTTTTTCACTCCTTAGGTTCAGTATGTTGCTCCCCTTTCATCACAAAGTAGACGTGTCTGTGCAAACACAGCTCCTCTCATGCACATACGATTCTCCCCCTCGTTCTGTCATGTGACACCTTGTGCAAAGACACATGCGGGCTGCAGAGAGGAGCATCCTGCAGGAACATTTTACAGCTGTCAGTGAACACACAGCAAACTGCAATATGTGTGTAAGAAGGGAATTCTCTGCTGTTGCAAAACAGTTTGTACAAATGGATCAAAAACTGAAAAAGGCAACAACAAGCTGCAAAATAAAAAAAATAAAAAAAACGCTCAAAGAGACCCAGATCCCCGGCACAGACACCGAGGCTCCTGGTAGAGAAAACCCAGGTAGTTTATGGTGGTGAAAGTCATGTTTCAGTTATGACTCATGTGGGCTCAACAGCATTAGTAATTTTCAAAGTGTTTTTGGTCACGATAGCTGTTACTTCAGCTGACTGGTTACCAATAGAGTACATTCAAAGATTGAAATAATGTAATCATCCTTTTGAAACATGTTAAATTATTTTATTGGAAGTGAAAAAATGTAAATGCCTGGATATAATAACCATTCTGTGTTAACTGTTAAGATGAATGTATTTATATAGCACAACAATGATGCATTCACCTCATTAAGTTTGTTGTATCACTACTGGTACTTGGTATCTGTGATACTGGGCCAGTATTTACACCTCTAGCCTACAGAGCTGAAGCTCAAGTTTCTACTACTTTTGATCACACTTTTAAAACACCTGGTTGGTGCAGTATAGATGTTTTAGTAGTAGTAAAGTGTCTTTATGTGAGTCTCAGGCATGTCACCACGCCACGAGCCATTTTGATGTCAGGAAACAAGCAGCAGTTACTGGATTGCATCATTTTCCCTCCCTACAACCAGCTGTTTCTTATGTACACGTGGAAGTCTCCAGTGTGCTGTATGTCTAACATGTAATTATCTCTTACAATAAAATGTGTCCTGTCATAAATCCTGGACCAACCAATCAACATACAAAGGTTGTGTTTTATGGAGAAAAGAATCAGAATCAGAATTCAACTTTATTGTCATTGCACATATCAAAAGTACAAGGCAACAAAATGCAGTTCGCATCCATCCAGAAAGTGCTTTAGCAATAACATAGATATATAGATACAATACAAAATATGGGTCTATTATGGGTATGTTACAATGTACATGGAGGTATGTTATGAATATGCTATAACTATAAGTATGTACAGGCTGTAGTGAGTGTACAAGCTATGATCAGGATATAAATATGAAACTATACAAGTTATAAACAGTTGTAAAACTATAATTATTGTATAGTACAGGACGACTGTCTATATAGCATTTACAGTAGTGCAGTTTATTCGGGCTGAGGCAGAGCAGCTCCCGTACCAGACTGTTATACAGTTGTTCAGGATGCTCTCGATGGTGCAGCGGTAGAAGTTCACCAGGATGTCTGAGGACTGGTGGTTCTTCCTCAGAGTCCTCAGGAAGAAGAGGCACCTTCTTGACCAACTTGGAGCAGTTGGTTGTCCAGATGAGATCCTCGTGTTATTTTATTTAAATTCTGACATTTTTTTGTGCTGTACTTGCAAAAAAAGGGTGCTTTTTTCTGTCTGGAAGCAGATATAGATAAAGATTTTACAATTTAATTAATTAATTCATTAATTACACACTCCCCCTCCTGCACACACAGCTGAACTGCAGTTGTCTTCTGCACAGTGAGGTTACCATGAAGTGGAACGGCTCTCCTAGATCGGCTCTGGTGGCACTCTTTCTTTGGGGGCACCTTAAACGCACTCATAGAACTGGAGTTAGGTCTGGTACCTCCCCTTTTCTATCAAAAAACACTGACACATCCAACAAACGCAGTGTGACGTCAGTGTTACCAAGAAATTAATGAATTAAATATGATACATCTTTGGTAGATGTAGCCAGTTCTGAAAAAGTCATTTTCTCTGGAGTGTTGTTCTCTCAGGCTGCTGCTGTTGCACAAGCTTTTGTAGGTGAGCACTTGGGTTGCGTTTGCTAAAAGTTGGATGAGCAGCTTTTTAGGTTCATATGAGCGCTCATACAAACCAGAAGAGAAGAAACTTTTCCTACAATTTAGAAGATGAATCATGTGTTTGCAAAACTTCCTTCCTGAGTCCTTCATACTGGGTGACCGTTATTATAAGTGATCCATTTCAATGCCATGAAGGGAGTGCCTGCTTTGACTGACAGGTTGTTTCCATCTATAGTTGTTAGCTGTCTTCTTGGACTCACCTCAGCTAATTGGAGTCACTGAAGTGGAACAGTTGACTCTGTTTGTGCTGTTGGTGCATTTATGAACATTTAATTCAGTTAACTGACAAATGGTTGATGTGCTGTGTCATAATGGACTTCAAGAGGCACAGACAGGTCCACTCCACTCATCATCACAAATGTAGAACAGGGTGAATCTGTCTCCACCTTCAGGTTTTTGGGCACCCACATCGCCGCTGATCTCACCTGGACCCACAACACCATCTCCCTGGTAAAGAAAGCCCAGCAGTGGCTGCACTTCCTCCGTGTGCAGAAGCTGCTGCTGGCCTTCTACCGCTCCTCAGTGGAGAGCATGCTCTCTTACTGTCTGGATGTTTGGTACGTAGAGGCCACGACTGAGAACAGGAATCTGCACATAGTAATTAACACCACCCAAAACATAACTGGCTGCCCTCTGCCACCCCTGGAGGCCATCACCAGAACCTCCTGTCTCAGAAAAACCTGGGCCATCACAGGTGACCCCTCGCACGCACCCTGTCCACAAGCACTTTGACCCGCTGCCTTCTGACTGGCGCCTCAGGTCAATCACATCCCACACCTCTAGACTCAGAAACAGCTTCTTCCCCTGGGCCATTCAGACTGTTAACAAACACCGACACACCCCACCGGTGTCCACCCACCCACCAATCTAAGTCTTTTCTGTGCACTACTTCCAAGCACTTTGTTCTTTAATGTGTGTCTTTCTCATGTTTTGTATATATTTCTTCCGTTTCTTATTTATTTCTGCTGTCACCCATAATGTTATTATCACCCATAATTCTGTTGTACATGCACAATGACAATAAAAGGCTATTCCATCTATCTATTGTATTCTATTGTAGAAACTATCAAAGATGCACGATTTCTATTTCATTGAGTGATTTCTAGTATTTGTAGAAGTTAGTTATTTGTTCTTTAGTTCGGATTAGCAGACATGTGTGTGTCTGCAGTGGTTGCCACTCTTTCTTTAAGCACTCTGGCTTCCTGCCACATGCAGTTAGTGGACTTAGGTTTACTGGTGGTTCTGAATTGCCCAGAAAAAGGCAAAGAAAAGCAAACGCAGCAGCGACCAAAACACTAACATGGATGGTGTTGCAGACATCATCTAACAGACTGTAGACTGGGTTCAATGTGCATCTGTGGACAATAAACAAAAGATCATCTTAAGCTTAGTTAAATAAAATCAGCCATGTTCAGCTTCAGGTTTGGTCCGCTGTAAACTTACAGCTCGCTGCTGGATCCATGTTTTCCTTGAGTGCTAATAAACCAACAGTCCACAAATCATACTTTTACCAAGATCAGCTGTTAACACCAGAATAAAATGTGCAAAGTTAGAATACTGTTTTCTTCTTTATTAGACATGATGTGTGGCAGCCTGAAGGAAAAAAACCTGAACATCTGAAGAAACATTTCTATCCTGAAGGAAGCACAGGTCTGTGGCCTCATGGATTTTAAACAACTGAGAGTAGGAATGTTCCATTCTGATTGATATGATTGCATTGCTTATCTGTTGCACAAAAAATGTTGAACAGTACGGGTAGGTGTTGATCTTGGCAGTAATGGTGGTAAACTCCTGGATAAGCAGAAGCTATAAACACATTTTATTTTCATTTTCACAGCAGTTGCCAAGAGCCTTCTTTTAAAACTTGTGAATAGGCTCCAATTCCCATGAAGCCTGTTTGTTCTTATACAGACATGTATCCAAACACATCAATGCTTCATTTAAATTATGTCCAATTACTTCAACTAGAGGCAATTGGCAGATGTTTTACTGTTAATAAATGCAGGGGTAGGTCCTGTTCAGTGTCCCTTACCTTTCAGTGTGATCAGGAAAAGTATTTCACTCTGAAATAATTCACATTATTCCGGGTTTTCAATGAATTACTGACAAGAATTCCTTGCAGGCAAATTCGTTGCAAGGAAAAAAGAAAACACAGATGAAATCCAGATATGGTTCTCTCAGAAGGTTTTAGAAGGTATAATTGCGTGCAAGTATACACTCCTACTCGATGCCTAAACAAACAAGATTAAATGTCGGGTTAAAATGACAAGGAAGTTTAGCTCTGGACTAACACGACTGGAGTTAGACACACAAGAGCTTAAAGTAAGAATCGAGTGAATGCGTGTAATGTGAAAATGGTCGCTTGTAAAAATGCAGGTTTAACAGTTATCGCTGTGATCTGGAGTTCACCTCTGATGAAGCAGCTTTCAGCCACACGCTGTGACTCTGAAGGCTCGAGTTAAGCGTCCTGGCGTCTGTCATCTTGTAGCAAAACTGAAAAGCAGCAGATGCTGCTGAAGCAGAAGGTGAACATGAAACGGTACATATGTTTATTCTAACTTTATTAAACTGTCAGATTTAACTCTGTCCATAAAACTTTATTTGCCCTGCTTTATCGTCTAATTTACTGCAAAAGGGAGGATAATGATAAAAATGTAAATCATGTTGTATTAATAAATAAGAATTTAAAGTAGTGACTTAAAGCACAACCTCCTTAGTAAATGTTTACATCATAGATCAGGTGAGCAAAGATGTTTTTGCAGCGAGAGCAGACGAACAGAAAGAACGCAGGTTTAAGCTACCTCTGCATTAGCTTCCCTTTTCTGTGCGTTTTCAGCTCACTGGTTTGACCTCCTAAGACCCGAACTCTTTCATGGCATTTTTAATTTCTCTTTGCTATTTGGGCAGATTAGGGCCTGATGAATGTAAAAACAAAGAATTACCTGTTTTTGTTTTTTTACCTTTATTTTGTTTCTGAGAAAAATTAGATCGAGGACATTCATGTTAAATTTCAATAGAACAGTGGCAGTATAATGTCCTTGTTAGTGGATATCAGACCCTTGTAGAGCAAATTTAGCATTTTGGTCTAAACAACCCAAAATCTGATGCCCACATATGTGGACGCCAAGTCCTAGGAGGTTAATTTGACATGTAATTATTTGCTGTTTTAATGTCAGTCTTGGTGCTCTAGGCAGGTTAGATTCAGGCGGGTAAAGTAGACAGAAATGATAACATCTGGCACCTTCTTCACAAAAAGTCCAAAACAAACAACCAACAGAATTCTGGCAGAAACACTCACGCAAGGAAGGATAACAGACGATATGATAAAGGACAAAGGGAAGACACACATAAATGCAAAACACGGGTTATTATAAGACTACCAAAATAAACAGAAATCAGCACACGGGGAAACACTGAAGCAACAAGTCTGTGAAGGTTCTCAGTCATCCAGGTCATCGTAGTCTAAAGAGCTTGGAAAGAAAAGCGTCTGGACTTCCTTAAGTTGCTTGAAGACGTTTCACCTCTCATCCTAGAAGCTTCTTCAGTTCAGAGCTGAAGGTCAGGAAGCTCAGAGCGAATGATGCATTCGCCCCACTCTGTCCTGCTTGGTGCTGTTTCATACCAGGTGCAGATGTTTCCCGTCAGGGTGCACTTGGTGGTGCAGGAGATAGCCTCAAGATTAGAACAATATTAGACCATCAGAGCAACTGCACATCTGTTGACTTTTACTCAAATCAAGAACTTTTTTTTGCATGAACCTAACAAAGGTGTGGACATAATTAAATAAAAAAACAAATCAAGTAACTATAAAACTAAGTCCGCATGAACTCAGAGCATCACGGTGGACTTGAACCCCAGTCTCATAAATTCAAGTTTGACCAGTTCACGGACCCCTGATCCCCTGCGATGTGAGCTTAAATCAAATGAGCCACACTTCAGTATTTTCTCTTTTTTTTTTACCTCCACAGAATCTGTGACATCACAAATACCCCCGATTGATCGGTTGCAATGAGGGGCCTGGAGCAGCGTCACCATCACTGTGATATACGCCACATCAGTATTCTTTATGGTTTGGTTCGGCCTTTCAGCTCTACACGAGTAATCTATAGATATTAAAGCATTGATAGTGGTGCCAACTTCCTGCTTACAGTTTGGATAAGGAGCCTTCCTGTCTCAGCAAGTCATTTGCACATTGTGAAATTAATCAGTTCTTAACTGAAGAAGCTTCTTGGATGAGAGGTGAAGCATCTTCAAACAACTTAAAGAAATCCAGCTTTTATTTCCAAGCACTTTAGACCACTGAAGGAACAAATACACACTAAATATTAACAGAGGGTATAACCAGAATGTAGGAGGAACAGAGTACTGATGAAAAAGCATGAACGTTTTATAAAATGAGCACAACTCCTCGTTTTCAAAGACAAATAAAACTGCAGGTTCTAAGACCAGAAACCTTACACAGCTAATTGCTGTCCACACAGGAGACAGCTGCTTTTATAATAAGCTAATATGTGCAGTGTTTACAGCTTGTTGGCTGTCCTAATGGTCACTAAATAACCATTTATTGAAGGATTTAGCTATATTTAGGTCTTAAACTGAAGGTAGATGTAAGAGTTTTTTCATGAGGGTTAGAAATTAAACAGATGAGATTAAATTAATGGTTGATGGTAAATTACAGCTAATCTTACTGTAGTCTAAGTCTTATCACTGGTCTCTCAAGTGGGTGATAAAGTCAAGTGGAACTACATAAAATATATTTTTCAGGCCTCAGTCATTCAGTTTCCCCCCTCATGATATTAAAATCATTATCATTGTTGTCAGTGTTTTTGTGCTTTTTCCAGTTTGTCAAATCCTTCCCTCTAGTGGTCAAATCACAAGGAGAAAAGAAGTGGCTAAATATGAGTAAAATATATATTTAAACGCGCCCCTGTGTCCCGGGCTAAACAGCTGAAATATACTCAGTATACTAGACCCCGTTCACTCAACTAAACACATACATAAACATGCCAAAGCCGAACTTGAGTGAAGTGAGAAAGCCTCTGCAGTTTGACAGGTACCTGCCATCCAGCATACTCTCTGACCCCACAGCCTGCCGGGAACTCCTTTGAGCTCCCAGCTCTGACTTGTTCGAGACGTTTGAGATATTTGCCCAACCTTTTTTTCTACGCAACCATAAATGACAGCCAACAGTGGCACGCCTAGTCTAATTGTTTTGTGAGAAGCAAACACACTGTAACCCTGGGGTGCTTTATGAATGTCAAACAAAGTGCGATGAAGATAATTGTTTTTCAGGCCCGTTTAAAAATCTATATTATACAAATATTTAAAGAATTTAATACTTTGTCCCTTCAGGTTGTTTCCACTCAATTTATTCCTTGTGCTCGGAGACGCTTGTTTCATGTCTTGATTCCTCACGTCTCATTAATGTGATGTGTAAGAATGAGACTGCTGTGACATTGACAATATCTGTTAACGACAAACGACTGATTAAAGATGTTCTGCTCACTTTCCTGCTCTGTTGGGAGGAGCCACTTTGCCCAGTGCGTGACAAAACGATCAAGCTGTTCCCTTCAATCATCCTCACTGGTATGAACTTGTGCATGTCACATTTGTTGGCTTAGCAGCCGTGAAATGTATGGCATGATGCATTTCTGGTCGTTACCACATTGTTTCCAGTGCTTCCAGTGGTTTGATCCGCGTTTATGTCTAAGGTGTGAAGGGCTTAACTTGTGCTCGTTCTGCTTCTGACACTGTGTGAGTGCTGGAACGCGTGAAGAAACCACACCACTCAATTACAGATGATTAAAAGCTCTTTTTGCATAACGTGTTAGTTGTAAATTACTGGGATCAAACATAACAAAAACCTGCTCTTAGTCTGCATTCCCATGAATTCATGAGGTATCTGAGTCAGATTGTTCCACGTCAAACTGGCAAAAACCATTAGTTTCACAATGTGCAAATGACAAGCTGAGACAGGAAGGCTCCTTATCCAAACTGTAAGCAGGAAGCTGGCACCACTATCAATGCTTTAATATCTACAGATTACTCGTGTAGAACTGAAAGGCCGAACCAAACCATAAAGATTACTGATGTGGCACAGTGATGGTGCTGCTCCAGGCCGATCATAGCAAACGATCAATCAGGGGTATTTGTGATGTCACAGATTCCATGAGGGGGTGGAAAAATACTGAAGTGTGGCTCATTTGATTTAAGTGACAGCGCTCAGGGCAATGTGAGCGCTGGTTAAAGGACAAACTTGAATGTAAGAGATTACAGGATGACCAACCTCAGCAACAGGACCACTCTCACCATCGAAGTGTGTTTGCTTTTGGAACTGTGTCTTCATTCCACCTACTTCAAGGGTCAGTTCTACAGGCAGAAACATGGGTGTGCCGTGGGCTCCCCAGTTTCACCCATCATGGCCATTTTGTACATGGAAGAAGTGGAAAAGAGGGCTTTGCTATCCTACCCTGGAACACCACCAAGTCACTGGTTCAGGTATGTGGATGACACCTGGGTGAAAATCAAATCTCAGGACGTATCACATTTCACAGATCACATTAATTCGGTGGACTGACACATCAAATTCACCAGAGAGGATATGAAAAGTGGCAGGTTAGCCTTCTTACACTGTGTCTAGATGTCCCCCATCAGTAATGGGGGGACATCTGCCAAGGAGGCAGAAGAACAGCACATCAAGAAGGCCCTGAGTAAATGTGGTTATCCCAGCTGGACTTTTGTCAAAGCCTAAAGAAAGCTCCAGCTGATGCAGGAGAGAAGGACAACCGCTGCCCAAGCGAAAACCTGTAGTGATGTGTCAGGAGTATCGGAGCAGTTGAGACCCATTTTTTCTAAACACCGGGTCTCTGTGGCTTTTAAACCCCAAAACACACTGCGCCAAAAATTGGTCCAGCCCAAGGTGGACTCTCTTATGTCCCCCGACACAAACAGAGTATCATAGTGTACGCTGTTAAGTGCAGGAGGATTGGCAGGATTTATACATCGGGGAAACCAAACAACCTCCGGCGAAGCGGATGGCACAACACAGAAGAGCCACCTCGTCAGGCCAGGACTCTGCAGTCTATTTACACCTACAGGCCAGTGGACACTCTTTCAGTGATGAGGATGTAACATCCTGGACAGGGAGGAACGCTGGTTTGAGGGCGGAGTCAAGGAGGGCATTTACGTGAAATGGGAAAGACCATCTCTGAATTGAGGAGGGGGCCTAAGGGTACATCTGTCACCATCTTACAATGCTGTGATTACAGCCATTCCCCAACTCTCTGTGAATGGTACTCATGGCTGTTGATCAGTGGTAGTTGATCAATCGTCATGAGAATTTGCATAATTATGATTAAGGAACTGACCTCCCAGCCCATTGTTCCTTCGGTGGGCTGGTTTCAGTCATTATGCAAATGTACTGTTTATAAGATCGGAAACCTGCAGTCAGCTGAGACTGAAGACGTCACCTGGATGAGTGACGAAACGTTTCTCCCACAAAACGCTGCGTCCAGATGAACAGAATCAACTTTTGGAGGTTTTTAGTGGAATTATCTGAAGAATAGCACAGTTTGTCTGTTCAACATGTTTGTGCTTCAGTTTTAGTGAGTGAAATTCCAGTTTTTATTAGTCTGTTAATTAGCACTCACTAGCAGCTAAGTGCGTGCTAATGATGCCCATGGACAGTAACTGAATGCAGCAATATATCCCTAGCGCTCCACCATCGAGGTTAAAAGGATTCGAATAGTGTCCTAAAAGTGCTGGCTGCTGCTTAGAGGGAAAATACAAACACAATTACCTGAAAGATGTCAAAACTTTCTGCAGAGGTGAGGACGACCTGGTCTCCTGTTGTGTTGTCCTCTACATTAGTCATTTGGCATTGTGGAAATAAAAACATTTCTTAGTAAAGCTTTAAACAGCACAATGATTGATAATAGTGATTTGAGTAGAAACATACTTTATGGTGCCTGAGCGAGCGGGTTAGAGGTATAAATAAAAGCCAACACAGGTTAAAGTATAACTGTTGTGTACTTTATACCACAAGTAAAAGCACATGACACACGCTTTAGCTGAACATAACCCCTACAGCAGAGTCTGGTGGAGTTTATGCGAAGTTAATCCTTTCTGTAGTTTTGGACTTAGCCCACAATAGTCTCTAAATCAGATCTGAAGTGACTGTTGTGGTGATACCGTCTATGAACAAAAACTGTTGGCACTGAGTTGGTTTTAAGCAGTAATTACGAAACAAAGGATGAAAGGTATTGTGTGTTTATAACAGGTTTTTTCTGTTTTTTCTGTCAGACACGTTTAGCAAAAGGCTCATGAAAATGAGGGATCACATGAAGAAGGATCAAAGAGCTGTTGCCGCCCCTCCTCCCTCGAAGGAAACAGAGGTCGAGGAATGCGAAGAGGCAAAGTTCATGTTCGTGAGACTGTTTGGTGGTAAACTCATAATCCGGGGTGGATTTGTTTTGTTTTTCACTCTCTTTTTGGGCAGTGTCCACCTCTAACGCCTCCACCTTTTCTCCTTAAATTTGTGTAACAAGTTAACACCTGCTTAAACCCATCAGTTAAATGCAGTGCAATAAAAAAACACATCTTGGATGTCTGAGGGAGCAACACGGCATCCAGAAACAGGCTCGATGGCATTCCCCCGTCACGCTTGCAGCAAAAATCATCTGTCACAGACACCCAAAGCAGAGCCACCTGCTACGCCCTAAGAGCATTTTTTTTAATCATGGAAATTCTTTGCTTTTTTGTTTCCCGGATTTCAACTGACTATCATCGTTGCTGCTCTCCTGCCAATCCATCTTACTGACAGGGTGTGGGAGTGCAATGACAGTAAGTGTCCTGGCATACAAGTCTGGCATTGTTTAGTTAGACAGTGTGCTTTGTGTGTCCATCCATCCATCTTCATCCGCTTATCCGAGGTCGGGTCGCGGGGGTAGCAGCCTAAGCAAAGAGGTCCAGACCTCCCTCTCCCCAGCCACCTCCTCCAGCTTGTCCGGGGGAATACCAAGGCGTTCCCAGGCCAGCCGAGAGATATAATCTCTCCAGCGTGTCCTGGGTCTGCCCCGGGGCCTCCTCCCGGTGGGACATGCCTGGAACACCTCGCCCAGGAGGCGCCCAGGGGGCATCCTTGCCAGATGCCCGAACCACCTCAGCTGGCTCCTTTCGATGTGGAGCAGCAGCTGCTCTACTCTAAGCCCCTCCCGGATGGCCGAACTTCTCACCCTATCTCTAAGGGAGAGGCCAGCCACCCTTCGGAGGAAGCTCATTTCCGCCGCTTGTATCCGCGATCTCGTTCTTTCGGTCACTACCCACAGCTCGTGGCCATAGGTGAGGGTAGGGACGTAGATCGACCGGTAAATTGAGAGCTTCGCTTTTACACTCAGCTCCCTCTTCACCACGACGGACCGGTGCAGCGTCCGCATTACTGCAGCCGCAGCCCCAATCCGTCTGTCGATCTCCAGCTCCCTTCTCCCATCACTCGCGAACAAGACCCCGAGATACTTGAACTCCTCCACTTGGGGCAGGAACTCATCCCCGACCCGGAGTGGGCACTCCACCCTTTTCCGGCTGAGAACCATGGCCTCAGATTTGGAGGTGCTGATCCTCATTCCCGCTGCGTTACACTCGGCTGCGAACCGCTCCAGTGCGAGCTGGAGGCCCTCACCCGATGAAGCCAACAGAACCACATCATCCGCAAAAATCAGAGATGAGATTCTGAGGCCACCAAAGCGAAAGCCCTCCGCCACTTGGCTGCGCCTAGAAATCCTGTCCATAAAAATTATGAACAGAACCGGAGACAAAGGGCAGCCCTGGCGGAGCCCATCACCCACCGGGAACGAGTCCGACTTATTGCCGGCAATGCGAACCAAGCTCTTGCAACGGTTGTATAGGGATTGAATGGCCCGTAGCAATGGGCCAGACACCCCATACTCGCGCAACACCTCCCACAGGACGCCCCGAGGGACACGGTCGAATGCCTTCTCCAGGTCCACAAAACACATGTAGACTGGTTGGGCAAACTCCCATGCACCCTCAAGTATCCTCGAGAGGACAAAGAGCTGGTCCAGTGTTCCGCGACCAGGACGAAAACCGCATTGTTCCTCCTGTATCCGAGGTTCGACTAGCGGACGAACCCTCCTCTCCAGCACCCTGGCATAGACTTTCCCGGGGAGGCTGAGGAGTGTGATCCCCCTGTAGTTGGAACACACCCTCCGGTCCCCCTTCTTGAAGATGGGGACCACCACCCCGGTCTGCCAGTCCACAGGTACTGCCCCTGATCTCCACGCAACATTGCAGAGACGTGTCAACCAAGACAGCCCTACAACGTCCAGAGCCTTCAGGAACTCGGGGCGGACCTCATCGACACCAGGGGCTCTGCCACCAAGGAGTTGTTTAACTGCCTCAGTGACCTCGCCCCCGGAAATCGGTGGGTCACACCCCTCATCCCCAGACTCTGCTTCCTCCCCGGAAGACGTGTCAGTGGGATTAAGGAGGTCCTCGAAGTATTCCTTCCACCGCCCGACAATTTTCTCAGTCGACGTCAACAGCGCTCCGCCAGCACTATACACAGTGCAGGTAGAGCACCGCTTTCCCCTCCTGAGACGCCTGACGGTTTGCCAGAATCTCTTCGAGGCAGTCCGAAAGTCTTTTTCCATGGCCTCTCCGAACTCCTCCCACACCCGAGTTTTTGCTTCAGCCACTGCCCGAGCCGCATTCCGCTTGGCCTGTCGATACCTGTCGGCTGCCTCCGGAGTCCCACAGGCTAACCAAGCCCGATAGGCCTCCTTCTTCAGCCTGGTGGCTCCCTTCACCTCTGGTGTCCACCATTTGGTTCGGGGATTACCACCACGGCAGGCACCAACCACCTTGCGGCCGCAGCTCAATGCAGCAGCTTCGGCAATGGAGACGCTGAACATGGTCCATTCGGACTCAATGTCCCCAGTCTCCCTCGGGATGCTGTTGAAGCTCTGCCGGAGGTGTGCGTTGAAAATCTCGCGGACTGGGGCCTCTGCTAGACGTTCCCAGCACACCCTCACTACGCGTTTAGGTGCACCAGGTCTGTCCAGCGTCCTCCCCCGCCACCTGATCCAACTCACCACCAGGTGGTGATCAGTTGACAGCTCAGCCCCTCTCTTTACCCGAGTGTCCAGAACATATGGTCGCAGGTCTGGTGATACGATTACAAAATCGATCATCGACCTACGGCCTAGAGCATCCTGGTGCCACGTGCCCTTATGGACACTCTTATGTTCGAACAGGGTGTTCGTTATGGCCAAACTGTGATTAGCACAGAAGTCCAATAACAAAGCACCGCTCGGGTTCAGATCAGGGTGTGCGTTTAATTATTAAAATCTACACAGCTCATGTCCTGTTACAGACTTATTCTCCTTCTCTTGCTCTTTCACTCTTTATATCTGATTTTTTGTTCTCTGTACATGAACCCATTTCCTGTCTTTTCTGGCCACGCTGATAGATAACCACAACACCCACAACCATCAGTGAAGCCAAAGTCAGAGATAAAGAA
Organism: Astatotilapia calliptera; assembly: GCF_964374335.1. NCBI lineage: Eukaryota > Metazoa > Chordata > Actinopteri > Cichliformes > Cichlidae > Astatotilapia > Astatotilapia calliptera. The sequence continues at coordinate 3,704,139 of NC_137427.1, forward strand.
TGAAAGTCTAGACAGAGACAATATTAGGTTGCAGCAACACAAAGAAGCTCAGATGTGTGTAATAGTACCCCCACATCCTTTCTCTTAGCAAAACATGCTTGTTTTGCCTGGCAAGCAAATCCAGACAGCTCAAGTATTTGCAAATCCGCAAACAAGGCTCTTTGAAAACAAAAAAAGGCGTCCAGGTATAGTGAAACGTTCATCTTCTTAAAAATTGATTCATCTTTGTGAGCCATTTTTAATGTAGCAGACCTTAAAGTGATACGAGTAAGTGACAGAAAAGGGAAAAAACCCTGCTCTTCTCTAAAAGTCCCAAAAATAGAGCCCAAGAAATAAAACACAAGGTCGTTTAATTTCATGCACTTTTCTTACATCTCCTGCTCTGTCTCTGCAAACTTGCGATCCTTGAGACCTCAGAATTAGGGAGACATTCAAGGGGGGTGGGGGGGGGTAGGAATGCATGTACATATACAAATTTTACAGTGTTTATTTATTTAAAATTATTTATTTAAAGTAAGTTAAATGTCACCCTTATTGCTGTCCCCCGGGGCACGTTCAAAGTTAATTTTTCAGAGCTGAAAGCAACGTTCATCTTTAATACTATGCTTAGAATTTTGATGCCAAAGGCAGTGCTGAAAGCTGCAGTAACCTGGGTGGCTGCTGTGGCTTTAAAGAGAGTTGACCCAAAGATTCGCAGGTAAACAAGCCAAGTTTCAGTTATGAATTCATGTGCAACAGGGTGGAAAAAAACACCTCAGTTTGATCTTTAGGGATCTGTTCATGGCAGTGAAGCTCTGTCATTCTGCTTGTGAGTTCATGTGAGTTCAGCTGATTTTGATTTTGTCTTACAGACATTAGACCCGCCCACCATCCACTTCTAACATGCACTTTTGAATCCTCCGTCGAGCCTTGTTTTTAGTTTTTTTTTCTTTTCTAGCTGTTACAGTGGCCCACCCAGTTGTTTTTACTGGGTTTATCCTCTTAAACATTGAGAGGAGAGAGTGTTTGAACCACACCCCACCTTAAAAAAACATACCTCTCTTATCATAACACATTAGCCATTTCCATGATATTATTGAAGTCTAAGATGATGCCGCAGAGTCTGTCCGCTGAAAGCAACAGAAAGCTACAAACTCCAGATGACATCAAGTAACTGCTTAAACAGTAGTTAAGAAAGCGTATCTGCAGTCCTTGTAACCAAGGGAATATAAAAAAACCACATAATAATATTTGGAAGAGAAAACCTTTGGCCCAGACAGCACAAACACATCCAACCAAGGCTGTCATTGAGCAAGTCTGCACAAAGAGTGAGAGAGTGTTCAGGGACACGGGCTTCACATTCATTACAGTGAATGTAACTTCTCATTACAGGACCATTCACACAAACACACACACACACTCAGGTCCTGTCACTGTGTCTCCCTGAACATTCCCTCCGCAGCTTGTGTTGCTGCCTGTTTGAAAGCAGATCAGTAATCCTGGATCAGAGAGTACAAAGGGACCCCAGAGCGTTGGTGATGCAAGCACTGTGTCCAGTGTCCAGCGGGTGACCACATGCTGCCTGGGAGGGGCCGAGGTGGGACAGGGAGGAACGTCCCTGCCGTGACTGACCCTGAAGACAAGCGAACGCTGATACCGGCAGGCCAGCCTGTCTGCTCTGTCTCGGGGGCCTGCTGCCGATGACCTGGGACACAGTGGGAAGTGCTCTCCAGCTCGCTGTGGAGGAATGCAGCTAAGCTGTGAGGAGTGGTGGACTGTGTGACCGGGCAAACAGAGTGACTTACATATACTGTGCTTCATTCAGGGAAGGCCACGTTGCTGCAGGTGAGTATCACTAGGTAAACATTTACCTTGTAAACGCCTTTGGCAGCGTGTGGGTTTCACACTGCAGAGAAAGTTGTAAGCTCTTGTGAACACACGCCTGTCAGTCACGTACTGCCTGAAAGGTTTGGCCATCACAGGCACCACCAGCTGCGTCATTTGACTGTATGAAAATTTCACAGGCTCAGCAACTGCGTGTGACTGTAAACATTCGCTCTCTCTCAGATGTCCATGGACTCGCTGCAGGACTCCAGTCACACAATGTGGGGCCTGAATGCTCGCTTGAAGAGCTTCTTGGAGCAGGTGAACCGGCTGCAGGAAGAAAACCAGCGGCTGGAGGCTCAGATAGCCAGCTGGGGGGTCAGGAACACCGCGCGTTCCCAGGACTGGTCCAAACAGGAACAGACCGTCAAGGAGCTCCGTGCCCAGGTCAGATGGTATAAAGAGTTATGTAAATTTCACAGCTGTTTGACATAATTGTGGTGCTGCAGTATTATTTCTACTCAGGCTTTATAATAATCAGCTCAAGGCCATCTTGCAGCCACAGGAGAGGAGTGGGTGTGTATAATCAAACAATGAGTGCAGTAAAAACACAGCCTATTGTCCAGTGTAGTGTAGTGTCGATGACAGCTGGATGCAGCATCCTGTGAACAGCCTCGAACACATGTTTAGTTAAAGGATAGGATAGGTGGTTAATGGCACCCTGTTTTTAAGACCATCACACAGTTTGTAAAATGAACTGCCTTTTATTTCTGAAGTTCCTGTTAGGACTGCATACAAGGACCGCAAATTTAATCTGTTGTTGATCATTTTTAATTAAATATGTGAAAGCTAGATGTAACTTTGCTACGCTGCATGAATGTGGCAACAGTTCATTCACGGCTGATAAAATAATTTGACAACTACAAGTTAATTTATCACAAATATCAGGCCACAGGAATCAGATGAGTTACTAAAGGCTAAAGTGAAAAGCTAGTCGACTAGACAATGCTGCTCGTCGATTAATCGTGTCATGGCATATGACATGAAGTCACTGGAGAACAGGCATGTCCAAAGAAGGAAGGCTGCTGCTGTTGCACTGCTATATTCAAAGTTAGCTGTCACTGTGTGTGTGCACTCATTTCACTGACACATAAAACATGATTTGGTTATTATAGAATGTAGTTAACAGTTTCAAATAGCTCATAAACACACAGCAAGATTTTTACTTTTTATTTCATCTGCCAAACTCAGTCCAATGTTATAATATACCGGTAGTTATAATATAATATAGTCAATTCGCTTCCAGGAGCAACCCAAGACAGCATTTTGGGGTTAGTAGCTCACAAGTCAAGGTTAGCTAGTGTTGCTTAATGCTATTGACGTTTGCATGGAACAAAAACTTGAACAAGCGTAACGCTAACTTCAAAATAGAGAAAGTTGTGCATAAGGGCTGCAGCCGACATGTTTTTGGGGGGCGGGGGTTCGATCTCCTCTCAGTTTCAGTGCTCCTCAGCAAGCAGCTGAGCTGATGATATGATTACAAAACCAATCATCAACATGAGGCCTAGGGTGTCCTGGTACCCTGTGCACTTATGGGCACCCTTATGTGCGAGCATGGTGTTCCTCCCAGTCACATAACTCCAGGTCACAATGTCATTGCCCTCGTGAGCACAGGGGTCCCTGAGTAGGGCAGATGGGGCATCTTCCAGGACTCCACTCAGGGACCCTACTGGGTACATTGAGATGCTGTTCAGCTTATAATCGCTGCAAATTACAGGCACTGAACCGAGGGGATAAAAATATACCCACCCCTGCCTGCCACCTCTCAGTGTCAGTCCAACCGCTCCAACTAACTGGTTCCAAGTTGTGCACTGAGATGAGTCTAACTATACTTAGCCATACCCAGTATCCCTCTGCCTCTAGAACTACCTCACACTCCTTCCCCACCAGACAGGTGACGTTCCACCTACCCAAAGCCAGTTTCAGTCCTCAACAAGAGCCCAATCCACATTGACTGGACTCCTATGGCCCCTCCTAAATGTGATTTTGCTTTATTATGTAATAAAACAAATCATTGCAATTGTCCAATACTAAAAGCCAAATACTAAAGACTTGTATGTCATGTAGATATAAAGCTTCTGGTTTATTAGTTTTGAAACTGTTACGAAATCAGTTCTTTTTTATTCCTCGAGGCATCCAGAGACGGCACCGGACTCAGTAGTCATTTTCACAAAACCTTTATTCATCTTCATTCATCTTCAGTTAAGCAAGAGAAGGGGAGGCGCGCAAGGCCGGTGTCCCTCTGCAAATCTTCCACTCCTTTGTTTGTTACAGTCAGCTTTATAGAAGTGACCCCATCATAAAACCCCCACGGTGTGCTGCAAACTCTGTGTTTGTGTGTGTATGCACGTGCACGTGAGTGAGTGTGTGTGCGCGTACCTGTGTGTAAGTGTGAGTGCACGTGAGTGAGTGTGCATATAGGTGTGGGTGCGTCATAACAGTCAAAGCACTGTGTGTGTGTCTCTGTGTACATGACTTCCTGCCGGTCATAAAAGTAATCTCCTCACCCAAGCTACACTAAATTCCTCTACACAACATACAAAACAGAGTTAACATATTACAAACACTGAGACCCCGACTCTGCATCCACTGGGCCATTGGCCTCTTGTTGTCTTACATTTACAGATAAGCATGTGGAGAGTCTCCTGCAAACCTGCTTCTAAGTTATAACAATTATGAGTTTTTATTAAAGGTACAAGCATCAGCATCAGCAACCCCCAACTGTAGCTTCCTGTCTCCTTTTATGACAGGCTGACCCCCAGTCTCCATAAATTCCTTTCCCTCTACACAATTACACACACTCTCAAGCCTACAGCTAAACCAAACTAAAACACACAAACAAATGCTTCCCTCTTCCTCTGATCTATTGCTGGACCCTCTCATCTAAGCCAATTTAACACATTATATTCTAATAATTATTTTCTTGTACTCACATAATACATAACATTTTTTTTTAGCTAATAATCATTTCAGGTAGGTAAAATGCTTTTAGACTTAATAATAATAATAATAATAATAATAATAAACTATTTAAAAACTAAAAGGCATGGAATTTTGACATGTAGGACAGGGTGAACAAGTGGGTCTTCAAGGTCAGAGAGGTATGAAGGTGCATTTGAAGCCTTGTAGGTGAGCAGCAGGACCTTAAAATCTGCTTGAACCTGTCAAGGTAGCCAATGAAGAGATCTCAGTACAGGGGTAATGTGCTCAGATTTCCCAGTTTTAGTTAAAATGCGAGCAGCTGCATTTTGAACCATCTGTAAACCTCTAAAACTTTTCTTTGGTAGCCCAGAAAGGAGAGCATTACAATAATAAATACGCGAAGACACAAATGCATGGACAAGAACCTCTGTAGTGTCGCTTGACAAAACTTGTCTGATTATGTTTCTTAAATGATAAAAGGTGGACTTTGTTGTCTCTGTTACATGAGACCTGAAAGAGAGCACCATGTCGAACCACACGCCCAAGTTTTTTACCTTTAACATTAGTTATCATTGTAACAGCCTTGGTATCAACGAGACTAATCGAAGATGTTTTGCGTACTGTGAGAGGGCTCGCCACAGATATAGAAAGATATGTCTTGTGCCCGTATCATTACGCTGCCACAGAGACCCACGATTGATGGCTGCCACAGAAAGAATGCGGAAGCGCTGAGTCGACGACTAACAGCAGTGATCTCCCATGACTCAACTGATGGTTTTGAGCTGCTCCCTGGATTTACTGTCACTTTCTTTACACCGTGCATAAGTAGGTGTCACTGACAGACACTAATTAGTTGTTCACATGTTCCCATGACTACCACAGACAAACTCAGCCAACTTCATTGTCTGAGGATCCAGGGAGTGCTTCCATATAAATGTTAGGGATTAGTTCTCTATTTATCTTCTTAAGAAGTGCTCAATTTAGTTACATCACAGGAGACGGGGCAGACATTACTCCATGATGTTGTCAGTCTCCTGACTCACATCCTCACCGGGAGTCTGAAGCTGGGATTGTAATGTTCTATCCATATAATGAGTGAAGCTTGTAATGGTGCTTATGGTAAAAAAAAAAAAAAAAAAAAAAAAAATGGTGGAATAGTCGATGTTATCTTTGGCTTTCTTTCAGCAAGGGTGTGTCTTCTTTCAAAAGTTTTGTACTCATAAGAAAACAAAGGAGAATGAGGGCGTGTTAAGACTTGTGTTTGATATAATACAAGGATCCAATGTTTTATACTTTACTTTGCTGTATTAAAATAATATTAGAAATTATAAAAAATTGTGGGATTTGATATAAATCCCTGCAGAAGGTGTATGCTAAATGAACTCTCCCATGAACAGTATGTAAACAGGATGTGCAAACTGGACCACTGATTGGCTTTCTGAGTGCAGAAGTGACATGAGGAGCAATAACACTCAAAGGATCGAGTTTAGCTTTACCTGTAAATTAAATATATCAAGTTTATATTCAACAAGCTATATTTTGAGGTATTAGTGTAATTTATATTTAAAAAGTACAAAGAGGAAGGGCGTGAGCTGAATCGAGTCAATCGCATCACCTTTGATGTACAAATGCTTTGTTTTCTTCTGAATAGGCCTAATTCATAACAGTATCTCTTCAGAGTCTGTGTGCGTCTGATAATATGGGGATTTTGGCATGCAAAGTAGGATGGATTACAAGCATGAGGCGTCTATAGCATGGGTTGGGCATTTTTATAGCTCCTTTTTAATCTCACTGACCACTCAAAGTGCTTTAGATTACAAGCCACATTTACATTTTCACACAAAGTCATATTGCACTTTATTTTATGCATTTAGATTCTTTATGTACGACCAATTTAGAATCACCTCTTAACCTAACATGCATGTTTTTGGACTGTTTAGCAAGCCTGAGTACTTGTAAGCCCACACAGGGTTTAGGAGAATACCGGACCATCAGGCAGGCCGGATTATAAGGCGCATTAAGCGAAACAAAACAGTCAGATGAGTCAAATTTTACTCAACTCATTCTTCTTGCTTCCTCCACTTCCATACGGAGCCCCACAAGGGACATGTGTAACGCGGTTAAAGGACCAGGGCGCCTGACTGCAGCCTCATAGACAATGAGCTATCAGAATAAGATTCGACTATGGAGCCTGAGGGTGTGAATAAAACACAGGAAACAAAAGTAGAGCTCAAATATATATATATATATATTATGTTTGTTATGAGAAGTGTATAGACGGATGTACAAAAGAAATAAAAACATATGCATATATATCACAAACAAAAATAATGTTGACAATACAAAACAGCTTAGTAGGTTCCAAAAGGAGGTGGGATGAGGTGTAGTCCAGTATGTGATTTAGTTTAGTTCCATGGACCTGTGATAGGTCATGTGTCAACAATTTGTGATTCAGTCCATAGGTTCACAATTCCTACCGCAACGTAGCGGTGGTCGGGTGGCTCGCCATCTCGCGCTGATCAGGGCTGATCGCGGGAGAACAAAAAAAACCTGACCTAAACAAGGTAAAAAAAAAAAAACAGAAATTATCATTCACAGAAGAAAATGAAACAGCATTCTACTGCTGTGACAAAATAAATCCATAAATAACAAAGTCAAGTAATCAATGCCACGTTTCATACAACAATCAATAAACCATCATCTCTTATAATGAATGTCATTCTAAATACTATTCTAGAAAGACATTCTCATGGGTCCCATCCAATCAGCGTTAAAGCTAATAAATATTATCCAACGTTAATCAAATATATTTACAAAACTCATTTAATCACAGGTGTTGCGCAACAGATTCAATAATGTAAATGGAATTTAACTCAATGCAAAATCTCATAGGCCGTTTCGGCATTTCATCAGAAAAGTAACAAAAAACATCCAAAACGGACAAAACTACAAAAATCAAATCACTCATTCAACTCTAGATACGTTAAATCAACATTCGGCCATAATGGAATAAACAAAAACAACAATATTCAATAGATGACACTAGTAATTGCACTTACTGTCGCTAGCCTAGCATTAGCTTACCGGCATTGTAGGATGTGCGATCGCGGCTCCGCATGTACATTAATTGTGACAAAACAAAACAAACAAATAACTCACCGTTGAGTCGAGTGTGAGGTAGTGTAAAGATGAATGAATCGGCCGGGTTATTGCACGCTGTCAACTGGCCTGTAGTGCAAAACTTGTCGTGATCTGACAAGTACGCCAACCACAGGGACAACAGCAGCCAGAGGAGCAGGGACATGCAGCTGATTGACCCGGAACTTATACAGGATTCATTCCCGCCACAATAAAGGGACTGGCGGAAGTGGGGTCAGAAGTTACCGTGGTTACACATGGGAGAAAAAAAAATTAAGATGAACTTTTGCGAGATCTCGCAAAGGTAACTCGGTAACTCGGGATCTCGCAAAAGTTGAATTCCAGACATCACATATTTGCAAAAGTGCTCTGACATTTTCGGAGATATCTGTCTTTTGCGAGATCCAGAGTTAGTTTTGCGAGATCTCGCAAAAGTTCATCGTAATTTTTTTCTCTCCCATGTCCCTTGCAGGGCTCCGTACTTCCATACCATTGATTCATTAATGTTGAATTCTCTCGCAGCTGCTCTATTCCCATGTTGCTGCAGTATATTAATGACTAACCTCTTATTGTGGATGGATTATCTCAGTTGTTCTCCTGCCTGAAGTTTGGTCCGTTTACAGCATTCTGCCATGCAACTGCATTTGTTCGTAAACAACGGGAACCCTCACGTTAACTTTTACAGAGTGGAAAAAAGGTTAGCATTCGTCCTCCAGTTTGTTATGCTAACATAGCTGTGTAGCTAGCGATCACGTAGCGCATCATTACATACCAGCTAGCCCAACTTCAGCAACCCTAAAAAAGTCACTGCTGTTTAGTTTTTTGTCTTCATTTATGTTGAAAATGATAGACGAGCTGTAGGTGGAAACTAGCGAGCTAACTTCCTGCTAACTTCTGACTCCGTTAAATTTAATAAATTCTGTTTTCATGGATGCCTGGATGTTAAACTTAATTGTTACATCCAGTAAAGCAGTAACGCTGATCATTTTATTAAAGATGAAAGAATTTAGACAGTTTTTAACTCCCAGTGATGCCGCAGTGTTCGTTTGACCTTGGGACAGAAGTAGAAGGAGTTTAGGACCCAGATTACTCCGCGAGGCTCCTGACTACAGTAGCCGTGAGGCTCAGAAAATCTATCAAGCAGTGCGGCTTCATAGCTCACAAAAGTCCTACTAAAACATTGTTGACAGATTTTGAGCGCCGTGTACCACATAAAAGGTCAGTAAGCACAACCAGAATTCATACATCAGGCGCACCGGATTATAATACGCACTGTCGATTTTTGAGAAAATTAGGATTTTAAGTGCGCCTTATAATGTGGAAAATAACCAGACTCCACACAAAAGAGTCCAGAGATCACGAGATTCAAACCCAGAACCTTCTTCCTAAAAGTCAGCGGTGCTAACCACTGCCGCGACTTGCTCTCCCACTTTTTCCAAGTTTTGTGACTTTCATCTCATGATTTGTTTCTTAGAGAGCTGTAGCTTTGATCATGCCACCAGAACATGGAAACTGTATGTATAGAATCACCGGTTAGATTTTGCCTTGACCTCCAAATCTAATCACATCTTATTTGTTTTTTTGTTTTTTGCTTTGTCAGGTCGGTAAACTACTGATGGAGAATGCTCAGCTGGCTTTAGAGTCTGACAGCATGAAGTCCAGAGCGGCTGCCATCCAGGCCAGGTCAGCTGTATTTGGCTTTAATTTTCCTGGAAGCTCCAGTGCTCCTCTTCCTCAATCAATACAATTTTCTGATTATTAATTAGCATTAGGTATGATTTCATATTGCATAAACCTATTGCATGTATTGTATGTCCAAAGTAATCGGCCACAGTGGGCAAAAGACATGGTTTTGTTTGTGTACCATTGGTAGTTTTTACCAGATGACAGGCGCTAATATGGGATAATCATCACCAGCCAATAAAGATGTTTCAGTGTTTGAGGCAAAGCTGTTGAGTTCAGAATAAAAGACTTCCTGTTTTCATCCTGCTGCAATGCTTTTCCAGCTCCCCTTTTATCGCACTCAGGCCAGTTCCCGCTCCTGTGAGCCAACCTGCCTGACTTTGTGCCGCGTCGGCGCTTTCACTTATGTATTGATGCAGAGTGACACAGACACCCCCCCCCACACACACACACACACACACCACCACCACCATCAGCACCACCTCTACCTCCCTCACACACCTCCCGCCTGCTGTCGAATGTTAACCCCTAAAGGACAGTGGATGAAATACCTGTCTCTTCCTTTTATACCTCCACCTGACGAGTTTCCTGACCATCTGTCTGTTTATGATGCACTAGGATGACTCCAAGGTCTTTTTATGTCCTTTTCTCTTTTAGTTATCATTTCTGCAGCGCAATGACTCACAGTCATGGGGTGAAATAAAAACTTCCAGCTGATACCAGAGACTCCAGCCCCTGGTTAGACACTCACTAGCTATTCTTAGAATTGCTGTTTGCATTAGTCAATACTTGACCTTCGAGTGACTGGGTGGGGTTAGCCATATGTTTGTATGTGCTCTGATATTTTTAATAATGAAAATGTTTCCTACAGAGAATTTTTCTCCTGCTCTTTGTAGTTTATTCCAGGAACTGGATCTTTGATGTGGCTAGGGTAATGGAAAGTTTTGTGGTCTGATTTTATTTGTAATTATCCACTTTTAACCACTACATTGTGATGTTGTGCAGTGAACCATTGCTATAAGACTTAGAGCAAGATTCAGAGATATCCTCAAGTATGTGGTTTGATAACAGAGCAGACAGGCAAACTTAATGCTTTGAAGGATGTTTATAGCTCACATACTGTCTCTGTGATAGTGAACTCTGAAGAACTCTGAATTATGGCATAAAGATCTCATATTCATAAAGATTAACATGAAATCATAAAGATTTCATATTAAAACCCCTTTTTGAATAATTTTTAGAATATCTGTCCAAGGCAAAGAAAACAGTATAAGACTTTGGATTCAGGAGAGAGACACTATCTCTACTTTTAAGATGAGGCTTAAAACTGGTTGCAGCAGATGACCCACCCCTCCCCTCCCTTAGCGTAGTTCTGCTGGAGGTTTCTTAAAAGGGAGTTTTTCCTCCCCACTGCTGCCAAAACGCTTGCTCATAGGGGGTCACATGAATTTTGGGGTTTTCTCTGTTTTCTTTGTATTATTGCAGGGTCTTTACCTTGAAATATAAAACACCTTGAGGCAACTGTTGTTGTGATTTAGCGCTATATAAATAAAAGTAAATTGATTTGAGTTGAAAGCTGTAGATAGGATGTGACTCAGTCTTTAAAGCTTGAAGGAAGCAACTACAGTTTATCATGGCATTGAGTCTGTGACCCAGTGTTTTGTGTTTGATTAAGTTATATTCCTTGATTATTTGTTATTCATGGCTGGGTTTGTGTTTATACTATATTTGTTGTTCTATCTCCTAGTTTCGCTCACTGTGTCTTCCCTGTGTTCCACAGTGCATCATGTCAGTCATGTCTCAGTGTCTAGTCCGTGTCTCTGAGTCTGCGTCTCTGTGAATGTCTCATGCTTCCTGTTTTACTTTGATAGTCCTTGTCTTATGTTAGTGTATTCTGCTTTGCTTCCTTTGTCTTATTATGTCTGATTTGTCCCAGCTGTGTTCCCACCTGTTCACCATCCTCTCATTGTCCTGCCTGTGTATTTAAGCCCTGTGTCTTCCTCTCTGTGCATTACCTGTTGCATTTCTCTGTGCTCCAGGCGCCATGTCTCAGGTTGTTATGTTTTATGTCCCGAGTTTCTAGTCCCAGGCTTTTGTTCCTTTGTATCACTTTAGTTTCACCCAGTTTAGGTTTTGTTTCAGTTTAGTTGCTGCCATGTTCAGCTTTTGTTTGTGTTTCGTTTTCCCCACTGTAATTAAAGCTCACTCGCAATACGTCATTTGTCAGTGCCTGCACTTGGGTCCTTTCTCAGTTCAGTTCAATTCAATTTTATTTACACAGCACCAAATCACAACAACAGTCGCCTCAAGGCGCTTGATATTGTAAGGTAGCCCCTACAATAATACATACAGAGAAAAATCCAACAATCATATGACCCCCTATGAGCAAGCACTTTGACGACAGTGGGAAGGAAAAACTCACTTTTAACAGGAAGAAACCTCCAACAGAACCAGGCTCAGGGAGGGGCCACAGGGCCCTTCTGTGGAACTAGCTCCCTGTTGAGATTCATCTTTTGTCCAGTTTTCTTTCCGTCGAACCAAATGTATTGTGGCAGAGGATTTAACAGGTTTCTTTCTTTTAAAGGGGAGTTTTTCCTTCCCACTGTCGCCAAGTATGTCACCACGGGAGGTCGTCTGATTGTTTGGGTTTTCTCTTTATTATCATCGGGTCCTTACCTTACAAACGCACCTTGTGGCGATAGATTTGATTTCACGCTATAAAATTAAAGTTGAATTAAATTGAATTGAATTTACTTTTGTCTTTACTTTTGTGAGGTGGGAGCAGTTAACTGGTTCCTGCCTGAGGATCTCGGGCCATGCACTGGTTGGCACAAGGTTCCAGTGTATTCTGGAACAAGGCCACAAAGAGCTTTAAGAGTAAGAAGCAAAATCTTGGAAACAATTGTAAAACTAACTAGAAAGTGCATTTTCTGAAGAAACTGCAGTGTGAATGCTTGAATCTGAATGTATGCACTGAAATGAATTAATTGCTGAATTTTGAGTTAAAAATATTGAATGAGATAAAAAAAAACAAAAAAAAAAACGAATTTAACCTGAAAACAAAGGTGCTGAACTGCTAAAAGCTGAAGGTTACACAGAAGAAGGAGTTGGAAAAAAACTGAAAATGTTTTAAATGTAAATTAGAAAACCCTAAGAAATGAGAAAAGAACATTTAGAGTCAGAAAACATCTGAATGAATATTAAAAGGTCATATTCTTTGAATCACTGAATGACTCAAATGTGATCCCTCCACTTTGATCCACACAGTTTAAAAAGTTTAAATGCCTGAGCTTTGAAAGACACGGTGTTGGAAAGAGAACAATAATGGCGACAATTTGAGGGTAAAATGATGGCTGTAACACTGTGGACACAGCAGCAGTTGAAAGAGAAGTGTTTAAGTTGAATCTTGGTACAGTGGCAGGCAGAGCTCGTTAAGCAGGCAGGTGTGAGCCTGGTTGCTATAGTGACTGCACCCAATGGCTCCATACACACGTACACAGACATGCGCCTCACTTTTGCTGCTTAAAATGAACAGAAAAGTCAGGCCGAAACAAATCGCTCCCAAATGAAAAGTAAAAGTCGTATTGACAAAATTCTTTCACCGTGAGCGACAGCAATGTCTAGTCTACCTAATTCTCAGTTTTCATGCCTGTGGAGCTTATTATATGGACGTGGTGACAGTGGAAAGACACCATGCTCTTCTGATTTTCAAACGAACCTTCTGAGCCGTTTTAACATTAGAGTCTATGGAAGAGTTGGAGGGAGGAGGCTGTGCATTGGTGACATTTACGAAAGAACCATAACACATATTACAATAGTAAACACATTGGATGAAAGAGGACAACGATGGCTACGTTTTGAGGGTAAAATGATGGCTGTAGAGCAAACGCTGTGGACACAGCAGCAGTTTTAAAAAAGATTTTAAGATTAATTTTTTTGCTCCTCTCACTCTAGCAGTTGAGCTGTCTCACTCTAGCCCCAACATTCCGTCCCATACACACCCATTATAAACTCTGAAACGGGTGAAAAAACATCATGAAACTTAAACTGGAACTGAAGAAAAAGTATAATAGATATTGAAAAGATAAATACAAGTTGAATAGTTGAATGTCTTGTCTTCGTTTTAAAGTTTGAATGGTGGCTCTATGTCAACGTATGTGGAAGTAGTAGGAGTTTAAAAATAAGTAAGTTGAATGAGAATTTGAAGGGTCTCCCCATTGAAATACATGGGAAATTTTTGTTGAATAAAGTTGAATAAAATTAAAAATATAAATGTTAAAAATGAGAAAAGTAGAAGCAGTCATGTCCAAAAGAAGAGGAATCTAATGGTGTTTGAATGGTTTTTCTAAGTTGAACGGTTTTGAAGGAGTAGGAGTACAAAAAACGTACGGAATAGATAAAACGGAATAATAAAGATTAGAAGAACAATACTGTGAATGCTTTTCAAGCATTCACACTAATGAACAGCCAGTGTAGAGTCAGTAAAATCTGTGCAATATTTTTAGACACTTTCATTAGTTCCTGAAAAAAGTCTTACTGCTGCATTTTGAGTGATTTGAAGTCTATTGATCGATTTTTGATTAATAGCTTGTAAAAGAGCTTTACAATAATCTGTCCAAGAGGAAAAGCTGAGTGCTAAAACTCAGTGTGGATTATACCGACCCTCAGGTGGTAGTACCAGGGATCGGGTGACCTTATTTACATGTTTCTCAAAAATGCTTGTCGTGTTGTCATCGTCGCCCTCTTCTTCCTCTTCCTGCCTGGTCTCTTTAGGGATCATCTGTCTCTGTCTCAGCCTGTCACATCAACCTTCTCTGCGATCTTCCTCCATGTTGTCTGGACCAATGATGAGAATTTCTGGGGTGTTTTCTTAGTTTACTTTCAAATTGCCCTACTCAGTCATTTCAGTTGCTAAATTAGCTCGGTCTCGAGCCGGAGCGATAAATAAAACATGACTTTGAACATACCTCCGCTGCAAAATTGCCAGACTACTGGCAGATTCAAACCCAGATCCTTCCTCTTGTGAGGGAGCATTGTTTATCACTGCGCCACTTTGGACCCTGGCATGTCACAAACAGTGCATATGAGCATTTCACTCACAAATTCAGGATTAATCAAGATGTTTTTCACCAGATTTACAAGTTGAAATAAAAATGACACATTTTTAACCCGTTTACACTTCTCTGAAGCAGTTAACTGGAAAAGCAAAGGTTGAATCTTACAACACAGATTTCAATACAAAGGTCAAACATTTGATGCACAGTAGCGATCAAACCTCAATTTAAATGCTTGCCACAGTGTGAGCTGTGATCCTGTGGTGAGTCCTGAAGGTACTCCAGGTAGGCTGCAAGCAGTGATTTATAATAAAACACAAAAAGCTTTTGACTTTTTGTCATCTATAAAGTACCTTTCAAATGTTTTAAATTAGAAGATTATCTAAAAATCACAACTAATCAAACAAAAACCTGGAATTTAACTTGAATCATTATTCATTAATTTTAATTCATGTGGTGTCTTTCATCTTATTCTGGTGTGTTTATCAGCTTATTCCATTTTATTAAACATTGGCTGCACATGATCTGCTAAACTTCCAGTTTGAACTGAACCAGATTAAAGCAGATGCTACCCTGGACTGGTTTTGCACCAGTTAGATGTTAGCTGGTCCTCTAATCAATCATAAATTGCTCAGCAGGCATATTTAGTTAAGGTTGAAATTAGGATGAATTCATATTTTTGTAATGGCCTCAAAAATGCAAGTTTTCCCCCAGAAAACAATGTGAATGGATGCCGGGTGGTTGGTGTGTTCATGCATTTTACTGTTTAAATAATAAAACTAGGTCGATATGTGTCAATATCCCCTCGCAGGTGCGAGACCGAAGAGAGGAACACCAGGCGTCTGGAGGAAGAGGTGGCTCTGCTCAGGGAGACCAAGAGGACGGCAGATCACAGCAGCATGATACTGCATGCAGAGGTTCACCGCTCCATGACAGAGCTGCAGGAGATGCACCGGGAATTTGAGGTCATTAAATGTTCTTCTGTCTTGCCTTCTCATTCATTTGTCTTTTTAACTTTGCTCTCTTTTCTGTCCTCCCGTGCTTTTCCATCTGCATGCACAGTAGTAACTGTGTTCCAAAGTAGAAACTAGCTCACCCCTATAACTTCAGCGAGAACATTCAGGGTCCCTGGAGGCTGCAAAACTCAGTAATTCTGAGACAGAGTAGAGGAAGAAGAAGCGAAGAGGCAGGAAATTACAGTACCTGCATGTTTGGAGGAATGAGTTGACATTTTCTCGTTGGTGCTGGATTCAAACTGTCATCTTGTAGTGGCTGGAAAAGAGAGCAGAAACCAGCCCCTACAAGTCTATAACCAGTTTTCACACGTTTCCACTGCAAAAACATTGTGGTGCCAAAAAGCTGCCATCGGCATGTAACAAACTTAAGGCCTTTGAAGCCTTTATTGTCAGTGGCTGTGGAAAAGAGGTACATGATGAGGCACATTTTCAAGGGACTGTCTATTAACTGCATCTGCTGTCTCGATCTCTCACATTAAAAACAGGATGAAAAACAATTTCCACACAGTCTTTGTTTGTCCCTTCACTCTGACCTCCACAGATGTGCTCCTCTCGTGAACGCTACATGACCCTTAAGTGGTTATGATATATAAAATGTGTGTAATAGTCCTATTTAGATCTCTAATTATAGGAATACTTGTTATAATAACACGTAAATTATAAGTGATCTGTTCCAACCTCGACATAATAGTCCTGTAATGACTGGGTGTGCATGAGCACTTTTTTTCCTTGTGTGAGAAACAGCTCACAGTGACCTCGTCCGTCCCTCCTCCATCTTTTCTTTCCTCCCTCCTTATCTTCATTTTCTCATTCCTGCTGACTAATACTCCCCTCCCTCACTTTCAGGATCCTTTCGTGCACACACATATGCATAAATGTGGTATTGATCCCTGCTTACTCTTCCTCTCCTTGTCTCTCCACATGTGTTCCCACTTTTTTCTCCTT
Source organism: Astatotilapia calliptera (assembly GCF_964374335.1). NCBI lineage: Eukaryota > Metazoa > Chordata > Actinopteri > Cichliformes > Cichlidae > Astatotilapia > Astatotilapia calliptera. The sequence continues at coordinate 3,720,760 of NC_137427.1, forward strand.
TGCATTTTACTCACCTTTTTCATTCAGAATTTATTTTAATCCAACTCTCATCTCTCTTTTTGTCTCGCCTGTATTTTTTACCATCCTTCACCCTCCCCTCTCTCTCTGCTCCCTTTCTCTCTCCCTCCCCCTGGTTGGCTGTTTTGCAGGCAGCCCGGGCTCTGCAGCTGCAGCGGGCCAGCTCCTGTGATGCTCTGTTAGCGACGGCCACGGCAGCAGCAGCAGCAGCAGGAGGAAGGGAGGAGGAGGATGGCACAGGGATGGAGCTCACCCAGCTCCTCGACCGAATCAGAGCGCAGTGCGAACAGAGCAGACTCCCCAGCCCGGGGGAGAGACACCTCGGCCTGGGCGCCATCTCAAATCCAGCCCCCGGCTTGGTCGGGCCTCCTCATGCTGGAGCTGGAGCAGCAGCAGCATCCAGAACACACAGAGGAGCCCTCAGCGAGGTACGCATCCACTCTTACACAATCTTCACTTGTCTTTTCTGAGGACAATGGTCCTGATCTGTGCCGGTCCGACACACCCTCAGGACCAACTCCAGGCTGTCCCACAGGCAGGGTGATGCATGTGCCCCGCTGGTATTTGTTGACTGGGATAAAAAGCTTGAAACCTCTCCTTCCTTGCTATATGGCCTGTTTGTGTGCAGATTGTGTGTTTGTCTCCTTTCTCTCTTCATCTAAACACAGTAGTGGTGGTCTGTGTGAATGATCCCTCACCTTCATTAAATATTTACAACCCAAAATACAACCTAAGCATCCTCATCCTGTGTCTAGTAATAGCAGCTTTGTTTTGTTTTGACGTTTCCACTCTTATTTTAGCTCAGCTGGCCTCTTTTCTGGGAAAAACACAGTCCAGAAGCTGTTTATTATTCCACAGCACCATGACTTTGGTCTGACAGCAACAATAAAGTGCCTTCACCAAGGGCTGAGAGCGACCACGGCACTAAATCAGGGCAGGTTTTATTAAATTCTGCTGTTTACATCAGACCCACTAACAGCAGCACAATGCAGCAGTCAAGAGCTGACAACACGGCAATAAAAAATCATTCAAAGATTCAAAGACTGCGTTTGGCTTGTTTCAGAGGAGTTCTTCTTTTCCTCTAATCTGTAGGAATTAAGGCAAGGGACGTTTGCGTAGCTAAAATGAATTGTTTTGTGGGGGTCGTGAGCAGTTAATATACTTTAACTGATTTATCAATACATGGACAACTGCTTCTTGTTGTCCTGTTATGTGTGGATGTGGACTCCAGAAGTCAGACTAACACACGGGCAGGTGGAAAACTCAAAGAATACCTTTAATGAGTACGTGTAGACAGTTCAAGGAAAACAAAGTCCAAAAGGTAACTAAATCCAGAAGGAGGAAAAAACAAACCAACCAGGAAACAGGACAGGAAGGAATAACAAATGCACCGACAAAGGACTGACTGGGCTTGTACACACACTGAGGGATATTGGGAATTGGACACAGCTGTAGGAAGCACAACAAATGGGGAAGATGAGACGAGGGGAAGTAAAGTGAATGCAAGGCACAAGGACAGATGACTTATCAAAATAAAAAAGGAGGTGAAATAAAACTGAATGGGGAAACAGACACAAATGAACACAATACGGGGGAATTACACAAAAGTGTGAAACTAAACTCTAAACTACCAAAAACTGAGAATGGAACTAAACTGAAAAATATATAAAGAACAGTAACCAAAGATTATAACCAGGAACTAAGGAACAAAGGAAGACTAAGAATTGCCAGAAGACATTCAGATAAAACATCTGGACTTCTTTAAGTTGCTTGAAGACGTTTCACCTCTCATCCGAGAAGCTTCTTCAGTTCTAAGGTCAAATGGTGGAGAGTCCCAGATTTGACCTGGTGGGGAGTCCCACCATTTGACCTTAGAACTGAAGAAGCTTCTTGGATGAGAGGTGAAACGTCTTCAAGCAACTTAAAGAAGTCCAGACGCTTTTCTTTGCAAGCTCCTTTGACTACGATGACCTGGATGACTGAGAACCTTCACAGACATTCAGATAAAACAAAAATACAAAATCTATAAACTTAAGACACTCGGTCCGTTACCCAGGACCACAACTCCCTGTACAGCATTAGGAGCCTCTGTTTGTATTTTACCTGCTAATTAAACTAAGCAAGCAAAAATATTAGAAATTAGGATAGATTATTTGCCAAATATGTATTTGGCAAATAATCTATCCTAATTTCTGCACCTCTGCCGAATAATTATCTGTTTTAGATCTTAAGTGCACACACCAGAGTTTACGCTCTGTGTCTACATTGTGAACTGCCTGGTTCTGGAGATTTTAGCTGAGTAGACATCAGCATTTGCTTCTGCACACTGGACAATCACTTTATGGTGTTCAAAGTGCCAAAAATAACATAAAAAGCGCAGCAGTAATAGGTTATTTCAGAGACAGTAATCTGGTTGCTGAAACAAAGTATAAAGAGCTCCACAAGACAGAAAGATAATATAATAATATGTAGGTTTAATTTTAGGAGGAGCTGTCTGGATACCGTGTAAGATTATACAGAGCAGCCTCGTTGTCCCCGGGAACATTTACAATGTTTACCTTATGAAACGTCAAAGTCTGAGTGCAAAATAGACTAAAGAATCCAAACCTCCATCCATGCATGACTTCTGTCATCACGTTCAATGACAGTAAAGCTCTTTAAGCTTAAAGGCGCCAATTGGAGTTGTCTCTGAACAAACAAAAGTTTATATTTAGATTTTCTTAAAAGCCTGGATTGGAATCGCAGCAGATGCAATTCAAGCTTTGTATAACTGTAATAATGTCAAGATGATGTCATATTCTGCAGTTTTCTTGCTACTGGAAATGAAGATGAAAAGACTTTCCATAGTGCTGTATAAGTGAGGAGAATGTGGTGCACTGATGTTTCACGGTATGCAAGCGTGAGTCTGACCAGGCAACGAACAGCATTATGCACAAATTAAAAACATAACAGGATGAAAAGAAAAGCAAAAACAGGAATAAGAACAAAAAACTGTAGAATTTTAAAAAATGTACCGCATATGAAAGCAGATCAAATGCAAATATTTACCCAAACACATGTCAACAGTATATAAAGCACACACATGAATGAGCTGTTCCAGAACAATAATGTTAACCCAGTGATATAATACACATAATAATTTAACTCCAAGAACAGATTTCAGCGTCAACATGCTCCACATATAACGGCCCCATTAATAACTCACTGATATGTTCTTATGTAATATAACACAACACCAACACAACCTCTTCTGTAAGAGTTTTTGTTTGGATTTTACTTCTAGTGCTTATCTTCTGTTGGATATAGATGATATATGTGTATGATGTAGGTGTCATATATAGCTCGTTTCAAGTGTATGCTCAACTTTCAAATAAAAATCTATGTATATGCAAGCATATGTAAGGAGTCCCTTTTAAATCCACTGTCAGGTCAGGTCTTGTTTGCCGGTGTTATCATCAATGAGCTGCTGATTTCAGCTAATATTGCCCTAAATGAATGTCTCCTTGATTAAAGATATTTTTTTAAATTTGTTGCAACTGATAAATGGAGTCAGTGAAGTAACAAATTATACAGGAAGTATCTTGCGTAACTTTGTTTTATCTGTCAAAATATTGTCATAAGTGCTGAGACAGCTTCACCGCTCTGCTGCGTTTTAACGGGGCGAGGACGAAGGGTGTGAAACGCCTCACAGCTGTACAGTGTGTGGACAGCTGTGTGTACACGCTGTCTGTTTACCTTGCACTGAAACACACATCACCAAAGGCACCACCTGTGACTGCTTCGCCTCTGTGTTGTCTGACGGTGCCAGTGGGAAAAAGTACTTACTCATGAGGTGTGTGTGTGTGTGTGTGTGTGTGTGTGTGTCATTGTGTGAACAGGCCTCTGTTTCGTTTACATAGTACAGATATTAAACCCAACAATTGCATCTCATCAGCTACTTTACATTAACACAAATATGAAACCACTTGAGTGTGTTCTATAAGGGAAAACTAGGTAGTTGTGTGAGTGTTTGGCGAAGAGGGTGGTGGTGCTGGGATTCACACCTCTTTAAACATCTGGCTCCCCTCTCGTTGTGCAGGAGGAGGCAGCGTGGGCGCAGGTGAGCCTCGGCGGCGCCGCCCTGAGGGAGGCACGGGCCGAGCTAGCCGAGGCCAGGAAGCAGTGGCACTCGCTGCAAGTGGAGATTGAGACCCTACATGCTTTGGTAAGAAAAAACAAATATCTAAAGTTATCATTCACACTGTTAACACTGCTTCAACACCACACGGCAGACTGCCTGTGAAAAGACGACAATAACAAGAAAAAATACTGTTTTTGCGTAATGTTTCAATTTAGCAACTAAAGGGAGTTTTAATACATCTGTGCCAAGATATACATAAGGTTTCTATCTTTCAATCACAGATACTTTATTATTATTATTTCTTCATTTTCAGAGCTGCTTTCATAAACATTGTGTAACTGATTCCATAACTGCAATTCATGGAAAATCTAAGGAATGAAAACTGGAATAAAAAGAAGAAAGTTATGAATATTAAAAAAAACTCATTCAGTTTAATTTCAGTTCAGTTTATTTAATTCCCAACTGCTGCTTTAATACAATTTTACATTATGGATGTGAATGAACCCACGGAATTAGAAAAAACCCTCTAAAGATCAGACAAACCCCTGTGAACTGTGGGTTGGCAATGGTGGGAAGGAAGAACTCATTTTTAACAGGAAGAAACCTTCAATAGAACGAGGCTGTCATGGTTGGCTGTGTGGCAGGCAGGCAAGCAGGAGTGGTGGACCCAAAATGCAGAACTCAGACACGGAAGTGAGACTTAAAGCGCAGCTTTATTGCTTGGAGAAACCTCGTACAAACTAAACTCACTAAAAGAAAATAAAGGTCATAATAGTGGAACTGAGGACTGAAACACTAGAAAAGAAACACGGAAGCAGAACACACAGCTAGTTGAAGGTACGATACTAACACAGAGAAACACAGGGCTTAAATACACAGACGGCAGTAATCAAGGGATGAGAGACAGGAGGGGAACACACCTGGGAGAAATCACAGCTGACGAGACAGGGAAACGTAAACTCAGCACACTCACATAAGACACGGACCTTCACAATAAAACAGGAAACTCAGACACAGGGAACCAGACAAGACGCTGAACTGAACAGACAGATTCACAAACAGACACCATAGACAGACAGAGATACAGACTCAGACTCAGAGGCAGACCGAATATAACACGTAGAACTCAAACAATAATAATCATCATAATAATAAACTAGAAAATGATAATAATAAACTTAAAGCGCTGGGTCACTGACCCAGGACCATGACAGAGGCTTAGGGAGGAAGAGCAGTCTGCTATGAACAGTTTGAAGGTGAGGAGACAAAGAGAGGAGCATAGAAAGACAAGAACAGCATAAAACAAGCATTAAACTGCTAGTCACCTGATCCAGTCCTAACTAAGTTTTTAGCCTTGTCAATTTGATACACTAGTTAACAAAGTGACCTTTCGTATGCCCACAGAGCAGCGTAACATTTCCTCTTCTATGTACAATGCTTTCTAGAAGCACCTAATTATTAAAACTGGGAAAAGAGTCATGACTTTAATTTTGCTGGTTGATGATAAATTAAAAAGCTGCACAGAATCCCCCTTAAATTTAAAAACGCTGAGTTTACCGTCGTCTAACCGCTCCATCTGGAGAGCTCTGAGCGCTAAAGCGTTTCGATTCATTGTTGACACGAAAGTTTTAAAAGTCTTGATATATTTAGGTGAATTTGTAAAATTGTTTTATTTAATATCGTTTTGTATTCACTGCATTCCTTTTTAAGAAAACAAAGACCATCAAGTCATGATCCAAACAGGTCTTTATTCTCTGGCGTCTAGGAGAAAGGCCTGGAAACGTCCCTCCAGCACACCCAGAGGCTCTACTCCAGCCAGCTGCAGGATCTTTCCCAGGTGATCGCTGGGCTGGAGAGCGAGCTCGAGCAGGTGAGGAGCGGGTTGGCCACCCAGCGTCAGCGCCACAATCAGCTTCTCAACACTAAGATGAGGCTGGAGAGAGAGATTGCTACTTACCGCCGTCTGCTGGAGCGCGAGGAGGGAAGGTGAGCGCGAGACAAAGGGCGAGGAATCTTAAAAGAAGACAGGAGGGTTGTTTGAGCTGGAATTTTGTGGTTTTAGAGTTCTTCCTTGTCTTTACAGTTTAATGAAATGTCTTCCTTGAGAAAAAGAAAAAGATCGCGCATCAAGCAGCAGAGTCTGACAAACTTGGCACGCGCTTTAGTGCCGTGAGCAAGTTAGAAGCGTCATTGTCAGAAGTAATGCACAAAGTAAACAAAATTACTTCTTGTTTGTTTTCTTTAACTTGAGCTGTCAAGCTTTTATGAGTTGACACTTTCAAAGCTTAACCTTTATCTTTTGGATTATGTTGAATTTACCTGAATACAAATTCAAAATCCACAATAATTGCAAGTTGAGACGTACTCAGGCCCTGCTGTCCGCCCATACAACATAGTGGCACATAAACATTTCTGTTAAACTGAAATGAAGATGACAAACTCTCCGATTCATAGCCTGAAAATCCAGCTGTCTTTAATTACATGAGCTGACAGAATCCAGACAGTAGAGGCGTCTTTGTCTGGCTTTTTCTGCAAGCGCCAAGTTGTTTTATAGGGGAATATTCAGCTCACCTGACGGGGCCTTTAATTATCTCCTTCCATTTGGACGCTAGACTCTTCTGAGATGCTTCAACACATTTGCTGCATCAACCGCACTGCTGACGTTTTATAGCTAGGAGACATCACTTTGACTTTATGCCACATAGGTTACGGGCAGAGTGGAGTGCTGCCTTTGATTTGTCTCATCTCTTTAGATTAATGACGATGATGCAAGGACGGGCAGGACGCATATGAAATTTCTATTGTTTAGTCATATTTGAGAAGGGCGGCATTGAGTGGGATAAAACACAATAAAACAAGAAAAAATGAGAGAGCAGAGCATCTGCACGCATTAAAAACAAGTCTCACTGAAGCTTCAGCACATAAAACCGCTGAGGTTTGTGAAATGGGTATTTACCGAATAAAAAGCACAAAAGATGATTCTGAAAGGTCGCGCCACAATGCTTTTAGATCATCTGCTCAGTCCAGAGAATACATCACCATTGTCTTTTGCACCACACTGTGTTAATATCGCAGATGAATTGTTAAATAACAACAACAGAAGTCATGCTCGTGTGTCAGTGAGGTTGTAGGACACATTGCACTGTGCTGCATCATTTGGCTCCAACTGCTCTCACAACCTGAGCACACACTTTGGATGGTCTGTCCAACTCACTGTTAGCATGCTAACACCTGCCAACATTCACAAGTATGCAAAACACAAAGCAAACTTTTAAAATGATAGCGCAACGTTACCAACAGTAATGTCAGAAAAAGGTAGTTCTGCTGATAATAGTTCCCAAATTTCTAGAAACTGTGGCTCAGTTTCTCCAAACTCTGAATACAGACTGCTTTGTCAAAACTCCACACATCAAAGGCCTCAAAACAACGCTCTCTCTATTCAAACTGAATCCTCCCCCCAAAATAATACACACTGCTGTTCTATGCTTATGTCTTATAGAACATCAAAGAAACGCTCGTGTGGTAAAAACATCAAACCGTGTTTTAATGGCTATATATTTTTTAAACGACTTATTATAATTTCCAGTTCTTTTGATTCTCATATTCATCATCCGCCTTCCAAGTGTGACGTTACGTTCTTCATTTGTGCTCGTTTCACCCACTGAATTGTTCTTCCAGCGGAGTTTAAACAGGCGCAACATGAGCGAGGCTAATTGGCAACCAGGATGTTACATTTTGATGTCCGGTGTTCCTGCAGGTGAGCGAAGTGTGCAGAACGATGACATCTGAGTGAGACCGGGAAATGGGGTTTGAGTGATGTTACTGTTACACTTCATGAGCTTCGTGTTTTCCAAATTGTGTGCATAGTTGAAAATGAACCTCCAATTTGTAAGATTGGGGAAACCTGCAGTCGGCTGAGACTGAAGAAGTCACTTGGATGAGTGACGAAACGTTTCTCCCACTGAAAACTCTACGTCCAGATGAACAGAATCAAATTTTTTGGAACATCTAAAAGCAATTTTTAGTACGGATTAACATCTGAGGATTTCCTTTTTGACAGCCCTAAGAGAGGTGCTGGTTTGAGGCCTGGTTTTATGTTTGCCACGTGCTTGCTCTTAGAGGATTGTTTGGTGGGGTTTCTTTACAGTATAAAGCACCTTGTTGTGAATAAAATTCCATTCAGTTGTTTTTTATTAAACCTGTTCATGTGTTTCCAGTTGGCCAAACTTGTTTAAATTGATACCTTTTTTTTGTTGCCTTTTCTGTGTTTATCCCTCCCACAGTCTTCAGCTAATCTGCTTTTCGTTTCACATTAGCATAAAGGATGGGAATTTCCTGGGAATTAAAATGACATGATGAAAGCAGATGACTAAGAAGCAGTTGGGGTGGTATGGAAGTATCAAACGACTTGAAAATTAGTAGTAACTTCAGGAAGTTATAATGGCTTTAATTGGAGACAGACCTCCTGCCTGCATAAACATGTATTAGCAGTCGTGGCTTCTACATTACTGTGGATATGAACGCAGAGCGGAGAGCTAACGACCAGCAGTCTGGTTACAACCATAGGTGCTGTATCCTTCATTCTACAGAGAAGCGAAAGTAAAGAACTGTGAACTCATGATATGACAACTTGGTGTCAAACATGGAAACAATCAGACTTCAAGGGATATAGTGCCGCCACAGATCCCTCCCGCCGTCCGAGTCGTACATATATTACACATCTTTACGTCTTCATGTGCCTGCAGATACATGGGTCGTACTGCACAGCCGATGGTTCTGCGGCCATGGAGGTCTTCAGTCGTGGAGCCAAAGGAGAATGGACTTGAAAATGGTTTCAGTGACCTCGCCGTTACTCCAGACGAACCCAAGTCAGAGCCCCTCCCTGACATACCTTCACTCCTCCCAACAGAAAATGGGCTGAAGAAAAGCATACTGTACAGACAGCGAAGCCTGGTGATACTCACAGGTAAGACACACATTTACCTCGCTGTGCGGAGCAAACCAGTCCCTCTTTGATTTAAGGTGTCTCTCATACAGTGTGTCATAATTAAATGAGCCAATGTGACACATTAGGCCTTGTGCTGGCCCATGTGTGAGCCACCTCTGGCAAACCAGATCTGGGCCACCAAAGGGCCATCATTCTTTGCGGTATGTGCAAAGAATGTGTAAGCATATTGTGTGGGCCAGATCCGGGCCATACCAACTTTGCTATGTGGGAATAAGTGTTTTGTCTGCAAAATTGATGAAGCTAACAGAACTCGATAGCGTTACAATTTAGCTCTCCAACCCATTTCTTTTTAATTATGGTGACTTCTGGCTCCAGAAACCAACACAGTAGCTTAAATGCTAACACCAAAACCGGCAGGTAACGTCACAGTGGCTATGTCCATCTTTTATATACAGTGTATGGGCCTCATCAGAAAAATCAGCTGTGCAGCACTGAGTGGGACATCTCACATCATACTGACAGAAAGATAGCCACCATGTAGCCGCCATTCCTCCATTTTTCTTTTTATTGAGCCAAAACCCTTAAAGGGACTTAAACACAGGACACCAGGCAGGCAGACGGGGAATACTACAAGAGATGTCAATGGACTCTAATGTACAGGGAAAAAATAACAAAAAGCTCTGCAAATATACTGCGGGACATTTTGATTACTGTATAAATATAGAACAGGCAAATATAGAGTGTAACATGAGCCCGGTGTTATGTTCAGCTTCAAAGGAGAGGTTCAGGTAATTTCCATGGGAACAAATGATATGTAAATGTCTTTGGGTCGCATCGGTAATCTTATTTTTTGGCCAAAAAGCTGACGTCTCATCATTTCGGTGCATTCCTCTTTATTGATGGAAAAGTAGTGACACGCCTACTTGTTGCAGTCATTTCTTATTATGGTTTATCTTTAACGACTTCTCGCAGAGCCAGAACTAGATAAGGACTTGCCAATCTCCACTGTGAAGACTCAGGAGATCCTCCAAGGCAATGTGGTGCAAGAAAGCGCGGAGGGTCACGGCACCATTGAGTAAGTATTGATCGCTGTGCTCCCACTTGGCCTGCAGTCAGTGCTTCTGCTTGAGTGTGAAACCTAGGCATTTTCTAATAGTAACCGCTAATTACATCACACAGATAAATCCCTATTGCAAAAACATCTTACTCATGTAATCTCCTGAAGCTTTAACACATTTCAATTAGAGTCTTTATATTAGTTCACAAGCATGCAGTCATCATACTCCACTCCCCGGCGACGTCTAGGCGAACAGAAGAATTACCTTCACACATCGAACGAGTTAGGAGAAACAAAAACATTTAGCTCACAAGTTCCCATGAGTAATTCCTCACTGGGTTGCATGGGAATTCTCCTCCTTTAATGGCCTGTGTTTGATGTGGAGGTACTCGCCCGGTATGCATGCTTCAGGGCGTGACACCTGTTATTGTTGGACGAGACATGGGTGGAAATCTTTGTTCGTGCTTCAGGTATTACCAGACCGAGACACAGCCACGCATACACACTTGCATAATGTCCTCAGAGAGCCGCAGATGCAAAGAGACGCAGTTGCTCTGCTGGCCCAGCAACTATCGGTCATGTCCTCACACTTTCTCCTGAGTGCGCTGTTGTTTGCTTCAAAGATCCTGTTATTTTCTACATTTTGCAGGTGACCGCGCTTGCCCACATCAAAGATGGACGACCCGTGTTTATTATTTTGTTGTGCTATTGCTGGGAGGGCCTCTTGCATAGTTTGACCTTGTTATTTTTTAATTAGACTAAACCTCGCCCTTCTTCCCTCTCTAAAGATAACAAGTAAGAATGCACCCTGCTGACTTATGTGTGCATATTTGATTGGCAAATAAGATTAGGCTGATGTCAGCAGCTGACTGTTGTGTCACATTCCAGTTTCATGCTGGTTAAATGTTCGAAACATTGTGTGATGAAGAGCTGAAAGACATTCCCACAAAAAATGGAAAAATGAACAAGAACTAAATAAAACTGTCTGTTTAAACTAATCAACTTTGTCAGGAGCAAAGGAAGTGATCGCAGTGATGTGGCAACAGCAGAGAAAGTCAATGACATTCAGTGACTGAAAGTGATGAAGGGTAAGATAACTACTGGCGACAGCTACCAACATCAGGAAAAGTGACTGATTGATATATGACGGGCTGTTGATACATTAGCGTAACCTAGGTGACCAGAGCCTGAAATATCCACTAGTGTGCGGCTCTTAACTTCAAAGCAGTGCACAGAGCTACTCCCTGAGTGAGGCGTCTGTCTGCAGTTACTGAGCAAACTGGTGTTTCGTCTGTAACTGCAGACTTCAAATTACTAGTATACTAGGAGATAATTGCCAAGACATTTTTAGATTAACAATCCATCAATCAATCACAGTGAACGATCTACAGACAACTATCACCTGATGTCTTTCACCCTGCTTATACACTGCCTTTTAGTGCATGGCTAATTTGTTTGACCTTACATAGAAGCTCATTTCTAGTCCAGGCAGACACTTGTTCCCAGCAGAAAAGCTCTGACAAACCTGCTCCATACTGCCTGATAAGACCAGACAGCCAAGGACACAATTAGGGAGTAGCTGGTCAAACAGTGAAGCAAGGGGCTGCTAGGAAAAAAGAAAAGGTGTAGATCAAACACAAAGCTGCAAGCAGAGTAAATATTACATTTCAATCAGGAGTGATTATTTCCATCTGATGTGGGAAAAGCAGCAGCGAGATCCCAGCGAATAAAAGAGTCTGCATCAGTCACAACAGACGAGAGATGGATGCAGATGCAAAAGCAACCGTGGGCAGGCTGAAGCAATTAAAAACATATGATCGGCATGGGATATCTGGGATCTAGGTGTAGTGAATTTTTTTTTTTTTTTTATATGTGCTGGTTTCTTTTGTTTGGTTTTTGTTTTGTTTATCAAGACGAGCCCTCATCACTAAATTTGTTTTTCACTTTATCCAGAACATCTACAGATTTTAAAAGAGATCAGGCTTTCTCCTGGCAACCCATCCAAACAAGTCATACTTGTTTTGTCTATTTCTAATTGAACTCTCATGAACCTTAACATTCAAGTTGCTAACTGAGGCCTGTGGGGTCTAAACTGGAGCTTTTGTGTTTTTTGCAGTTTCTCTGAGCACTGCACGTCCGACCTCGGTGTGGATTCGCTGCGGCGTCCACTCCTGGGAAAACGGACAACGTTAATGTTTTCCACTTGTGAAAGTAGAGCAAAGGATTTCACATTGTTTGGAAATGGTGTGATAACTTTTCCCAGAATGATGGGCACCAACGATTGCTTGTCTGAGATCATTGTGGGCTTTCTTTGTCATTATGTTAACACACACATCATTGCTCCAGACCATCAAACTGTCAAAGCCTCTGCTTTTACGGCATCACTCACAACTGTGTTTGTAGAGGTGCTGATGATTAAATCAAGTGGATTTGATTAGCAGTAATGGGCTGTTACTTGGAAGCAGTCCTGTGAAAACTTGTCTTGATGCATGCTCAATCATCCAGGTGAGGAGGTCCCAAAAAAAAATCTGTTTATCTGGATGTAGCGTTTTCAGTGGGAGGAACGCTGGTTTGTCTGGGGAGTCAAGGAACACATTTACATGGAAATCGAGGAGGAGGCCTAAGGGTACACCTTTCACCATCTTACAATGCTGTGAATGGTGAATGGTGCATATGACCATTGATCAGTGGTCATGGCAATTTACATATTAATGATCATGAAACTGACCTCACAGTGTTGCTGGTTTCAGTCATTATGCAGATGTTCTGTTTATAAGGAAACCTGCAGTCAGCAGAGACTGAAAAGTCACTTGGATGTGTGATGAAACAACATGTCCAGAACAGAATCAACTGTTATTATTTTAAACCAATGTCAAATAATTTCCCTTTACTTTTGCATTAATATGCATTCTGAATTGTTTGAGTCTACCCCCGAACGTAAAACCCATATTTTAATAAGCTAAAACGACAGAAACGCTTAAACCATCAAAACTAAATAAAACTGACATGTTAAAATATTAAAGATGAAACTGAAACTATCGAACCCACTTTGGAAACCATCTGACACAAAAACAAACCAAAACAAACACACATAAATGTGCAACCTCTGTGTTTCAGTTTTCTACCACTCTGTTAGTTGACCCCGTTTCAGCTGTGACACACTTTAAAGTGCAGTAGTGGGCTGAGGCAAGGTCTCTCTCTCTCTCCCTCCCTCCCAGACAGTTGTATCATTATGAATGTGCAGACAAATTAAAGGAAGCCCCAAATAACCCTTAGCATGAGAGGATCCAGAGGCTCTGTTGTGCAGTTTCAGAGCAGTTTGCTGACACGGCTTGGGTCTACTTGTCTCTTTAAAAATGAAGGGTCACTGTAAATCAATGGAAAGCTGATTGACTGTCTCCCAGAATATCAAAAGCCTTCAAAAATAGTTTGATGAGGATACAAAATGATGTGTTATATCATGATTAAAATACAGAGTGAGGGCGTATCTTCTTTATGTTTCACATCATGTCTTATCAAAGGCTACATCTAGGGCAATTCAAGCTCAGCACATTTTAGCATCAGCGCTCTCTGTCGCTGCCCCCTGCAGGCTCTATCTGTCTCAGCAAGGATGAGAATGAATGAATGACACTTAGATGAAAAGACAGATTTTCAAATTCAAAGAGAAGATGAGTCATTGCACAAACAAAAGAAACGCAAAGAGCCCGATAACGTTTTTCACAGAATCTGTTTACAGTTTGCATATTCACCGTTTATTACCAACATCTCCAACGTCTCTCACCAGGACAGAGAAGATTGATAAGGTGATAAAGCAGTGGGAGGGCTCCTTCTTCAGGGGGAATCCCAAGCTGAGGAAGAAGTCCGTGTCGCTGCGCTTCGACCTGCACATGGCCGCGGCGGACGAGGGGTGCGCCCAAACTAAACAGGACAGCCTCCCCGACGTGGAGGTGCGTCTCATCATGAAGAGATCCCGCAGCATCCCGACCATCACGCAGTAACTCGGTCACCGTTGGGCCCGAGCTGACACTGGTTTGCGGTAACAGAAATAACATTTGTGCCACGACGGTGGTCACGTTACCACCCGTCACCATCGTGCTTAATCTGAATTTTAGCTGATGAGCTCCCATCAGATCTCATCTTTGACAGGACGATCATTAACCATCAGGCTTTTGTGGTGACCATTTTTATAGTGTCAGAAAGACTTACAGTCATTACTTCACAGAGGATAAGTATTTAATATGTAAAACATATTTCTGCGTCATCATTTTAGATGAAGAAAAGCTGTCTTTGAACACTTTGTTTCAGTTAGGTTTCACTGGATTAAAGACATCATAACAATGACTCTGCTTAACTACAGCATTTAACCCTGATTAGCACCTGGTACAGGAAGCTGAGAGCACAGGTAGACTTGGATGGATGGAGACACAGCACTAAGAGCTGCTGTGAACTACCTAAGAGTGGATTTTCATGTTTTGGTAGATTTTCTGTGAGGGGCTGTATGAAAATTACAAAGTTTTGTTTTTTATTTGTTTTTTTGTAGGAATGACATATAAAATTTGTCAATGTCGCAGAATCGTTCAACTCCAGTCTGCATCTCAGAGCAGAGCAAAACATGTGTAAAAACATCAATAAATAGATCAGAATTGGAAAATTGATGGAAGAATTTGGGAAATTTTCCATTTTCCCTTTTGATATGTGCATCGGTGACCACGTGAAAGTTATTTTCCCATCAGATCATTAACATTTAATTTAGAAGACAGTGTTAGTCTTTAATCCTTCCACCGTGAGGTTTCTGCACTGGGAGAAAATTTTATCTGTTAAAAAGTGCAATTCGCACCATTTTTCAAAAAAACGTACACACTGACCAAAGAAGCCGCCTGATATTATTCTGACTGAAATAAAAATGCAATCAAAGTGTAATTTAAATAGCACTTTTAAAATAGAGTTTACAAAGTGCAAAAGAAAAAATCTGAGAAGGAAAACTTCTACTGAAAGTCACATGATGGACGAAAGAATCACTGTGATGGCTTTCAAATGTTTCTCCTGCATTAGGTACCAATTCGTTTAACCTGTGGCCTAATCAGATTTTTAGGAGGGCCATCTGAGAGCTAAACCTACGTCTATTAACCAGCTGATATTCGTTAACACTGGATGGTTAGTAGATGGACATCCAGTCCCATCAGGTAACCTTTGACCGTGCAGCACACTTGAAAAAAAACAGAAGTTGACCCAAAGGAAGACCAAATGAACAGCCCAGTTCTTTATGGGCAGCCCCGAAGTGCTTTTCAGTTATTCTGTGTAAAAAAATGGATGCGTTAGAGGCAGTACTGAGCAGGAAGTGCAGGTGATCAGGTGAGAAATCAAAAGGTAGCGAATAAAACAGCGACAGGAAAAATATAAAAAGAATAAAAAACCCACAAATCAAAATTAATAACAAATACTAATGATGAATTTAAAAAATGAGTTTAAAAAATAATAAGAGATCATCAAATAGAACCGATTTAACAATTGTTGGACATATCAGACGGGTCCAGACTGTGGGGGGGCAAAAACAGAAAGACCAGGTCACCTTTGGGTTTCAGGTGAGAGGAGTCTGTAGTGAGGATGACTCTGAGGTGAAAGAGAAACAGAACAGATGGAAACAGAATGTTTGGGATTCCAGCACTGAGACTGGGGGTTAAAAAAGCTTGTTTGCAAATAGACAAATGTGCCACGATTCAAGAGGTCATCCTGAAAGGCGGAGTCCTGCTCAGATCACAGATTAATTTTTAAAAATTAATTAAAAAATGTAAAAAGAAAAAAAAAGGTTGATGGAAAAATCATTCTAACTAATCTAATAGATCTATATACATTTTTAAATGACATCCTTTATTTATCCCAATAAAAGACTGTAACATCTCTTTTTCAAAACAGCAGCAGATAGTTCAAACAAGTTCACGCAACTACAGATCATGCACAATAACAGGTCACATTTCAGTGCAACTTACTTCAATTTCCACATTATAACCATCTCTGACGATTTCAGGTACATATAACATCAAATATGTAGATGAGTGTCTTAAACTTTGCTTTTAAAGTAAAGCCTTGCTCCGTGTCCGCTAATTTTCATACAGTCCCTTCCTGCTTTGCACTGCAGACACTCACAGCACTGAAAGAAGAGTTTCTTTTACTCTGAGGGTCTTTTGTCATTGCGGTTAATCCTCTGTGTGGGGATTTAAAAAGAATACAATAATATATATTGCTATGGCGTTATTGTGTGATACTCACTGTGAACCAAACAGCAGTGAGAATTTAGATTCCCCGTCTTAACCAGAGGAGGGCAGTGTTTGTAAATAGTTACCACTGCAGAGTGTTCTCAGTGCTCCACTCGGTCCTGTAACACGTCCTGTTGCACCTTAGACTCAAGTTTTTATGCTATCTTTTGAGTTGGCACCAAAGATAAATATATATATATATATATATATAAAAGAAGCGGACCGCTGAGCTTTGCATTTGGGTCCCTTAAGATATGTTGAGAATATTTAAAAAAATTACCTATGCAGTTCTGTACTTGGTTTTGCTTTGCTTCAGGAAGCACACTCTTCATTTGAATGAAGCATTATGCTTTTATCTAAAGATTTATCATTTCAAATAAAACACAGAAATATGTGCAGACTGTTGTGTTTTCTGTCACGTCCAAAATAAAGCTTCTTCTTCTTTATTATTTTCACACACACTATTAACATATGAATAGTTAAAAATGTTTATTTTCCATCATGAAAAACAAAAATAAAAATCCACGAATATACAGAGAATAAAGTTTTTACAGTGCATTGCAGTGTAATAAATACATTCAGGGGTAGCTGCAGAATTTGAAATGAACTGACCTACCAGGGTTCATTTGTTTCTCTTCAAGTCTTTTCACCTTCAAACTTTTAATTACCACATCACTATATTTCAATGCATCAGATAATGCACGTTCACCTCTCAGGGAAAAGGGCTCCTGTTCTTATGAAGACATAGCGTGCCGCTTTCTCACATCTACAACTGTTCTCTCAGCA
Source organism: Astatotilapia calliptera (assembly GCF_964374335.1). Taxonomy (NCBI): domain Eukaryota; kingdom Metazoa; phylum Chordata; class Actinopteri; order Cichliformes; family Cichlidae; genus Astatotilapia; species Astatotilapia calliptera. The sequence goes on from NC_137427.1 coordinate 3,737,943, forward strand.
GTCTTAAAAGAAATAGTTGGCTTTGTTTTACTGCTTTTACAAGCTGATTGGATGATATTCAAACTATGGCGCCTCATTCATTTACAATCATGTTATAGGTGCAGTCCACTATATCCTAATTTTTTGCCATAATCACTCATATATCTTTTAATATGATTTTTATTATCTGATCAAACACCGGAACCTAAATCAGGTTTTCCTTGCAATTCAGCAGAAACACAAACTTGTCCAGTTTTCTCCAAAGCAGTAGCGACACTTCCTGTAACCACCATACTGGACAGGTTATTTGTAGAAGAGCACAGTGTTAAACAGAAAGTGTAAGCAGGAGTCTTGAAGATGTATCACGCCGTCTCTGGGTTTGCATGTTTATGGCTTGGATACAGCTGCCTGAATCACCTTGATGACTTCGCTGCAGGGCTGCAGGGTGTCATATTCTGCAAATACGTGACAAACATTCTCCATACCGGCTTCAATGCCCTTTGCCACAAAGCCAAACAACCTGTCGGCACAAAGAAACATGAGTCAGATTAATCTGCACCCCAAGAAGAAGATATTTTTCAAAGGGACCTCTTCTGCTTTTCATTATTTACTGTCAAATATATTGTTCTCAGTAGTATTCATAGAAGCCCCACCCACATCCTATTCAAACAATTGATTTATGAGGGGCAGCCAATAAGAAAAAAGCTGGCTTAAAAGGGAGGAGCTGACTGAAACACCTTATTTCAGAAAGAGGATGAGCTGAGTTCCTGCACCAAGACACAGTGTAAGATAAAGAAGGATTATTTTGAGCTGCTGCTGATGCAAAGCTACACTAATACAGCTAAAATGTGTAAATGAACAGAACAGGTCCCCTGTTTAGACTTGAAGTTCAGATTACCTTGCACCAAAACTTGAACCTCTCGTCCACCTGTGAGTATAAGACAGACAAATGTTCAGATTAGAAATGAAACACGTTGATGACCACCAGTGGAGATGATCTCTGACGTCTGCGCTCGCAGCTCATGTCGTGCATACTCACACTCGATTGTCTGGATCTTCACCACCGTAGCTCAGCATGTGTGCAGGGTAATGGCGCCTGAAGAAGAGCCTGCAAGAAACGATGAGTCTTGACCCAGTGTCACACACAGACCACACCTAAACAGCACGGCAGCACATAAAATCTCAGCAACACGTTGATTTCATGTGTTTTCTTACTTCCTGTTGATGTCTGTGAGAGTGACACCCTTCAGAGACACTTTCATGTTGACTATGGTTGGTGTGAAGGAACCCGGAGCCTTCTCGAGTGTTGAGGACACCGCCCTTTGCACTGCACAGGGGCCTGTCAGCATCTCAGTGGGGATGGCGTTAAGGTAGACAAAGTTGGAGGCTGTTGACAAGACAAACAAACACACTTGTTAAACACAGAGATGAGGGGTTGTTTCGATTCTGCCACTGGGAGACTTTGTTGTCAGAAAGTAAGAAGCGCTGAGGAATGTCCTCAGACTCCCCATGTTTGTGTGTTAATAAAGGAGACGAGAAGACAATGTGTACTATCATTTATTTCTTCTTCTTTTATTAGTTGATTCTTTGTGATATCTTTGCAGTTGTTGTTTTAGGTTTTTTGTTTCTTTGTATTTCATTTGCACTATAATGACAAGTTTTGATTTATCAAATAACTTTTATGCAGAAGAGGAGTAAGCTCCACAAAGAAGGAAACTGACCAGGACGTTTGACCCAGGAACCTTCCTGCTGCAGGACTGTGCACCACTTTTACAAAATATTTTGTGTTTCAGTCCCTACTTCCTTTTTGCTTTGAAGTAATAAAAATATTCTTGTGATCCAGTTTCTGTAAAATGAAAGTTTGTCTTGTCGCTTTGGATGATTATATATTTTCACTTCGTTTATTTCTTTTTCTGTTGAGAAATCTCTCAGTATTTCACCGAAGTAAATAAAATTTTGGGATACTTTGTCCTCCATTTATCTGTGTCGAAACAAAGATGGCTGCCTGCCTGGTTGAGTGGACTTGAGCCAAAACAGCTGGAATGTTTCAAAGCCTGAACATTTTTCTCCCACTTAGTGAAAGGAGACTTTGAGGAATGTGGAAAAGCCTTCAGGACGACGCTAAGTGTTTTTAATAATATCCTGAGTTTTTCAGACTTTAAAAGAAAAGTTCGGTCTTTGAACTCTCACTGATGAAGCAACACGTGGCTGTGGCGTGAAATCAGCAGCATCTCTAACGCCGTAGCTCTTTACCGAGAAGAGGTATTATTACCACCTGTGAGAGGCTTCACGGCTGTGGCAAGTCAAACTGCCTGACAGTCAGTCACGCTGTTTGCTCAGGAAGTCAATGCACATGAAAACAGGGGTGCAGGTAAAAGCAACACTTTATATTCTGCAGATAAAAGCGATGTGCAAACCCTCAAACCAGGCTTTCGATGTTCGTGAGCAAACCTCAGATAACAAGTCGGTGGGACACGGTAATATCAGCATTTCCTGCTTGGCTGCAGAGCAGAACAGTAGTGTTTATAACCGCAGGACAGGAAAAGGTTGAATGCAAGGGGGTTAATTGTTGTTGGTTTCTTAACTCTTCTTAACTCTATCATAACTCTGTTGGTCAGACTCCTGTTACTGCTTATTTTAGAGTTTAATTTGTTGGAGTTTAACTCTGACCCTGGCTGTGCTGAAGCACAGGTACAGCTTTGTGGCGAACAGAAGGAAACCTGCAGCTGCGCTATATTAGGTCACACTAACCTGTGTTTCCATTAGCTTAATTTTAAATTAACCCCGTCCTAGTTTTTGGAGTGTTGGTGCAAAATTATGTATTTAATCATATCTTAAATCATAACTTATCATCAGTGTTTGCTGCTTAGAAAAGGTCCACTTTTTAATACCTTTAATATTGTGATCTGACAGAAAATGTCCAGTTTGTCTTTATTTTGGCAAAGGCAAAGAAGTCTTCCCCAAATCCTGGACACTGGACCAGGCCAGGTCCTGTACAGGCCATACTACTTATCTAAAAATGCCCAAACAGAGTTGTTGGGGCGTTACATGGACTCACCTATTTTGTTGTCGTCCTCTGAAGGTGCTCTCTCTTTTGCTCTCTCCTCTGCTGATCTCAGGTCTGTGTAGACAGATAAGATTTGAGTTTTTTATTTGAATTTGAGGGGCTTTACTGGCACAACAGTAACACCAAATGACTTAGAAATGACACTTTCAGTTGATTCAACATTAATGTTTTTTCCAGTGTTCGTGGTGTCTGTCCCTGATGTTGGGGGCGTGTTTGTCAATACTGAGCAGCAAGTTGTCCCTGTTCTTCTTCTGCTGGGAATATTTCTGCTTTTTTTTTTTTTTTTTTAATGTGGCATTAAAGCACAATAGAACTTGTTCAAGTAAAGATCTGTTTTAGTGTCATGTTTCAGTTTTCTGCTCATTGCCAGTACATTAGCAGACTCTTGGAAACACCCCTGGTTTCCCTGCATTACTGTTTCTTCCTTTTTTCAGTTGCCAGCTTGTGGTCGCTGGAGCCGCACTCAGTTAGGATCTGTTCCTGCTTTTTGTCTCTGACGTGAGAAAGATAACCCGACAATCCATAATTTGAAGAAACATTCTCATTTAGTTTGGCTTTTATCTTCTTTCCAAAATAGTTTTAGTTGTTAGAATTTGGTTTGGAAAGTAGCCCTACTGTGAGAAAGGCCAAGCGTCTGAGTGAGGACACCTTCCTACCTCGTTATCTTTGACACAGACAGAAAAACACAATCGACTATATCTAAGGGATGGTCATGACCTCAGTGATGCCACTCATTGGTTTGTGTCCATCATTTTGATTGGTCGAAAGGGTAATTTTGGTTGTCAGCACCACATAAGAAGTGTGGCTTGGAGCTGACTGAGGACATTGCTCACTCATTGACTTGCATCTTGTGATTGACAGGTTATTAGCCAATAAGTATATCCTGGAGAACCCTCCTTTGTGACTGATGATGATCATGATTTACAAAATGAACTAAATATTTTATTCAGTATTACCTGAAACTACAGGTTGCAGCTGGTCTAAAACGCTGCAGCACAGTTACTAAGTCAGTTTCTGAATTGTCTTTAAGATTTTATTGTTTGTTTTTAAGGCATTGCAGGAATTAGCGGCTTCATACCTTTTGAACCAGTACACTTCTTCAAAGTCACTGAGGTCTGCAGAACAAACTCCTGGCTTTCCTGAGGTCCAGATTAAAGCACAGAGGCGATCAGGCCTTGGCTTAAAAAGCTTAATTCCCAGCAGTTCTTTTTAACCCTTTCCTAAAAGCTCAGACTCGATCACTGTTAAGTTCAGCTCGAGCTAATATGACTGAAATTAAGCCTTCATTCAAAAATATCTTTATATAGTATGAATGGTTGTCTACAGCTGCTTTTGTCTCCAGATAGTTCAGTCTCTCTCACATAGTCTCTTTCTGCAGCACACAGCAGGTATCTGTCACTCTCAGGGCCCAGCAGTTGTCCTTTGCAGTCGATTCATTATATTGAAGGAAATATGTTAAAGGCCCCTTTAGAAATACACTTTAAAACAAAAAGTCAAACTCCATTATTTTAATGTTTATGAACCAATATTGTTTGCAAACTTTGGAAAGGATGCAGGTTTAAGGCAATCTGATAGTTTTCAAACATGAAGATTACTTTTATTATTTATTCTTTATTAAGTCTCAGCACTAAAAAAGTTAAGTGCTGGTCTCCTGCAGGTTTTAGATCTCACCCTGGGTCAACACACCTGAATCAAATGATTAGTTCGTTACCAGGCCTCTGGAGAACGTCAAGACATGTTGAGGAGGTCATTTGAATCAGCTGTGTTGGAACAAGGATACATCTAAAACCTGCAGGACACCGGCCCTCAAGGCCTGGAGTTGCCTACTCCTGGTGTGTGTGTGCAGTAATAACAAAGGCTCAGTTACCGTGGCAGTAGAGGCATAATCTGCAGGGTAAGGCGTACGCAGAAATGGTGTGCTGGTACACCAGGGCAGAGAGACTACCTGCAAAGACACAAAGCAAATCACAGCTCCAGCTGAGTACAGATAAGCAACTTTCTGATTGGCTATTTCAAGAACAATAAAATTTGAACTTTATCCTCAACACTTTGCCAGGTCTGAAGACAACCTACAGAGTTTTGTTATGACACAGAGACTCACTACAGTATAAATCCTTCTGCTGCTATGATGACTGTTTTTCCATATTTCAGTGACAACGTTACTGTAACGTTACATATCTGTGGCGACAGACATATCAGTACATGGCCATGGGTGTCTGATTACAAACCAGTGACCCACACTACTGATAAGAAAGGTTCTTTGGGTGTGAGAATACACACCCTTTGTACTAATGCTCAAGGGTAAGATCCATGGCACTCATGCCCACCCACATCCCAGGAGGCGAGAGATCTCTGAGTCAGAGCAGCACTCGCTTTTTAAACAGACGAGTGAATTCTCGGTGGGTATGAAACTGATAACTCGACTCACCAAAGTAGGGTTCCTGAGAAGAGCCTTTAATGCGCACGCCTTTGGCAGATGATTCAATGAGGAAGTGTCTGATAAGATCAGAGCTGCTTTCCCCTGTTTTGACAAAAGGACAAATGTCAGAGAATGAACAATATATGAAGGCAATGTGATAAAGAAGCACTGGAATAACCCTTTCCCACCAGTTTCTTCAAAAAAGAAGACACAGAACCACGTAATTGCTCGTGTTGACGTCAGTGGCTGTGTGGCAGGGCACCGCAAGATGTTCATCAGCGATTGGCAAATGTAACCTACGAATTCTTTCACCCGGCTTCAGTAGCGCTGCTGCACAGGATTCCCAAACCTTTCGAAATGTGAGCTTGTTCTTAAAAGGCGCTGAAGCAGAGCTGCCTCTGCACAGCACTGAGACCACAATGATGGAAGAGAGGCATTAGTTACTAATGGCGCTGGATGGCAGTGATTTCTGAATGTGAGAGACGCAGGGTACATAAAGCTTTCAAAAAACATTATGTTGCTGCTGTAATAAGTAAAGTGCTGCCATTCATTCAGTGCGTTTTGCCTCCATACAGCCCAGATAAATTAGATTTAATAAATGTAGAGTTTTTCAGGTAGTTGTCTCCTGTCATTTGCTGTGATCAGGGAGTTAATTTACTTTAATTTAAAATTCATTCTGACTTACAAGGCCACCATAAACACATAAATGAGGCCATCAACGATCTGATGTTGTCGTCCTGTCCTATGTTTTTCCCCCTAAGGACTGACTAGTGCCGGTCTGTCGGTAAAATAGAGTCGCAGAGCTTTACAGCCTAATTTATTGGCCGTTCTCATGAGCAGTGCTGCGAGGTTTCAGGGCATGCACTCTCTTCTTTTGTTCCTCACTTTTTTGGGAGGCTAGGTGATTATCAGCATGCACATGATGCTGTCAGTCATGTGCATGGAAATTATAACAGAAAAGAATGACAAATATACTATTACAGTGTTGGATGCTCATCTTAAACTAGCAGAAGTTTTGTTCGGTAATCTCTGGGAGCGGAAAGCTCACATTGAGAGCAGATATTCATCCACCTGCTGTTTGAACCTGCTGTTTGAACCTTCTGTTTGTACGGAGCAACCAATCAGGTGAAAGTTCATTTAAAGGGAGAGGAGCTAAAATGATTCATTTATGACAAAGGGTAAACTGAGGGATTGCACTGAGACCAGAGTTAAGGATAGATTGGTGCTGTAAGCGAGCAGAACAGACAGCCTTTACATGTCTGTATGTGAAGGATTTATAACTTTAGCTTAGCTAAGGCAAACTGTTTGGTCTCACTGAGTTAATTAGTGCTTTTAGTTCCATTTTATAGCCTTACATTTTTGTGGCTGGTTTAAATAAAAGAGGCATTATTATATAATGTTCTGCAAAAGAAAACCATGCTAAATAGGAAAAACATGTTGCTAGATTGCCCGGGATGTAGGGATTAATTCGATGGATGGAGCCTGTCAGTGAAGTGGTCTCAGAGCTTGACCAACGCTCACATATCCCGCATTCCTGAAAGGGATGAAAACGTACAAATCTACAAACGAGGCAAGCCTCAAAATTGTTTCGTGAGTGAGGTCCTTTTTTCCCCTCACCGACTGCTTACAGTGCCGTAAACAGCTGGTTTTCTCTTGTGTTTATGCAAGGTATACTGTGGTAGGAAAAAATGACAGCACTGCGTGCTAGCACGCCACAGATCGCTTGATGTCGTCAGCAGAGTTGGGTAAGGCATGCGCTGCAGGGCTCTGGTATAGACCAGAGCATTTATGTAAAATTAGAGATCTTTATACACCGTCTGTGTTATATATGAGTAACAACAACAGCAATACGCTACACTGTATTCATGCTTTGTGTGTGCAGTTGTGTTTTTTGTGGCTTTAAGATCTTCTGTTTCCTGGATCTGACTGATTTCTGCTTTTGAAACTGAGGTCAGGCCACTGCTCTTACTAGTGAGCTTACCTGGATAGGCAGCAGCAGTAAAGCTGGTGGGCGTTTGATCTACCTTCATGGCCAAACCAAAACTGCCTCTGTAGGAGGTGCTGTCTCTCACCACAAAGGTTCCTGCTTCCTTGTCTTTTACCAGAGCTTCAGCTAGAATAAATAAGACATCAAAAATGCTCAGAAAAATGCAACAACGTGTGTTTTATTACTCAAGAAAAACACTTATGGATCACTTTAGCTTGATGGCACAGTTTCAGAGTTTGAACAAAGCTTTCGAGAAGATTCCCATTGATGGAAAAGCACTGAATGTGTTTAACTTTGTGGTGAATGCTTTCATGCTGAATTGCATCAACATTTTGTACTTTAAGCAGGACTGTGAAATGAAATTGTTACTTTTGAGACCTCCTCAAACAAATCCACTGTGAATTTAGTGCTTTTACTGTAAGGTCTTCGTGTGATGCTTGCTTGGGTCTCACCTTCTGCTCTGCTGATGTGTGGACGGAACCAAAACTTTGACGTATCCATGACAAATTTCATCGATGGCTGGCTGCCGTTAAAACGGGCTTGAGAACTGGAATATGTTGGTTTTGACACAGGGTTCCTCTGGAGTAACTCGATCTGTGGTTCAGGGCTGTGCAGGTCCTGTTGAGGTGCACCGTTGACTAACAGTACGGGAATATCGGTCAGTGACCCTGAGACTGGGCCGTTCTGTGCTCTTCTGCTGTTCACTTCCTGTAAATGTCCTCGCTTTGTCTTCAAGGGCTTCTCCAGGCTTTGCCTGTTATTACATGGCTTCATTCTGGAATCGTCACTAAAGGAGCCGGGTAGCATGGACTCTGGAAAATCAGCATCTTCACCGGTTAAGGAGAGGTTACTATGAGGAAAGAAAAAGGAGGAAAAATAACGTTGGAAACACAAGGTTCTTTTGCAGTGAGACATTTTTTAAAAATTTTAATTCCCTGTAGAAGGATAACTATAATTAAAGGAACAAAGACTTTAATAAAAAACATGTTTTTTGTTTTTTGAATTTAAAAGTGTTTTTGTAATTATCCTGTGCAGAAGCAAACCTCTTCGAGAGGCTTACCTTACTTTGTGAATGAAAAGGTCTTCTTAATGATTAGCATGGTTAAATTGAGGTTCTAGTCACTTAAGCCTCTTTTCCATTATTACCTACTGGGCTTGACTAGGCACAGTTTTCACCTGTTACCAGGTACTTTTTTAGTACCTGCTTGGCCGGGGTTCCAAGCAATCCGAGCAGGTACTAAAATGTGACGTCATCGACTACATGCCACCAATTGGCTGGTCAGTAGCATCACTCTACGAGTCATGAGAGTGTTTTGTTCACGGAAATCAAAACTGGCATTTTTGAAACCCGACAACTGGGAAATGGCAACAAAAAACAACTCAGTGATCCCCAAGTCTGACAAAAATCCACAGACCGAGCAGCAGGTTTATTCTTGTCCACCTTTGTTGTAGCGTTCGTGCTGCGTATTAATTAGGTTGTGGGACGCTTGGACACGTTGGCATGACAAAGATCACGCGCATTTGGAGGTACTAAATTATAATGGAAAACCAGTCGATCCGAGTAGGTTTTACGGCACTACATTAAGGCACAAAGTGGTTTTAAACCAAAGTACAGCGCCGCTTAGTTCAAATGCAGTCAACAGCTCTTTAACACAATACATGTTTTTGGAAATGCAAGTCAGTTTTCTTCTTTTCTGTTGATAGATTAAGTTATTTTCTTAATATTTCAAACTATTTCAGAACAAAAGAAATTACAGTGGGTAACTGGTTATCAAATGGTAAAAGCTAAAATAAAAGCAAAGAATTGTGTGTTAAATGTCTTTTGCCTTAGATATATGCAGACTGTGCTTGTGTATAGTGCCCTGCTAAATAAAAGCAGGAGACTGAGCCAAGAAAAACCATGAAAAGTCTTTTCTAGGTCTTCCTATTAAAAGTGTCACTAAGTTCTTCCTCATGGAAGACTGTCGTGGAGTCTTTACCTCTAATTATAATGCACCTTTAGACGACTGTTGCGATGTAAACTGGTGCTGCGGGTATAGAACAAATTGAACATAAGGTTGTGCAGTATTTTAGGCCTAGTGCAACCTGACCTATTTTTTTCTAGCTACAGTTTTGAGTTGCTCTATAAATACATGACAAACAGACACTCGTGAAGTACACATTAAACACTCATTGATTATAAAAGCGCACAGCGGTAAGGATAAACTTGAGGACTATGTGATTGTGCTTGTTCAAAATGTAGACTGCGGGTTGCAGGTTTCGTGATAAGAACTCAAGTGGGTGATTGAAATCATTTCTCACAGGAAATCAAAAGACAGAAATAACCAAAAATAAATAAAGATGAGTCACAATAAGTTGTAAGACCTGTTTTAGATCAGGGGAGAGATGCATGTCAGAAATTGTTTCATGTCAGAAATTTGGAGTACATGGACATAAATTGTCCTGATTTCATAGTAAATTCAGTAAAAATGTGAAACTAGTGTATTTCACTGGGAAGTACAGTTAGTTTCTGCATGTCCCCCCCCCCCCCCCCTTCCCTTTCTTTAAATAAGGAGAATCTCGACTTTGTGTTTAGAAATGAACCCTAACACTTGTGAAAGGATTGAGCATAATGCTGTGAAACTGTGTTAAAACTCGTTCAGGCCTGCTTGAAGTTTGAGACTTGGAGTTGGAGTTTGGCTCTTACCTGTGATGGTTAAAGTTTGGAGTAAGACGCTTGGGAAAGCAATAATATCTGTGTGTGTGTGTTTGTGTGTGTGTGACCCTCGCCTACACACAGAATGGAACAGCTTTTAGTCACAATGTGAGCACTGCTCATCCAAGTCGATCAGGCCTTCTCTGCTCGTGTCGCCTCAAAATACTCACCATGTTTAAAGTGGATCAGTTTTCAAGACCAGAGAAGTGGACAGAATGGAAGACATTTGTATCATGATGGGATGTCTTACTGAGTTTTACCTGCCAAGGATGTAGCTGGTGTCCGAGCAGGTCGAGGTGGAGAGCAATGAGGCGGTGCTGTTTCTGTTGGAGTGTGACAGCCGCAGTGATCCTTGGCAAAAGTCATTCTTCGGTGAGGGGTTTCGCCTGGGTGCGCTGCCAAATGGCAGCGGGGGCAGAGAGGACGTTGGGGAGCTGGAGAAAACCAGCGTCCCTTGGGGACTGCATCTGAGGCCGTTGTGTGTGGGGATGGGTATACTCGGGGACACCGAGGGGACCACTGTGGGTGATGAAATGGTTGAACAGCCTCTAGGAATGAGCACAACTTCAGAGAAATCTTCATCTGAGCAAGAGGCATCTGTGGGTGGAAGGGTGAGATGTTAGTATTGGGAGGGAGGGAGTTTATTCTGGTGAGGAAAAAACAGTGTTGGTTTGGTTTATATCAGCAGAACTGGCTTGGTGTGTATGTAAGGACACCGTTGCCAGGTATTTTTGTCATGCAGGTACCTGCTTGCACAGAGTGTTCTTTGAGTTGCACATTTGTACTGTTGCTAGAACATTAGATCGCCTAGAGGAGCCTCAGCCACTTCTTGATTCGTCAGGATCAAGGTGGTGATCGGCACAATTTACGCCCTTAAGAAAATGCCATAGCATGTGGTGTCTGTATATGCCAGACGAGCGGCTTCTGCAACCAGAGTTGCATAATTATGACTAATGTTCATGCAGAAAGAGCGAAATCTGCCTGAATATGGAGATATTTCTCCACACTGCTGCTTGATTTCCTTTAAACTTATTCACCTTTTCAGAACACGTGACAGTTTCATAAACACACGACCAAACTTCTCTGAAGAAAAGATCAGAAACAGGAAACCCATTTATTTTTACACATATGTATGTATGCTTTGACTCTTGCGCACACTTTCTGATGAAAGCAGGACTGAATGAGGCACCGTTGTTCCACCCCGGTGCGTGACTGCTCGCTGAGCCTTTTCAGTCTGTAGCTGTAACACATGCAGGGTGTGGTACAAGTCTGGGCAATAATCCCAGGACAGACAAAGTGGTGCAATTACAACATGATTAAAAATATTAAAACTATCTCAGAAAGGGTGGGTAAATTTCCAGAGCCCAAGGCTATCTGTACTATTTGTTTACAAGGGTGGCTATGGTTTTACTGTGCTCTGTGTCACACCTCTGAAAGCTGGGAGCTTTCAAGAGTTAGACTGAAGCATAACAAAGGGCTAAACAGGCCCTTTGTACATGTTATATCTGGTCCACATATCACTCTAAATTGTAAGTAAATTTAACTTTTCTACAATAGTATATTTAGGTAAATGATCAGAAAGCAGATTTAACATGTAGGTACCAAATGTGTAGGCAACATTAAGTTGCTTTGGTTTATTGCTGAAAGTGTGATAACATAATGGGTGAAACATGCTGACAAGTTTTCCCAGCACACTGCCTGTAACCAGGTTCCAACAGGGTCAAGGGGAGTAATTTTAAGAGAGATGAGAAACTGATGACTTCTTTACCAACAAGCAATGTTTTTACACGCTTGAATCCACAGCAGCAGAGAAAATAGCTTTGAAAAAGTTGCTGAACTGATTTTAAGAGACATGCAGCCAAAGCAATATTTAATCTTGCTTATGACCACTCTGCATGAAGTGTCTGAGTTTGAAGTGTCTTTGAAATTGTCTTATTACTGTTTGGACTAATGAAATAGCTTTAAACCCTCTTTAAACCCTGGGGTGATCGTGGCTCAAGAGTTGGGAGGTCGCCTTGTAATCGGAAGGTTGCCGGTTCGAGCCCCGGCTTGGACAGTCTCGGTCGTTGTGTCCTTGGGCAAGACACTTCACCCGTTGCCTACTGGTGGTGGTCAGAGGGCCCGGTGGCGCCAGTGTCCGGCAGCCTCGCCTCTGTCAGTGCACCCCAGGGTGGCTGTGGCTACAATGTAGCTCCATCACCAGTGTGTGAATGGGTGGATGACTGGATATGTAAAGCGCTTTGGGGTCCTTAGGCACTAGTAAAGCGCTATATAAATACAGGCCATTTTTATCTCTTCCCTGTCAACTTAAGGAGGACCTAGCATACTGGTCCTTATATTCTGCCATATATATATATAACTGTCAGAATCGTGAAGGCCTGAATCAAATATGGCGTTTTAATCTAGTCAGGTTAGTGTTTGTGACCTCAGTAAGCTCCACCCTTCGCAGGGTGCTGCTATATTTCTGCTGGTGCATGGTTTCAAAATGAATATTATATCGCTTGAAAAAACCGGAGAAGTGGCTTTGAGGTCAATTAGATGTAGATTTTCTGTGAAACTGCACTTGGCAATTTTAGGCTTTTATACGTAACTGATTTCAGAGCAATAAAGTTGCTATATGGTACCCGTTAACCACACAATTTTTCAAGTTCAGTTTCCCACACAGCAAGCAAGTTTTGACTGTCTCTCGTTTGAGTTTGATGCATCTGCAATAAAATGATGTGAGGTTGAATTGGGTAGAGCAAGAGAAGTGTTTACAGTCTTACTGTACCTGCAGGGGGGCTGAGACATGTGGGACTTTTGCTGCATTCGATGGGTTCAAATGTGGGATCCAGTTCCAAGATTAACTGGTTGAGATTTTCCAGAGAAATGTCGAGATCAGGATCATCATGGTGGGTGACTGTCTCTTGTGACGGTTCCAAGCAAATAGTTTGGCCCACTCTGAGAACATGACTGGGTATCGTGTGTGCCAAGCCTTTAACTGTAGGCATCATGTTAGGGGAGCTCAGAGTCTTCTGTGCGTGCCTGCCAAAGGCCAGAGAGAGACAATGGAGAGAGATCGGTTATTCTGTCATGAATGAAATGAAAGCCTTGCCATTGTTGTTTTTGTATAACAGACGCATCAAAAGGTCTTTTCCCCCCCGATACTGTGCACCACACATGGGTACCCATCCTGAGTTTTTCAGTGTTGCTTTTGGAGAAAGTAGCAAAGTAGCAATTGCATTTTTAACAGAAGGTTCCAAAAGCTGTGCAACTTGTTGCCCTATGCTGACATTAGCAATACAGAAAGACTGGAAACGGTGGAGAAAAAGGACCCTGTGAATGTGTATAAGGACATCTGGAGTTGAAAAGGCCTTTGAAAAGGGAGTGTTGGTGCAGACTCAGAAGCTTTTGAAGGCTAAAGGCAGAATAGGTGGGAACAGACACAACAGACACTGCTCAGTTTGAGAACAGAGGGAGGAGTACGATTTCCATCCTGCTATTGATACCTGTGGCATTTATGAAACAAAGACCTGGGTTCTCGTGGACCCTAAAGTCTTAAAGTATTGAATTCAGTATTCTAAAAACAAGTCTTATGTGTAGCCTTTGAGAAATAATTGATCGCACGTCAGCTGAGATGAGCTTCGGGCACTCTTGGACCCCGAATTGGACGAGTGGAAAATGAAAATGGAGCCAACAGTAGTCATATTTTGAGATTTCTAGGAATGACTTGGAGAAGTGCAAAACCAGCAACATGGATTTAACCAAGGCATGGCTGAAACTGGTTCCAGGCATAGTTCATGTTGTGCAGAAAGTGATGTAAACTTGGCACGAATTCAAGCTGGATCTGGATTCAACTCAAGGTGGACTCGTAAATTTCTACATGTTATCCAGAACCAACAAGTTAGCCTGCATACATTAGTACAGTTTGTTGGGGATGTTTTGTTTTATGGTTTTGTCATTTGGGGTCTAGCCAAATGACCTCCCAGCCTAGCAGAAGTTAAGAAAAAAACAATAAAGAGCCTGCTATATGCCACACTTCTCTGTGTTTCCAGTAATGACACTTTGATTTCCATAGAGGTGCAGCACTTTAGGAGGATAAACCTACAATAAGGGCAAAAATGCTCAGAAACTGTTGGGCTTTCAGAGAGCTAGAGGTCCAGTGAACCAGAAAAATTAAATAACCTGGAGTGACTGCTTTATCTTCAGCTGTGGTCCTAAATTCCTTTAAAATGACTTCGAAGCCTAAGTTGCTTTCAGCTTCAGGAACCCTGCAGAAAGCTAAACCTGAACATTTGTTGGGCAGCTGTGGCGGGTTGTCCACATCAGCGTGGACTACAGTGACGGCTAATCTGAAAAAGCTGTTGTTGCTGTAAAAAAATAAACAGTGTGCGTCCTAGAGTGCAGCACCCAGTATGAGTCAGTACTTCTTACAGACCGCGCCGTGCAACATGTTTCTCAATCGTTATTATAACAGCACGTGGTGAATAATGACTCGAGCTGAGTAAATGCCATGTTTCACTGCTGACATCAGCATGAATAGCTGCTCACGCAGGGCAGCGTAATATGGTAAATGGCCTGTATTTGTATTAGTCCCTAAGGACCCCAAAGCGCTTTACACATCCAGTCATCCACCCATTCACACACTGGTGATGGCAAGCTACATTGTAGCCACATCCGCCCTGGGGCTCACTGACTAATATGTGGGAGGATTGGCTCATCTGTCTCCCTCTTTTAAACTTTAGACAAGGTGTGGTGCTCAGTGAGTCACTCAGGTGAGTGGCTGTTACCATGGCAACTCTAATGTTTTCCTAAAACAGGAAAAGCTTGTAAGGAGTGAGATGTGCATTGTGGAAAGAATTTCCATTTCTTTTCAAGGGAAATTCATATTATTAACAACATTTTCAGCTCATGAAGAACACACACTGAGCATCACAAAGGTCCAACTTAGTCTGTGAAACAGTGCATGAAATACACTACAGCTCATATAGCAGCTGGATACGTTTTTTTAAATCTCAGAAAATAAGAGCATAATATTGCGATTATTTGGTTTCATGTAACTTTTAGTGTCCCTGCCATGTCGCGCTATAATAAACACTTAAGTCTGCATTCGTAATTAACAGGAAGGAACTTAAAATAAGGACCTGCTGCTGTTAGTTGCAAACCTTTGCTGCAGATGATATCCTGTTTATTGTTACAAGTAACAAAAAGAGTCCTCTTACCTTGCTATCTTCTGATCAGTATCCTTGCCGTGATGCTGCTTACCGTCTGACTCTGCAGTGTGTTGCACTCAAAGTGTTGGATGCTTTTATTAATCAAATCCCAACCCTCTTCCCAGTGAGCCTATCAGCAGCAAGGATCACGACTCCCTGCCGCTCCAGGTGATGATGTCATACCAGCACTAATTTTTATGGATGGATTTTTTTTTTCACTCGTGTTTCTTTGAAACAGACACCCTATTAAACTCAGTGAGTCTTTTTTTTTTTTTTTGTAATTTTGTAATTTTGTCAATAAAATGCAGAGTTACTCTTGGTGAGGAGATGCCAGCATTAATATAGAGCTTAACAAATTGTTCAGATCAAAGGACGTTATGGACATTTCAAAAGTTTTACATGTGAGGGCTTGATGTAGCCCTGCAACAGACTGGTGACCTGTCCCAGGTGTGCCCTGCTCTTCCCCTATAACAGCTGGTGTATAGTTAATAATATATTGCTCCACTATTACCCAAGACTGCTTTAACTATTAAATGAATACAGTCAGAATGTGTGTTGCATTAAACACACCCCTTTATCTGTGAGTACACACTGATAAAGATAAAAATTAGTGTGTAAATGAAAACAGAATGCAATGGTTTGCTAATCTCATAAACCTGAACAAAGACGCTCTGGGTGTAGGTCAAATGTTGACTGGATGAAAAGTTGCCTTAGAAACAAGAGCAGAGTTCACTGAAGGCAAATAAGTGTGTGTGTGTGGTGGTGGTGAGGGGGGCATGAAATATCAAGAGAAGCACAATGAGAGTTCTTTGTGTGTTCTTTGGATGTTGCTCAATCATAGTTCCTTTTATTCTTTCTTTACTAAAACAAACCTTGAGATATCCCTGTGTTTAAACCTCTGTTTGTAGAATTAAAGCTGTGAACATGTTGCGGTCTCTCCTGTGTAAAAACAAAATATATATTTTTTATTAGTCCTTTATTTATCCAGGTAAAAAATCTCATTGAGATTAAAAATCTCATTTCCAAGAGAGACCTGGCATCATGGTAACAAAAGTCACAATACACGTACCACATAAGTACATAACATTTAAAACAAATACAATATCCCATACCAACATGTGAAAAATATACAATAACAGATCAAATTAAGAGTACATTAAAAACAATCACACTCAGTAAAAGAGTTGTTCTCTCGTTCCTTTAAGACAGACTTAAACTCTCCCAATTCTGATCATTTCAGTTCCTTCTGCAGATTATTCCAGGAAGCAGGGGCAGCGTATGTAAAAGCCTTTTTCCCCAATTCTGTTCTGATTTCTGGGACAATCAATTGTAGGATATTGTGAGAACGACGGCTGCATTGGTTGTGGTTTTTACACATATAAACACATAAATAAGATGAACCAGCCCAAGGAGAGGTTTATAGATAAAGATCAACCAATGGGAGAGTCTACGAATATGCAAAGATGGACATTTAGCAGCAGCATACAAAGAACAATGATGTACACGATTTCCATAGCCGGTAATAAGACGTAAAGCACAATGGTACACAGTATCCAACGTCTTTAGGTAGTGGGCAGGTGCATTCATAAAAAGCAGGTCACCATAATCCAATAAAGGTAAAAAAGTTGCATGAATCAAGTGTTTTCTCACTTGGAGGGAGAAACAGGATTGATTTCTAAAAAAGAAACTTAGTTTAATGACAAATTCTGATCTATAATGATCCCTAGATACTTGTAAGATGTGACCATTTCAATTTCAGTTCCTTGAATTGTTTTAATCTTAGGAGACGTAGCTAACAACTCTTTGCCATTTGAGAATAACATGAACTTGGATTTCTCTGGATTTAACACCAACTTGAGTTAAATGGGACTGAACGACATCAAATCCTGCAGAAATTGCAGGATTTGTGCTACTGAAGGGGATGAACAATAAATAATTGTATTTAATCTGCATAAAGATGGAATGCTGCATTCGAGAAATTATCACAAAGGTTGTTTATGTAAAGAGAAAATAGCAATGGCCCTAATATGGAGCCCTGCGGAACTCCTTTGGATACTGGGAGAAAAGAGGAAGAAGACCCGGACACACTGTTTTCTTGGTGACAAGTAATTTGAAAACCAACTTACAGCATTTACAGATAGACCAATATTGTTTAGTCTATGTAATAAAATAGCACGGTCAACTGTATCAAAAGCCTTTAACAAGTCAAGAAAAAGAGCAGCACAGGATTTTTTGCAGTCCATTAAATCAGCGATGTCATTAACCACTTAAACAGCAGCAGTTATTGTGCTGTGTTGTTTTCTGAATCCTGACTGATGTTGGGAAAGAACTGAATTGATTTAGTAAGCCAGGTTTCTGATGATATAAGAATATCAGTATCTAACTCTTTCATCCAAATTTTCACAAAATCAATTTTGGGAAGAAGACTTCTGACATTTAAATGAGTGATACCAAGACCTGTTCGAGTTTTGAAATCACAAGGAGTACTTAAGCATTTGCAATCTGGACCGGGATTAGGTTGCACATTTCCAGATAAAAGAAGCAGAAGAACAAAACATTTTCTTTGCACAGATTTTTTTTTTTTGTAGGATTACAGACTGATTTCTCTTAGTGCCCAATCTCTTTGGGGGGTGAGAGAATTGGGAAATAAACCAGTGATATTGAATAAATAAATCAGTTGGAATGAGATCTCTGCTCAGGATCACGTTTGAGAAGCTTCTAAAAGATGTAAAATCCCACCTTGTTCCCTTTGAGAGGAGTAAGAAGTGTGGTTTCTCTTGCTCTGCAGGCTGTTCCTGCACCTGATGTAGACAAAAAGCTGTCAATAAAAGCAATAAAGGAAAAAAGGCTACTGAGGATAACATGCTGACTGACAGAGGAAAAAGACCTGAGGTAGAGCATGGCTGTGTGGCCTGCTGGCTGATAACATATACAGATAGAAGTATAGAGAAATAACTTTCATTTAGAGAAACAAGTATTTGATACCCTAAAACCCAGCCAGAAGTGTGGGTTCTACAGATGTGTTTATGTGGCTCACAGAAATCAATCAATCCATCAATCAATTACAGATACTCCTGATCTCAACTCCATTTCAACCTTTCTGCCACCATGGGCAAAACCAAAGAGCTGTCAAGAGAAGGTGACAGCAGTGCGTGATTATTTAGAAATGGATGAAATGTAAATTGACCCTCCTCACCCACTCGTGGGGTGGCTGTAGCTCAGCAGGTGGAGATCCGTTGCTTCAATCTTTGGACAAGATACTGAACCCCATGTTCCTCTGATGCACTGATTGGAGTCTGAATGTGTAGATGGATAGAAAGCACTTATGTGTAGAAAAGAGTGCTTAAGTAGAGCAGAAAAAAGTGCTGCATAAGAACAGTCAATTTATCATTTACCGTCAGTCACCCTCCGTCTGGAGCCCCACGCAATATCTCGCCTCTTTGCGTGACGATGATCCTGAGGAAGGTGGTGGATCAGCCCCAAACTAAATTTATTAATCATCTGAAGGCAGGTGGGAAGATAGTTTCCCAGAACAGCGCTGATAACACGCCAGACAACACCAAAATCTTGAATTCCCCTGCTCAAGAAGGCGCAGGTACAGACCTGTCTTAAGTTTGTCTGTGAACATCTAAATGACACAGAGAAGCCTTGGGAGAAAGTGCTGGGGGCAGAAACTCAAATCATGCAGACAGTGAAGAAACCTAAAAGATTTAGAGAATGTCTTTAAGGAGGAGTGGGCCAAAATCTCTCACCGTTGCTGCCACTGTGTTTGACAGCAAGGATTTCAGGTTTTGTTTGGGGTGGATCAAATACTTACTTCACTCAACGACATGCAAATCAAGTTATAACTTGTATGTACTGTGTTTCCTGAATTTTTGGACAATATTCTATGTCTCTCTATTAAAATGAAAGCGACATAAAAGAATTAGAGATGGTCCATTTCTTTGTGAGCAAATTTACTCATTTAGCAGATGTTCAACTAATTATTTCTGCCACTGTACATCACCAACAGTGTGTACAACAGTGTGCAGTGTGTCGGTGAAAAATGCTGATTGGTTGAAAGAAAGGGAGCTATAAAGAGTTCATAAACAAAAGACGTCTATATCTATCTGTGGTCGGAGAAGCTGCGCAACCAAAATCATTACAACCATACAATCAACTTCATCACCTTACTTTGAAATGGTTACTTTAAAAGCTGGGACCACCAAGTCTGACACCTCTGACAATCAGGTGCATCAAGATGGAAATAAAACACAGACACAGCTGCTCTAAGACTGAATCAGTCTGTTTCAACTTTGCAAACCTGAGAATAAACACACACGCACACAAAACAAGGAGACACACAGAAATGGACACTGTAAACACACTCACACTCCCCATATACACTCTATATTTAGGCCCCAGACCCAGGAGATGGTCCGCTTCACTCTGGGGTGGAGGCCGACCGGCTCAGTCCCCGCAGCAGCAGAGGAGTCCACCATCACAGACCCTAAACGGACGACCAGTTCGTCCTCTCAACCTCCAGCCCCAGATGGCAAACAAGGAACAGGGTTGTAAAAAGAGCCCATGCTTCACTCCGCCTGTTCATACGTGGTGTCCATGCATGGTGTTCTAAAGTGCATTTAAAAAGGGGGGCATGGCACAGACAACCCTCTGCCAGATAGCAGCTGGTGTCAGCACGACCCCTCCACAGAACCCTCAATGTCTACATGCGATTTAAAATTGAGAAGTGGGGTCAGGTGGGGTGAGGCTGAACGAACAGACCCCCTGTCTAGACGCCATTCAGTGTGCCCACCCAGAAGAGGTGTATGTGTTATGACAATGTAGGTAATGAGAGTGTCCAAGGCCCTGCATGTTTGGTGGTGTGATGGAGCGGGAAGCAATTAGGGATGGGGAGGAAAGGCCCAGAGGGCAAAGTGTCCTGATTCCTGGAGCCAGCCCCCCCACTGACCCTAATAGGCACTCCTGTTCCCTAAAATCCACCAAGGGCAGGGGGCCCCAGGCCCTTCTAGCCCAGGGTACATGGCTGCAGCACCATCTTGGGGCCAAGCCAAGGAAAGCCCACCCGACCCAACCACAGAGGGAAAACTACACCCGCCAGACATTCAGTCAACTCCCAGACTACATAAGGCAATAGACACCCAGGTTGAGTCCATCCTCCACCTCTGTTAGATCCTGTGGGTTTAAAAAAATAGATTTCCCGATTTTAAATAGATTTTAATTTGAATAGTCCGATATCAATTAATTAAATTCTGAAAGATGTTTAAATATAAATGTATTTTGCCAGAAACGCCAGAATCTCAGCTTATAACTCACAAAACTATTTTAACAACCACCGAGCAATTAAAGGGCAGGTAAATAGATTCTGCAAACAGAAACACAAAGCGCTGTTCACATCTCACAGATTCTTAAACTGCACGTTTCATCACTCCGACCAAAACTCACTGAACCAGCAGGAAAAGAAGATGAACCTACACTTCACATTTGAAAAACATCGTCATGACTTTTCTCTTACTTTTGCCGTTTAGCTTCCACCACAATAAAATCCCACTTCCTGCACAGTGCTGTCTCTCAGTGTACTTCAAGACCAGTTTCCCATCAAAAAATCTCTGTTTTCTGCATTTTTCACTGGCTTATTACCCACCAGTCTATCGTTGTGTACGGCCGCTGTTTTTTAGGGGGGAATCTCTGACAAGAAAGTCAAATTTCGGCTGTTCAATACTGAAGAAATTTCAGCTTTTACCATTTATGAAAAATTGGAAAATGCTTAGCTCAGTCTCTAATAAAACCTCTGTAGCTTTGCTCTGCTTCACGTCAGCAGCATCTTCATATGTTGATTCATGGTTTTCTTGAGTTCTCGATCTACTGTAACATATTTTTAAGCGAGTGTAGCAAAACCACGACAGACCCGATGACCACACGTTCATGCTTTTGAGGATTTCACACATTTTATTCTTCTGGTTGCTGTTCACACGCTGGGCTGCAGCCCACCACATACACCACAACAACAACATCAACTCAGGACCCAGTTCAGTGTTTTATCCTGGCAAGGCATGATTGCGGATGCTGTTTAGTTGCGTCCGCCTCCCCTGCAGCGGCACCGCAGACCACGCCCCGCAATAGGGGGTTATATGATATAAAGCTGGTCACATGCAATTTCACAGCCTCACACTTCCGGCCTACCCGGCCCACGTAGACCGTGAAGGCCAGGTCCTCAGGAGGATGCACCCTATGAATTTGGACACCCCCTACATCTAAGTGTCTCAAATGTCACTCAGCAGTGAGCTGCTAACTAGGAAATAATCCAGACAAGAGTAGAAGTGATGGACGTGAGAAGAAAGTCCCTACGGTTGGCCTGAAGGGAACGCCATGCGTTGCCAAGTCCATAATCGCTCATGTACTGATTAATTACATTTGTGGACTGTCAGTTGCACTGAGTTCCTCCTGTATTGAGCATGTCCATTTCTTCATTTAGTTCACGGCTGAGGTCGCCCCCAAGAACAAGTGAGCAACCTGAGCAGGGTGTTCAGAGAGTGCACCACAAAAAAAAAAGCGTGGAAGAATGAGGGGTCATCAACATTTGAGCTGACAATACATAACGTTTTGTTACATATAAATCATTTAATTATTAGAAATCTATCCCCTGGATCTATAACTTGAACACTTTTATGAATTAAAATTGCCACTCCTCTTTGCTTAGAGTTATAGCAGGCTGAGAACACATTAGGAAACTTGCTTATCTATAGCTGTGACAGGTCTTAAATATCTTTAACCTTTTAACCTAGCACACTTTAGTGTACCCATGGTTGTGTGTGTGTGTGTAGCTGATGTTGCACGCTGTGTGTGACGCTTAAACGAAGGAGAAAAATCACACATCCATCATATGCAAGAAGGTGTGGTTCCATAAGAGCGCGATACATAGACCCGAGTGGTGCTTGGTGTTGTCTGATTGTATGTGTGCACATTAAATTATATGCGCCGTGAGGCTGTAGAGGATGTGCTGAAGCTGTGTGTGTGTGTGTGTGTGTGTGTGTGTGTGTGTGTGTGTGTGTGTGTGTGTGTGTGTGTGTGTGTGTGTGTGTGTGTGTGTGAGATCATGCGGTGCAGACGTGTAAAGTTCAAGGGTGCAGAAGCAGACACAAGAAAGAAAAGCTAATCCAGAAGATGTTGGGGGTGAGAGGGAGTTAAAAAGTAATGTAAGTATTTTTGACAATGCACAATTACAACTTGCTATCTGCAGCACTTTTACACGACCATAATACATCTGTGTGCGTGCTTAAGGCAGTGGTTCCCAACTGGTGTGCTTTGCGACAACTGTACAATATATTTTTGCACTGTACAACTACAGAAAAAAATATTAATGACTATATTATTTTTTTTAGGCAATTTAGGCTCATGCACACTTGGTAACTAGCAAGCTAAAAAAAAAAAAGGCTCGTGAAATCCAATAATTTCTTCTAAATGAAAACTCAAAGCTCACTTAAAGAGATGAGGGAAGTTTAATGATGGTGGAGTGCTAACACATTTGGAAAAATGATTTCAAATATGATGAGTGGTCTGCAGATGGGCTGCCTATAGTGCTTTTCTGTGATAACACAATCTGAAGAAGCACTGATGACATATCAGACGCTATACAGATGATTTGGTGTAGAAACGAGTACAGATGTGCCCTGAAATCTTGGCTCCTGGTTTGGTGCATCTATCCATCGACCTGTTTATGTGAAAGAAGTTAAAATTGCGTTAATAAATAATATGTGCACTATAACTGTAAGAAAAACTGCTGCATGAAGGTATAATACAAAAATCTCTTTGGGATCTGATGCTTGACGAGTGTGTTCACCTCACAGAATGAAGATTTATTATACAGCTTTATAGAAAACTGTGATGGAGAGCAGTTTGTTCAGTGATGCCTGACTCCCATGGAGTCTCCAGTGATGCTTCCAGCCTCACTGATTAGTTTGTTGATCCTGCTGGTGTTTCTGGCACTATCGTTACCACAGACTAGTAGAAGATCTCCAACATCTCGCTGCACACCTTAAAGGATCTGAGCTTCCTTACAAGTGGAGTCTGCTCATACCCTTTTTGTACACAGCGTCACTGTTGCTCCTCCAGCGTGTCCGCTGCTTTGACCTGATGCTGATGGGCGTAGTCGCAGTGTTTTTCATCCAGAAGTCAACCAGCATCTTTTTTGTCTTGCTGACATTCAGAAGGAGGTGATTTCTTCTGGGCCGCTCCAAAATGTTCCTGCACTCTGACTCCTGCCCACCCTTATTACACCTAACCACTGCAGTATCATCATTCCTTATTAAAGGACGTGCTCTGTGTATTAATGGGTTAATCTGCCTTTAAGTTGTCTGTAAAGAGTGTTATAAAAATGCTGATTCATTTCTTGATCTTGGTGTTCCCAAAACTCGTTGAGCATTATTTATATATTTACCTCCACATCATTCTGGATTTGATAGCTTGTTATAAATCCTTTGCAGCACGGTGCTTTTGACTGTCTTAAAAGCACAGCTTTACTCACTGTAAAGGCTCAAATGACTAAGAGAGCTTTCAGTTTTTGCAGTAGGTAAATCTACCGAGGAATGATTATTAACGCCTGTGTGTGGTTTCTGGATCGCTCAGTGTCTCTCACCTTGTCCCCTTTCACTGATGTGTGACAGTTGGCTGTTTGGCATTCTGCCGCTTCTGTCCAGGTGTACTAAGACTCATCCCCCTTCATATAGCTTGGCGTGGATGACGTTGCAGGATGGGAGTTACGGTCAAAAACACCCACAAGTCTCCAAAGCCCCAACGAGCTGCTCAGTGCTCGTACAGTCTCATGCAGGGGGTGGGAGGTGTTGTCCATGATGGATGTTAGCTTAGACAACATCCTCTCCTCCCCAACCTGCTCGACTTTCCTTGGATTAGTGAACTTATTTCATTTCTAACAGAAAATCATGTGTTTTTGTTTTTTTAGCTAACATATAATCGGCGCAGGCAGACTCTTTGTACTTTACCTGCTGACCTGCTGCCAGGCCAAACACATCAAACCTGTGGCTCAGGCTTAGCTGCCCCACTCCCATCTCCTTATACCCCTGACACTGAACCGGCCCTGATATCTAAAGAAACAGGTGAGATATTTCACATCAAGAAGTTTTTTCACCTGCAGGAGGCCTCTTGGGAAATAATATTTGCATTCTACACACTCTTTAAATAGAACGTTTTTGGAGAAGTGTGTGTTACTCTGCGTTTATTTTCCACACTGTCTTATGACTGTTGCAGGTGCTGAGAGCTTTCAGGAAGCTGAAACCAATTAAAACCTATTTGAGTTCCACCAGTTCTCAGGACAGAGACATATTTTAGTTCACTATATTTTGTTTGAAAATTCATAATCGAAGGATTATTTAAGTTTTATGTTAAAGCAGTAAAAATTTATTTTACCCAATTTTATAGATGAGTATTGAAATTCACTTCCATCCCAAAAAACTTACATATATTTTATATGTATTTGGTTTAAGCCACCAATCACTGAAAAAGTAAAATTTAAAATTTAATTTATCAATTATCATAAAAAAAATATGAAAATGTAAAATATGACTTGCATATATCTCATCAATCTTCCCTGAAATAAAAATGTGTTATATGTTGCCGTGGTTTCCTTTGTTAAAGTGGTGGGGCCCAAAGTGATATGTTTTTTCCATGGGGCCCCAGATCCCCAGTGGCACCCCTGGTGGCGTCACGCACTAAACCAGGGGTGGGCAACTCCAGGTTTTAGATGTGTCCTTGAACCAACACAGCTGATTTAAATGGTTAAATTAGCTCCTCAACAAAGTTCTCCAGAGGCCTGGTAACGAACTAATCATGTGATTCAGGTGTGTTGACCCAAGGTGAGATCTAAAACCTGCAGGACACCGGCCCTCGAGGCCTGGAGTTGCCCACCCCTGGGTTAGAGCCACCTACCTCACTAACAGATGAAAATCTGTGTAAACCACAAACCCTTGTAATCACACTCAGTGTCGTGGATTTCGATTTCTTCGTCTCGTTACGGATTCTTTAATTCCAATTTATACTTCATGGTTATTCCGCTGATGAGTTTCGGTTATGTGATGTTTTGATTCATGTCTTGGTTTTTATTATTAGTTATAGTAGTTTTAGTTCCCTCAGTAATTGCCACTATGTTCCTCCTTTGTCTCGTCTCGTCAGTGCCTTCTCCTCTCTCTCTGTTACCACGTCTGGTGTGGGTCTTTTTGTTACTTCCCCGTTTTATTTTGAAGGTTAGTCTTCTGTTTTGTCTTGCTCTATTTTGACTTTGTTTTTCCTTCCTTTGTGGTTGTGAGTGCTGTCCTAAATGTCAGTGTTGTCTCTCTTTCCTTTCAGCTGTGCATCTTTTTAATCAACCCTCTGTACATGAATAGCCCCGTGTTACTCTTTGTCGACTCATCTGTTTTGTCTTTCTTTTGTTTCTTTTGTTTTTATTTTCTATCCTCAACTGAACTTTGAGTAAACGAGTGATGAATTGTATCCTTTCCAAATTTGGCAAGAATCCTTCCCTTATCTATTTTTGCATTCTAACTGTGACACTTAATACTTTGTATTTGTAATTAAAGCAGTAAATCATTGCAGCTGCAGCAATTGTGGCTGTGTCGAAGGGATGTGGTTAGTTAATGGATTCTCGCCACCTTCTGCACAACTTACTAGACTTTTAGTCCAAAATCAGTTGCTGCTCTAGTGCTACAGGGACAGATACGGCACATCTCACACCTCAGTACCTTCAGTCAGATTGGATTTAAGCTTCTTGTTTTGGCATATTTAAATTTATTGATCTCATCACTTTTGTGTGTTTGTTTTAATTTGATTGGCTTATGTAACATATTCATTTCTCAACTCTTGTGATAAAGTATTTCTTGTTTTGACTTGTCTTTTTATCTGCCCTGCATAAGAAATAGTCAAACTAATCTCCAACTTAATATTTTTATTATTTTACAACTGTAGATACTAGAGTAACTTTACATGATTCAAAATTCAGAATAATCTTTATTTATTCTATGCATTATGTGTTTATCCTAGACCTTCATACGCTATCTGAATCATGCTTTGACATCATCTTTTTTCTGATTGGCTGCCCCTTGCAAACTGATATCGGAGAGCAGGTGAGTGCCAAGATTGAGACGTCTGAAGCCTGAGCTTTTAGCTTGCAGGGATTACCATGATTAATGTGAGCTTCCAGTGTTGGAACACTATATACAGGACAAAAAAGAACAACAGATCCTGTGCAGCTAGCATATGAAGTATGACAAAGTGCACATTTTTAATTGTAATTTCTCTGAATATGCCATTGCTATTTTTGATGTAATAAGTGCACCTGAAATCTTGTTTTAATATATTTAATCTTGTTTTGATAATCTGGGCTATTTACAAATGGCAGAGAAAAGTACAAATAAAAGGTACACAGCTGGCTTTAGTTTGATTTGATATACCCTGCTTTGAATAACAAGCACAAACAGACAGAAATAATATACATTGTAGCAAATGCAAAAATGATCATGAAAGTTGTTTAACAGATACAGACAGAAATAAACTCAGGTGATAAAAAGAAAAAGAATCTATGTAGATCAAACTTCTGTGTATATCAAACCTATTTTTAACTAAAAATGCACTTTTCTGTTTTTGTAACACTGTGTGGTAAGGTGTTTAATACTGTTGACATTTTTCTTTAAGATCACAAACATCTTGAAATATTCTACCTTAGAACAAATATACAAAAACAAGGAGAGCAGAAAAACATCTGGAAATCCATTTGTGTCATTCAGACTTTCTTTTTTTTCAAGCAGCGACATAAAATTAAGATTGAGCCAAATTTAGTTCAGCTTATTTGTGCAGTCCTCCACAAAAGTCCCAGTTAAGCTATCTACATATAAAAACATATGCTTTGATATTGTCCATAGCTCTTTGTAAGCAGGTGTGTAACACTAGGCTGAAGGTGCTGACTCCTCCACACGGACGCTGTTTTAAGGAGAAAATGTGGTGGTGGTCTCAGTTTCAGTGGGCACTGAGCTCCGCCTCCTCCCACAGGTATACCTAAAGAACCTCTCCTGGCTCATGCAGCCAAACTCTTTCAGTAGTTTCAGGAGGTCATAACGAAACTTTGTACCGATAAAGGCATAAACAAAGGGGTTCAGGCAGCACCTCAGGAAGGCCAAACTCTGGGTCGTGTCAGTGGCATAGAGGAGGTTGATTTCGTATTTGCAGTCCATCGGTACTCCGCGTGCTGTAAGAACTGTGTTCCAAAACAGGACCACGTTATAAGGCGTCTGGAAGACCAAGAAGACAGCGACCACAGCGAGAATCACCTTGATGGCCTTATTCCGTTCAAAGCTACGAGCATAGTAAAGGGTCCTGAGGATGCTGCTGTAGCAGAAGGTCATAAACAAGAAAGGAAGGACAAAACCCAAAGCAATCTGAGTTGCCTGGACGGTGATGCGAAGTGGGTCATAGTTGCTGGAGAAAGGGGTGCAGGTGTTGTTATTGATGGTGGTGTACACCATTTCTGGCACAGAGAAGATCAGGGCCAACACCCAGACCAAAGCTGATGACAACTTGCTGATAATCACTGCCTGGGAGCGGTGGCGGTGAGCAGAGATTGCTTTGGAGATGGCAAAGTAGCGGTCGACACTGATGAGGGACAGAAGCAACATGCTGCTGTAGAAGCTGACCTTATAAATGGTGTACATGGCTTTGCACAGCCCTAGACCCAGCACCCATTCTACCATGGAGTTGGCTGCCCAAAAGGGGAGGGACAGGGCTAAGAGCAGGTCTGCAAAGGACAAGTTGAGCAGGTACACATCGGTCATGGTCTTGAGTCGCTTGAAGTAGATATAAGTGAGGATGATGAGCATGTTTCCTGCCAGCCCCAGGAAGCAGATGATGGAGAAAAAGATGGGCATAAACACGAAGCGGAACTGCCGATTGGAGTGCTTCTTACAGAGTTCAGGAATCTCACTATAATCCCAGCTGGAAAAGCTGTAATCTGTGAATGTAGTGGTTGTGTAATTTCCATCGTCGGACAAGCAAGGCTGCAAAAACAGAGCAAAAAACACATGAAAAAAGTAAAATAACAGAGCAGATCAGACAAAACTACACCTGCCACCTGCCTTTGGTACATTGTACTTTTACACCACCACTTCCTGGGGGGAGGGGGAGCACTTGGTACCACAGGGGAAGACTGCGGTTCGGTAAATACTATTTATCCCAAACATATTTACAGCTGGAAGAAGAGCTTCAGTGAGGTGTTTCTCTTACCTTAGAGGTCATTAACCATACCAGCACAGTCGGCAGAAAGTTCTGGAGAGCTGAAAAACAAATGTAGATTATTTATTTATTTATTTTAGAAATAGGATCTGTGGAGACAAGCTTAGTGTTCATATAAACGATGACTTTTCAAGATGCTCAAACGTTAGTTTTGGACTTCCTCAGCTTCTGTGCGAGGGAGGTTTAGTAGAAAACCCATATACATGTATTTCTATGCAGATAATACCCAACTTCCAAATCAATTGGTCCTCAAGCCATAGAGGGCTGAATGACCTTTAAATTTCTACTTCAAAATTCAAAGAAGGGTGTTATTAGTTTTTAATATTGTATTGGGCCTGGACACCTCAAAAATGGTCTACTTATTCTGGATTGTATTATTTTTGTCCGTCTGTAAGGAAATATGTTCGTTAACAATTTCACTATGTGCATGTGTGTGTGTATTTCTGCACATGACTAACAGTTTGCATTGGAGTTACACAAATCCAGCAGATGCGTGCGTGGTACAGATCACATCTTTTGAACTAATCAAGCTATCAAACCCAAAATAAGTTAGTTAATTGGTGGTATTAGGGTGATTTCCTTTATAACACGCATGAAATTCGTGTTTATTTGTCAGCTTTTAACCCAGAGTGAAATTTGATATTTGGCTTTATTGTCAAGTATTATTAGTATAGTACTGGTTAACATTTGAAAGCTCGGGAAGAAACACAAATCCTTTGTCACATTTTTGTCACAGCAGATCCATCCGCTGTGGTGACCAACTGTAAATAAGAGAACAGCTGGTTCTTTGTTTTTCTTCTTCTATTATTGTTACATTGTCTACATGTGTGGGATTTTATGCTTGTAAAAGACTTGACAATAACTGTTTTCACTGTTTGACTGCAACGACTCTTTATTACTGCCAAACAATCATAGACTGTTTGAGAAGTTTTCCCCCTTCTGGCCTACATCTTTTATCTTTTCTAATCTGTTTTCGGGGCTTTTGATCATGTGGCCATCGGGGAAAACTCCGTTCCTTCTTTTTTTTTTCTTATGAAAGTTATTTGTGGTACTCACAAATCTGATTAGTGAAACTGTTAAGATAAATGAGACTTTTAATAGATTGTGACATTACTGATATGTTGATAATATTTAAAACTAAAGACAAGTGTTACCAACCGCAATAAAATCTGCTTCTATTTCCTAATTGTTGATGTAAGTTCTTTTAAATGCTACTAGTGTATTTTTAGTAATTTGGGCTTCTTCAAAAATGATACTTTGAGCTGCTCCTTTATTTCCCAAGGGGCTGTCGCAGCGGATGAATCTACACTCGACTTTGCCCAGATTATTACACCAAATGCAACCTTGTGATTTATCTAACCTTGCGACAGACATATACTAGAACAAACCATGCAAGGCAATTATTATTATTTTATTTTACCACCAGTAAGCAGGTAGTTGTAAAGTTGCTGAATCAAAGTCTCTAGTATTTAAAAAAGCAGCTTTAACACACTAAAAAAATGCAAGTCCATGTTAAGTGTTCAATAGTAGATGAAACTGCCACAGCAGCTATCATTAGGTTTAAAATATAAAACGTGAGATTTAAGAAACACAATCTTTTTGGTATTTTTTGTTTTTTGTCTGCATTTATTCATTCATTCATCACAGCGCACACAAACGTCCTTTAACTATGTTTCTAAGCTCTACTCACCTCTGAGAGGAGTCATGTTGGCTGACGGTAGTTCACTGTAGGTGAAGCCGCTGCACACGCGGATCTGTCTATTTGATGGTGCTTTCCCTTCATTCTCACTGACAGGTCTCTGAATTTTTTTTCCTGATACCACATCACGTGGTAACCACCACATGTGAAGTGAAACCACATGTCACAAAAGTTAACTTCAGTTAATGGCGCAGTGATATCATATGAAATATAGATGGAGTTCAAGCTACGATGGTGTGTGCCAGTTGGTGTTCTTTGTTTCTCTCTCCCTAACTCTCTCTCACACACACTCACACACACCCCTACCTGCCTACTACAACTCTTTATTATTATTATAAAGAGATTATAACCTCTTCAAAATCTTCACTCTACCATGTAACACTACACATGATCTATAGAATAAAAAGAAAGCACAGGTTTGGTGGTTTTGATCACGTTGAATTATTTGTTAACACTACTAGCAAACATTGACATTTCTTTGCACAGCCCTTTGCTCCTTGTATCTAACTGAGAAGTCGTAGGTGTTGATGCGTAAAGCACTGTGAAAATTTCAAATGTTAGTTCAGAGGAACTTGAGTGATTCTGTGCCTAAGGGGTGGCTGAAGTTCAAAGCTACACATTGCAGTCGGCAGATACTAATCTGAGAGCTAACACGTATTGACCTGATAATAATCAGCATTTGCTTAGAGCTGAATGAAACAGATGAATTCTCTGAATGTTTTGTGTTCATACTGAAAGATAGTTTTGCTTTCATTGACATTTGCTGCTGTTACTGTGACATTCAGGGCTAATGCTGGACATGAGGTGAAACCCTACAGAGCTGCTTTTTTTTAACTCAAGATCTGCACTAGCTTTCTGCACACCTGTCTCTCTGCGGTATTGTGGTTTGTTGCTTTCACTTGAGGCAGTACTAACCACAGTACAAACGTGGCATGTTACAATGCACCGTATCATCTTTCACGTTGAAACCATCAGATCTGTCAATCGGATGGTGATTAGTTTCCAATCTTATGAGGCTGAAACCTTACAAATCATTGCACAAAGATTTAAATCTCCTGCCAGATCTGTGGCATTACTCGAAGCACCTACTGTGTCAGGATCGGAGATGAACAGGATGATGGGTACTGCTGCTATGAAAAACAGGAAGAGGAAATCAGAACAATTCCTTCACATGTTACCCACTTCCCTTACCTGTACTGTGCAAAGGAGAAAATGCTATATGCAAGTGCAGTGAGCCATGGCGAAGCTCTTATTTCTGCACCATGAATGTTTTACAGTACTGTCATCAAACAGTACAGCTTTTAAGTAAGGCATTTAAAAGCAGCGTGCAGATGAATTCAAAAATATCTGGTGTGTTTGTTTAAAAAAGCTAAACAAAAACATCAAAATACTTAATCAGAAACAAACACACACACCTTCATACAGGTAATTAATGCACAAGAAGTGGCTGCACATGATGAAAGACAAGAATTGACTTTGTTTATATATGGAGAATTCTGCTGTTAAATAATGTTATAAAGATTTTATTGCATGTTTTTTGGTATCTGTGGAGCTGAATCAGTCTGTCACAACAAGCTGCCACTTTCTCTCTACTCAATCTGCTCTACTTGTGATTGACAAATCATTAGCCATTATCTAATGAGCATATCCTTTCTGACTCTAATTACAAATGGAAATGACAGAATTACCTTTTTAATAATACACAAAACTAAAGTTCTTAAACAGAAGTTCCCTTTTTCTATAAATTTCTGTATAACCTGATGCCCTTTTTTTTTTTTTTTGCCACCACAGTCCCAGCAGCCCCTCCCCCTTCTGGTCGTCAGAAAGAATGCACTTAAATCAGTCAACCAATCGTTTATACTGGAGAGACTAAGTACAGGAGAAAGGATTACTGTTAACTTTGAAGAGATAGCAGAGTATAAAAGAAAATAAAAAATATGGAGCTGAAAATGAGCAGAGAAGGCTTTAAATTGGGCTGTTTTAGTAGCTCAATACAGCTGAAGCCCAAATATACAGGGTGGGCCATTTATATGGATACACCGTAATAACATGGGAATGGTTGGTGATATTAAAGTCCTGTTTGTGGCACATTAGTATCTGTGAGGGGGCAAACTCCTCAAGATGGGTGGTGACCATGGTGGCCATTTAGAAGTCGGCCATCTTGGATAAAACTTTTGTTTTTTCAGTAGGAAGAGGGCCATGTGACACATCAAACTTATTGGTAATGTCACAAGAAAAACAATGGTGTGTTTGGTTTCAACGTAACTTTGTTCTTTCATGAGTTATTTACAAGTTTCTGACCACTTATAAAATGTGTTCAATGTGCTGCCCGTTGTGTTGGATTGTCAATGCAACCCTCACTGAAGCATAATAACAAATCCCAGCAGCAGCCAGTGATATCCTCAGCCTTCCAGCACAGCGGTCTTTTTTGCGCCACGGACCGGCCTTTAAGGTGTCGCGGATAAATACAACAAAATAAAATGATACGACCGAGACAAAAACTGTGGTATTTTGTAAATATAATAATAAACGTGAATTCACTGTGTAATTGTGTAACTTTATTAGCAGCGTGCTCCTGAAACAACCAACAACATTGAGAGTAACATCCTCCTCTCTGGTCGCTATGGTAACGCGTAAATATTTCTTTCAAAATAAGAACCAACTACAACACGGGTAAAGACCGCGTTAACGATAAAAACCCTGAAAACCATGAATTTCACACCCGAGCCTCAATTCTCATGGCCCGGCACCGAACCACTCACGGACTGGTTGGGGACCGCTGTTCTAGCAAATATACCTACGGTATTAATTTCAAAATCCTGTGTTGCTTTCCCAAAAAGTTGATTCAACATCAAGACATTTGTTGCTTTGTTCTCAAGTCATTGCATTAACAAGATTTTCAGAAAACTTGAACTCTGACCTTTAGGCCACGGTCATTGAGATTCAAAATTGTCTGAGATTTTTAGCAGATACCCCCATGGTATCTAAAGTCCTACTATGCTTCGTTCTGGAGTTATCCCTGACAACCTCGGGTGTGGATGCGCCTGCCCGGCAGGGAGACGACAAAGCCTCAACAACCTTTTGTGGCCGAGGGGTAAAAATGAAGCGAGCGGTTTCCTTCAGGGTAGAAAAGTTTTATTGGTATAAATATGCAAAAGGAAATTCATTTTAAGACTGCATGTTTATGAATGTTCTTCAAGCTTTTTATGAAAATCCATGTTTAAGCAAACCTCGTTACACTGTGTACACAATTACGGTACATTTAAAGGCTTTCTGTTGAAAACCACAATAATGATCTTAACACACAAATGTTCTAAGCATACTGCTTTTGATTTGATTGACAGCAAGCAAACTTGAGAACACTGGTAGTTGAGCATTGTACAGCATTGATGATCATGTGATATACTCACGGATGGACTGGGCCGGCCCCAGGACAACCGATACACAAATATAATTTAAAAAAAGCTGATAATAAATAACAAAAATAGCTACTACTAAATGACTACGAACTCCTGAGACAATACTGCCACTGTAATACTGATACAGAGAGTAAACAAATATTCTCCTGCCGAGGAGATGGTCACTTGGCTCCACTCTTTACAACTCATTTTAAAAAACATGCAAAAACAACAAGAAAAGCAACAATGACACAACAATACAAAGTTCAATATAACACTGAGCAATGTTTGTTTCGTGTGACGGTCGAATTGCGACAGTCAGGATTCTGCCATAGAGAGTGCTAAAGATATGTTTCAGTATGTGCTGAAGAGGGCGTGTATGGGTTCTTCCAAATGGCAACGCAGTCTGTGGAGAGAATACATAGTGCTTTCACATGGGCTTCTGTGGCACATTTAGCAGCCATTGATTTTATCATTGCTTTGTCGGCTTCCAGTGCAGGTTTTTTTCTTTTCTTTTCTTTTTTTCAGAGTGTGTCTGCGAGCCTTAGTGTTCGAACTCGGCCTCAGGCTTGTTAAACATCGAGCCCATCTGAATGCTCTTCATATGCTTTGACAACTGAGATGACACTGTGCAATATCTGTAATCGTCAGAGTGCAGCAGCCCGGCCAACAGCCTGACAGTTCACACGCAGCCCGCTGCCGGACTCAGTGGGCTGCTCGCGCCCTGCTGGGCCCCTCTGATGGCTCGCTAGTCGTGGCGTCTTCCGTTTGAGCGGAGGTGGTTTCTGAACCCGTGTTGCTGTCGCTGGTTCCCTCCTCCATGGCTCCCTCTGGGACGCTCTCTTTGTCCTCTGACGCCCCCTCTTCGCTGCCGGGGTGGGCCTCAGGTTCCTCTGAGGTCTTTGGCTTCCCTGAATCAAAGAAATGTATTTGTTATTATTAATTCGATCTTCCAACCAGCATTTCTGGGGCAGGGATGGCATTTCCAATCACAGTTCACATATTTTCATATTGAAGGGAGGCTCATGAATGAAGGTAGCAGTTTTCAGTGGTGCAGCGGGAAGGGCGAAGCTGTTGGTGCAGAACTTGATCAAGGAACTGTTACACTGTTGTTTGCTACTAAAATAGACCAAGACAGTGAACCCAGGCGGAACCAAAGGAAACTCTGAGAGATCTGACGTCAGCAGTGCTTGTTAAAAACTCGTGAAGGTAAAAAAGTCAATGTGAAACACCTGTTTGACAACCTTAAAGCAGATTTTTGTTTGCTTGACACAGAGACGGTGCAGCTGAATGAGCAAAGGGCACAGCTGTCTGAACACACACAAAATGCATGCTTGCCTTGCTTTAAGCCTCTGACATCACTTGTAAACTTTGCAGCATGATGACGGACGCTGTCCCTCTCTCACAGCATTTACATCACCGCTTTTATTTTCAGGCTTCAGTTACTAGAGGTAAGCCATGAAAGCAGACAGACCCATGCTTTTACTAGCATGTACACTTTGTGACAATATATAAAGGATACATGTAAATATATCATACTGACGATAGACTCGAGCTACACCATCGTGGACTGCAGGAGGTGATGGTGGTCCCTGCAGCTCAGTGTTGGTTGGACTGACCTACCAACTTGAACAACGACTAGCTGCAGTTCAAAACAGAGCCACATGAGTTTAGGGATAGATGGCTGCATATCTCATTGCCCTGGACAGGACTGAGCTTTCAAAATAAGATTGAGAAGTCTGAAAAAGTCTAAATATATGAAACACAGAATATAAACGTGTTATTAAACCGGGCTATTAAACCACAGATTAAGCTGCTCAGAGTGTTGCGTTGGACACAAGCCATGACTAGTGTCCAGCGTTGCTCACCTGGTGCGTCTGTAGTGCTGGATTCGGTCTCCTCGCCTTCCTTGTTGCTGCCTTCGCTCAGAGAGTTTTGCTGGGGCTTGTTGCCATGTGTTGCACAAATGTGTTTGTCTTCCTCTGCCAGCACACAGGTCGGGGCCTCTCTTGCACCTCGATCTCCTGCATCCTTCTCACGTTCTGCCATCCGTTTGCGGGCTGCTTCTTCTGCTGCAGCAATCTCTGCAGAAATCTTCTCCATGTCCACCTCCACCTTCATGCAGCACAACTGAAAACAACAAACAGCAAATGTGGAATAAATAAGTTATTTTTGAAACCTCTGACTGTTTTCTCAGAACTGTAAAGACAAACCTAATTTTCTTTTTGGAAACCACAAACGCATCAAAACAGTTTTATCTCTTCTATAAACCACACAACGCTGCCAGAACTCTCTCTCACACAGACAGGCAAAACAACAGTACTTGACATTCATTACACACTCTCTACAACGCTCTTCGGGGTATTTAAATCAGGACTTTCCAACCTCATGTGGCTGTCCTCCACCCACCACTCTTTTCAGTGTGATGTACTTATGATGTGTGGCAGAGAAGCAGCAGAGAAACAGAACAGTGCATGCAGTAAATCGTAGTTTTAAACATGTTTCACATGTTTCTGTAGTATGACTCAAGTAAATGAGGAATGTAAAAGTGGCTGCTTTCATGAATAAATCATAGCACAAGTCATACAAGGCTCACATTAAACACTACTTCTTTCATGCCATGCACAAAAACACACTCTATGACCTTTATTCAAACTGCATCTGAAATTACTGATTTGTGTCTTTCTCCTCTTCCCACCCCCTACCCCTCAGACGGTTTCCATCCATTGCTTCCTGCGCACCCTGAACGTGCTTCATCAACATGATTAGCGACGCCCGAATTTTGCGCTACCATGCATAAAATATAACACCTGTACCATTGTGTTAAACGTCCGGCTCATGTGGTTAGCTTTGTGCATCACTTTGCAAAATCTCTTTAGTCAATTGTATTTGTTTCTTCAAAAACATCATATAAGATGTACAAGTTGCTTCAAATTCAAGTGAAAAGACTGGTTGATTCAGTAAATAGTGCAGGAAGGTTAAATATGACTCAGAATGGGAGTTGAAAGGTTAGTTAACTAAACCTGAAAGCTTTTGAGCAAAATGAAATAAAGATAATCACTACACTTTGACAAAAACTGAAACACTGTATTTAAAAACTAAAAAAAACAATCTTGAGGCACTTTCCTTGGTTTCAGTCTTTTAGGACGTCAGCCGCCGACACAAAATGTGTTTTGTTTATTTTGAACTTCTTCAATCATAACTTGTGGAATTAAAAAAAAAAAGGTTTTATTTCTGTTTCGTTCTCACTGGAAAATATAAGCCTGTGATGGTTGTGGTTTTAACAAGTCTGTGCAGGATAAATAAAATTACAGCTTGTTAGAAAGTACACGGATCAGGTCACAGAGCCTTTGGTGCAGATGTTTTGACACTCAGGATGTTGACTGTATTCACAAAGTGTTGTGTTTGTACTGTAATCTGTATCCTGAATTCCTGTTATCATACCTCCTTTATATTCTAATACTTGTAAAGCTTAAACTGGTGAAAACTAAACACACTCGCTCTAAACACACTAAGAAAGAACAAAACAGAAACAAAAAGTTACTGGAAAACATGACCAGTATAACTCTGGTGTTAACATGTTTGTGCAGGCTGAATGTGATGTCACAGCTGTCTAGGGAGCACCTACAGCAGGTCTGTCAACTTAAAGACTTGTTCTGTCTTTAACAAGCTCTGTAAAATATAAATGGCGCCACCTTTTGTCCACACCGGGAACTGCAGCCCATTGCACAAAATAACAGTTATAATGGAGGCTACAAATTGTGAATGATGACAGCTATATGATTGCCAGAACATGTGGATGGAGTTAGCTGCAGCTTGGGCCTGCGTGGCAGATGGAGAAAGGCCCATAACCAGAGCTGCACACGTCACGCAAAGTGAAGCTTGCGTGCAAGTAGGCAATGACAGAGTTCAATGTAAAAGACGCCGTACCCTTTTGAGCTCGTTTGTGAACGACTCTGTGGCGTCGATGAATTTTCTCTTCTTGTCCTGATGGCGGTCTTCAATCTGAAGCAACTCTGCCTCCAGTTTTCTCTGGGAAACGAGACACGCAGGCACCACAGTTAGGAATTAACGAGCTGATAAAAACAGAGCCGTCAGTGAGCGTTTAAACATCCCAGTTTGATCCTACCTGATGAACCATCAGGGACTGGACCTGCCGTTTGAGGACCTGCATGCGAGCGGTCGTGACGACGGATCGCACGTCTGGGACGACGCTCTCGCTGAGGATCTCGCTGATCAGACGGTGGTTGCGTTGGAAACGAGCCGCGGCCAAGTGCTTTATAGAAAACCCGTCGTCGTAATCTGAAGACAAGAAACTCATCTGAGTTGTTGCCGTACACGTTTATGGGCCTTTCAGAAAGCAAAGCAAAAGAGGCTTCAGCAAAAAACCAGCGTAAACAATACAAACAGAATCACGCAAACATGTATGAAGACAGCGTAAACATACGGAGGATATGGCTCAATATTTATACAGAGTTCGAGCTAAGTATATGCCATTATGTCCAAACACATCCCTAAGCAAAGTAGGTGAATGGCACAGGCAGCCAATTATAACCCACAGTATGTGGACAGATGTTTTAAGCCGTACTCTGCAATTTACATTCATCAGTAAATGTTTCTCTGTGTTGTCTTGTAAGTACAGGACGACTGTGCATTAAGGTAAAAACCTACAAACACAGCCTGAAGAAAATATTCATGCTAAATTACCCTGTTACCACTGATTTGGGAATGTATTCCCAATAAATGCACAGAAATCCTGAAAGCATCTTTGACACCGATTACAGCTTTGACTTGAACCGTCGTTTGAATTTGCTCAATTTCAAGTTTTATTG
The DNA here is from genome assembly GCF_964374335.1 of Astatotilapia calliptera. NCBI lineage: Eukaryota > Metazoa > Chordata > Actinopteri > Cichliformes > Cichlidae > Astatotilapia > Astatotilapia calliptera. The sequence goes on from NC_137427.1 coordinate 3,776,501, forward strand.
TCATGTACAGATAAGCAGTGTAGCAACATTTACCCATAATGAAAATCTTTGGCTCGTGCTCCTCAGCTTTACATGAACATATAGAAAGTGTGCAGTTATATTAAGAAGAAAATAACAGAAAAATAGCAATAATAATAATAATAATGAAGAAAAATGCATTAAATATTTAGAGAATTTAAGACAAGCTGGTATATACAGTTTGTGCAAAACTGTGCAATGAGCATTTAAGTGGCATTTGTTGAAGTGACAGTGTGTAGAGTCCTGTAATTGTAGTGAGTGTGTAATAGTGTGTATAAGATGTTTAAGTGCAGGTTAAGATGTCAAAGCGCAGCAGTGCATGTGCACGGCTTTGTTAAAGCCACCTAAGAGATTTTCATTAGAAATTAAAACCTATCCCAAGACTGCGCTGTATGCAAAACATTTCCTCTATATGAGCACGGCGAGTGATTTATGGGCCCAGATGAGTGGAAATTAACCATAAATGTCACAAAGCTTTCACAAGCTCACGCTGACTGATAAAGTAAATTATGTATTCAGTGCTCAGCAATTAACAAACTGTGGTTGTGTGGGGAAATTTATATTAGACCACAAACTGTTGAGTTGTACATAGACCTCCAGGTGGAAAACGCTTTGAAAAGTTTTCTGACATTTAAAATGTGTTTTTTAATCAGATTTGACTGTTTCCCACTAAGCACACAATTAAATTAATTTTTGAATAATGTGTTAAAATTAATGTCTGTTGACTGGCAAGACTTGTTCCTAGAAAGGTTTTGAGATGACGTGCATGACCAGTCAAGGTTTGCTAGTCAGCACCACAAATATTAAGTAGTTAAACTAATTATTAAGTAAGTTAAATAGTTAACACTAATGGATTAATAATGCAGTCAGGGTGTAACATGCCTTTTAGCCTGTCAGCTGTGACAGTCTCATCCCCTGTGATGGTAGGTTCGATCAGCAGCCAAGAAAAGAACATGAATTGATGGGTAGTTAACAATCAACTGTAATATGTCACACAGCTTGGCACAGAGTGACATATACATTTAGCAGGACTTGAAATTTGGTCGAGTGAAACAGCGTTTTTACAGGACTCTATGGAATCCACCGTCTCCTTCCACAGAAAGTAAGAGCATAAAGTGGTAGCCAGGTTCTGCTAATCATGCACCCGATGAACTGATCGTAATCGACTGTAACCACCACTGGAAGTTTGCTGGTCTGGAGCATTCAGGTGTGTTCAGGATCTTCCCAGGGGTCGACTTCCCAGCAACTTCACCCCAAGTTCAGACTAGAGTTAGCCAATTAATCGAAAACTAATCAAAACCGACATTCAGAAACTCTAATCGACATAATCTCACATCTGTTATTTTGCTTTGTTTTTTAACTCGCTAATGTTTAATACTCCCCTGTTTAAAACATAGTGTGTTGTCACATGACTGCCACATCAAGTCTACAACAGAGAAAATAAAATGCATGAAAAATAGTTTCAGCAGCCAACGTTGAGACCACCAATCTGCTACCACAGCTCCAACACCATCGGATTAGCAAAAATAAATAATTAATTCAGCATTAGTAGCATATTTATGGTACAAACCTTGTGAACTATGAGCGGAGGAGAAAATTTAAAGTGTGTAGTAGTAATAATAAAAGTAACAATCATCAGCGTACGTACATGTACATCCATCTACGTCGACATCTGCAAACCTCACTTGTCTTCACTTATTTATTTTTGTACTTATTTATCTTCCATTATTTTTTTTTATCCTCATTTGTCTTTATGACAGCAAGAAGGAAGAATTTCACTGCACAGAGAAATGCTATGTCTTCTGTACATATGACAATAAATGCTTTGAATCTTGAATCTTTGAATCTAATCATAATAATCGTAGTGCAATTAGAAGAGGACGGAACAAGTATGGCTTGTTTGGTAGAGTTCTCTTAAGTTTCTAAAGTTGCATCTGAACAAACCACGAGACATAATAATAATGAGACCAAAGTGGAGACGTTTGATCAGATTGCACAGCACCACCACAACTCCTCATACTGTCAGCACGATGGTAGGGGGCTGATGATTTGGGCTTGTTTTTTTACAGCCACAGGACCAGACCGCAAAAAATTCTTGAGTCAAACTAAAGCTTGGCCCGATTTCAGCCACTAAACAGGAAGTAAATCCCTAGTCCAGCAGCAAATCTGCGACAGAATGACTGAAATAGAATGAAGATGCATGGTGGTGGTCCCAGTCTAAGTCCAGACCTCAACCTGATCATGATCCTGTGCATTAACCAGCGCCCACAAACTTGAATGAACTGAAGCAAAGCTGTAAAGAAACTCTGCCAGAATTGCTCTACAACGATGTGAGACAATGATAAAGTCACAGTTTTCACGTGATGTATGATTATACATTGGAAGTTATTGAAGGCTCTTAATATAAGCATCTTAAATCCCTCCCCCTGCCGTCGGACAGACTCCAGCTTCAACAGCTTAAACTGCAGCTTGAAGCAGTCGTTCTTGTTCTGCTCTGGAAATCCGCTGCGAGAACGATGGCCCCACAAACCAGGCCTTGCAGCAGGTGGAGACCTGGTGCTGTTGAGTTCACCGAGGCTTCAAAGAAGAGCAGGGACTATTGCAGGGATGTTTGAGGAACCTACTGCTTGTGGTAATTTCTTATTTAAAGGGACTAAACTTTATTACAGAAACAAATACAGTGCAATTCTGCTGGAAACAGTGTATTTTTATACTCCATATACATGTTTAAAAAGACATCCATTTACTCTTACCCGTTAACAACAATCCACCTGTGTTTTCGCCATTTTTCCATTTAGCAGACTTGCTTTGACTTTGTTGTGGCAAGCTTCGCCCTTGCTCACTGGGTATCACCTGAGGTTGCTGGTGCTGTGCACCTCTGTGTGCACCTTTTGAAACTTTCCAGAGAGCAGAAATGAATGTCGTTTGCCACATAGGTGCTCAAGACACAAAAACAGGAAACCATTACCACTCCGAATGCCGTGTGAGAGCATTAAGCTTCTCTATGATCACAAATGACGTCTCACTAATGTGTGGGATATTTCTCAAAAGGTAAGGTCTCCACGTCGAACACTGTTTCAGGTTATTTTCTAGTAGAGTCAAACCACAGCACCTCAAAAATACCCATTTTAATGTTCATAAACAATGCAACAAACTGATGTTTAGAGTAGAAGTGCACGAAGACTTTAATAAAGAGTGATCTCTGTTCTCTCCACCCGGAGAGCTAAATCTTATTTAATCGTCGCTGTACGTGCAGTTTGTTAAGAACAAAGCCCACTGGGATACCAGCTTTGACATTTTTATGGTCTGGGGTGTTTCTAAATAGCAACGGTTTTATCTGTAGTTTTCCTGTGCATCATTATCGTCTACTGTAACTCAGCCAGACCCCAGACAAGCATCATTTCCTTGAGGTGGGTGTAACTCAAACGTTTTCTTCTGGCTTCTGTCTAACATGGTGTGTGTGTGTGTGTGTGTGTGTGTGTGTGTGTGTGTGTGTGCGTGCATCAGTCAGGCTTTATAACAACAGAGCAAAGAATGTAAATTTTGCAATTATGTCTTAACCATTGCCAAAAATACCTACAAAATGTAAACACGTGTGCAAAACAAAGGCAAATTTTGGTCCCAGGCTGGAAGCTTGAAAGCAGAAATGGCGTTTCAAAGGTACCATTACCAAAGATGTTAATGGTTGTAGCGCTATAGGAGGAGGGGGGGGGATAACACATTCTCTGGGTGTGCGCGCTCGCAACGCTGTGTGGTCGTGCTACAATAATTACAACTCTGTGGCAGTGCTCTAAAGAGCCCAGGGGGCCTTACCATCTGGATCCTCTGCTGGCTGAATACTCATGTAAGGCTCATCCTTGTCCAGCCTGGACTGCCTCTGGCGACTCTCCTCTTCCAGAGCTGCCTCGGCCCGGCTTTTTGCATTTACATAGGCCAGGTAGGCTGGCGAGTTGTGATAGGCCTTCATGCTCTCATTATACTCAATCTACAGTGGAAAAGATGAAGGAATGACAAGGAAACAGAAAAGGCAAGCAGACACAACAATGTGGACCCTTGTATCTAGGACAAGATGAGGAAAGAGGTTTATTCAGGAAGGAATGATGACTGGAGGGACCCACAGCTAGCGGGGACACATCTACTGTCACCCATCAGGAAAAACCCCATAAACACCCCTTGTAAAACAACCAACCTTCTCTGCTTCGTAGTCATTCAAATAATCCTGTTTCTCCTCATCAGTGAGGTCCCTCCACATGCCACCGATTATCTTCCCAATTTCCCATAGCTTCAGATCAGGATTGGAGGCTTTTACTTGATCCCAAACCTGGTGATGAGAACCAGACATGGGTGTGGGGTTGGGTTGGGTTGGAGGGGCTATAGGTGGTTATCTCTTTGCAGAGAGGTCACAAACCAGAGGAGGCCGTGTGCTTTAAGCTGCATTTCCAAGCTCAGAAATCCCACTATGTGATGTAGACAGTTCTAAGTAATTCCTGGCTTAATCTGGCTTCACACCTACCTCGATAAACAACTACCAAGACAAAATGTACATCTTACTATGCAAACTATGTTCAAATCAAAGCATCCCTCTCTTCCAGCTGAGCACATGATGATGCAAAAGGGAGCAGTTAAACACTGTACCTACCTTGCGACTGTATCTCATATATGGCATCAGTGGCTTATCGGGAGGCTTGGGTGGCTTTGGGATATTTATTCCAGAGGAATTCTGGTAAAGAAAGGAAAAAGAGTCACCTTGAGATACGCCTGCTGTGCAGTGACGAGGCATCCACAGAAACACTATAGCTAAGCTAGGCTGAAGCTTGTGACGCTACAAGCAGGTGATTATGTTCAGGTTTAAACACAAGATCCATTAAAGGAGCTTCTTATCATTTAACTCGATTGCATTGATGACAGTTTGGAGGTATAAACAAGAAGAAGAAAGCCCACAGAGTGCACTGCAACAACGCAGACTGTGGGGGGAAAAAATCAAATAGAAAAATCTCACTTAAGCTGAGATTTGCTCAGTGCGAGACATAATGCCATTATCAGAGGCAGCCAACCACAGCTTGCATGCAGCGACTAAATTACTGCTCAGCAGCCAGAGCCATGCCGAGCAGCAAAGTCTTTAATGCCATGGCAACATGATGGCATGGGTTACTTAACATGGCTGTCAGAAATGCAGACTTTGAAAGGCAGGTGGGATTTGAATAGACACAGATGGACTCTTAGCAGGTCTGCAGTATGAAGGAGGCAGCAGAGGGAGTTTGGGATGGTATGCATCATTTCTGATTCGGTCTCAGTACCGGAATGAGTTTCTACTGTAGGAAAGCAAAATTATGTCTAACCTGATTTACTCCAAACAAAGAAAAGTCAGTCTTATAGCTTGCAAAGGCCTCATCTGCAGCGTCTTCATTTCACTAGAGCAAGCTTTTCTGGTTTGCCTTATACTTTCAGTCACTGCCTTTATTTATTTGTTTTGTTCTTCTATGTTAATATTCATACCGTTACCCGACTGTTGCTGCTTTGGCTCCCTCCCAGTCTGTAGTTGTTGTAGGCCAGATGGCTGTATGGGTTGTACCCCACAAACCCGGTGGTGTTGGGCATTTGCTGATGGAAACAAATGAGACAGAAACACGAATGAGAAATGACCTAAAAGAAGAAGAGGGGAAAGCCCAAGACAACGAAAAAATAATAAAGAAACCAATGAAAGAAGCTGGGAAAATGCAAAAATAAAGAAACTTGAATTCATGCTGGTGCTATAGGAAAATACAGCAGTGGTGTGTCAGCACATCATTCTGTGACTAAACAAAATCAAGCACAAACTGTACTAAAGGTCCTTGGTGTAATTTGCTGGAGGAGATTTCTTCCCCTCTGGTCTCCATAATTTTGCCTCTCCTGAATTATTTTTTATTCCTAGTAGGAATAAAGTTTATCCCCTTCCCAAAGTGATTAATGCTACTTTAACAACAGATACATCTCAAATAATATTGTTTGAGATGTATCTGTAGTGCAAACGACAGTAAAATCAGAAACAGACTTTCACTGTTGAGCCTGGTGCCGTTCCATATCTGCCTTGATCTATGTGTGGCTTTTTAGTCTAACAACAAGCACTAACAGGCTGAAAATTACGGCTAGTAAAATATAAAAAATTAAGGATTCAGAGCAGAAGACTCTGATAGGTCCTCTCAAAAGAAATCTTTTACTCCTGAAGCATAATTTAGAGTCATGTTGGGCAACTGGGCAAAATTCATTTAGAGTTAAATCTGTTTAAAAAAACAAACAAACATTTTTTAAAGTTAAGTAACTGTGTTAAGACTGTTTTTGCCAGTAAGCCTATTATTATTATTATATGAGATTATTTTTTTGTATAAAACAGGCCAAACGCTGCAAATGTTAAATTGCATTTATCTGGTAGAACTGTTGCTAAAAGTATCACATGAGGACATCTTGGGGAAAAAAATGTCATCATGAAATCTATATGAGCCTAGCACTAATATTCTGGTTTTATTTGTGTGACTGAAAAGACCCAATCAGGACCCTGCTTAAGTGTCTCCTCATCAAAACTTAAAACATATTCAATGAGGTATTAAAACTAAAACTGATGTCTGGGGCTGATGCTGTGTTCCTCTATGTTGCTTTCTTATTCAATGCAATTATATTTTGGATGCAATCATTTTATTGCATATGCGTGAGCTGGATCCTAACTAAATGTGGAGCAAAGAGTAAGTTTGATATTTCTGACTACCTCTCAGCATTAGATCCACCTTTCCCTGTTCTCCCACACAAAGTACACAGAAACTACACAGGTTACGGCAATCACGTGAAAGCCAAATACATGTTTTATTTGAATGCAACATGTATGAACGAAGCTAAAATGAGATTTTATGATCGTTCATGATGGTGTTTGTACACTCATGTAGCTCTATTTGCACTTTGGCTCCTTGGATTTCAGTAGAGATGCAGCCATCTCTTTCTGATTCACACACGTTTTGTGTAGGACGCTGTGTGAATATCAGTGAATCCGTCATTATGATCCAATACAATCAATATCATGTATACGATTCTACTTAATGAGTACTTTTACTTTAAGATGTACTCTGATACTAAATCTTTTTTATTAATTAATTATTAGTTTTAGTTATTCTTCATTCACTCTTCAGTGCCACTTTTCGTGCATTGCTTTCTTTTGACCAAGTCTAAAAAAAATAAAATATGCTCTATATTTGTCACTGCACCTGAGCGACTACAAGGCCCTGACAAAACATGCAAATCTGCTATAAATCCCACATACCACTTGAAAGTCTTTCCCAGTATTTTTTAAACTGCATTTATTTCTGATCAATGATTGTGATTTCCTCCAGTACCTGAAAACAAAATAAAAATCTCCATTTTGTGTGAAATAAAAAAAAACCCAGGGGGTGGCTGGAGTTGGGGCTGAAACAGAATGAAAGGTTTTAAATAAAAACCCATGGGTGTGGATGTATATTTGAGAATACTTACAGTTGTAGGGGCAGGGGGAGGTGGAGGGGCATAGGATGGTCTCTCTGTTTCGGGAAAGAAATTAATAAAAATAAAAAAAAGCGAATCAGTCCTGTCCAATCTAACTTCCACAACTCTTGTCATATCACTTCGCATGGATAAACTGAAACACCAGGTCTGATGCATTTAGATACCATCACCTACAAAGAGCCTGACTATAATTAACTGTTTCAAACACTCCCAGTGTCTTACTTGACATTTCTGCAGTGAGGAGGATGAATCAGTCTGTTCCAGTCATTGGATCTGCAATAAACACATTTATGAGGAGGGTAACATTATATACCCCAGTGATTAAATGGGAGATTCAAACATAGCGTAAAACAAAGAGATGCTGATGGTGATTCAGGCAACAAGGCAGGCTAACGTCCACTAGCATCAACGTTAGCTCAAAGCTAACTTAATAAGCGGAATATCTATGGGGCAAATTCACTGTGTCACAATGTAAATAGCATCAATGACCGCTCTATGTGATTATGAAAGTGTGAATATGATGATGGTGGGTGAAGAGCGTAGTTCGCAGACGTTAGACTCGTCAATGCTCGTCCTATAAACGACCTATAACGTAACTAGCAAGTCGCTAACTAGCTAAATCTTTTGCTGTTAGGTTAGCCTGTCTGCGCCAAAAGTCAACCTCAAGTTTAATTTACGGTTGTGAGCTGACTTTAAATGTGGCTGACAAATTCCTAACGTTGTGATAGCTGACATTTCTTGTAGTTCGCTTGGCCCATAAGTTCGTTTGCTCTAAATAACCAGCCGGTTGACGTCTAACTAGCTGAATAGCTGGTAGCTAAAGGAATGAGAATGACACCTATGATTATTATTAGCATGCAGCGTTAGGCAAAGCCGACATGTCTACAGTTATTTGAAATTCCCACGTAATCTGCAAGCATGAATACTAAAGGGCAAAAAACTCACCCCAAACCCTTTAGTCCCCACCACTGTGTGCAGGTTGTGGCTTTGGCAGGGAAGGCTAACCACCTAGCTTAGTAATACAGTTCCCACAATAAACCAGTGAAATGGGGTCCACTCGTATGATTCCTGCAGAATCTTCTAGAACTGCACCCCCACCCTCTCCTTATTACAGCTGTGCCTCGGCTCGATGCTGATGCTCATCGCTCTCTGCTGTCACCGCTGCAGCAGTGACAGCAGAGACGTTTCTCCTCCAGCATTCAGAAGGAAAAAAGACCATATGGCAACAACAGAGCTGCTGAGTGGGATTTCACATTTTCCCTGCGTGGCTTTAGATTTAAGCTGCAGATGTGCAACGTCGTAGCATGATGCAGTTTGCTCCCGGATTGTGAAAAGCTGACCTGCATTGTCACCCCTGACTGCAAAACGCATCATGTCAAAAATCAGCCAGGTCAGTGCAGATGCTCTGCAGCCATCACCTGTGGAAAGCATATATTATTTCCATTTTAAGGCAGTAAGCTCGTTTTTCTTGCAATATAGGGGAAAATCAGGAATGATTTCTTATGTCACCATACCATAAGCTGCATTATGGATGCTTCACAGGCTTGTGAGCTTTTGATAAACTCAAGGTTGCCCCATTCACTGCTCCCATGTTGTTAGAACTGAAATACTTTGCATTCTTGTTCACATTGTCTGAGAGCCGCCCAGGTCAATAGTTCTAATAGTGAGTTCCCTAAAAAAAAACAAAGAAAAGCCCGTGGGATTTGGCCCATTCAGCCTGAATAGTTCTTGTTTTGAATTTGTTAATTGATTGTGGTCATTGTGACCCTCTTTCTTTCTGTTTACTCTGTACACTTGAGAGGTTATTTTACTTCTGCATGACCTGCCTCCTGCACAATATGCATTCAGAGCTCATCTGGTGCTTCACCTTCCTTTGACTCTCCAGGTCACAAAAGGCCAGAAAGCTGAACAGATGAGACAGAGAACAGATTCCAAATGAGGCATGGCAAGGACCTTGTTTAACCTTGCACACCTGCAACAGAGTGCATCTGGAGGTAGGGTGGAGGTCACATGCTTCCTGCAAGTTCAGTTACAATGCAGGCTTTACATGGACATTTGTGCAGGGCCTCCCAGGTATAGCTGTGGGATTGTGGATGCCCAGAGGCAGAATATCCCATGTGACACTTTAAATGAGTCCATGAAGCTCCTCTGGTAATGCACAATCAGTCCTTAGGCATATAAACCAAAATAGACTCAGGCAGTGGAACTAAGCAGATGTGAAAGTTTACTCTGGTGTTAGATGGCAGAGATATTTTTAGAAGCTGCTAAACACACATTATCATGATGTAACCTTCCAGAGGTTCCTTGCATAACTGCATCGAGTTTTATGATTAATGCGTCAATTTAAAAAGCTTTCACTGTAGGCTGAGGGAAATATATAGTGCCAGATTAAGATGTGAGAACATAAATTCTCCTTGTACATATTTTCTGTCGTAACTTCTAAATATTTCCTTTTCTACATTTGGTCTCCAGGCAACAACTTGATATACTTTTTTTTTTCTCAAAAATGTATTTTTGTTCACCAGATCACTAAAGCTCATTATGTAGTCACGTTTTATTCAGAGGCTTATACCCTGCTTAGTTTGGTCACAATAGCCCAGAGTAACACTCAGTTAAGTACACTGTTTCAGCTGCTCATTAAAGTGATATAAATAACTAATCGTGATAAATATCTAATCAGGCATGTACATAGCAACAACTCGGTGCATTTAGGCATGTGGACAAGGTTAAGGCTACCAGCTGAATCTAAAACCGAGCAGGAGAATGGGGAAGAAATGTAATTAAACGGCTTTGAAACTGCCATGGTTGTTTGTGCCAGGCTGCTCTGATTACTTCAGAAATTGCTGATCTGCTGGGATTTCCCCACACAACCATCTCTAGGGTTCGCAGAGAATTGTCCAAAAAAGAGAAAATATCCAGTCAGCAGCAGTTCTCTGGTTGAAAATCCCTCATTGATACCAGAGGTCAGAGGAGAAAAGCCAGACAGCTTCGCCCTGATAGCAAGGCAACAGTAACTCAAGGTATGCAAACCAAGATATGCAGAACCTATCCAAAGATACATTTAGGCTGCGTTCACACTGCAGGTCTTAAAGCTCAATTCTGATTTTTTGATCACATCCGATTTTTTTGTCTGCTTGTTCACACTACAAATAAAACGTGACAGCAAACGCACACAACGCGCTCTGTTTAGACCCAGAGCAAACAGTATTGTTTGACTAATGGCCTTAAAAGACTTGTTTCAGACTTTACGTTTCTCAATTTTGCTTTAAGTTAAAAAGTTATTTTGTTATTAACAAATGTCCTAATAATGATCCTTATTGCTGTTTTAGAGAAGCGGTGCTTCAAAGGATAGCTGCAGATTTCTGTCAGAATCTGCAGGTTATACAGTACAAATAAAATGTTCACGTTTCTCCAACGTTGTCTTCCCGACAGTTTCACTGACATCTACACTGGATGGCCAGGAAGCGTTCACGATGTCTTCTCGGGCGCTGATAATTGGCGTCTGTCTTGTGTCAGTGACGTAAAAGACGGATTTAATGCGGCATGACCTTTCAAACAGCAGTCGTTTTCTAAAACATCAGATATGTATCGGGCTCAGTACCACATAGGATTTGAAATATCGGATTTGTGCCGTTCACACTGTCATACCATGATGGGATATGGGTCGCATACGGTCAAAAAAGTCGGATTTGATGCACTTTCGCCTGCAGTGTGAACGTAGCCTTAGTCTCGAAGCAGATGGGCTACAGCAGCAGAACACCACACCAGGTGCCACTGCTGTCAGCTAAGAACAGGAAACCTAGGCTACAGTTCACACAGGCTCGCCAAAATTGGAGAAGATTGGAGAAGCGTTACCTGGTTTGATGAGTCTCAATTTCTGCTGTGACATTTGGATGGTCAGAATTTGGTGTAACTGGCATGAGCGGGGGAGTGGATGCATCTTTCCTTGCATCAGCGGTTCACGGTTCACGCTAGTGGTGGTGCTGGGGGATATTTGGGCTGTTTAGTACTAACTCAGCATTGTTTAACCTGCAGAGCCTGCCTGAGTATCGTTGCTGACCGTGTCCATCCTTTTATGACCACAGTGTCTCCGTCTTCTGCAGGCTGCTTCACCATGTGTGAGTGGAGGTGCAATTGTGCTTTTATCTTTTATGGTACAGCAAAGCGATCCTGAGCATCATCGCTGCTGCTCTCTGTTTGAGTCCACCTGAGCTGAAACGTTTTATTAGCAGATGTGTTGCTCGCTACATTCTTTTTACTGCATATATAAGTGAAAGATTTGTTCTGAGTCCTGCACCAATGCAGCCCTCCTGCTGTTTTCATTGACTCTAAGCACAGTGTCTTTATTTTCCTTGCCTCATACACTCTCTTTAACCCTTCTATGTCATCCTTACATCTGTACTTAACAGCTTTGAAATATAACATTTTATCGGGTTAAATATCCCACCTATGATGACCTCACAGTGTTAAAGTAAAAATACTGACTGTGGTGAAAAACTGCTTGCCAAGAATAGTTTGCTTCAGTTCATTGCATTCGTCAACTCATTATCCATCCAGCTGCCCAGTATACTTTTTACTGGCCCCGGGACAGAAGTTCACTGGGTTTGTTGAGTCTGAGTATGTCGAACAACTTTATGATGATCTGGTGCTCAAAGGTGGGCAATGCTGTCCTTCACTTATCTGACACATCTGACAAATCCCATGTAAGCACAGTGAAATAGTCACACATGGTTGCCAGAGACAGACAAACACTGGAATCTATATTTATTTATTTATTTAAACATGAGTTAATTATATTCACTAGAAAAATGGATCTCATATTTAGTTATTCAATCACAGAAATATTTCACATACGATTCACTGCAAGAGCATGTTTAACAGAAGAGTCAGTAAAGATCTGAGATTGGATACAAACAACTTAGATATTTAAAAGAAAAAAACGCTTCAAGACTAAGAACTATAATTAACTGTTGTAAACTGGGACACTGGTAAGAAATGATAAGACCAAGTCTTCATTGATAAATAATAATAACACTAAATAGAGCATATTTCAGATTTGATGCACCATTCTCCAAAATATATCTCTGACATTTTTATACTACAGTGTTTTGCTACCTTTGTACACATCCAACTGTGCCTTCAGTTTAACTCTGACCTGTCAAGGCATGGACAGACCCCAGGAATTTGGCAGTCGGTACTTCGGGCCCTGAAGGTCGAAGTGTGAGGCCTCTGTGCGTCAGACACATCCCACAAATGCTCAAGTGAACTTTTTGCATTTGTACTCAGGAAGCGAGGACTCCAAGAAATCACGTTTCCCAGTGGGATAAAAACCAAAAACACTACTTTATGACAACCAGATGACTGTTTTCCATGATCAGTGGAACTATATCTGCTATAAACATTGACTGTATATAAATGATGTCACCCATTGCAGATTTTTTTTGTTTTTTTGGTGGGTGACTAGACACAAAAACACAATTAGTCCTAAATAGTAAGGTAAAGAATCTGTGTTACCCTTACAGGACAAATCTATGCATTTATTTGTATCTGCAGACTTAATAAACAGAAATATCTCTTATGCTTGGATATGTGAAAAGCCAGGTAACAAAAAATGGTTGCAAATGTAATGCAGGTTAGTTTTCTTTCACTCTACATTAAACCTGATTAGGGTGGGCACCAAATGGTTTTTTTTCTGCACCACCTCACTAAAACAATAGAGGATATAGTCACACCATAAAGCACATCCTTCTTTTTGTCCAGTTTTACTCTAAATGTGACAATACTTTAAAAAGTTAACATTGTTCTATGTTAAACTAGCATTTGAGACCTTGAAATCAACCAAACAATGTTTATTGAGGTCACAAAATAATTTAGTGGAAAGTTTATTTTTTAAATTCTCAGTTAATACAATCTTATTTCTTTTGGCAGCCAAGGGACTCGCCACCTGCTGGACATCAGAAGGAATGCAGGTTTATATCACTGCTGCGACTAATAACACCAAGCTACACTGTAGTTTCTATGTATTTTAATCGTTGTATTACAATGTGTACATTTTCATCAGGAAAACATTTAAAATGTAGCTGATTATTTCATTTGAAACTCTATATTTCAGTTGTTTGATCACTTCAGTGTTTAAGTATAACAATCCTGTTCTGGAAACATACACAAGACTTCAGCTGTTTCCAACCTCAGTCCATTTGTATGCATGCAAACATTACTTCATATGTTCTACACATTAACAGATAATATCAAATGCAAACAGTCTATTGTCGAGAAATGTAATTACAGTTCAGTACAGCAAAGTCAGAGGACAAGCAACTTACTATAGCTTAAATACACCATTTATGTAGTTAGAAGGCCTTTACACAGTCAAAGCCAAAACCATTTTCCATCTCTCACAAGGATTAAGACTGTTTTAACAGACAAATGTGTTTAGTAACACTTCATTAGTCGATGAATTGTAAGATAGGATTTGCTGGAACAATCTTTGTGAGTTCACTGAATGAGAACTGGCGTCTTTATTTTAACGTGCTCATAGTCTTCGGTTTGATTTTCTCAAGCCGCAGCAATTATTCTCCACCCATACCATCTTCTACTTATCTATCTGTGGTTACCTGAACTACCTTTGGATGCATTTCTGTTTTTACTACCAACTAAAACTGCACGTCAATGACATGCGCTGTATCTAAAAATGTTTAAACTGAGCGTTAGCTTCAGTGATTAGATTATCGCAGCTTGATTTATTTGGATTTTTATTGTTACTTTTATACCCTGTAACCTGTGTGTGGAAACTTCATCATGATTTATATGAGAGCAAAACTTGGTTAACACAGAGACAAGAAAAGATGCTGAGCTCGGTCATTGCTCAAATTGTTTATTATGATTAAACATTACAGGGTTTAATCATAATAAACCTTTTTGACAGTTTTCCATTTGAAAAAGAAAAAGAAAGAAAGAAAAGAAAAAATATGTTTTTCCTTCATTTGTCTGTTATAATGTTTCAGATAAGATCAGTGAGTGTACAGGTACACTGTCCAATGTGCAGAGTGCTCTAAATGCTCTGTTATTTGGGATTTTTTGTTTGTTTGTTTGTTTGTTTCTCATCCCTCTTGGCTTTATACGTATAGACTGTATATAAAAGATGAGGACACCCATCGTGATGAGGGTCTTCACCTCGCTGTCTTAGTGTTTTCAAACCAGATGTCATGAACATGGGAGCAGATCTGATTTAAAACCTGGACAGTGCACGCTAGCAAATTTACTCATTTAGTCACAAGGTTCAGTCATAAGGTATCCTGGACACTAATGGCAACTTTAATTTATGGAATATAAATCATAATGTATACAGAAGTAGTCAGAGAGCTGAGGGCCATTTTCCCATAGACTTAAACAGTTGGGTTTCTTTTTACAATTAAGAGGCCTGCCCTCTGCTGCCTGTTCTTTACGTTTAAGGCACTCTTCCACATGAGCGTAAACTCAGAAATTGCATCTATCTTCAATATACAGTCTATGGCAGAAGACCCCTTGATTGTTTGTTTGCCAGACAGCACAGTTGGCTTAAAGGGAGCTAAAAAGGGAGGCAGCACCAGGACCCAGTGTAAGATAAATGAGCATTACTTTTAAGCTATTTTAGCTGTTTTGAAGCTGCTCTACTAGAATCTAAGAATCAAGATATGGAGTTGGCAATGAGCATAATAAGTCCAATAAAATCCAATTTCTTGACTGAGTTGCATAAAGAGAAAACGATCACATTAACATTGGGAATATCAGTTTTCCACAGGGACCTGGGCTGAAAGCAGCTGTCACTGGTTATATATTTTACTACCTTTCCCAGGAAGCACGAGAGATAAGCTCAGATTATTTTTCTTTTCTCAGTCTCTGTTTATCTGTCCTGCTTTTTATAAAGTAAAAACCCAATGCACTGTGGGAAAGGTAAAAAGCAAAAATGAATGAATTTTCATGGCACGTTTATTATTCAGTTTGGAGCTGAACGTACCGCTCCGTGATTTAAAACTTAAATATTGTTTAGGTAAAATCAGTTGGTGGACATACAGAAAGTAAAAAGAAAGCCAAAATTTTGTATTAAGTGTCTTTTTGTTTCCGACACATCTTAAAATTATAGGCCACACACCAGTGCTTTGTTAGGTTAATGTTAATACTGTTCTGTTCTTTGGTTTTTGAACCTTTTCTAGTGAATCCTGGGCCCAAACTGCCAGGACACCAACAACAACGACAGCAACAACAATCTTTTCTTGAGTCAGTAACAACCAAAGTCGCCCATGCAGCCGATGATGGAAAACCGTGACATTTGCACTGATAATGAACTCCTTTAATTATTATTGTAATCCTCAACAGATGCGTGATAACAGATATGCTGAGGAATTTTTATTTCCACATCATCGCTGCGTTATCTTTACTGCTTCGCCGCAGTCATCCAAGCCCAATTTTATGTTGGCTATAAGTTTACTTTGCTGCGAGGAGTTTAATCATTAAACTTTATCACACTCTGCTTCTATATTTACAGAACTGACTAATGAAACATTCAGCCAGGCAGCTGCAGTGATAGTGCAAAGCTAACGTGGGATTTTCTTTTTTTTTATCATTTGACAATAACACTGAAAACCTGCAGGAAAAGCCTTTTTCAAACAAAGGTGATCCTCACATTTGCTGATGCTAATTGCTCCCCTCGTCACTCCAATCTGAAACAATACCCAAAAAGTGCAGAAACATTTTCCTTTTTTTTTTCTTTCTTTTGTATTTTGGCACAATCAATATGTAGCACCACCGAAAGTTCTGCCATGCAGTCTGTTTGGAGATAAATCCCCTACATCGGAGCATATTCATACAAACACGAGTCCTACTGGCATCTTAGCACCAGCTGGAGAAACAAGATTATCCTATCAGCAGTGCACAGAGTTTCTAACCCAGCTACGCTGCCAGTCCTTTATGCTAGAGAGAGCTCAAAGAGGGAGGGGGTGCAGAGTTAACCACGGGGTGATGAAGCAAAACTATTCTGGGCTCTGTGAGATACAGATTTGCAGACTAATCTCACTTTTCACTTTGGTCTTTGTGGTGTGAAAAGCTATGGCTTATCATTTTGGTAATTCGAGACAGGGGTTGATGCATTCCTTTTCTTCCCTGTTTCTTTCTCTCGTTCTCGTCCCATCTGTTATTGCTACTCTGATGCCGTGGCTGAAGTAAACTTTGTGTTTATCAAACGCAAGCAAACGCATTTTATGGTTTGATTTCACTTGCTTATTAGATGAGTGGGGTTTACAAAAGAAAGAATAGCAGACTAAGAGTCACAAGTTACTTAAAAAACAAGAAGCTGGTGCACAGTCTTTTGAGAATCTTTCCGGATTGTCCAGAAATTCAGGTGAATAAGTGCTCCAGAAAGAATGAACCAAATGTTTAATCTCAGGTTTGATTGTTGGGTGGAGTGACTGCTTTTTTTCCCAGAATGCTACACTAAACCAGAGAAAATGACACGCTCTGCATTCTCTCTTTCTCAAAGATCACAACCACAACTGTTTTCTGGAAGTGTATGTGTGCCTTTCTTCTGCCATCTGGTACTTTAAAGCACATGTGTCTGAGGACTATTGGCCTAAAGTTCACGTGATACAAAGAAAACAGAACAAGTGCTCAAAAGACTCGTATCACATACCCGCACACACAGAAACAAGATAGCAAAAGAACTCAATTCAATGGTTTCCTTTTTGTTGCACAAGCTCAAGTACCGTTGGCCTCAGGTAGAGTGAGGCTTAAGAATGAAGTCCTTTAGTCATATAGTTCTACTAATAAGCACCAGTAGAATTCAGCTGGTCCTGCACCCCCACTGCTTCCCCCTTGGTCTTCAGTCCCTCAGGCTAGCAATTAACTGGTGGCAGTCTAGATCCCCTCGCAGTTCCAGCGGCCCCGGCAGCCTCAGGCCCGTCTTCTGATCCACACACCAGCATTTTCCCCGCTGGCCGTCACGTGCAGGGTGGCACTGCAAGCATAAAGACAAAGGCGTTATTCTAGTTCTGTAACAGTTTTTCTAGACTAACTGTGAGTTTTTCTGGACTAACTGTTCCTGCATATTTTTGTTTTTGGACTCTACAAGTCTTGCTAGGAGTGTAACAAGACTCATCAATGAAAAGACCTTCGTTGTGATATTTAAAGACATTCCCACTGTACCGAAATGTAATATCGCAGCTCCAGATTGAGATAATGCTGCTTACTTTGCTAAAAACACAATCACACATTGCAGAAATTATACCCAGTGGATCCAAACAGAGTGTGAGAAGTGTTTAAAGCAGTTGAATTATTTAGCTAAAGCATTCCTTTTTTGAGCTTTCAACAGTTACTGTAATACTAAATTTATTGTGTGCGTTTGCACTTTTCCCATCACCAACACAGACGAGTTAACAATCTCAGAGCAACCCTGCCATGAAATGATTCCCAGTTGTCCCCAATGACCTGTGCTTTACTTCCCAATACGTTTTATCACAGCGCAGTTTTAGTTAAACAGTAAACAGATGCCTGCGAATCTGAGCAGAGAGAGATACTTTAGCCGTGTTACACAATCTGCACAGCTCAGACTTTTGATGACGGGTGCCTTAGCAGAGCTCGCCTTTTATCACTGACTCTGCGTCTGCTGCTTTGATTGCATGTGCAGCTCTATCAAGAGCTCAAGAGCAGCCCTATCTCCTCTCATTCTCCCTCACTCTTATCTGCACGCTTGCCCAATCTCTCAAAGGCAAAAAAAAATAAACTAACCCCCCAAAAAAAGCAGGTAACTTCATCCAAGAACTAATTGCATCCATCGCAACAACAAAGTGATTACTGTCCAACAGTTTAGGGGAAACCGCTTTACACACAGTCTTGATTTCTGAGAGTAAATCACTTTCCATGTGAGCTTAGAACAATAACGATCTTGGCATGACCGTGACAGTCTGCTTGGAGACACTTTTGTGTTGATTTAGACTGTATGTCATCAGCTGCAGGCATGTTTTGTGTCTTGGCGAGAAGATTGCTTATGTAGTTTGAAAGGAACTCTTTGAACTATAAAGATAGGCATTTTTATTGGTAACGGCTTCATGATTGAGATTCACAGTTCACCAGTTGACATGGTCAGATTGCGGTCTGCTGAGTGAAAGCTGGAAAGTACAGACCTGTTTAGGGTGGAAATCTCCATTTTTGTCACAGTTGGGTATGGGGATCGTGAAGAGGTCATCGTGTGTGCGAGTATTCGATGCCAATCTGTCCAACGCTCTCTGGAGCTCGGCACGACACGGGGCCTGTAGGAGCAATAAGATTTGATTTGACGTTTAAAGACCAGCTGTCAACCACACAAATAAACAGGCACTAAAACAATGGAAGAAAATTATTCTCTTTGCTCATTAAAATCATGGAAAAATCTCGAGCAAGTTTAGATTTACTTTTATAAAGCGTCACCCATCTTAAGTTACCATTCTAGTCAGTAATGAAAAGTGATGAGTAATGCCAAAAACACGATTTCAGAACACAGTGAAAAACATTTTGATTACTCACAAACTGCAGTTTGTGACTCAGCCCATAAAAAGCTAAAACCCTGATTTGGCAGCTATCCTGTTAAGGTCGACTCCTACGTTTTGAACGACCTGTGGATGTCCCGTTCTGACCTCTTAAACGTGCTCATTTGCGAGTTCTTCGTAGAACATCGGCCTCTGTCAGTGCGCCCCAGGGCGGCTGTGGCTACAATGTAGCTGCCATCACCAGTGTGTGAATGTGTGGGTGAATGGGTGGATGACTGGATGTGTAAAGCGCTTTGGGGTCCTTAGGGACTAGTAAAGTGCTATATAAATACAGGCCATTTACCATTCTGCATCAATAATCCCATGTTAAAGATTATCATGGGTCTCCACCTATTACTTATCCAAATAGTGGTGTCCCAACACAAAGGTGGTCCATCAGGAGCACGCCTGCGTGTTTCTTAAATATTCAGAGGGTTGAGCACCATTGGTTTGTTCCCCAGGGTCAGACTGTCAGTGCCGAGTATTCATCCGAACTGTGGCAATGACCACACCAGCACAGTCTAACCACCCACCCTGCTGACAGATCTGGCTGCCCTGCCTCTTCCTCCTCTTTTCCCAGAATAAAATGAAAACTAAGAAAACATGGCTGGGGTCCAGCGCAGGAAGTCGTCAGAGCAGGCTTTCACAGGGAGCAATTTAAAGATGGTACCTGATTAAAGTGTTCACGGAGAAACCCTTGAAGGGGATAGGATTAAAATGTTGTCGTTTTTTTTGCGGTTGAAGTCGCACAGCGTTATATCTGAGTGCACAGAAGACACTGATTATGAAAAAGCAGCTTTTAAGTAAGCCGGTGTGTTTGTACCCAGCATCTGACCCTGAGAAATGTGAACTCGAGCTCTAAATGTGTTATTTCTGTGCGTCGATGTTCCACATGTCTGTGCGAAATGAATGCGCTGAATAACGTGCCTGTGACGGATTAGGATCCAGGTTTGAACAGCTAATGGCACGCTAATGAAAATATGCACGTGTACTTTCATTCACAAGACCAAATGTTCCAGCCTGTAAATAACTAATTTGTTCAATTTATAACCTGCCTGTTACACGCTTGTGACTCTGGAACTGTAAAGCCGTAATGTAAAACACCTGCTGGATTCATGCATTTCGCTGCAGCGGACATCGTCTGGGTTTCTTGTTTTTTCTGTGAAACGTAAGAAATGCCCGAGGATCATTTCTCTCACCAGGATCGCTTTGGCGTCTTCTCTGGCGTTGTTGCTTCTCAGGTTTGTGGATTTTGGAGGGTGCCGGGCCAGGGTCTTCTGTATGCACCGCTTGTCCTGTGGACTGCACCGGATATTGCTGTTGTTCGGGTGTTCGGGAGTCATCTCTTCCTGCCTGTCCATAGCTAAACAACAAGAAGTAAAACTTTAGATCTTCAAATTCAAACAAGCGGTTTATGAATCCTTGAAATAAATGTGTTTTAAAAAAAATGCTATTCACAGCAGGTTTATAAAATACTTTTCTAGAAGTCTTCTTATTTACTGGCAGTTCCTTTATGGGGGCATGAACCTAACTGTACAGAAGGAGCTCCAGAAAGTTAAATAGTGCGTTCCTTGATGACTTCAAATACCTTATTTTGTCTTACCAACAGTCCAAAATGTATTTTAGTGAAAGTTTACTTCAGGAATGGCAGTGAAAGCTAATAATTTGTCATTTAAATGATAAAAGTGTGAAGTGAAGCATCTAACTGTTTTGTTCTAATAGTCCTCCTCGGTCAGCCAACAGTGTGGTGAATGTAGGCTAAAAACGAGGCCAGGTTAACTACAAGGACACGCAGCCTTGTTCCTGCCTGTTTGTATGAAGGGGGGAGTCTGTGCCACCTTTGCATCTCCATCATCCTGCAGTATGAGCCCAGCAGGCAACCAGCTGCTTCCTGAGGAAATGCCCCCCTGCCTCGTCATTCTCCACCTCTCCACAACAACCGCAGTCCGCACCAGATGGAGGTTGTTTGAGAGTATTTGCACTGTCACAAGCTTTTGGGGGCACGAGAAGGGCGAAGTAAAGAATAAAATGCGAAGTCTCGGTTCTCATGCATCTTGCCTTTCACCTGTGGCGTTTAAGGCTTGGCAGCGCTTTGGACTTTGTGCTCATAATCCATGGCTTTCTTACAAATTGGCACTGGAATCAAAGGACTTCAAAGTGTAGTTTTACAATTTTTAAACTGGTCTTTCTCTGATCACTGAACCAGATCTGAGCTCTGGTTAATATCACTGATCACTGGCAGGCATCCAGCTAACTGCTCCTGGCATAGACAGTGAAACAAGGGTTTGTAGCCTCCTTAATCTTGTGCAACATGCAGCATAGGTGCATAAAGGCTCAAATACAGAAACCTTTCCTTTGTAGTTCAGACTCTTAAACATGTCCTGGAATGCCCCTTTAAGGATCCCGGGCCACTTCCTGGGGATGATTAGAGGGTTTTACAACTTGATCGGTGACCGTGTTTCTCTAAACCTCACGAAAGGTCATGTTGCTTTGTTTGTCTGGGGTGGAAGTATATCTCAGCTGTTTATATTTTTAGTCTCTTTGCTGTTAAACCTTGCTCATCAGCACTTTCTTCCACAAGAGCCATCGGGGTTTCATCTGTTTCCTAGTTGTTCTTTCTCCTCTTTTGCCGGTTCAGACTTTTTCCGACTCCACGTAGAGCGAGCCAAAGTGGGTCAGGGGTGGCATGTCCTGTTTGCTACCACTTCTGTTTTTCCATGGAGGAAGTCGCCACTTCTCTGTGTGGTTTCATCGGATTTGGATCGCCAGCTCTTGGCATCTAAATATCATTCCTTCAGGGCATTGTCAGGCCTGCACTGACACATTTGCGGCGCATTGTTAGTCACAGGTGCACAGCAGAGATAAAGGAAGTGCTGGAGTGAGCAGACAATCGCACTCAGAATCAGGGACCAGGTACATTTTAATTAACCAAAGCTGAGACTGTAATCAGTTCAAACAGACACCCTCACCTGTTTGTTAATCAGCAGATTTAGGTCATCGTCAACTAGTCATTGTGATAAGTTAGCAGAACGATAACGCAGCTTCTGACTCGGAGTATTTAGCAGACAAACTCAAAAGCTCTTACACAATAAACTGCATTGCTTGCTCAACCTAGCTTTTACATAAATATTTGTCTTCGCGTTGCTGCCAACGTCTTCGTCATAGTGAGCGTGACGTGCCGAGGGGCATCATTCATCGCTTGAAAAGAAAAACCCCACTTTACACAAGTTCGTCTCAGTACGTTATTTAATCCACATCATAACAAGTCCAGGCCACATGTGTCTGTTTATATATTTGCCTTCTCTCTGCAGACTGTAGAGCAGTGACACGAAGGGGTCATCAGATTACAGATTCCACTGTTAGTGGCTTTTAAGGCTGAGGCTGTGAAGCCCAAAGACAAATGTTCTCCCCAAATAAATATTTGGTTATGCTCAGAGTGCTTCCCACTGGTTTATACTTCTCCTAACTTGGATCTCAGATCTCAGATCGTCCATTACGACATGCAGCCTTTTACAGATTATTCATTCGTGCTCTACTGGATACAGATGCTGTGAATATGTTTAAGGTGAGGCTAGAAAGGTTTGAAAAGCTGAAAACATCATATCAAGCACTTTTCTGAAAGCGCATGGAGATCACTTTGGAGGACAGCATATTCACAAATGAGATGTTTTGGTGGACACACCCTGAAGAGGAGCAGCTATAAAATGTATTTGCTACTTATAGAGTGCCACACGGTTGCTGTTCTTTTGTAGGCCAACCCAGAGGTTCACATTGTGCTGGTGGCTGAAACAAAAAGCCAATGGGATTTTTACTTAGGCTTATTGGATTATTGCAAAAAAAATAAGCTCTTGGAAAAAACATTGTGTCCAAACTTTTGACTGGATCCGTACTTGGACAATATATTTTTCAACTGTGTGAAATTAATCACAGAAATGCTTAAGTTAGCCACAAATGATCTACATCACTCTCTATATTGAATGGTACAGAAACACCATTGACATGTTAGCGGCTCTCATGATTCTAGTAATGTATTTAAGAATGCTCTTAAATGCATCTGTCCATTTCTGACACTTTTCTGGCAAGTCTGGTTAATGGGAGTAGCAGTCTAAGCAGACATGCACAAACCATCCTCTTCCCAAACAGCTCTTGCAGGCTTGTGGGTGTCATACTGAGGCATTCCCAAGCCAGCTGAGAGACATCATCTTTCCAACATGTTCTGGGTCGGCCCCAGGACCTCCTCCCAGTTGGATATGCCCAAACCAAATCACCTAAGAGTCATCCAGGAGGCACACGAACCTGCTCAACTGGCTTCTTCTGATCCAGAAAAGCAGTGATCCCCTCCTTAAATGAACTTTTTGAAGTTCTTCTCTTCTGTTGAGTTACAGCGAGAGCCACAGCTCATCAGGCTCAGGCCTTTCCTGTTCTGACACATTGTTTTATTTATGTCCAAACATTGAGGATTAGTTTGATTTGAACATAAAACTTAAAATGACACCTGATAGAATAGCTTATTAGAATAGCTTATATTGCGCTGACAACAGCTAATGTCTTTTGAAACAAATGGTCTTCGGGGAGTCTTCTTTTCCCAAATGTTTGGTGACACTTTTATGTGCTTTCCCCCCCCTTCCCTGCAAGCGATTCTGGCAGCAAACTGAACTCATCTAGGCTTACTACCAACTGACTGCTCTTTTTGGTCAACACTGGACACTGCCAGAGTATCAGTATCAGACGCTCGGTTTCCAGGCAGAAGATTTCTTTGAATCTGTTAATCAACAGCTCGAATCTAACGCAGCACCAGTGCTGCTGTCGGGGCCAATGAAAATGTTGGACCGTGCTATAGGGTAATTTGTCAAAGGAAAGGTTGAAAGAAAGTTAAATCAACACTAAATCACAAAAGCAGAAACCTGCTGCTACTGCACGGCCTGCTGCTGCTCAGCGGATGTCAAAACAGACATCCCAGTCTCTAGAAACCAATCAGGAGCAATAAATCTGTAAAATTAAAAATACCTGCTTGATTATATACTGGCTGCTCTTTAGGAGCTAGCAGAAAAAAGTGCATAATTAGAAACAGAACTCAGAAACTATAACTATAAGGCTCCTTTACAGGTTCAAAGCAGCTTTTCATGATTCAAAATCGTATACTTATGCAGCCCTCAGTTCATCTTCTGGCTCAAACACACTGATTAGGCTCCTAATGGCAGATGTCTTGATCGGCTGACCCTCACAGACAACAGATTTGAACTGCGGGGCGTGAAGCTTCTGTTCTCACAGCCAGAGGTTTGCGTCTGAGATTACCTTGTAAGGATATCCCCTCTCACTGACGGCAAACCGATCCGAGAAAAACTGTCTGCAACTGAGCGTTTAGAGCAGTATGAAGCCTGAGCTTTGACCCACATGGTTTGCATTTACACACGCTGACCTCATTATTTGAAACTTTAACCGTGTTTAGTGTGAGAATCCTCCGTTATAACAATATAGACATGACAGAAAACAAGGAAAAGTATAATAGGTCCCCTTCAGCCCAATACTCTACAGCCTAAACCTCTTATAAGCCAGATGTAACACAAACACACACACACACAAAGGTGTGGATCAGAGAGAAAAACATGGGTAAAGGATAGGGCTGAACCTTTTCCAGATGGATCATCATCAGGATAAACATTATCCTTGAACCTGTGTCAAACTTTTGGATCAAAGCATTGTTCGGCGATGAAAATGAAGCTTGTTTTTCAGAAACAGGGGCACACACCCCCCCCCCCCTCTAAGTTTCTCGTGTTTTCAGGAAGGAATTCTGTTTTTAATCGAGATGAAGACAGAACCTGAATCTGAATTCATGTCTGTTATATAAACTCAGCCGATGTGGATCTGTCAGTAAGATATCTCTGGAGCCAGATTGTGTTGCTGTTTGTGTTGCAGATTCATTTGCTTACAGATTTGTGAGTAAATTCTGTCACAGAGAGCAGTAATCCTTGCTGAGTTTATGCATTAATGGTGCTTTGTGGTGAATAGAGGGAACCCTGCATCTATAGTGAACTAGGTCAAACTATTCTGGGTTACTCCATTAGATTGATTGTAAGCTGAATATTCTTACATTCAGAGTGATTCGCTCCCCTGTGCGAAGACAGGAAATGAAATCAAACATTGGTGATTACAGCTGAGGAATCGCACTTTTTAAAAATCTCTTAATATCAAGACTGTTGCCGGTGAGGCGTTTAGTTTGATTCACATCTACAGGTCAGGATGTGGGCCCTTAATCCTAAACTCAGTGCTTCCTAAGTGACCTAGTGGAAGTTAAGAGGTGAAAATGTAGTCAAACGGTGCATACCTACACCAAGGCCAACTGAAATTTAAAATTTAAAGATTTATTTAGTGTATTTATTGAATTCCTGGATTCCGAAGAACATCTGGGCCCAGATTAGAGTGTAATATTGTCTTGAGAACTTTAAGACAATAATTCCCAGTGTCAGTTTGATATGTGTTTTTTTCATGAAGCTATAAAACCAAATGTCCAATTTTGTTCTACCTTGAAGTGGTGAAAATCTTTCCAAAATTTCCTGGATCCAAATCTGGATCGACTCCCAGGGACTCCATTTAACCTGGGCCAAGCCCCACCTGGGGCAAAAATGTTCATGCAGATCCATCCATAACTCTTCGAGCAGTTCTGCTAACAAACAGGCAAACCAAGCCAGTCACATGTCCTCCTTGAAGGAGGTAAAATGTCCATTTGTTCTCGGGAGATGGAGCTAAAGTATTTTTCTTACTGAACTTCTGGCTCAGACTTAAATCCCAGCCCGTGAGGATTCACTCGCCTCAGATTAAGGATGTGTTGTGGCCGGGACAGAGTTGGGTTGTTTGTGTATCTCTCGGCTCCAACTCTGGAGGGGGGTCCCTGCCCCACAGAGAACAGCAATTAGCTAATCGCATTTACGGCTGCACAAGAGCCCCAGCTGTACAAATGCACCGCACGACCCAAAGAAAGCAAATATGAAATGACATCTGCCGAGACAACTTTGAGAAAGCACATCTTTAATAACCAGTTCGGAGCTCCCAAATTGTGCTGGGAGAAAAAATCTAGGTTAGCATGCTGCTTTCATAAAGGCCTACGTGCGTCACAGTAAATTGGACATAGTCGAACAGAGTCTGGCTCCGCCGACTGCTTCATTCATGCAACTCCCTCTGTGCCTGTAGGTGTAAGACTTTTCATATCTGACATCTGTATCAGTTTGTAAATAATATCCGTTTCACTGCGAGAGGGAAGCGTCTGAATACCCGACACCGGGGCAGACCCAGCAGGAATGCGGGAACAGATGCCAGCACACGCTTGATGATTTATTCTAAGTATTAAGATTGAGACGGATCCTGAGAAAGGAATATTAAGAAGCACTAAAGCTGCCTTAGACTTTGACATGCGGCGCAGGATACTGCCTGTTGTTGCTATGGAAATTCAGTTCAGGAAGAGAGAAACGGGCAGATAGCTCATAATTCTTCACAGCCTGATTTAATATGTTACTTTTCCTAAACACGAGGCAGCACCAGCCAGCAGCTGCAGGGCTGTGACTACCAGCGTGAACACCCTAAATTCACTTCAGTACGCTGTTAGGATGTGCCTGCATCCCAGGGTCCTTTTATTGCGAATTCTCTAGGTTTTTACAATCCCTCTTTCTATTTTTATCTGGCATGTTCACTGTTGCTAGGAGTGGGGCAGTGTCAGACATGTATTCAGGAGATGCACCCCCTTGTTTAATAATGCATAAGTACGGTGAATGCACCACAAAGGAAATCTAGAGCTTTTTTGCCTCTCCCCGGTGCCTCTCTGATCGTCTCCCGTCTGCCACGGTTTACATTAAACATTCTCATACAGTAGATCTGAGCTGCTGCCAGCAGAATTGATTTACAGTGAGATTTATCGGGCAGAGCTTCCCTGCTTTGTTATGACAGACCTCGGGGGTGAGAAAGAGCATCGAGGCAAACGATACCCAGCGCTCGGATTACAGAAAACCCCCAAAACAAAACTTTTCCAAAATGTTCCAACCCGCCAAGTCCCCTCCGTGTGCTACAGCTCAGCTAACTGGACAATGCAGCATCGGAGAGATTCAGGGAGAACATTCTGCAAGATAAACGGGTGTGGACCCAAACAGCTCTCCTTTTATATCAAGCTCAACACAGCTTTCCTCTTCTTTCTGATTCCGTTCAGTCACGCTATGTGCCGGGCTAACCTATGCTGGCCCTGCGCAGAGAGCAGAAGGCTCTAATTTCAGCTCTGGCAGCAACAGTGCCGATGAGCTCATCCTCACGAAGGAGCTGGACACGGTGGGCGATGCGCTCGAGGGCTCGTTCGGGCAAGAGAGGAGGTGGGGTGCTCCCAGGGCCAGGAGAAACAGATGCTGCAATGACAATGAGCGTCCTGCGAGTTTTACACCGACTAAAGCCCGTCCAGGTCTTTGGAAGACTATCCTACTACTATTACCAGAAAATGTCTGGGAGCATGTGTGCAGCAGATAATCTGGAACAAATAAAAGAGCCGCCACCTTATAACAGTTGTCTTAAATGATTTAATGGAAATCAGCACCACTCCCTTTGTGGAGACAAGCAGTTAGTCTAGTTAGGAAGAAGCTGATGTTAGTGCAGTGAACTGGAACTGGATATGCAGATCCAGCATTAGACATCCCACTGTGTGAAAGTGGAAACAGACTTTGGAAGAGGAATGCAATAACAGAAAAGGAGAGCTGGGCCAGAAGAGTGTGATAGAGACATCAGCAGCAGAAGAAGAAGAGTTAGAGATTTGCAGCAGCAGCGGGAGGAGGAGGAGGACCAGGGGTATCCATGAAAGAGCACCACGTAAATTACTGATTGCAGAGAGCTCTAATAGCTCCAGACTGGCCACACTCCATTACAGTCATTTCATACAGCAGCTTTTATTACCTCCTCCCATTACAAACACACACAGATTCACTGGGACACACACACACGGAGACTCTCACATTTCCAGCATCACCACAGTCCATTTCACTGCCTGCACTTCACCTGCAGGACCTCACTTAAACATGGCATACGCGAGTTCTGCTGACAAGAAGAAAATTTGCAGGATGCCTTCAGTAAACTTTGTGCAGCGTGCAGCACACGCACACCCTGGTGCTCCGCATCTTTCAGCAGGGCTCCCTTTCACAGCGAGCGGCCGCAGGACAGCGGCGGGACTGTGTGCGCTCTCCCATCAGGATCCGGTGCGTGTGCATGCTCTGCTTCAGGGCTTAGCTGAGATTAGGGTAAACAAGCAGCACATTGTCACCCCCCCAACTCTGCCCGGATCAGGTAAAAAAGGTCCGGGGAGCACAGAGAGAAAACATTCTGGTCTGCAGAGACGCCGCTTCAGCTTGGGACAGATCACTTTTGGCACCAAATGAGAGAAAGACCTTTGCCGCTTTGAGCGTAACTAAACAAGAAGAAGAAGAGCCCGGTTTCACTCTCACCTGAGTTCTCCTCCACCTCCCTCTCATCAGTGCAGATCCCCTGGCCATGCATCAGTGAGTGCAGCGGCCTCTCCACGCCCCTCGGCGGGTAGCAGCGGAGGCCCGTGCCACATCGGGGTGAGTAAACGCCACAGTGGGCTCCTTTAGGCAGGGCACAGGTGGGGCAGCAGCCGCAGCCGGGCTCCCGCACCGTTTCCTCGCAGCCTTCAGGCAGACGGCAGCTGGCCAGGCGCTCCTCTGAGCAAACGGGGCAGCGAATGGCCTGGTCTGACAAGCACAGTGCCGCCAACGACAGGGCGCCAAACACCCACAGGCCCCAGCAGGACGGAGCTACTGCCACGCCACCTCCACGCACCATGGCAGTCCCGGCACCTGCACGCAATCCTTTGCCCTTGTGTATGGTCACTTTGGCCGCCTCCTCTTCTGAATGTGGTGCAGCTTATAATCACTTTGAGAAGAGGTTTGAGAGGAACACTTTGTCCTGGAAGGTCTTTGATATTTTCAGCTGGTTAGTGTTTCAAATGCAGGCACACAATGCCTCTGCTGTACTGCTTCTCCGTTGCTCTGATTCAATTTCACACCGCAGAAATTGGAGCCTGCTCTTGATGCGCTCAGCTCGTGGGTGATGAGAACAAGTTTTGGGGTTTTTGGGGGGGTTTCTTTTTTGTTAAGGTGGAACGAGCGGGAAGGATATCCACCGGCACGTTCAGGTGAGGCTTGCTCTTCGAGTCCGAGTCCCGATGCTCGCCCGCGCTCTGCCGAAACACCAAAAAATCTGGTCTACAAGTGTCCAAATGCAAAGCCAGTCAGCGAAAGGCTGTGTTTTTGGTAACAGCTGCAGTTTCCTCCTCTTGCTGGTGTGCAGTGCAAAGGACTCGCTCCTGAGAATGGCTCAACACGAGTGGCTCTCCTTGGACTTTATACTGGCCCATGGACACGCCTCTTTCTACAGTGAGAGAGGAGCTGAAAGGCAGAGCAGAGAAAAGCCAGACTAAAGCTCTCTCCCTCTGTCTCCCTCTCGCACTCAGGCACACAAACTTATATACACTCTCCCTCATTTACTTGTCCTCTCTCAATCCTGAGTGCCCTGAGAGGAGAGGGAAAAAAGAGCCCAATCGCCTTTTCACTTGTTCACACAGAGAATATCACTCTGTTCTCTCTCCCTGCAGCCCACCCTTATCTCAGCCACTCTCAAATATTGATTTATTTTTTTTCCCTTTTTTTTAAAAGATAAAACCATTTACGTCCAGGAAAAAAGAAGCAACGTGTCAATGCTGCTCTGCTTTAATCAACCCCAAATGCACAGCAGAAAACAACCTCTGCAGCCTCAACAGGGTCTCGCCGTGTGTTTGTGCCTGCATCCAGTGGTCAGTCCAGGCTGTGCCGTCAACCCCCCCGCCCACCCACCCACCTCCTCATTATCTCTGCTCCTAGATCTCTCTCTCTCCCTTTTTCCTAACTAGAGTGGGCAGCTATAAAAAGGCAAATGGACAGTCAAACACAGACCCCCCCTGCCCATTCCCAGCTGCTGCCCTCCCCCCACCAATCCTAAAAACGCCTCCCACCACGATATGTTCTACCAATGCTGCAGTTTATTGCACACGTGTGTGTTTCTGATCAGACTCTGTAAATCAGCGTGCTCCTTGCGTCTTGTTTGCCTGTGCATGTGTGCCCTCCGCCCAGCCCAAAAGGTTTTCAATCATGGCTTTTATTGCTTTTCTTTTTTCTCCCCCTGTGTTTCTTTGCCTCCATTTTGCCATGGAAACCCAGCATGCATTGTAACGCCTTTGTGAGTGTGCGTTCTTTCAGCTTTTTTCTACACGCTGGTGGCTGGTTGCCACCGGCAGGCCGTGGGCAGCAGCCAAGCCTCTCAAGGCCGTGCACCGCTCAGGTGGGTGCTGCAGCGAGCGTTGTTAGTTACGAGACATCGGTGGTACTGATCTGAAACGTCCACAAAGCACTTTAAACACACTCCAATACAAGTCTGCTTTAGGGCTCCGTGGTAAGGTTAGAAATTTTTACTGAGCCTCGATTTAAAAGACGAGCCACCCGCTTACTTTTATGTTCTTTTTTTACAGAGACGGAAAAATCAAGCTGCAGTTTCTGGAATTGCTCAACAGTCTCTGAACTCACAGCAAGAATAGGAACGTTATTATGTGTCAGTTATGAGGTGTTTGACTGTGTTTGTGTTTTGGGGGGTGCAGGGTGGTTAGTCAAAGGTTAAATGTGGTTATTGACGCAATTTTGTAGATGCTGGCTGAGCTAATGAGTTGTGTGTGAGCTGTGTTTTTGTTGTAACTTGAAAAGCAGTGCAACAGACCGGCAGACAAGCGGAACATGTAAATTCTTCTTCCGGTATTTTAGGCTCGTTTTAAACAAATATTATTTTGCCAGAGATGACAGGAAAAGGAGGGCAGACGTAGACAGGAAACGATGGATGGGAATCTTTCAACAGTGTGAAACAACCTGAAAGAAACGGTGCAGACAAAAGCAGAAGAACAACAAAGCCGCCTCCCCCAACAAAAAAGTTAAAGTTTATATCCTCGCGGAAATCACATTTTTTTATCTTGCTGTTCATTCTAACAATAAGCTGTGATCTGTTGAAGTTCACAAATGAAAAGCACATAAACAGCTTCTAATAGATGTCATAAGATTTCCCCCCAAAAAAGCAGAATCTTTGCCACCTGGAATATTTTCAATATCAAAAAGAGACCATGTGCAATACTCAAATTCCAAAAGTATTGGCTATAAAAGCTGAAAGGTATAGATTTAATTACGAAATGGAACAACCTGGCAGATCTTCACAACTTTAAAGCCACATAAGGAGAAATAAAAGGAGAAAACTGACCTTTCCTTTATTATGTGCTTTCAGTGAAAGAAATAAGGATATATGGTATTTCTGTTTGTCTGGTGCTAATATGAAGCTTAAACAGTCAAAGTTGATTCAGTGAAGTGAATATTTACTGCACAAAGGTGCAGGATGAAACCAATAAGCTGTCTTATTAAAGGAGAATGAGAGAAAGGAGCTGAAAACGAGCAGAACTGGAAGGAGAACTGTGCGTTTTCTCTCACCTACATTAAACTGCTTTAGGTTTGAGTCATGTCCACAAGTTTTACAAAGAGGAGGGACGACCACAGGAAGCTAAAAGCTGTTTAAATGTTGATTTGAAGCATACTGTCTTTGCCAGCAGAGCTCTTTGCAATCAAATATTTAAACCTGTGAGTGTAGAAGTCCTTAGCCCGACCCTGTGCTTTTAGGATATGTGATCTAAGAGAAATCAGAAACAGTTGTTCCTCACTAAAATGAGAAAGATGTTTTTCTCTCTCCAGAACACTGAGGCTGTGATAGGTCCTGTGATTTTGAAGCACACTGTGGAAAAACTGTGTGGAGACCCTTCGTTATGCACAGATAATAGTAAAACGTACAATTGTGGCACATCTGACGCATTAAAAGCATCATATTTAAATAAATAAGAAGTATATAAATAAAGTGAGGAGCATACATCAGCAATTTTAGAAGCAGTGAAAGACAAACATTTTCATCAGTGACCCTCTTTCTGCCTCAGTTTTCAGACTACGTTCGGATCTTTAAAGGCACTACATGCTGGTACGTCCTCCCGTCACTGAAAACCAGCTTTGCTCATATGGTCGCTCCAACCTCCTTCATTACTGCGTGTTACTAATTAGGCGTCTGTGGAGTTAGATAGTGGATAATCTTTTGTAACAGACCCGCCTTAGGGATGAACATAAAACATTCAAATGTCACAAGACATAAAAGTTTTGATTATATTAAATAGTTTTTGGCAGTTTTTAAAGTGTTTCAGCTGAATTATTTGTTCCCCCCTTAAAATTTCACCTCACACTTGAAATTTTGTAAATTTTAAAGGTGAAACCAAAAACTAAATCTGATACAAATATCTGAGGGTCACTTCATGCTCCTGTACCACAAGACCTTTGTTACCTGTGGTAACTCCACAGGTTGTGGTCAAAGCTGGATCCGGTGAAAATGTTGACGTAACACTGAAAATACGTCAGTATCGCCCCCCCCCCCCCCCCCGCCTCTCTTACACATAAACACACACGCACGCGCTTTTGTCCCCCATGTTTTTGTCTCCGTTTGCGTCACTCGTCCCCTTTAAAGAAAAACCTAAGTATGACTCGAATGGCGGTTTTAGAGAACTGCTGCTCATTCAAGCAACAAGTGCATTCAAACTAAACATGCACCTGGAGATCTGCTGCGCATGTGTTCAGGGATTTTTTAACTTGTTTTTATCAGCAGGAGAGAGCATGAGCTTTTATTTGCCTTTATTTACACGCGTTAGAGTCGCTTGTTTTTCCCGTGAGGGGGATGGTAGATGATTTAGCAACTATAGGCATAAAAATCACACAAATATAACTTCACTCACTGTAAACAAGTGAATGCTGTGCTCAGATCATATGCTGTATCATAAAATAGGTACTGATTTCAGTGATACTGCATATGCACTTTTAAGACTGCTTAAACTCTCCTATAATAACAAGCCCGACTGTTAAAGCTCATCTGTAGACAATATTGGGATACAAGTATTTAAAAGCTTTTTTCCTAATTCTCTTCCAACTCTGCGTCAGAGATGGGAATAAAGAGAGGGACACTCAGCAGCTGCAGCATACAGATGCAGAGCCATGATGTAAGATTTTCCACAGCCAGTGTCTGACTTCTGCAGGTACGGACCATAAAGGGCAGATATCAGCTGTTTATTCACCTGAAATGAGGGGAATTCTTAAAAGAAAGAAAATGTAAATGAAGTTTCAGCTTCAGACGAGTTGGACTTTGAAGTAGCTTTCACATCTGGCCACAAGATGGAGTTAGATCTCCTTAAAAGCCAAGTCTGGAGCCATGTGGACGCCCTGAAGTAACATCAAACCCCGAATCGGTTCTTTGTTTCGCTCATAAATGTTGTTGGCTGTGCGTGTTTAGGTTCAGAGAAGGAATGTTTGAAGATTTAAACATCATCAGACTTGTTCTGAGTCTCGCCGTTGGTGCTGCTCTGCTGGATTCACACGCTCTGGTCTTTGTTGCTCCACCTTGCTGAAAATGCGTTCCTGTTCCTTTAAGGAATTCACGGCTGTGACGTTGCTTATATTCCATATTCAGAGAAAGTCCAGCGGCGGAGTGTGGAATCTCCTCCTGTGAGTGCACTTCTCCTCTGTGGTGCTGAGCAAGAAGCAGGTAAGATCTTATTCTCATCATTACTCCTCAGACTTACTGTTAACTTCCAGCAAAAAACAAAACCAAAGACGTCTCCTGGAATTAACAGCAGCAATGTAGACATGTGCTTCTCAATTTCATTTTGACCATGTGAGAAAGTTTCCTATTGATGTATTTTAACGCAAGAGCTTCAGTTAATCATGAAAACCCTATCAACGGTGTGGTGTTTTATTATTTATTAGAGCTGATGCGAATAAATAGTTGAAACAATATAAAATATAATGAAATACTTTGTTAACTCGGTGGAAACTGACAGGGGGCTTCTTTAAAAAGTGCACGTCTGGATTTTTCTTAAATAATTTTGAAACTGTGCTGGAGTGTCTGTGTGTGCTCTTTTACGCCTGCTCCTGTGTACAAACCCAGCAGGAAATACATGAGCAGTGAACATCATCTCTTTCTCATAAGGCTAAATGTAGAGACAGGGTCGAGCAATCAACCGTGGGCTTTTTTACCCACTCTTCTTTTTTTACACTGTCCAACCAACAGGAACAAAGAGATGCAAGTCTTGCTTCTATTTCTTCACAGGCCTTGTAGAAATAGTAAAGGGGAGGTTGGGGGGGCTCTTTTATTAGCATCGAGAGCATCTGAAAAAGTTAAAATTGTCTCACAAACGGTCAGATAAAATGTGACACAATGAATGTAAGAAACAAACCCGCCTTTTCTCTATCTTTATTGGCAGACCTGGTTTTAAAGCGCCAAAGGGGAGAATCTGGTTAGACTCTCATTAACCGAATACTGTAAATCCCCCCCCTCACAGAACGTTTTCCTTCATCATGAGCACAGAAAAGCATCCTGAATTCACATCCTCAGAGGCAGACGGGATGGGTGAGTATAGGCATTCCTTGTCTTTAATGTGAAACTTTCGATGATGAGGATGCACGCATTCCTCCACAGCGGCCACCATCCTGGCTGAAGTCGTGCCTAAAAACTCCACCACGTACGTGGAGGGATTTGTGCACGCTGCAGCTGAAAGCAGGTCATAGTGTCGGGGTCATGAGCAAGACTTCCTGCATATTTACTGTTAATCTGGAGTTTTAATGTTCATTTGTTGCTACGGAAAACACTTTTTTAATTAAGAAGAAAAGCGTCGCTCAGTTTTAACACATCCACTCAACATGTTACTTTCTCAGATGTTGCAGATGTGAAGTCGCAGGAGGAGGAAGAAGAGAAGGAGGACAGCTCATTTAGTGAAAATGGAATTCAGTCCGCTGAAGGTGTCGCAGATCCACGTATGTGTACCCACACACACACTCACACTCTCAAACACACACAAATATATATATATATATATATGTATATATGTGTGTGTGTGTGGCATTGGTGCTACAGCTGTTCTTTACATGTCTTTTGTTGGGTTTTTTGCCTGTTTCAGGAAAAAAATTGAGGAATGGTGCTACAATACTTTCATACAATGAAATAGATTATACTGGTTGAGGACAGGAAATACAGGAAACCATTTAGAGTGGCAGAAAAAGTAGAGGAGGGGGATTAAAATGTGAAAGGTCACCTGTAACCAGAGCATTTGGCCAAATCGAGCCAAATCCGGCCCTTTGCAAATCTTAATCAGGCCGTATCTTATTTTATGTTCCTGATCATTTTTTATCCACCTATTTGTAGCTGTGGCCATGCACCTCCACTGCACCTGCGAGCTAACAGGCTAGCTATCGCCGAAAGCAACAAACGGCATAATTTGCAGCTTAATTTTGTCGTTTGAATCAGCAAACCAGCAGGCATTTGGAGTGAAAGACAGGGAACTGCTGCTTCGCTGAGCTCACAAGAGGAGCGCAGCTGCAAGCGCAAAATGTTTTATCAAACCCGCTCGTAAAATGATGGAAACGTGAAGACGAGTTTCATTTTTATGCGCAGCCAGTTTCGTGGCAGGTGACTGGAATGTGTGTAACAGGTGAAACAGCAAAGATCTTTAACTGTGTTTTAAATGAAACTTCCCACGCGACCTTTCAGTTGTGACGCTCGTCTCTGCAAAAACTTGCACAAAAAAAGCAGATTTGTTATTTTGCTTTTACATCAGAGGTTTCTGGGTTTAATTAGCTAGTGTTCGTGCCGGTAGCTGTCAAATTTATGCATAAATGCTTATCTGAATACTATAAAGCCAAATAAATATTGTTGTGTACTAGCTGAGGGCTTTCTGTGGACCAAATCATTGTGAGAAGAGCTCGGCAACAAGCTGTGTCTGGTATTTGCATGTCTCTCATTTTCCAGGGTTTGACATGAACTACATCAAGGTTGCACGTGACGAAGAGGTGCTTGATTGATTTGATAGGTCATCTAGCTGATTAAAGTTTCATTGACCGCGTGCCAATATAGAAAGTAAGAGAGCGGGGCCTGCAAATATGCATTCATACTGTATCTGATCAGTGGATGGTGGTTTATGTTCGGAAACGTTGTTTTTCACCAGTTAGTGAGGTGACATTTCTTGACACCAATGGTATATGGGTGCATGATGCCTCAGTGGTTAGCACCATCACCTCACAAGAACAGTGGGTTCAGACTTGTGAGGCTGTAGCTATGTGGAGTTTGCGTGTTCTCCCAGAGCTCCGGTCAATAAATGAGTGTTGATGAGTGTCCGAAGTCTTTCTGTTCCTATTGGGCAGCAGTTAATATGACACCAACCAGAGAAGTAATTGGATGAAATGGAAACATCCATCCTGGATTCTTCCTAAAATGCAGTCAGAATGCAGAAAAGGAGAGAAAGAGATGATGAAACCTTCGAGCAAAAGCTCAATCTGCCTGTGGTGTGGATGGTTCAGACAGCCCAGTATGACAGGAGCCCTCCAGAGACCCTTCCTGTTATAGCTGACCCAAAGCTTGGCCTGGCTCATCAGACCTGTTCTTACGAGACTACTGGGTCTGTTTTTATTGGGCAGGTTTAGACCCCAAACAAAGCAGTGATGCAAGAAGTAAAAACAGATTCAGCAGAACGCCTGTGAAAGAGAGGCATCGAGCCTTTGCTTTGTCTATTTAGCTGTAACATCAAAACAACATTCACTGCAAAGTCGGTTATATAGACCAACACCTCAGCGTGTTAGACATGGTAGGACTTATTAGTCTGCGATA
Organism: Astatotilapia calliptera; assembly: GCF_964374335.1. Classification (NCBI taxonomy): domain Eukaryota; kingdom Metazoa; phylum Chordata; class Actinopteri; order Cichliformes; family Cichlidae; genus Astatotilapia; species Astatotilapia calliptera. The sequence goes on from NC_137427.1 coordinate 3,813,346, forward strand.
ATGTCTACAACATATATGATGAAACTGCACAGAAACGTCCCTGGGTCCGAGTCCTGTTCCTGCTGCATCACAGTGTTACAGGAAAACTTGAGGGCTGCACCAAAAACCAAAGGTTTGCACTCTGAGTCTGGAAGTAGATGAAGTCATTTCACAGAAGCCTAAATCTGTCCTCATCTCCAACATTTGGTGTCATTAAACTCAGTCTGAGACGTCTAAAATCAGACCTTTTTAACTCCTTGTACATGGTGAACATTGGTCACAGGAACACTGATGAGAACCAGCAGGGACTCTGTCTCCATTTTCTCAGCCAGTGTCGTGTCCACACTCTGCAGTCTCTTCTCTCTTTCTTTTTTCTGGTCACAGCAGAGTGACCAGAAAAGCTCCTTCTGTTTCTGCATCATTACTCAAACCTTGTTCTTCTTGTAAATTTCTACTAGGAGCCCGATGACAGATAATACAGAATTAAATTTAGTTTTAATCTTTCATGTAGAGACCCTTTGATTAAAACTGACTGAACACACACTGTATGTAGGTATGAGAGGCTGTCTCCAGCGTGTGGTAGACATGGTCTGGTTTTAGTTCTCACTGCACGTTCGTGTTTCTGTGATAAAAGCTGCATTTTAAAAGCTCTCTTCTTGTCATCAAGCGGGCAGAAACTGTGACAACTCTGTTTCACACGATATTTTTAATGTTGAATTGTTTTGACTTTGTCATTCAGCCCTAACTCTCTAATTTCTCACTTAAAAAAAAAAAGAACATGGTGTTACAGACAGCTCTCCTCTTTATTTCTGACTGCCACCCATCTATCTACCCCACTGGGTGCACTTCCTAAAGCCCTGCTCTGCGTCTAATGCGCAGCCTGCGGTTCACTGCTTTGAGACACTGGACTCTATATCGGGCCTCTCGGAGCTCTGTGTGTGCAAAGTTTCCATAGCACCTCTGAGCGCTTTCCACAATACAAGGCGCTGCTCTTCAGCTCATCATCAGTCACCGCCAAGACCACAGTGTGGTTTTTGGATGGAACTGAATAAGCTGGGGGGCTGGTTAACGCTTGCAAGAGGCTAGGTGAGAGGTCCTGTACATTGGGCCTTAGGACTCTGCGTGTAGGCAGATGTGGTGTTAATAAATGAAATTGCTAAATCCTGCATGGAGAAGTAGTTTGAGCTGAGCGTGTGGTTGAGAAACCAGAAAAAAAAAACCAAAAGCGGGAAAATCTTGCTTGTATAGGTGATGTAATTGGTGCTCGGCTGGCTGAGGGGACACCGAGAGGACTTTAGGTGCACTTTAACACCTTTTAACCCTTAAATTTGGATGCTTTTAAGCCTTTGTGACCAACGTGATGAACAGTCAGTCTGAAATGACTCTTCAAAGGCAGATGAGGAATTAGTGTTGTCTGTCTGAGGCGCCGGCTCACTCACTCTCTCTCTCTCCTGCCCTGGTTCTAGCCGCTGTGTAGAGGAAATGCCTTTGCCTTATCTCAAGCACACATCTTCTGAATCTCTCTGTGACACTATGCATCGGCCCAAATTAGGCTACCCACACTTTGGAGATGTGCTAGTACTAATATCTTGCTATCGACCTTAAATACAAATGTGGAAGTAAAGACGTGACTGTGTTCCACATTCTGCTCACAGCTTATCTAGCTCCTTTGTTGGAAAATGCTCTACACATTCCTGTGAAATGTCTCTCCAAATGCATATTTTGGTTGTCCCCTCCTTCCACTTTGCTCAGGTGTGATAAAGTCCGAGGCTGAGGAGATGGAAGATAACGAGCAGCTTCTCAAGGCTGAAAAAGACCAAGAGATTGTGCCTAAAGAGGAAGCAGAGGGAGGCAGTGAGGACGGGATGGAGGAAGGTTTTGATGGGGAGAGGACAGAGGAAGAGAATGATGAGGAGAGGGACATGGAAGGGGATGAAGAGGGAGATGGCCTGAGTGAGCCGCAGGACCTGTCGCTGGTGGACTACTCGCGTTACAACAGCGCGGCCCTCCCCGACGCCAGCGCAGCGGCGTCTGCCGCCAACGCGGAAGGCGCTTACGCACCTGGAGCCGGGCCGCCTCGCATCCAACCGACAGGCAAGCTCAGCTGTGACATCTGCGGCTTGTCCTGCATCAGCATTAACGTACTGCTGGTGCACAAGCGCAGCCACACGGGTAAGCAGAGGGACGCTGACCTCAAAGATCGCAGTTGTGCAATCGCCGCGCTGTTGATGGCCCTGAGGTCTCCTTTTATTGACTCTGTCAAAGCGATTAGGAACACACAATCGTGTGCTAACTGACAGATTGTGAAATAGCCTCTATTGTTGTTCATATATTCCACGCATGCACTAACTGTGTGATTTGATCGCAGCAGCAGATAGGTCAGCACATCAGACTGCAGCTGCAGTTATCGTTCTGCCCTAAAATCCTGAAATGAATGACAGATTTTCTGAAGTGATGACCTAACCAGCGTGCTCAGAGCCGAGTTATAGTATGGAAAATAATACTCATCCCACTCATGGGATTACTCTGTCAGCTTATCCATAGAACTGATATATCGAGTTATCGGCGGCGCACAAAAAATATCAAAAACGTGAAAGAAGGTCAGAAATTCTCATGTTGCTACATTTTAAATGTCTTCAAAATGAGTCACGAAGATTATTTTTGTCCCGTCTTCCATCAGTCTGACTAACAAAGCAGAGTTTAGCTTTAAGTCATCACAGACAATTATTATAATCCTGTGCTGTGAGATTATGTGATTTTAGGCTTCTGAAACTCTCAAATCTTAGTCAGAAGAATATTCTAGCAAAAAAAAATAGTGTTGGGTTTACGGTTATGATGGAGTAGATAGGGTACTTAAACATGAAAGCAAGCTATACTTATTTATATGGCACTTTTTACCCACAGATAAAAGAAGATAGATTAAGAACACACACAACTGCCCCAATAAAACAGAGTCTAGAGCAGTACATGGATTCAAAGGCGCAAATGTCCTTAGCTGGGGCAAGCACGTTACTTAAATGCTCAAGTGACTTTAGCTGACTTTTAAAAGAGATGACAGAATCGGAAAACCTCAGAGGTGAAGCAGAGCGTTCCACAGGTCGCCTGCTGTGGCCTCGAAAAGCTCGATCACCTCGTGTCCTTGGGCGGGGGCGTGGAACAAACTGTAATTTCAAGTTGTTGTTAGATCTCAGTGGGCGAGCTGAGGAGAGAAATTGAGGAAAATCCGCTAGACGCGAGGAAATCTGATGGTTAAGAAGTGAAGACGCTGAGGCGACCATACTCCCTGTAACAACCATGATCCACCGTCTGATGCAGTACTCGCTTACTTGAAAGGCTCGTGTGTCTCTGTGACATTTAATCGCGACTTTTGTTGTAAAACATACAAACATTAGAGCTGCATTTCACTGAGTAGAGCCGAGCAGTGCTAGTCTTCGTTTGGCACCCGTGAGGCTTTGTTTCTGACATGGGAAGTCATGCACAATCTGCTTGGCAATTGTGCGGTCTGAGTTGTCCGTGAGAACAGTCTTTTCTAGGTTTGGACGTTACTTTCTTCCCCTTTTAAAGATGGTGAATGATTCTGTGTTTTTTTGCAATTCATCGTAGGAACAAGAAAACAACTAAAGTCAAAAAAAATGGAAGCCAACAAATATCTGAGCTATTGCAAAATTTCCACCCAACAAGAACATAAGAATACCACAGTGGGGTTTTTTATTTTGCTTACAGGAGCCTCGCGGCAGGTGGTCGAAATCAGAATAAGTTGTGTGATTAAAGAAGCCGGTGTCGTGTGAGAATGTGCAGGATTGTTTCAAACGCTGTGTTTTTTCAGGCGAGAGGCCATTCCACTGCACTCAGTGTGGGGCCTCCTTCACCCAGAAGGGAAACCTGCTTCGCCACATCAAACTGCACTCCGGGGAGAAGCCTTTCAAATGCCCGATGTGCAGCTACGCCTGCCGGCGACGTGACGCTCTGAGCGGGCACCTGCGCACCCACTCTGGTACCAGGCAGCCACACACACACACACACACACACACACTCACACTGATAAGCTCTGATACTGTATGCACCTGCGTACAGTACCATGCTGGTTGGTTTTTTACTCCTTTTGAATCTGAGGTCTGCTGAGGCTACATGGCTTTTCCAGTAACACCTTGCCATGCATTCTCATATGGTTACACACATCACATATGATTAGCTTACTCATTCACCTCTGGAAACTTACTCATTCACTTTCAGTTCACGTGTTTCTCCTGCACGGCCTCCAATATGCACACCATCATCAGTTTTGTACGAAACCGCGTACTTAACGAAGTAATGCTTGCTTCATGCCGTTGATGTGTTTGAGTGTTTAACTGAAACCTCTGCCTCGCAGTAGAGAAGCCCTTCAAGTGCAACCATTGCAGTCGCAGCTACAAGCAGCGCAGCTCGCTGGAGGAGCACCGAGAGAGGTGCCATGTGTACATTCAGAGCAAAGGTCCCGCCGAGAGAGGTGAGCAGCGGTGCGCACACACTGTCTCACCACCACGCTTGTAAGAAGACTCCAACATGTCTCCGAGGGACACTCGGTTCACACATGCACATATAGGTGTTAAAGTTATGAAGAACGCATGCATTTCTGCAGCTCGTGCAGAAATGCACACGCTCGTGCAGGTGCACACTTAACAGATCCTGTTTTTATAGCCCCATTAAAAATAACAAGCTTATGGCTACTACCCCGCACTTACAGCTAAACGGGTTATGGCTGCTGTGGCGTACAGGCTCAGCGTGCAGAAGACCGCTTCTCATCTCTCTGCCATCAAAGGGGAAGCTAAATAATGTAGGGCAAATGCTTCAGCCCAGCCACCCGACACAAGCAGGAACACAAACGCACACCACCTTACCTCCCCCTTCCCTCCAAATAAAAAAACAGAAAAGCCTTTATGTACTCAGAGGACAACAGCATGGTTGCAACACACAGACAATGCTCTGTTTCTGTGGTCACCAAATGTCGTAAGTTTATGCCTGATAGTGCCGTAGTGGTGAGGAAGTACATCCTCATCCTGTGGTCTCCTCTCCTGTGCTGGTGAAGTAAAAAAGCAACCAGGAAGTGAGGTCAAAGGAGCGTCTGCTCTCAAATTAATATCTCGTTCCTCCCGGTGTAACTGCGCTTCTGCGCAGCTGCTGTGTTTTTTGAGTTTCTTCCTTTTTTTAAAAAAAACTCTGTGACTTCAAAGGCTGATGGACAGCTGTGCACTCATGACACTGCCTGATCAAAAAGAGAGTCTTCATTTCCTTATCTCTCTCTCTTTCTCTCTCTGTGCTCTTCTGCTGCCAAGCAGAGGACAGTCACACATCCAGGACTCAGATGGGTACTGAGCGTGCGCTGCTGCTCGACAGGCTCGCCAGCAACGTAGCCAAGCGGAAGAGTTCAATGCCACAGAAGTTTACAGGTAAGGGTATAAACACCTCAGGCCGATGAAAGCGCTCAGATTTCTCTTTAAAAATATGCTTTTATATCTTTAAGGAATATTTAGTGGCTCCAGCTTTTATACGTATCGTTTGTCATTTTGCCTTTTGCTGCGCTTTTATGCTGCACAATGCAGAATTTGAAGTTGTCTGTCTGAGCTACTTGTTTGTCTGTCTGTCTATGCTGGCCTTCATCTGTCGCCAAAGGGGGTTTCAGGGCAGACCACCTGCCTCATACCTGCACACACCACAGAGTGGTCCCCACTGCTCCAAATTCTCTGCAGGAATTGTGTCATCGGTGGGTATTGGTAATTATTGCACGGTTAATAAAATAGTGTCATGCACATGAAACCTCTGAGTTCCATTACTAACCGCTTGTGTTTTGATTCGATCTGAGATAATTTGAGCTGGTAATTATCAGAAGTATCAGTTTCGGTAAATGGCTGACTTGCCACAGTGATTTCCCAAACTTTATGGGCGTATATATACACACACATGCACAATGATTTTCAATAGCTTGCTCTCACCTTTCTGGTTAAGACTAACACTGAGTTGTAGTTTCGCAATCGAGCTTCGAGCTGCTCGCAAAAAGCATGAGTGTTTTGGCAATTAAAAAAAAAAACCCTCCTACATCTCCATCAGGTTTACAAATGAAGTGAGATCTTTCAATATGACAACCACAGGAGGAAAAAGAGAAGTAACCACAGAGAGCAAACAAGGCGCGAGGCGAGAAACGTGAGCAGGTGTCTCTCTGTCATTACACCAGCTGCACTACAGAGGCCTTCATCTGCGTCGTATGCTTCCTCCCTGTCCCTAACTGCTGCCTCGGGATGCTGCCAGGCTTTAAAGCTGCTTTAGTCCCGTCGACCTGGCGCTTTCCAGGTTTTTGCTTTTTCCCGCCCTCGGACTGCACGGCGGAGTGAGAAACCCAGCAAGGGTCTAAATCTTTTCCATCTGTTTTAACTGCTTCTTGCTTCCTGTGTTGTTTCTCTGCCCGTGCTGCTGGATGAGGTTTGCAAAGTCTCCTCGTGCTGAGCTCTTTCTTGTCGTCTAGGCGACAACGGCGTGTGCCTGGACCTGAGCTTTAACAGGGATCTGGTCCACCGAACTGATGTCAAGGATTCTCCGTCGGACTCCCCGGGGCCAGACGCCCATCACCAGCAACAACCGATCCACCCAGGCCCCAATGGTGACCAACCGCCTTCCCACAGGCCCTACCCCATCTCGTTAGCCCGTGGCGACATCACTCCCATGGGCCTCACCAATGGCCACAAGATGGCCATGCCGCTCCTGGGAATCCCTCACGCCTCCCAGCCTCCCCTTGGCATGGACTCTTACCACAATGACAACACCCAGATATCCCAGCCTGTCATGTACAGCTTAGGCCACCTGCTTGGGGGGCTGAATTCCCAGAACGGCATGCCTCACCCACACGCCCAGCCCATCCCCCTGTCGCCTCTTGAGGCTTTGCGAGTGATGCGAGCTGACGGGGAGACCGTGCCCGGGGCCGTGTACCCCTGTGGCCACTGCAGGGTGATCTTCCTGGACTATGTCATGTTCACCATCCACATGGGGTGCCACGGCTTCCGCGATCCGCTCGAGTGTAACGTGTGTGGCCACCGCAGTCGGGACCGTTACGAGTTTTCTTCCCACATAGCCCGTGGCGAGCACCGCCTAGAGTTGAAGTAGACTGCAGGCACAACACCAGCACTGCATGAGAAAAACAGCAGATTAACTCATATAAGTAGTGTCAGAAATGAATTCATGAAGTAGCTATCACTTTCTGCCTGTGTGTGTGTGTGTGTGTGTGTGTGTGTGTGTGTGTGTGTGTGTGTGTGTGTGTGTGTGGGTGTGTGTGTTGGAGAGGGAGACGTTATACGAGTGTAACGGGTTTCAGGGTGTTTTTAGTCATACTGTAGTCATCTGAAAAGATGGCCTGTAAAATGTTAATGCAGGAGCACTTCTACCTCCTTTTTCATGCATATATTTGTACTCAATGGTCCCTGCTGTAGCCGCTGTGTATATCCTAATCCTCAGTTCCATATGTTAATTCAAATGTTCCAAAAATATGAGCACTTATTACATTTATTGTGTAAATGCTTTTGTTTTTTATCAGTGTAAAGATGTAAGTAATAAAAGACAGCTCTTCCTTCGTCACACACAAGCTGCACCACGCCGAAAGACTTTTAGCTTCTCTGACAAACACTTGGCAATTCAAGACTGCAGAAAAAAAAATCCTATTATCTCGAAGGTCACATGTCTCTTTTTTTCTCAGCTGTGGTTTTCTGAGTGTAGTTCACGGCTTCAAAGGACACATCACTCTGCTTCTCACTCCAGATATTGTACTCATTTAGCGCTCCCCACAAGTTGCTTCACAGTTTTTCACAAGACTTTTAGTCACACAAAACACACAGTGTTCAATTACATTTCTCACTTCTGTTTGATTTATACAGCACCGGTTCCCTTCACACTGTGCAGAAAAGGCCGTACAGTGAGACAGAGGTTCCATCATTACATTTAACCCTTGAAAGTACAAAACTGCACTACATGTATGGAGGACAGAGGTAAAGGAGATCGAACAAGGTGGATAAAAATTCAGTATAAAGTCAAGCTAAAGGCCTCAAAATGCGTATGGCAGCAGATGAAATCTTCTAGGTTCCATTAAATCAGGAGGGAAAAAGAGACTGATCACTTTGTTCCATGCAGTACGTGTTGACAGATTCTGAAAATGATGAAATGTATGGCTGGCTGAAGCTGCCAAAGTTAAAATAAATACATATGTAAGTAAATGGCTCAATTAATGTGGTGAATGTGTTGAAAATAAATGTAGGCCTTTCTTATTTTGGGGACTGCACAACACAACCCAATATTTCTATTTTAATTTGCTTCTGAATGTTTTTTTTAATATAATTTCTAAAAGTATTTCTGTATATTTTCTTTCGCCTTCCTGTTTATGTCCTCATTTATTTCTATATTTTCTTTCACGATGGATGCCAGAGCTACACCAGAGTCTGCAGTTAGGAACAGCTAGAGAACTGACGGTCTGAGCTAATCCAGCTCCTTGTATTGTTTAGGATCATTTGGGAAGTAAACCCTTTGCTCATTTCACTAAATGTATTAAAGAGATTCTGGTGCATTGATGCAGAATCAGCCACGATCAAAACATAGCGTAAAGAAGCAAACATGACATCAGGACTTTTAAGCAAATGTAGATGTTCGCTTAAAAAAAACACCTACAAATGCATCAAAGCCGCCCTTTTGCTCGTCTCCTCTAACTGAAGTTTTGACGCCGTTTGTAATTATTTTGTTAATTATCTTTGATTTTGGCAGTTTTGGCCCTCCATCCATGGATGGAGGGGAGATGGTGGTGTTTGTAACGGGATCATCGCAGGATTTAATCTGACTCCATCTTGAGAAAATACAAAAACGAGTCACATGTCTCTTCACATATATGTCGTCTATGTGGCGAATGTGTCATACGTGGTCTTCTGTGCGTGTAGCTTCTATGTGAAAGTGGTTTTGTTGGACAGAGGGTGAAGGGGATTTCAAGCAAAGTGAACAATAGTTTAATTTTACATTTTTTGGGCCAGAAAAGAATGAGAGAATATGCAAATTAAAAAAAAATCCCACTTCCCACTTATATTTCACTTCACCCACAGCAAGGAGAGAAATCAATTACGTGTGCCAGTAAAGCTCCCTGATATGGGATCTCAAAGGTGCAACAAATGTATGTGAAATTTGTGGGAATTTCTTTGTGACAAACTTCAGGAGCCTCCTCTGACAGCTAAATCTGTCTTTCCTGTTTGTATTGGGGAAGTTTTGGTGAGCACACAAAATGAGTTCTGACTAGCTAACTTAATATATGAGTGCAGGAGGGGCTGTGTGTGTGTCTGTGTGCGCGCGCGCAAATGTGGATGCACTTCGCCCCCACATGTTACTGCAGGAACTCGGCTACGCCTTGCTGCCTTCAGATCAGCAGAGGGTGTTAGCTTCATCCAGCTGCCACCTCGCTATCTGTCCTCTCCATCAGCGCCAGTTCCCTTTTCTCTCTTTGGGTTTGAAGAGAAATGACACTTGTGAGACAAACTGTCATCACAGCTTTGTGTCCATATGTCAGTATAAAAAGCCCAGTCATCCATTTCAAAAGTACAACTGCGCTGGTTCTCTTTTTCCTATTATAAGACACTGAGTTAACAGCATATGTCTTCCGAGTTATTTGATGGTGTTGAGTAAGATTGTGGCTGAAAGACATGTCAGATTATGGCAATCTAGGAAGATATGAATGTTTTCTGAAAAATCATGTCTGAGCTAAAATGAAACGTGGGAAAACGGGAATAGGGCTTATGTCGAGATAGCTTCTACCCGTGTGTGTGTGTGTGTGTGTGTGTGTGTGTGTGTGTGTGTGTGTGTGTGTGTGTGTGAGGTCCCCTTTTCACCTTAAAGACAGAATTACTCAACCAGACGAGATAGGAGTCATAAAGCATCCATGACGCAAGACCAGTCAAAATGAGATGTTTTTGGTGACATCTGCTGACTGAATTACAGGAGTTAGTGTAAGTGGAAAGACAGCCAGTAAAGTTTGAGTCATTAAACCTCAGGGCGCTTCAGATGGACAAACTGGATTCAAATTTAAATTTCACATGTTTAGTACTTTTCAGTTTTGCTCCCATAGATCGGGGGCGTCATGCGTCTCGTTTTAGCTCATGGACCACAAAACAGCCCAATTTGATCTCAACTGGGTTAGACCGCAAAAGCTATTACATAACAACCTGCATGGAAAAAACCCACCCGTCTTTATTCTTTCTTTGAATAAAGTCTCCTGAGTCATCCATTCACAACAGCATTATGAACACACAGCACGAATCTTTAAAAAATGTGATTTCAGCTACACTCTTCAGTTTTTCCACAAATGGTGAGACTGCTGCCATTTTCAATTCACTGATATCGATGGATCTCTAAGGGAAACCCGGAAAACACATAGAGATTTCTTAAATAGAAAATAAAGTTAGGGAAGCAAGGCTGAGATGAATATATTGGATGAAGGATGTTGAAGTAGAAGCTGTCAGGCAGGAGGAAAAAAAGACCTCAGAGAAGATGTATGTAGGACATGTGAAGGGTTGGTATGACAGAAGAGGATGCTGGGAATAGATGATATATATGGTGACCTCTAATGAGCTCCGCCGAAGGAAAAAGTGTTTTATGTCTTTGTGATTCAAACTATTTTTTCTGAATCCAGGGTGTCACACTCATAAACAGCCCAGTTAGAGCTTGTAAAAGTTTCAAATACGCCTCCTCTTCTTCTTTCAGCTCCAATCCTACATATCAGGACGTAAAACTAATCTCATCCTTAGCATGTCTTAAAATTAGATAAATATCATTTCTGATAAAGAACAACACATGACATTTCTGTGGAAACTAAGAATAGCACCCAGGTGCTTGTATGAACACCTGTGTTAAAGCAGATGTTTTAGATCATTCAGCCGTGTGTTAATTCAGTGCCAAAGAGGACAAACATCAGCAATGATCCATCAGTCTGGGAAGAGTTCGAAGACCATCTCCAAATAAATTGAAATCCATCGTTCTAGAGTGAGAAACATTATTCGCAGATGACACCTGCCAGTCTTCCCAGTCTACATAATTCAATTTATAACTAAAATTCAGAGAGCTGTGTGTAATAATACCATGTAATAATATGCTGTGCTGCTGTTCATCTGAGGGGTTTTTTATGTGTTGATATGTAAAACCTTGGAAATGAGGGTGTTAGCCCTCACACATCGCTGATGGTTCACACTGGTGGTTTGAAGGTGAGGTTTGTGCAAATCCCGTTTGTATGCTGCCTGTTTTTAAATCTTTATGATTTCGTTGATGCACTAAACTGATAATGAACAAAGAAATGGAAAAATATTTGAAAGAAGCTGTTTGAAGTCAGAGAGAGAACGTATGAAAAGCAGGGTCGGTACCAATAACAGAAAGTAGATGCTTATCTGTCAAAGTGTTAAACTTGTGTAATAGTTGTGATGAGCTACAAACTGAGATGTGATTAGCGTTGTTTATGAAACATTTGGGTTTGTGTTTCTCTCTCTGTCTTTTTTTATTTTATTTCTATGTAATCAGGTTTATTTAGTAATTAAATTGTCATTACTGTCATTATCCATTATTGTTATTATTTATTTATGTATTTATTTTGGTACTCATTTTTAGTAAATAATAATTTTTAAAAAAGCAAATGAGCAAAAATAAAACGTTGTCATTACATTATGAATTTCAAATGGTACATTTATTTACTGAGCTCCTGTTTGTATTATACTTGACTTTTTACTTTGTCTTCTGTTTTGTTATATGTAGGTTTGCGCTTATTGAGCTCCCCTTTTTTTAATGAAAGTTTATATTTTATTCTATTTAATTGAGCTCCTTTCTTTTGCGTGTTTTTTCCCATTATGACCATTTTTGTCTTTTAATATTTTATGATATTGTGTTGACCTGTTTTGGCCGCTGTCACACGGGAATCTCGCATCTTTTGTTATCTTATTATTAATGTTTCATTATTTATTTTAGGTCCGGACGCCGGATGGTGAAATAGCTTGTAATTCCTGCTGTTAGCCACCCCCAAGATGTCCTGCAGATGGCGCTGTTGAGACGCGGTTGATGCCGGGCGCATACAGCGGTTTGGGCCGACGTGATGCGCGGGGTTCGTGTAAAGAACACAGTGGACCGGGGCAGGAGGCCGTGCGGGCGTCTGCTCCCCGGGTTCGTGGAAATCGAGTCGTCACTGCCTGAAAACACGCGCTGAAAAGGCGCTTCCTGCTCAACAATAACTTGCTACCTTTGCTGTGACTTTTACTCCGGCGAAGATCTGAGCATGCGCACTTATGTATGGGACGGGGAGGACATCACGGAAAATCTACTAGAAGCACCACAAACGCAGAGATTTCGGCTCTCCGCTGCACTAAAACTGCACGACGTGGGCGGCCCGTGACCATGCCTAGAGCGGCGTTAAGATGCGGGACGACCGCCTGACAGGCCTGGCCTGGGTCTGAGCCGTTGCCGGGAGGGGAAATCTATTTCTTCATATGGGAGCAGCATGCGGGAAATGGTCGGTGGTTGCTGCGTGTGTTCCGACGAGCGAGGCTGGGCTGAGAATCCGCTGGTGTACTGTGATGGACACGGCTGCAGCGTCGCCGTTCACCAAGGTAACATTAGCTGCTGTTAGCGTGTGATTCCCGGGCAGCCGGAGCGGCTCTAGCTTGCGGCCGGAGGCGTTGGTCCTCCCTGCCTACGTGCGTGTTCTGTGTTCGTGCGGGAGGGGCGGGTAGGTAAGCGTGCTGTTGTTGCTTCCTCTCCGCACACTTGATTGATCGCGCAGGGCCGAGCGGCGTGACACCGAGCCCGGATGGCGCCTCGAGGTCCGTGCGTCGCGGACCGTGCGGCACGCTGCGACGCGTTCGCGAGGCCGTGTTCGTTCGGACAGCAGCGCGTGTCCACTTGCTTTGTTGCATTCGAGCGATTTGAAGTGGGACCTCACGCAGGATGGCTACTCTGAGTGAGGATCAGCCCTCTGATCTCAGTGATGCTGTGACGGTGTTGGTGCACAAATGTGCCAAAAAGACAAAAAGAAATTTGTGCCCAAACTGAAAAAGTGCAGAAGATTCTGATCCAGAGAGGTGCTGATGCAGGAGGCTGATTTCAGGGCTGTCCCAGTCAAATTAAAGCTTTATGTCAAAGTGGAATGAAATAGGATTATAAGGTTAATCCGATCAGGATGACAGCAGCACCTCTCACCACTGACAGGGAGAGATGTTAAACTTAGAAAGAGAAAAGTTAAAACATAAAATCAGCTTGAAATCATTTTCTATTCATCTGTTAAAGCAGGATGGCTGTGCCAAGTGTCAAGTCAGTATTATCTTGAGTAGTATTCTTGGACAGGTACTGCCAGCTTTACTAGTATTTATTAAAGTATTTATAGAGCTTGGCAAGTCGTTTCAATCATAAAAAGTGAAATATTATTTCCAGAAAACGTGAAACTTTTAAACACTGTTAAAGGTACAAATTGTTGACCCTCGGGCTGTTCAACATCTGTCCTGTGAATGAATGAATGACTCATTAAATGTGCATGTTTTCATTTGTACCTGTAGTTTACATTAAAAGACAGGTGTGTTACCGTGGGTCGTGCCGGTCCAGTTTGACACTCCCGTGCTTGTGTGTTTGTCGCAGCATGCTACGGCATCGTGCAGGTGCCAACTGGCCCGTGGTTCTGTCGGAAGTGTGAGTCACAGGAGCGGGCGGCACGTGTGGTGAGTACGCCAACACGAATGACACAATTTATTCATTCATTCCTGCTTCACCTTCACCTACAAGCAGTCTGCCTCAGGTGTACTGAGCCAGCTTGTCCCATACTGATGCCCTAAAGCTGAGTTAAACGAATAAGCTGGATTCCTCTGTGTTTATGTGTGAAGCAGCCTCAGGCGTGATTTAAACATTGCTTTCCTACCTTTCTTAAGTAAAATCGAACATAAAAGAAATGTACACATTAACTGAAACTGTGTTTATTATTAAATAATAACTTTCAGTGAGGACTTTTTCTCCCTTCATGGTTTTTTTGGACTAGTCTGATTTTAGTCTATTCATTTCAATTCATTTTTTTTCATATAACATCAACTCACAACACTTCCCACAGCAAGGTTCTTTATACTACACGGTAACAACCGTATAATATAAGAGCGAAAACCCCACAGCTAACAGATGATCCCGTACGAGCAGCATTTGGCGACGGTGGGAAGGAAGAACTCCCTTTTGACAGGAACAGACCTCCAACAGAACCAGGCTCAGGGAGGGGCGGGGCCATCTGCCATGACCAGATGGGCTGGCGAGGGGAGAAAGAAGAAGATCGTAGAGGATAAAATAGAAACTGTCTTTGCATCTGCAAGAGTTAAAACGGATTTTAACTTTGATGTGTCACAATTATCAGCTGACTCTGGATTCTCCTGATTCTCCTTTTTACAGTCTGTGGACAGCAAGAGCTGTTTGATTCCTTCTTTACATATATATAGACACCAAATAAGGGCAGGGCTTGTTAAAAAAGTGAGCAAAATCATAGGACACGACAACATGTTACTCTTAATTTTTCAATTCAATTCAGTTTTATTTATATGGCGCAAATCACAACAGCGGTCGCCTCAAGGTGCTCAGTACTCAAAGGTAAAGACCCAACAATAAAGCCTTGAGCCCACCTATCAGCTGTCCTCCTCCTGTGTGTGGAGGTGGTTACAGCTCACGTGCACATGCGCTGCCTGCAGAGTGGAGCTGAGTAGCGACAGATGAAGTGAACTATAAATTAAAAAGCTTGATGACAACACATTTTATTACAAGAAGCGCAATAAAAGCCATAAACTGAGGCAGAGATATACAGAAAAGCTGATGTCATAGGCGCAAAATAAAGCCTCTGAACTGTTACTTCCTCTATATTATGTTAGCTTAGAACTGCATCGAATAGACTGACCCACTGTTTCCTGTATCTGCCCTAACGTTTGGAGTCATGGTCAGACAGATATCCACTCCAACAAGCTCCGCTCTCTCCCGTGTCTCCTCAGAGGTGTGAGCTGTGTCCCCACAAAGATGGCGCCCTCAAGAGGACAGACAGCGGAGGTAAATATCATCATGTTCCCGCTCACTCTTCCCGAGGGCATAACCGAGTGCGCATTTCCACTCGAGTCATTCCGAGTCTTGTCATATCGTTGATCCGCTGCCAATCTCTCCTCCAATCAGGCTGGGCCCACGTCGTGTGCGCACTCTACATCCCCGAGGTGCAGTTCGCCAACGTCCTCACCATGGAGCCTATCATCCTGCAGTATGTCCCACACGAGAGATACAACAAGGTAGGGATGCACGCTGTTTGAGCGGGAAAGTTGGACTAGTCTACAGGAAGTTAGAGGCGCGAGAGAAAAGAGGAGCACAGAGAGATCAGATCCAGCCCCAAAGATAAGCTTCATCAAACAGGAAAGTTTGAAGCCTAATCTGAAAGTAGAACTAAGGGTTTACTTTGGAGTTTATTTGTTTGTTTGTTTGTTAGTTTGTTTGTGAGGGTGTGTTGTTGTTGTTGTGCTCTTATAAAGTGGTGACATTTCAATCCTTCGGTAAAATCGTTTCCTTGTTCATAACTCAAAAATGGCTGCGAACACATTCAGCACACGGATTTTTACGTTGTTTGTACCTGCAGCTAAACAGGTAACAAAGAACTCTTCACACCATACGACCCCAAACCAAGTGTCCTCCAAAGGAAACAATATATTCGTTCCATTTCTAAAATAATTATTCATCTTTAAGTCCTCTCTGACATCTTTTCCAATGCTTCAGCTCTGGCCACCTCTACTACTTCCACGATGCTAGTCTGGACCAGATGCTTAATCTCTCTGTCATCTCCCACTAAGTCTGTCTCATCGCCTAAAACAAATAGTCTTGGACTGCCTATGAATCCTTAGCATATCTTAATTTCACATAATCTAGTCCAGAACTCTTCAGGTAATAAAACTCGATAATTTTATTACCTGACTTTGAGGCATAGAGTGAATTTCTCCTTCTTATAGTTCACCAGCAGTTCAGTATATCTTTTTATCCAAGTATAAATAAGAATATCTAAGAAGCTAAGAATAACAACAAAGTCTCATCATCCATCCCTTGATCATTTTCATTTTGCTAATAATATTTATATTAACAATCTCTTGTCTCATGTCAGACTTAAATCATCTCCCATGTTCTTCCTGAGATCTGGAAAACCTTCCTGAGCCAAGTTCTTGATCAGCAGAGAATAACACTTCATGACCTTTCCCAGCGTTCAAAACTATCTAAATGCTTAGAAACTGTAGGAGCTTCTGTATTGGGTCTGAACAGCCCTGATAGAAGACGACAGATCCAAGGTTTCCAAAATGGTGTAGAAGACGTCACAGAAAAGGTCATCCGGGGGGGCCACTCCCATTTCTTTCCGATCCTGCCAGTAAAACCGGGTCTTACCAAGCGCAGCTTCAGGTTCAGTCTGAGACTGAAAGGCACATTTAAATATGGGTCCAACTTAAACATCCAAGCCACTTTAATCCAGATTAGATCGAGATGAGCAGTTAATAAGACTGCAGATGACAGTGGGGCTAAAAGATGCTGCTCAGTGAAGGTGGGCTTCTCTCGGGGGAAGCAACTAAAGGGCCAGACGTCATAGTTAAATGCATAACATTAACCTCCTAGGACCTGGCATCCACGTGTGTGGACATCACATTTTGGGTTGTCCAGACCACAATGCTAAATGTTGCTCTACAAAGGCCTGATATCCACTTACGAGGACATTATACTGCCAAAAAAAAAGTGTAAAGTAAAGTGTACATGTTAGTCCCCATAGGGAAATAGTTCCTCTGCATTTAACCCATTCACCCAGTGAAGCAGTGGGCAGCCACCAGTGCAGCGCCCGGGGAGCAGTGTGTAGGGATGGTACCTTGCTCAGGGGTATCTCAGGGTAGCCGTTGAGTGAAGTCGAACCCCCAACCTTCCGATCATGGGGCAACCACCCTACCTACTGAGCTATTCCTGCCATTGTTCTAACAAAATTTAAAACGAATGTCCTCATATGTGGATATGAGGCCCTCGTAGGGCAAAATCAGGTAAAAAGATAATTCTTTGTTTTTACATCCATCAGGTCCCAATCAGCCCAAATAGCAAAGAGAAATTAAAAATGCATGCCATGAAAGAGTTCAGGTCTTAGGAGGTTAATACAAAGCAATCCCAGAGCCCCATCAGCAAGTGTTTGCTGATTTAAAGATTTAAACGAGGTTTTTTTACCTCTGCATATGAAGTAATTTGTAATCCCCAAAGCTCCAATCTAAATTAATGGAGAGAATAACTAATAATTTCCATTGTTACCAGGATCTAAAACCTGTATCACCAGGCAAATTTTAATTAAAACAAACAAACAAAAGTTTGTCAATAACCCAAAATAAGATTTAAAAGGTTTTCTGATACAGTTTGATTTAGGGTCTCCAGCTTCTCATCCGATCACAGAGAAAAATGTAAACACATCCTCTTACCTATGATAACGTGTAAAGCTGCACACCTGCACCGCACCCCTGAAACTGGCACAAGGTGACCCCACAAACCTGCGTTTGATAAACAAACACTTTAAACAGGTAGAAGAAGTCAGCACCAGTAATCAGTAATACTGAAAATCCTCAACAGTAAAATGTATAAATACACAGAAAGCTGCATCCGTGTTTACATATATGAAACGCTGCTAAACAGGTTATGCAACATGTGTCACACGGTGTGTCAGCAGTCATCAAAAACATAGAGAGTACTTTCAGAATGAGCAGTCACACAGAGGGAAAAGAGAAAAAGTGTCATCTCCGTCCTCAGCACCAAGTTCGACGAGTCATGATGCAATGCAGCAGACGACACGTGGGAGACTGCACGACTGCTTTCCTCCTTAACGGGAAAACCAGTTTTGCTTCACATCCCCGTTCTTCTCTCCACCTACACGTCCTGTACTAACCCGGAGCTCAGCGTGGCAAGGTCACGCCTGTTCTCTGGAGGCTGCTGAAAGCCTTTCTGGGAAATGTGGGAGATTTCGAGCTGTAGTAGATGTGGCATGTTTAGTAAACAGCAAAGCACATTTACCATAAGTGCAAAGATTCAAAAATACCCTGAAGTGATTTGTGAAAGTAAAGTTTTTCTGGTTTTCACATCAAAAAGTATTTATTCCTCTTGGAGTTTTGACTGATGATAGAAAAAGAACACGAAAAGCTTCTCATGGTTTGAACTTTTACCAATTAAAAAAATGTGAATAATTAAAAAATATTCTTCAATAAGCTTTAATTCAAGGATTTAAAAAAAAAAAATACATTTAATAATTTTAAATAGAAAATGAAAAACGTGTTAGATTGCCGAGCCGCTCTCCTGTTTTCAAAACTGTTACGCAAAGACAAACAGAATGCAGTCGAATCATTTACAGATTTAAAATTTAAAGCCCGGGTTTGAGAGACGACGAGCAGCGACAGCGCCGGATGCTGAGTCACACAGAAAGGTCATTTTGAATGTGAGGCCACCATTTTTAATTCTGACAGCACATTTTCATTTCATTTCATTCATACTTTTGGCATCTAAGTCAACTAAGTACTCCAAGATTATAGCAGAGTAAATATAAAGTGAAAACATAAAAGTTTGTCTTATACTTTTGAAGGCAAAACGTTTCCTCTGCTTATTACAAGCTCGTGAAAGGAGCTTCTTTATCTGATCAGTCTTATTAGCTGACTGTTTCACACATTAAAAAAAGCTTGAAAACATACTTAGAAGTTGTTTTCAGTATTTAGAAGTTAAAAAAGGTAAAAAAGAAACAATCAGGCTGTTACAAAGTAGCAGTTTTATTTATATACAAAGTAGTTGTACCTGTTTAGCTGATATCTGTGCCTGTTTGTCCGCTGATTAGTTAATGAATGGGTTAAATCGCTCTTTGCGGTATGTGAAAGATGTAAACTGTGATTGTGTGCTGATGTCACTCTGCACTGCTGTTTCATGCCTCACAGTTGTTACAGTGTTTCAGTAGTGATACATTAATAGCCCAAACAGTCGTCTGTTGTAGGAGTGTTGTCTCTGTGAACTACAATGTTTGCAGATGACACTGTGACCTGTAATGACTGTAGGGAGCTGTTGGAGGTGTGCAGTGGAGAGGAGAGGAATTAAAGATAGTGTGTGTGACTGAGAGGGGGGCGGGTGTAACGCTGAAGCTGCAAGGTAGTGAAGATGAGTCTAAAAGGGAACAGAAAGTGCAGGGAGGGTGGAGCCTGGTGTCAGTGGTGCTTTTTGACATCTTCATCCTTTGTTGAATGAAGATGGATGTTTAAAGTGTTTTCTTTTTGCATCGTTTTATATTGTTAAATATCTCTTACCACAGAAAGAGTGATGGTAGTTTTGCTTTACTCGGCTCAGGTTTGTTTTCTGTGTTCTTCATGTATAATTAATGAATGCTGCAGATCGGCTGTTAAGATTCAAAGATAAGAGGACGTGTCACACATAGACTCACGCTAGCTTTTGAAATTTTCTGCTAATGATGTTTTTCTTTCTTTTTTACTTTGCACACAAACAGTTTAACCACAGACTAGTTTCAGGCGGGTACAGCTTCAACATGCATCAGCTCTCTGGTAACTTTACTCTCTTATTAGGGCTTCCCGATACTGGCAGAAACCATAATCGGGTCTTTTGGTCCGTATTGAGGATTACAGGAATATTACAGGATTACAGGAAGCCAGTTACTCACTGGCTTTGTGGATTCATTAAAAAGAATAAACTTGCCTTTGAAGTTAAATTATATTTTCAAATGGAAAATTGAGACAAAAGTAAAAGTGAAGGGATCTTTGGCCCTGTGCACCACCACAGTGGTGTATGTGATTAAAGTGCAGACCTTCATCTTCACATTAAGGGCTGTTGCAAATATTTTGCATAATTTTTTACACTTGGATGAAAGTGTGTAATCCGTGGACATCCTTGAGGTATTCTGCTAGGCCTTTACTGCAGCCACCTTCACTTGCTGCTTGCTTGTGGGTCTCTCTGCTTCAGTTTTACCTTCAGTAAATGGAAAGCTGCTCTGCTGGGTTAAGATCAGGTGGCTGACTTGGCCATCAAAGAATGACCCATTTCTTGAGTTGCTTTTGCATTTTGCTTTCTTTGCAAAGTGCTTTCTGAGCAGAGAGTGCAGCCCTGTACGCTTCACGTCACCCTGCTGCTTCTATCAGCAGTCACGTCATTAATAAACACCCGTGACCCGGTTCCACTGGCAGCCGTACATGCCAGTGTCATAACACTGCCGCCATCGTGTTTGACAGATGATGTGATATGCTTCAGATCATGAGCTGTTTCTCTCTTTCTGAGTTCTTTTCTCCTCCCATCGTTCTGGTACAAGTTCTTCTTGGTTTCATGTGTCCAAAGAATTTTTCCAGAACTGTGCCGGCTCTTTCAGATGTTTCCTGGGAAATTTAATCTGGCCTTCCTGCTCTTGACTTGGTCTGAAGTTTTTCTTGTCCACTTTAGTCTTCTGTGGTCTTTCAGGCTGTTTGGTGTTGCTGAGCTGGCCATTGCATTCCTGTTTTAATAAGAAAGCACCAGATTGTTGCTTTGACCACTCCTAAAGCTTTTGCTACCTCTTAGATAGGTTTATTTTTCAGGGCCTCCTTTACTTGCAGCCACGTTTCGCTGGATCAATGAACAGCTGCAACACTTGTAAATTTGTCATTTGTCCAATTAATTTTGATCCTCTGAAAATTGATGAATGTCAATAAAAATGTATGCAATTCCTCAAGAGCTTATGCAATACTTTTGTTAACTTCCTTGAATTAAAGATGAAAGTCTGAACTTGTATCACATCTTGGTTGTTTGATTGCACAACACTGCAGTTGTTTTCAAAGTTACAAAAACTGTTCAGAAGACATCTGCAGTGTGTGCAGCAGAGCAAGCCTTTCAAAGCAAAGCACATTACAAAGAAATCAATATTTGATTCATGGACTGAGCATCTTGCATTGTGCGTCGTTTAGATGCTCTGTGTGTGTGTGTGTGCATGCCTGCATATAAATGTACATGTGTGAGTGTTTGAGGGCCCGGTTTCATATTACTGTGTCAGCTACAGTAAATTGCATGCAGCCTTCCCCCGTCAGGGCCATTCATTCAGACTTTGCTGCCCGCATTCCTAGACAACGTTACAATGGACACTGAAAACTCGAGAAGCCACTCTTCCTTTTACATGCCCGGTGCAGTTATGTCTCCGGCCTTTCATTGCACAGCAGACATCCTCTGAAGGGAAACAGAGAGCTGAGTAGGATATGGAGAGAAGGAGAAAGGGAGAGAAAAAGGTGAAACAGAGAGGGCCGAAGTGAAAAGGTAAAGAGCCTGCTGTTCCTTTGTCCCGCACCTGTTGCTAGGCCTCTTCTACCCCCCACCAGTCGGGCCTGCTCGCTGAGGAAAGCTGAACAAGAAGTACAAAAGCGGCGTGTGTGTTCGTGCATGCGATTGTTTGCTTTCGGGGGCTCGAGTGTGTATGCTTACATGTCTTTTGGAGACGGGCTGATATGAGTCTTTTGTCGTGTCAGCGTATGCTCCGTGGCACCCTGAAGTTCGTTAGAAACCACCTCACTTTGGTGCAAAGAAAAAGATTAACGGGAGGCTGAAAACTCCAAGCGTAGCGTCTGTTTCGAAGCAGATTCAGAGCAGTTTGCAGGCCGATCTGTGTCAACTTTCTTTACAACATCCCCAAACATCTGGTCAACAGTTTCTCTGTAGAAGCTGTGCTCTGTTTGAAAACCTCATCTGTTGTCTTGACAAGAAAAACTTCCTAATCATCTGCACTGCAGCTGCAGCTGGACTCGAGTCGAGGAGTGTTTCATCTCTGCTGCGCCGCAATCACAATAGTTCATTTTAATGGCCGTCAGACGGGACGGCTTGCTTTGCTCGTGCGACAGATGGAAAAGCAATCCCGGCACCTGTTGTTGATAATAATAATGATGACTGATGTGTTTGAGTCCCTGCATCTCCTGTACTCTCCGTTTGTGCTCTTTCAACAGACTTGTTATATCTGCGAGGACCACGGGAGGGAGAGCAAGGCCGCCTGCGGCGCGTGCATGACCTGCAACAGACAGGGCTGCAGACAAGCGTTCCACGTCACCTGGTCAGTGTTAAATTGTGTGTGTGTGTGTGTGTGTGTGTGTGCGCCTATGTGAAAGTGTGGGGACATCAACATGAATGAACAGTGCGTGAGGACCGAGTGTGATAAGAAGCAGTTCAAGGGCAAAAACTTTTATTAAGGGTTATTTTTAGTTAGCCGACTGTTACCGTTAACCATGTTTAAACCTGGAAAAGAAACAACCTGAAAAAACTATGACGAAGTTTAAAAAAGAAATCATAAAAAACAGCACTGTGTTATTTTCAATACGACCTAAAACTATCAGGTGAGACCATAAAGTCATCAGTAAAGTCTTTATTGAAGTCACAGATCAGGCGATCCACCGAGTAATCTCTTCATAGACTTTGCACCACTGGACTCTTTTTTTGCAGGCTGAAGGGTCGCCCCCTGCTGCCCGTTAGAAAGAATGCAAGTTTAGGGCACATCTCCACTGGTGGCACTTTTTTTTGCTCAGCATATGATTAATATTGTGGGCAGGACTGTGATGGTTGGCAAACACCAAGGAGGTCCTAGCCTTTTTGGGCACTCAAGCTTCTTTCCACAGTCCAGAGAGATGCATATTAGCTGGTGACGCTAAATTGGCCATAGGAAAGACGTGAGTGTGAATGGTCGTCTGTCTGCGTTAGCAACCCGTTCGCAGGGACCCCGCCTCACACCCTAACTTGGATATCATGAATGGTGATTACTTTGTGTGCTAATCGAAGCAGGTTAACGTTTGTCTTGTTTCCTGTGTCATATCATTTTTGAAAATAAGGCCAAGAATAGAAAAGAAATTCCGTCTCCAATTGCCAAGATTGAATACGTGCTCATATGTTATGTGTATTTGGCTACAGCCTTAGTTTACTCACACAGACATTCTGGGCTACAGTTGGTTTTTCTTCATTTACAGTCTTTTACCTTTCATGCTGCTCATCTTGCTTTTTGCCTTTATTTTGTTTCCTACTACAAGAGAAAGATGATTTATTTAGAAGTAAATCCCGAGACACTGACAGGCTCAGATTTTAATGTGACATTCGATCAATCTGGCGACGATCGGTGACTGAAGCTCTCAGGTGACTCGGCCAGGTGTTGCCGTCTCAGTCCGTGCACGTGTGCTAACTTGGCTCTCGTGTTTCATCTCCTTTCCGACCCTCCGACACCCTGCGCTGTAGTGCTCAGATGGCTGGTCTGCTGTGTGAGGAGGAAGGACCAGAAGCTGATAACGTGAAGTATTGTGGCTACTGCAAGCATCACTACAACAAAATGGTAAAGAACACAATGACATTGTACCCCAGAAAAGCCTTTCTTACTGCACTGCACAGTTAACAGCTAACATGATTGATAAGGGCTTCTGTGCCCGGCTGTTTTTTTCCTCTAACTCAGCTCAAGGCAGCTAAATGATTCTTGGAATACGCCCAACCAAAATAAATAATTCAGGAGATAAACCTCCTGTTAAGTCATTGGAAGTGCTTGTAGAGAACCTTTTAAATGTCAAACTGTTGCTTTGAAATTAGCAGCTGTTAACGTTTTGTTTGCTGTTCCTTCTTTTGGACTTTACAGCAGAAGAAGTTGCGTTCTAGTGAAAATACAAGTAGCTCCTTCAGTCATTCCAGGGGGCGCTCCAGCTCTCCGTCACAGGAAAAACAGCACCACCACCACAGACAGAGGAAGGTAAGCACAGCTGTGGTCAGATCAGAAGGCAGTCTCCAGAGCTGAAAACTACCAAAAGCTGCAGTTCCTCTAATGTCCACTTGAGGCTGTTAAAAAAGGGACTCAGTCAGATGTAAGGCAAGGCAAGTTTATTTGTATAGCACAATTCAACAACAAGGTGATTCAAAGTGCTTTACAGAGACATTAAAAACAAAAACAAATAAAAAGCATGATTTAAAATTGAATAAAACAAGCAAATAAACTAACTAACTAATTAACAAACAAACAAACAACAGTATATAAAATCAAAACAGATAAAATCAGAACAGTAGATAAAATCAGTAGTTAAATGTAAGTTTTGAAATTTAAGCTTAAAGTGTGGATTTGGTGCTTTATTCAAATGCAGCTGAGAACAGGTGAGTCTTCAACCTGGATTTAAATAAACTGAGTGTTTCAGCTGATCTGAGGCTTTCTGGGAGTTTGTTCCAGATATAAGGAGCATAAAAGCTGAATGCAGCTTCTCCGTGTCTGGTTCTGACTCTGGGAACTGATAAAAGACCGGATCCAGATGACCTGAGGGATCTGGATGGTTCATACTGGGTCAGGAGGTCATTGATGTATTTTGGTCCTAAACCATTCAGAGCTTTATAGGCCAGCATCAGAACTTTAAAGTCTATCCTCTGACGGACAGGCAGCCAGTGTAAGGACCTCAGAGCTGGACTGATGTGGTCCACTTTTTTGGTCTTAGTGAGGACTCGAGCAGCAGAGTTCTGAATGAGCTGTAGTTGTCTGACTGATTTTTTAGGCAGACCTGTAAAGATGCTGTTACAGTAATCAAGCCTACTAAAGATGAATGCATGGACTAGTTTTTCCAGGTCCTGTTGAGACATCAGATCTTTTATCCTTGATATATTCTTGAGGTGATAGTAAGCTGACTTTGTTATTGTCTTAATGTGTTTTTCTAAGTTTAGGTCTGCATCCGTCACTACACCCAAATTTCTCGCCTGGTTTGTGGTTTTTAGATGTATAGATTGAAGTTCTCTGGTGACCTGTAATCGTTTTTCTTTGGCGCCAAAGACTATTACCTCAGTTTTGTTTTTGTTTAGCTGGAGAAAATTGTGGCACAACCAGTCAGGCGCCATGTAGGCGCTGGCTGCAAGCTAGGCCTCACCTCAACTAACTAGAGCCGCTAACTAGACACCTGCTGACTATTTTTGTTCTGTTGGCATCGTTTGGTCGATGGCTGCCCTTCCCCGAGCTTACGTCACCCAGATGTTCCTTCCTGTTGAAAGGGCGTTTTTCCTCCCCACTATTGCCAAGTGCTTGCTCATAGGGGGTCATCTATTGCTGTGGTATTCCCTGTATTACTATAGGGTCTTTTTACAATATGAAGTGACTTTAGGTGACATGTTGTTGTGATTGTGATTAGAAAGAAATCATTTTGGAGCATTTTATTGAATTATCAGACAAATAATAAGGTTTTACTGTTTGGAACTGGGAAATGCTAGGATTTAATAATTTTGTAGCACTAATTAACAGGATTAACAGGATGTATTTGCGCAGTTTGTGTCTGCAGCTTGCTAATATTAGTGGATAACTGTACACTACAAAACCAAAAGTAAGAGTTAAAAATAGACTTTGTCTATTCATCGTCAGATTAATAAGACCAGCCAGTCTGATCCAGACCAGCTTGGCACACAGACTCTTTTATTTTGAAACGATTGAATAACAGCAGAATTGGCAAAGAAGAAAAGGATGAATTTTAATGCATTTTCTTCCTGATAAAATCATCAAATAAGCAGAGAGCTAATTTAGATTTTATTGCATGGGCGTGAGCAAGCTGAGCTACACTGTGTAAGCACGCCTCACACAGACATACACCAGACACACCAGTTGTCCTACGCTTTCAACCTCACAGCTTCCATCTGTTGGCTCCTGGGGAACGTTCAGTCATCACTCCCGATTTCCGGGTGTCATCATTTCAGGCAGTGATAAGCTCGACCCCTTGACGTCAAACTCTAATCTGAATACAAACTATGAGCTCAGAGAGATACCTGGAGGTACAGCCTGGCTAAACAAAAGCTAACGCATTTAGGCGTACCCTGCCTCTGGTCATAAAGACATAAAAAACCATATTATAAAATACATATCATGAAATAACATCATGATCTCTCTGGGCCGAGTTAACTCTGTGAAGGTGCGGTGCTCACGTGCACGTGACCCCATCACACGCATGCAAAACTAAGCAGACAGGTGCACCTTCAAAGCCCCTGCAAGCTAACAGACTAGCTAGCAGAGAATTCAGCAGACAGGAAAGATAGTGCTGACGGCACACGGTTCCAGCTGAGCAGCTCTTTGTCAAGTGTAAAAAGAGACCCGCATATTTTTTCGCCACCAGACAATTCCGGTCTTCAAAGCATGTCATCGTTGTTATCGTTTTGATGTTCTGGCAGAGATATGGCTCCACAGTCAGGGAGCGGACGCTTCACGCAGTTGTTGAACTGAAAAAGAGATGAAGAAGAAAAGCGTGTTTCTTCCAGTCAAATCTCAGCTGAGCTGTAAAAGCAGGTTTTGTTGCAGAAAGCTCGGTTTTATGGCAACCTTGGACTGGTTAAATATATGATCTAGTGTCGCGTAGATGTTGGCGGCAGCTGGCGGATTCAGGCTGTTAAAAGTTGGCTGTGCGGTTGTCTTGTTGCTATGAACAGAATTTTGCAGGAATACACTTGTTTGCACTTTTTCGGTTGTAGGTTTTAGACTGACACAGTAGCGCGTGTGAGACGGCTGTGTGAAGCATATATTTTCAGTCAACGTCTGGCGCTACATGATGCCATTTTCAGTATAACCCACTGTGAAACTGAATCTAACACCCTGCTTTTAAGCCAGTAGCAGATAGAAGAGACCAGTATTTCTTATCATTTAGCTAGTGGCACTGAGTCATACTGATCGCAGGCTCGCTTGTAATCATTGATTTTAGTCTGATATGATAAAAAAGGCTGTCTGGGATATTCTGATATAAAAAAATAAATCAGTAGTTTTTGCTGTGACAGAAAGCCAGACGCTTTTATTCAGAATAATCTTCATCAAATGCAGTTACAGTGATGCACAAACGGATTTGACTGTGCTGTTAGCGTATCCCTGCAGACATTGTTGTTGAAGCTGGTTGACTGTAGCAAATGTGATTCGCTTATATTCCACTCGCTGCGTTTGTGTAATGTGCCAGTGTTGACTCTGCAGCCTTGATTCTAGGCTCAAGCTTGTGTATTTGTATGTGTGTGTTGTTGTTTTTTTCAGAGTCATAAAGACAAGATTCGGCAAAAGGAGCGCCACAAAAAGTCGAGCGACAACCTGAGCTCCGCTGTGACATCCAGCGGCATAGAAAAGGTATCCGAGGACACCACACAGTGATTGAGAGACGCCGCGATGTCTCAGTCAGTGCTTTAATGGTTTTGACCCGTCTGTGTTGGGACAGATTTCCTCAAGTCACCACAGCAGCAAGGACGGCGAGGGAAAGTCCAAGAAGCTGAGCTCGCACGGTCACAGTCATCGGAGCAAGAAGACCGGAAGCACCGGCAAGAGCTGCTCCTCATCGTCCTGCTCCTCCAGTCCATTCAACACAGGTACCACATGAAGGGTCAGCGCTCGATTTCTTCTCGAGTTCAGATGTGATCGATGCCCATGCAGCCCGGTACATCGACAGCACAGTTTGAATTATTTGTATACACTAGCCGAATGATATTTTATAATTACAGTATCATTTGTAGTAAAAGTTTGAGTGTGCCCCACGTCGTCTTCCTGCCTGCTCTACATCGTCCCCGGCAAATACAGACCAACAAACGTAAAGCAAATAGAGTTTTAGTTTGATCTTCATCCAGCCGTGCTGTGGTTCTGTAGGACGAACAGAGCGGCTGGGAACTTGTGGATGAGGTGGAGTTATGCAGGACTTCTGCTGGCTGCCTCTGTGGGAGGAGAGGCTGCTGCTCCACTTTAAGATGTACAGTGGGGCAAAAAAGTATTTAGTCAGCCACCGATTGTGCAAGTTCCCCCACCTAAAATGATGACAGAGGTCAGTAATTTGCACCAGAGGTACACTTCAACTGTGAGAGACAGAATGTGAAAGAAAAATCCATGAATCCACATGGTAGGATTTGTAAAGAATTTATTGGTAAATCAGGGTGGAAAATAAGTATTTGGTCAATAACAAAAATACAACTCAATACTTTGTAACATAACCTTTGTTGGCAATAACAGAGGTCAAACGTTTACTATAGGTCTTTACCAGGTTTGCACACACAGTAGCTGGTATTTTGGCCCATTCCTCCATGCAGATCTTCTCGAGAGCAGTGATGTTTTGGGGCTGTCGCCGAGCAACACGGACTTTCAACTCCCGCCACAGATTTTCTATGGGGTTGAGGTCTGGAGACTGGCTAGGCCACTCCAGGACTTTCAAATGCTTCTTACGGAGCCACTCCTTTGTTGCCCGGGCGGTGTGTTTTGGATCATTGTCATGTTGGAAGACCCAGCCTCGTTTCATCTTCAAAGTTCTCACTGATGGAAGGAGGTTTTGGCTCAAAATCTCACGATACATGGCCCCATTCATTCTGTCCTTAACACGGATCAGTCGTCCTGTCCCCTTGGCAGAAAAACAGCCCCATAGCATGATGTTTCCACCCCCATGCTTCACAGTAGGTATGGTGTTCTTGGGATGCAACTCAGTATTCTTCTTCCTCCAAACACGACGAGTTGAGTTTATACCAAAAAGTTCTACTTTGGTTTCATCTGACCACATGACATTCTCCCAATCCTCTGCTGTATCATCCATGTGCTCTCTGGCAAACTTCAGACGGGCCTGGACATGCACTGGCTTCAGCAGCGGAACACGTCTGGCACTGCGGGATTTGATTCCCTGCCGTTGTAGTGTGTTACTGATGGTGACCTTTGTTACTTTGGTCCCAGCTCTCTGCAGGTCATTCACCAGGTCCCCCCGTGTGGTTCTGGGATCTTTGCTCACCGTTCTCATGATCATTTTGACCCCACGGGATGAGATCTTGCGTGGAGCCCCAGATCGAGGGAGATTATCAGTGGTCTTGTATGTCTTCCATTTTCTGATGATTGCTCCCACAGTTGATTTTTTCACACCAAGCTGCTTGCCTATTGTAGATTCACTCTTCCCAGTCTGGTGCAGGTCTACAATACTTTTCCTGGTGTCCTTCGAAAGCTCTTTGGTCTTGGCCATGGCGGAGTTTGGAGTCTGACTGTTTGAGGCTGTGGACAGGTGTCTTTTATACAGATGATGAGTTCAAACAGGTGCCATTCATACAGGTAACGAGTGGGGGACAGAAAAGCTTCTTACAGAAGACGTTACAGGTCTGTGAGAGCCAGAGATTTTCCATGTTTGAGGTGACCAAATACTTATTTTCCACCCTAATTTACGAATAAATTCTTTACAAATCCTACCATGTGGATTCATGGATTTTTTTTTCACATTCTGTCTCTCACAGTTGAAGTGTACCTCTGGTGCAAATTACTGACCTCTGTCATCATTTTAAGTGGGGGAACTTGCACAATCGGTGGCTGACTAAATACTTTTTTGCCCCACTGTAACAGGGGTGATTGCATCATCTTGGCTGCTGTTGTGTTGTTGAGAAAAACAGAAGCTCGCTGGGTTTTTCATCCACACACATGCCCCTAAATTCAATTTACGTTCAGCACGGATCCATTTCTGTCTCGAATATGAGAGAAACGCTCGCTCTGTAGAGTCCTGCACCAGTTGGTTTTCTTTCAGTGGCCTCGTACTAAAAAACACTGTCATTAGTGAAGCTTTCACTTAAGCCAGTTTGTTTCACAGGTAAACTTCTAACTGGGATTGGTGGCAGCACCGTCATTGCCCTGTGCATGACCAGTTAGCTTCTCCTCTCTTACTGGGTTCTGTTGAACCCTGGAGACGGAGGGAGGTCGTGTGGCCGTTTGTGTCTGACTTTAACTCTTTGTTTTTCTCCTTCAGGTGGTTCCCTGTCGTCTGCTCAGGAGTTTCATCAGTTCTTATCTTCTTCCCGCCTGGAGCGTGAACATGACCGAGGAGGTGACGACCACAGCGGAGAGGAGCGCAAGGAGCGTCACAGGAGACCGGCAGTCCAGGCGGAGGAGGAGGAGGAGGAGGATGTAAAGGAAGAGGAAAAAGACGAGGAGGAGGAAGAGGAGGAGGAGGACTGTAAATACCACAAGCCACCAGCACTGACCCCCGCTGAGGGCCCGCTAGCAGGGTCGCAAGGTCACGACAGGCCAGAAGGCAACTCCAGCCCTTTCGAGAACAAAGTCACCATCTCCACCTTCGGGTCCATCATGCGCATCACGTCGTCGTCGGGGCTCGGCAGCAGCAGCAAGATCCGAAAGATCTCCTCGTCGAGCGACTACAAACCCTCCAAATCCCTCTGCAAGCCATCCCAGCTGAGCACGCCGCCCATCCTGGAGGAGGCCGACCCGGAGGACAAAGTCACGCTTCCACCGCCGCTGCCTCGAGAGAGGAGGCACCGTGGCAACAAGAAGAGCCGCCACGGCCCGGGGCGCCCACGGGGGAGCAAGAACCGAGAGAGGAGGGGGGAGGAGGAGCACCACCACCACCATCACCACACAGCGCCGCCTCCCCTAGCCTTAACCTCGTCGCTCTATCCGAGCCCGTCCTCCATCCCCCACCCCACCTTCTCCTCGACGCTGCCTCCCACCGCCACCTCTTCCACTTCCTCTTCTTTCTCCTCCTCCTCGTCCTCCACTGGTAGTTTTTCTACAGGCCGCGGCAACTCGCTGCTCGGCTCTGGTGAGTCTGAGCGAGTGGGCGTGTGCGGTAGCCCTCTAGCTTCCTGTGTGTGGTGAAGGAAAAAAACTGAAGCGCTATCTCTTTGCACTTTGGTGCGTTTCCATTGCACGCAGCAGCTTATCTCTGTATCAGAAGCGCAGCGAAAAAAACTCCTGGAATTAAGAATGAACGGAATAAGTCGACTGTTTCTTGGCACCACTTTTAAAATATTTGTTAAATCTCTTTCAGAACGTTTGTGTAATCTGTGCGAGGCAGTGATATTGTCCTACATGGTGTTTTTGTGTGCGCCGCACGTGTCTGTAGTGCATTTCCTGCCCTACTTTCCATTTGATTGGCTCACGTGTTCCTCTTTCTGCAGTCATACGACTTCTAAGATGAAAACGACAAACACCTTATTCCTTTCTTTCTTTTATGTCTCTCAGGCATCTACTCCAGTCTCAAGGACCCTCTCACACTGGGCGGGGGTGTCTGCAGTACCCCCCTTTCCCTGGGTGGAGGGGTGTGTAGCACCTCCTTGTCCCTGGGAGGGGGCATGTGTAGCACCCCTCTCTCCTCAGGACTCCTTCCATCCCACTCCTCGCTGTCTCTTCCACCAGTCAACGCTGTGTCAAACACACAGGTACGTCACAAAGAGAGGACGTGTGCTGTTTGCGTCTGTGTCAGCAAACAACATTTCAACAAAATTAAATGACACATGAAGTTTCAGGCCTGAGGATTATAGGAAAATTCATAATCACGATTTACAGTAAGCAGCAACGGAGGAGTTAGCCTCTGACTAGCAGGTGTTTTTACTTGTAGAGCTGGTGCCAGCCTGCCTCCACTGCAGCATCTCTGTGGGTGCAGGTCAATGACTCATTACAGTCACTGGGTGCAACTGGGGTAAAGAGAGGTGGTGCTGCAGAGTCAAAGCTGACACCCGGCACCAAAAGCCGACCGCAAGAGCCCCCGAATGATCCTGAGACAAAAGCAGCTGCAGACAGACACCAAAGTCCTTCCACACGTCTTCACTTGTACTTCCTTAGTTGTCTTGGCTCGAACTGAAATACACAGTTCAGGGTGGAACAGGGTGTGTCTGCTTTATAAGAAAAGAAGTGGAGTGTTGTACCAAAACTGAGTGCAGCAGCGTAATCATGCACAGCGGTGCGGATACTTTCACCTCGCGTCCAGAGACATGCATGTAGGGTTCTAATGTGCACGTATGTGTGAATGCGAGTGTGTCTGGTTGACCTGTGCAGGTACCCTGTAGCCTATGACGGCTGGGACAAGCTGAAAGAAAGTGAGTGTGTTCATAAACAATGATGAGCGGACAGATGTGGAAGTCATGAAGAATCTGGAAGCACAATTCATTCTCGAGTTATTTTTGATAGATGTGTGTTACGTTTCCAGTAGATGGATGTTTTCTTCACAATAAGATCAGTTTTGAGTTGTTTTTTTTAAACTAAAATCCTTTCGTGATTATCTCCATGCTTTCTTTGTCAGCCAGATGTTGACGTTCGCTGTCTTATAGGTGAATCCAGGTTCCAGCGCCTCCTACAGCCTGACCTCCACTCAGCCTTTCACCAGCTGTCTCTCCACAGCCCTGACACTGCCGCCACTACTGAGCCAAGCCCAGACCTCACTGCCAGGTGACAGGAAGCACTTCTTGAGAAACGAATGTTGGCTTTAGATAAGCTTCACAAAAAAACCTTGCTCTGGCTCAAATCCTCTTTCAGAAATCCAACATTAAACGTGCTGTTGTTGCGCAGTAAACACGGCGCTTTGATGACGCTGCCTTTCAGTAAATGTGAGCGCACATGAAATTAATGTCTGTTCCTTTTCTCAGAGTCTGACCTCGATGACTGTCGCTTCCCATGTCAGGGGAACTCACCGAGAGAGAGTCTTTCCTCGCAGTGAGTCTTTGCTTTTTTGTCTTTATTGTTATTTTTTAGTGTCAAATCCTGAAAACAATACATCATTCTTACACTTCAGATTTACTGACTGAAATGAGTCAGCAAGTAGAGATGCACAAACCACTGGTGACGCATCATTCATAAATCATCACTTGGTTGATTTTTCCCTTTGTCATTTTTATTACCAGCAACAGGAAAATACCAGCTGGTTAACAATCAAAGCGTCTATGTGGATAAAAACACAAACCACAGCCACAGAGGATGATTGGTAGTTTCCCAGCTTGGCTGCAGAAGCTGTGACGTGTCGCTTCTGACTTCCTGTTGACTTTATCCTCTTCCACGCCCAGGTCTCCGATGAGCTGTCTTCCTCTTCTGTTCGACCAGAGGGACGGGCTGGGCGCCGGAGTCAGAGCCCGTCCTGAGAACGTCCCTCCAGCCAGCTCTCACATTGATCTGCTGCTGGAGAAACACAGCAACGGAGAGATGGGAGTCAACAGTAAGTAAGGCCAGTGGGACTAGATATTGAAAAGTGTTTATAAGATGAATGAAATGGCAAATATACTTGATGGACCTGCAGTTACTGTGCTGGTACTGTGTTCGACCCCTTTTTGCCTTCAGAACTTGTTTCGTAGCAAAGATTCAGCGAGGTGCCATGCAAACAGAGATTTTGGTCCATATTCACAGGATAACTTCATGCAGTTGCTGCACATCCATGATGAGAATCAGCCTTTCCACCACATCCCAAAGGTTTAATGTCCAACAATATTTTCACGGACCGGCCTTTAAGGTGTCGCGGAGAAATACAACAAAATAAAAAATACTAAAAAACTAATAATAAACACGAATTCACTGTGTAACTTTATGAGCAGCGTCCTCCTGAAATGCGCCAACAACACTGAGAGTAACATCCTCCTCTCTGCCCCTTAATGCTCTCTGGTCGCTATGGTAACACGTAAATATTTCTTTCAAAATAAGACACACAACTACAACACGGGAAAAGACCCGGGGAAACCAAGTTAACGATAAAAACCCCGAAAACCGTAAATTTCACACCCGAGCCTCAACTCTCGCGGCGCGGTACGAAACAACTCACGGACCGGTACCGGGATCGCTGTGCTCATAAAAGGATGGACATGGTCAAGAACAGTTCTCAGTTACTGAACCATGGATAGATCCCTATTTTCATGTTGTTCACGCCAAAGTCTGAGACTACCGTCTGAATTCACAGCAAATATCGAGACTCATCAGAGCAGGAATCGTTTTTCTAATTTTCTGAGGTGCAGGAGAGCAACCGAGGTGCTCTTCTGCATGCTTTGGTTGTAACCAGGAGTTATTTGAGTTACTGTTGCCTTCCTGTCAACTCAAAGCAGTCTGGTCGTTCTCCTTTGACCTCTGGTGTAAACAAAGCATTTTCTCCCAGGGAGCTGCTGGACAGATATTTTCCTTTTCTTTATCAGTCTTTGTGAACCCTGGAGATGCTTATGAGGGAAGATCAGCAGTCTGAAATACTCAGGCCAGCCTGCCTGGTATCAACAAAGTCACCTTAATCACATTTCTTCCCCATGCTGATGCTCAGGTTGAACCTCAGCTGCTCGCCTTGACCTTAATGCATCGAGTTGCTGAACTGGTGTACCTAATGAAGTGGCCAGCAAGTGTATTCTGTGCATAAAGGACGGACATAAACAGAGTGATATGTACAAGTTGCCTCATAAACTGCAGGAGTGCGTAAAATATTCGAACTTTACTCAGCAGGCTGGAGCACAGACTTGTGAGGCGTGTGCTTCTTTGAGTGGTCTGTTAACATGGCGTGTGGCGTGCTGTACAGTTAGCCGCACGGCCAGTCGTATTATTTGTAAGAATCGGTTGTTGGCCAGTCAGAGTAGCCACGCCACCAACTTTATCAATTAAAAAAAATCAAACCAGGTGACTTAAGAAAATGTTTCTTCCAGCATGAAGCTGTTATGGACCATGTCTACAGACCATTTCCTGCAGTGAGATGTAAACTGGGCATTTTAACACAGGAGCCTCAAGTGGCCATCAGAGGAACTGCAGGGTTGTTTTAGTACTACTTTGCTCAGTGCTAAGATCTTTGAGCCTCTCAGAATCCTTCAAAAACAGATCTGAGAAACAGGAAGGACTCTTTGCTTGAACCTTTCACTTCATTTTAAGCCAGAAATGTTGGGAACCTTACACGTAGACGCTGCCGGCCTCTGTGTGTGCCTCGTGCTGTCGTCAGATGATGAATGTACCTGTGTGAGGACAAAAAAAAGCTCAGCAAGAGATCAGATGTGCTCTCGGTTCTGAAAGCTGCTCCAGCAGCTGCTTTGTTTCTGCCGTTGTATTTCTGCTCGTCTCTCCGCTGAACCAGATTGCTCACCGCCTTTTGCTCTGACTCACTTTTTCTCCAGGGACATCATCAGCTGACACTTGCTTTCAAATCTATTATTTGCTCATTTTTTTTCTTCCTACACCCAGCACTGTCAGTGCTTTTGGCTCACGCTTGCATGCACACGGCTTTTTATTTCCATGGTTGCTGCTCTTCTCTTTTTGGTCTCATCGCGCTCAGCTAGGTGTATTTCTCTAAAAGGAAATACCCCCACAGTCCTCACCTTAATTATATTTATCTGCATGAGAAAGCGTAACATTTATTTTGCAGATTTTTCTGTGTGCGTTTCTTTTTTTGAGCCTAACTAGTAACTTGTGACATACTCTCAAAATAAACACACTCATTTCTACTTAAACAGCAAAGTGTTGTATAAAAATAAGTGACTTAACTTGAGTGCAAAAGGCTCAAAATGTGGCATGTTTCAGGACCCAGCCTTTGTTTTGTGACCTCTAATATTTTCCAGCATAACTCTGCCCGACTTCAACCCAAGCGGGGGCCCGAACTGCCAGAATAATTGGAAACACCTGTGAGACAGTGCAGGACTTTAAAAAAAAGCACAGTGCAGGTTGCTGGGTCCACTCTTGTCAAACATATCTCCGATCGTTTAGCCGTGACTAGTTTATCCCAGTACGTCCAGTAAATCGGCGTGTTGATGTTTAACTACACAAAAACAGAAGGTTTGCTTTGGGTCGATGTGCAAGTTTAACTGTTCGCAATACATGAAAACTGTACGCCCATCAACTGCTCTGTGCCCTTGATTGTATTGAGCAGCTCTTCCAGCAAAGCGAGTTTAATCTGATCAAGCGCTTGCTGACAGAAACGGTCTCTGGGTGGGCGGCCATCTGCCCCCACCGGCTGGGGTGAGAGGAGAGCAGAGAGGCAGGAAACATCCAATGCTAGTACTTATTTTTTGTTTGAGCACCACCAGCTGGTTGTTACAGTAAATACAATAATTATGATAATAATACCGAGAGCAGAACTCCTCCAGTGTTCATCTGTGTTTGTGATGTGAAAGGTCCAATTTTAACTGATATTCCTGGATCCCTTTCGTGCCGATCCACCCATCGCCCGCTAAAAATGATAAAACAACCAACCCGAGCCAATCCTAAAACTTCTCAGGCAGTAATCGTAATAATGCTTACAGTAATGATGACAGCTGGAGTTCCTAACCCAGAAATACTTACAAAATGGGGTCAGGAAGCGAGAGAACTCAAAACCCACTGACATGCAATAGCGAGCGAAAGAGAGAAGTGGGAGTCCCAGTGCATCATGGGAAGTCTTCCAGCAGCCTGAGCCTAAAATAGCACGACTGAGGGATGGTTCAGGTTCACTGGATGCAGCTCTAACTATCAAAACTAAAAGTTTGAAGTTGAGAGGGAGTCATTCTCCAGAGCCCAAACTGGGAGCTGGTTCCTCAGGAGAGGGGCCTGGAAGCTGAAGGCTCAGCCTCAGGCTGGACTGTTGAAAACGAGCGATGCCTGATTTAGACTCGCGCGGGGAACCTTTGTAGCGCCCACAATCTGACCTACGTAAGTGTGTGCTGCATTATGCCTGAGTTACTATATTGTAAATAAAAAAATAAAATAAAGTGCTGGGACTTTTTTTGCGTCCTTGGTCCCTGCTCAATTGTTTTTCACATCCGGACCGATAATTTCAGCCATCTCTCCGGGAATCTGACGACATTTGTGAGTCATACATTGATGCTATGTTGAGGCGATACTGAACTCAGATAGTGAAATGCGCTGCTGGGGCGTTGTGGTATTGTGGTGCCGTTTCCCACGTGGTGCATTATAGCTGAATAGAAAAAAGAGCGCGATCACCTGCTGGAGCCCCAGATGGCAGAGAGAGAAATCTTCCACAGAGTGAGAGAATCAGTGGAGGTGATCACAGAGGCCAGGGAGGGTCTGATATGTTTCAGCTGCCTCTCCAGAAACTCTCAGTTTAAAATGTGCCTGTTGAGGGCAGTCGTCCCTCTTTTACTGTGCAGATCTTTGAGCAGGAAGACCACCGTAACCAAATTCTGCACTGAGCTCACAGAGGCTGCAGCGCAGAATGCAGACTAGCATCACCAGCTCCATTATTTAATAATTAATTTAAAATAGTGTGTGCCTCTTTGAAGATGGTGGGAAACACTGGACTGAAGTGTGGCGTGTCCTCTTGTCCCCTCAGTTATGGAGATGCTCCAGTCGCTGCACTCCCTGCAGCAGGAGAACCAGCGGCTCCAGGACCAGATCCTCAGCCTGACGGCCAAGAAGGAGCGACTGCAGCTGCTCAACACGGAGCTGGCCGTGCCTTTCCCTCCACAGCTTCACTCCACCCAGGGCTCCATGCACACGTCCGCCCAGATCAACTTCCTGTCATCCACCCAAGGTCAGATTAAGCTCCTCTGTCCACTTTCATAAGCGAACTTCAGGGCACATAAATCCCATCGCCTTCTTTTATTTTTTTAAGCTGCATTCCTTCATCCTCCCTTTGCAGCCCCACCCGCTCACGCGGATGATTTATTGATGTTAATTAACCGTAGGAACAGTTTTGATAGTACAGAAAATGGTGTTCAGTGCAAACCTGGTAGTTTTCACCCTGTGATTGTGGCTCTCATTCCTTAGACCCCCTGAGCACCAATAAGAGTCCCCTGCCCAAAAGCTGCTTCCTGAATGACACCTCCTTTGTTACCTCGTCTGAGGTGAGAAACTTTAGTTCCTTTCGTGTCTCAAAATCACCGTGCAATCCCGTCAGGCACCATTAGCAAGTATATTTGTCTTTTTTAAGCCTCTTTGTAGATTTTCTCAATTTTACGGTAAACTCAGTAAAAAGCTGCTCGCTTGCTCTCTTGTGTTTGTTCCAGGAGCTGCACTCCGGTAGTCCGTCCCGAAGCAGCTCGTCTCTTTCCTTCCAGAGCACCCCCCCTCCTCAGCAGAGCCCCGCCTCCTTCGGGCAGCCGCTGCTGAACGGCTTGAATCGAGGGTTGAACGACGGTTTGGGGGCGATCGCTCAGGCCGGCGGCTCCGCACTGCCCGTGGTGGGCGGACTCATGGCGTCTATCGCGGGAAGTCCTCAGCTGACCGTGAACGGCGTGCTCGGCAGTCTGAACGGAGTGATCCAGTCGCCTGTGCAGAACGCTCCTCAGCCCGCGCTCCCGGCCCTGCGACCCCAACCTCCACCCCTCAACCCCCTGGCGCTGGCTCAAGGCTTTCAGCTTCCCAAGAGTGCGAGTCCGTACGTAAAAAATCTGTCTGTAAAAACCACAGAAGAAGAAAACAAGAGCCTCTAAATGAATTAACTAACTTTGGTTGTTTCAGATTTTTTTAGCATTCAGTGATTTCTTTTTCTTTTCTTTTTCTATCCTTTTGAAGCGCAGAATCCCCTCACTCCTATTTTTAAATTTTAGTGTTTCTGCCACCAGCTGGCCACGTTCTTGTCTTCCCCATAGTAGGACGTAGCGGACTGTCATGGACTGCAGCTGTCGGTGGTTCTTCTCCTGCTCTGAGGAGCTGTGGTGAGATGGACGACCACTCCACCCCCAGGTTTGCAGCAGGTGGAGAGGAGCAGGTTCATGTGCCGCCACAGCGAGCGTGACGAGGCTGCAGCAGAACCACCGCCAGCTGAAGTTGATTGGCAGGAAGAAAGACCCACTATATTTGTTTCGTCAGTTATTTATGATCACGTCTTTGCTCCGTCGGAGATTATAAACACTGTTTATTAATAGATTAGCGAGAACATGTGTGCCTGCCCACTGACCCCAAAATCTAAATCTGTGAGAAACATTTAAACTCGGTGGCGCTCTCTGACAGGTGTGCTTCCACATGTCAACATCTGTTTCAGGTCGCCGTTCCTGTCAGAGCAGCAGAAGCAGCTTCTTCTGGAGCAGCAGCAGCTGCAGCAGTTCCTCACCTCGCAGAACTTCACACCTGTAAGGACACTCGCCTCGTCGCTCTGTCGTTCTCTCTGATTTTTACATTTTCTCACAGCTTCTCTGACATTTTTCTCTATCCACATGTTTCTGACTCGTGGTGTGATGATGTCATGAAACAGATAAACAAGCATATCAGCTAAAGCTTGTTTAGCGAGGCGCGTGGCACAGACCCGTGTACCTGATAATTAAATGGCACGTATAAAGAAATGTCAAAGTAAAGCTAGAATTCGTCTGGTGAAAACTGAACCACAGATTTCTTGGATGGTCTGTTTGTACGTATAAGCACATAGTAAGATATATTATTTGCCTGATTATTGCAGCTTCATCCAATTGCATCAATTTGTCAGTCAAAGCAGCCATTCCCCTAAAGATGCAAACTTTATGCTTAAATAAAAACTCGCATGCTGTAAAGTCGGTCATATTTACTTGGGAGTGTAAGCTGAAATCAAGTGGCCATTAGAGGAACTGCAGTTTTTCCGGTGTTTGCTGCTTGGTTCGACTCATTAATAAACACTTTCATTAGCTCACTGAACCATCACAGCGATAAAATCTGTGCTGCAAAAGCTTTGAACCGAGGGCTTAAATTGATTTAGGATCAGAAAAGGAACAGAATATTTTCTCGCTCACGCCTCAGAAACGGAGCAGCTCTCTGATGTTTGGTCGTGACGGGAACACCGAGCAAATCAGGGCTATTTGAATAAGCGCTAACATCAGGGGCAATCTCACGCGTTATTTTTAGACTCATTCAGAAATCCTGTTCAGTAAAAACTAACTTTTTACAAAGAATTTATTACTGTCTGTAACTCAGGAACTTGCTGTAACACATTTTGAAGTTGGGAGATTAATACTGTGGTATTAACCATTAGCAAGACCTCATATAGAGATACTAACCGATTCAATTATGTTAGTTAAGAAAGAGATTGTACCAACAATAATGTTTTGTGTCGAAGTGAACCAGCCGCCCTTATTTGACATGCAAAGTGAGGAAAGCTTGGTGGGGTGCAAACCAGTCAGGCACTGTAAATATAGGAACCAGTGGGTTTCCTGTTTGACTGTAAACTATAAGTACTTTGATATAATAGACTAAAGACAGCGGGGAACTGGATACTTTCACTTTTCTGTTAGACGAGGCGACAGTGAAACAGAACGACTGAACATTTGTTTACAGTTTTTACGTCCAATTTTTAAAAAATAAAATAAAACACGTGCAGTTTGAAAATAAACGTACTTGTGAGAGTTCCCACTCACACACATGAAGTACGGTCAATGTGAACTGCTCCAGGTTTCCCTGAGATAAGGTGTGTTATCAGTTATCAGTCTGTTACTAACGCCAATCCAGTAACAGCAGAGCGAGGCAGTGCACTCGCCTCTGTAGCTGTTTGTCCTTCTGGCAGGAACCCTGTAAAAATCACTCGCTGCCACTCCTGTCCCCGGGTGCTCTCCACTGCTCTTAAGTTAGCTTAGACTACTTGACCCTGAATTCGACAAGCGCAGGTGCATCCTCGCCCAGACACCTGAGCTGGACTCTTCCAGACATGCCTCAGCATTTCACTTCTTCTAAGTGTCGGGGTGCTCTGTTCTGCTATTTTTGATGGAAGCTGCTTTAAAGAACCCAGAGCAGATGAGGGTGCCAGGAAACCTGACAGAGGAGTGCTGCTCAGTTATGGCAGCGTGATTGTTCAAAGTACGATTGTTTTATACAAATATCCCCAAACTTAAACAGAAACTGGCATTTCCTGGAAATCCTTGAATGCAGTTCAAAGGAAAAACACTTGTGAGGCTCTCCTCTACAAGGCCTAAAAGCATGTAACTCAAGGGTGATGAAGGCCAGATGGCTCAAACAGGAAAGGGAGTAACAGCGGAGGTCATTGAGGAGAAGATGCAAAACCCCATCAAAGATCACAAACACGCAGTGGCTCCAGGGGACAGTTTTCATTGTTTTTAACAGTCAGTTTGAACATAGAGACGCTCTTTGTCCACGCTGTCATTCCCAGCAGGAGCTACATGACCGGCAAATACACAGGTGAACAAGAGTAGCATTGTGTCCAACACTGCCCCCTGGTGACGGTCTGCCGCTTCTGCTCGGCGTTTACAGACTCCCAGCACTGTCAGCCCCCACACAAACCCCCATCAGCGCCTTTTCTCTGCTCGTCCCTTAAAGCCGCTCTCCTCTCATCCTCCTCCAGGAGCAGCAGGCCTTGGTGTGCCAGATGTTGCAGCAGCAGTGTCAGCGGGAGCTGCAGCGCCTCACGCTGACAGGAGCTCTCGCCTCCACCCCCAACTCACCCATGATTGCCCAGTCACCCAACCTGCTGTCCTCAGCTACAGCCTCCCCCCTGCAGGGAGGCCAAGGAGGCGGGCTCTTCGGGCTGCAGGAGAACACGCTTCACAAACCCGGAGTGAGTAATACTCGTGATTGTCCTCCTGAAAAACTCCAGGAACCAAGAAACTCAACAGCTCACTTCCAAGAGTTTTTATCAATCATTGGCAAGAGAGTAGATAAAAGTTAATGACATGAAGTAGTGCCATATAAACACATGGGCAGAAGAGGAGAAACACTCAGTGCATCGTGGGAAAGTCCTCCAGCAGCCTTAGCGTATTGTAGCATATCTAAGGGAAGGTTCAGGGTCACCTGATGCAGCTCTAACGATCTGCTTTATCAAAAAGGTTCAAGCCTGGTCTTAAAAGTAGACAGGGTGCCTGTCTCCTAAATCCAAACTGGGAGCTGTGTCTGTGTAGGTTCTCAGTCATCCAGGTAATTTACGGAGCAGAACTTGAAGAAGTCCAGTCGCTTTCCTTTTCAAGCTTCATAGGAAACTGGTAGCTGGTTCCTCAGAAGAGTGCCTGAAAGCTGAAGGCTCTACCTCAGATCCTCCTTTTAGAAAGAGCTACACGTAAGCTGCAGTCTGAGGGCAAAGTGCTCTGTTGGGGTGATACGATACCACGAGGTCTTTAAGATAAGATGGAGCCGTTTAGATCCAGCTCTGGAGCTAATGAAGAGAAGCTGAAATCTAAAATGTTCCACCCACCTTGGTAACACGTCCCACAAGTCCTTAAAATCCGCGCGAATATTTTATGTCTTTACAAATATTTGTCCTATTCCTACCCTACATTCACACTCACAAATTTTCTGCATTCATATCAAAGCTCGATTTTTCATATGTGAATAAAAAGATCTGACCAATCAAAGCACTCCATTTAGCAGTGCAGCTCAAAACGTGCACTGGTGCTGTATATACTTTACTACGTGTGGTTAAATAGTACAGTTTAACACACAGCTCCATGCTGCTCCGGTCAGTCGGCTCTCTGAAATCATTTCTCTGCCTCCTCAGACGTGATCCCAACTCGAACTGACCCGCTGACATCATGAAATACATATGAAAGCGGCCGTGATACAGATTCAGCTCCTGGATCAAACCACGAAACCTCATACAGACTTTTCAGTGTGTGAAGGCGCTTACGCAACAAGCTCGCATCTGAAAAACTCTGAATTTCATGTAGCTACGCGCTCGGGGTGTAGTGGCCTCAAGTCCACATTTATTTCGCCCATATCTGGACGTCCTGTTATACTTCAGATGAAGGTGAAGATGTGCTGGAAACCCTCTGCTCTCTGTGTTTTCAGGCTACTGGAGAGAAAGGTGGAGACAAGAATGGCTGATGTTTCTCCACAACACGCGAGCAGCTCCGATGAAAACATCAGGCATGACGTGCCGCCTTGAAGAGGTCAAATTTCCAGGACTTTCTCCTTCTCTGTCGTCTTTATCTTAAGCCCTCTTTTATGAATGTACAACAGGATGGACTTTAATGTCAAGGTGAAGTTTTTCGTGTTTTGAAATTCTTGATATCAGAGGTTCTTCTCATAGGGTTTTTTTTGTGTGTAGGCAGCTTTCAGAGAGCATGAATACAGTGGTCTCTTCTTAAATTGCACTAATTTGTTAGCTAGACCAATGGGGCTGCTGATGAAGGCAGAGTTCATGAACCGAAGGTCTGAGTCTCTCTTCTCTGACCTCCCAAGCACTGACTGTTCATGAATTCCCTCCAGAGTTTCCATTCAGTGCGTCAGCGAGGAAAAAAAGCAAGAAAAAAAAAAAAGCGGACTTCTGCCACTTCCTGCAACCTCAACTGTCTTCCTCGATATTGTGTCTTCCCTTTGTGTTCACCCCACTCAATTTCATCCAGATCTTCTATATGTGAAGCCTCTCACGGGCACTTATTATGTAAAGGATCAACATACAATCATTTTTGATGTGTGGTTAGTGGCATTTCGACATTAAGCTAGTTATTACCTCAGACTTTGTATTTTTCATTGTTGACTTTTGTGCAGACTCATTACCACAATAGCCTTCACTGGATATAAAATGCCCACCAAAAAGATATCTTGGTGTTTGCTCTAAGGTATTAACTCATGTAAATGTAAAAATGACACAGCACCTGCGTGTCCAGAAAGCCGCCATCGTCTGCGGGCGAGCGCCGGGTTTTGTTCCAGACCACCACCAGAGTTTCTCAAGACTTTTATATCCTTCTAGTTGCTGTCGAGATTAAGCGGACGAAACCAAACATTTGGAAATTGTAAGTAAGAAATTAATAGTTTTTTCCTAAACAAGTGTGCACTTTGCATGTTAGTAGCTAACAGAGCAAATTAGCCATCAACACAGTACCTTCTAAAGGATGCTCGGTACTTCATAGGTCGCTAGGGACGAACAGGTTTTTGATTTTTCTGAGTATTTTGCACTCCTGTCCTGAAGTGTCGGTCTTTTACTGTCATACAT
Organism: Astatotilapia calliptera; assembly: GCF_964374335.1. NCBI lineage: Eukaryota > Metazoa > Chordata > Actinopteri > Cichliformes > Cichlidae > Astatotilapia > Astatotilapia calliptera. The sequence continues at coordinate 3,856,863 of NC_137427.1, forward strand.
AGATATTCCTTTCATGTCCACCAACTAGCTGTTCTTTTAGCAATACTGGATAGATAATGCCTTAATGATGTTAGATTTACAGAGGAAACCACGAGCCCAAAGGCTCACTCTCTTCTCGTCTTTCTTTGATAACGTGTTTTTTTTTATTGCGGGTACACGGAGGGTCGCGTTGTCCGACGAAAGCACTCTTCCTAAGCCCATTTATATACTTTTGATAGCTGACTGATAATTTCAACAGTGGAAAAACGTGTGAAGCGTATAGTGGTGACTAAAGTGTCAAAGCATTTTCTATTGTGCGTTTTGTGTTGGAATGTTTTTGAGTTGTTTGTGCTTCAGAGACCTGAGAAAAAGGACTTGTAGAGAATCTGCACAGCAGTTTGAACCGCTCGTAATGAAAGTGCTGCAGAAACAGAATCGATGTAGGAAACAGGGAGGCTGCAGGGCGACCGGGGGCAGCTGTGGCATTTTGGGTTTTTTACATTTTCTTTCACAACTCACAAAATAGTTGCATCAAAAACATGACATATGTTGCAGTTTCAATTAAAACTGCACCAGTTTATCGTCTGTGGTGTAGACGAGCAGAAACTAGACGTTTGATATGTTTTTTGAGAAGACTTTTAAAACTTCATCTTCTAGCTTTCATTCCTTCTGTGTCAAAATGATGCTCTAATGTAGCATGACTGAACGATCTGCGTTTCCTCTTTCTGCGCAGCATTAAAATAGACAAAAGGCAACAATTTGGACACGAGCTCGTTAATCCTGCCGGCGTGTCGTCGCCCTAGCTTTCTGATTGGATACATTAGCGTTGGGTGTTACAGGTGTCCTTGGTCTCCCCTAATAAGCTTTTCCTTCCACTTTATGAGGCGACACCTCCGCTTAGCTCAGTTTTACTAACAAAGGCTCGTCACCATTTCACCTTTTTCGCCCTCAAATGAAGGGATTATTTAATTTCCTCCTTCCTTCATTTGTCACTCTGTTTGGAGTCTTGAACATGAACTCCCATACATGTGATATCTATTTTTATTTTATTTTATTTTATGTTGTTAGCAGCTCATGTAGACATCAGAAGCTTCACGCAGCTCAATGGTTGGTGATAAATACTGTAGCAATGACAGAAGGAGAATGTTGACAAAGACATGAGCCAACGTGACTCCTGCTGGGAGGTCTGCAATTTACCAAGTATGACCAGCGCGACCACACGATCGCCTGCAGAGCGGCGCGAGGGATTTCTGAAACAGTTTCTTTCTCATGTTGCACTGGGGCGCTTTGGCCCAATTGTAAAATGTTTTTTTTGTTTGTTTGTTTGTTTTTTTGAGATCCGAGTTGTATACTTTAATATGTTTGTGTAAAAACACATTCATTCTTTTAAGCTTTGAAGTTTGGGTAAAGATAATTCATGTTATGAATGTCGTACTGTGTATCTTTTATGTATTGCAACATTTAAGCACCTGGCTCCGAGTGACGTCTGATGGACGGCAAAGTTAACTATCGGGATATGAATTGCATGAAATGCAGTGATGTCTCTCAAATGTATCGCTAAATACCAAGTAATAGCTATGCATAATTTTAAATGCATTGTTCCCTGAAGAGAAAAAAAAGGAAATGAAATGAGCACTGAATTTAAAAGGACAAGCACGTTGTCATTGTACAGTGTATTTGTTTGAGAGAATCGATTGAAGCAAATTTGACGATATTCAGATTAAAATCCCTGTAAAGTATTTTGATATTTTTGTGTGTAAAATTAAAAGGACAGATTAAGACAACTTTTTTTTGTCAATAAATGTATTTTACTGAGTTCTTTGACATTTTCTCTTGGATGTCGAGTGATGTAACTGTGGGTGTATTTTACTCACCGTAAAGGAATCGACTTCAGGTAAAGTGAACACATTGACTTTACACCACTATGAGAAATACAGAAAGTGAAGAAAAATGCTTTCTATCTTACGTGCTGTAAAGTTTATGAAAAGTTCACCTTTTTTGGAGGTTTATTAGAAATGAACTGATTTATTCATGTTAAAATGGGAAGACAATTAAAATGACTTTCAAGACGTGCTTTAAAGGATTTTAGGGTTTCTGCGAGCCTCATGTCCTCAGTTCGATGAGTCCTGATGGCAAAATTAGACTAAGCTTGCAGTCAGAAGGGCCCTGCATGAGGATCTAAGGATGTGGGTTTGACTCTTAAGGGGTCAGCAGTCCTGGTATGAAGTTTGGGGTTACACCCAGTTGGCCATTTGATTAATACCAGTGGTAAAATGAGGGCCCAGGTTTATGTGGTGTCATCTGTTGAACCAGTAAGACTCCAAGCTGTTGCTTTCTGAACCAGTCGTGATGTCCAGCATCACTGAGACTCTACCGGACCTCACGGGAAGGTTTGTTTATCGTCGGCGTTGTGAAAGGACACCGAGTCTGTAAAGTTTTACCAGAAAAGCAAACAAGAAATAAAAAGGGATCGGAAATCGAACCTTGCGTGGTTTCATCAGCACCACGTGATTTTAGGCTCCAATTTAATGACGTTTACGTTGTTCAAAAATATTGAATTTTTTTTCACCTCAGGCAACGTTTGGAAAGTAAGTCTGGTGACCTCTGCGTGGCTTTTAAAACTTTTTTATTTTATTTATTTATTACTCTTAGTCTGAAAATGTTTCCCCTTTCATTGGGTCTATGTGAGGATTCATCCTTTATTAATCTCATAATACGTATCATATTTATAGGGAGAACATGCACATACACACCAACATAAGCACTGCATCATCATGATGCTATTATCAGACCGTGAAAACAATTATATAAAGTTATTATGTCATTTTGACATACTGAATAACCTTTTTTATATCTGTTTAATAAGGCAAGCTTTAGACTTCATAAGGGTCATGTAACATAATGGTTTGTGAACGTTAATAAAATATTTACTAATACTGACTTTCTTGCTTTAAGTTGAGGAAAGCCCATCAGGATGTGGGGGGTCACTAAACATGACTGATCCAAGTCTGTGTTAGCTTACTACTTACGTGCTTACTTTTTCTATTTTTTCTGCCCATAGATAAACGAAAATATAAATTATGGTTATATGACTGATGTCCCCCACATTAAAAACACGTTTTTAATGAAAATTATTTAAGTGCAGAAAAAAAATCCCTGAAATGTATATATTTTAAAAGAACAAAAAACAAATTTACTCTCATTAATGTGGAATCTCGTTTTCACTTGGAAATAAAAAGCTTTTGATGTCATCTTCACATATGTGATTTCTTCACTAGTTTAAGTCATTCATGTGTGTTCTTTTAAAAAAATGCGCTAGTGGACTTCCACGCATTCAGGGTTGATATCTGAGTAATGAAGCAGTCAGTCATTCATTAACGACTGGTGTGTACATTATTATTTATTGCAGCTATGAGCGATATAACGATGGATGCAGCGCGTGGGAGGAAGTTGAGGAGGAGGAGCGGTGAGACAGGGGGCGTGTCCTCATCGCGGGGAGGCTTTTACAGCCCAATCAGCTTGCATTGTCAGCCATATTGTAACTTTTACTGAAGTCGGTTCAAGTTTTGTGAACCAGCTGTGCGCGGATTTCCTCTAAAGGAGCATCAGGAGCTGGAGTACAAGCGGCCCGCAGCAGCATGAACACAGCCCGGTTTGTAGTCGCCATGCGCAGAGGAGGTGCGCAGACCTTCCGACGACCTCAGCTCCTCCTGGCTGCTTATTCTCCCACAGTGAGTCTGCCTGCCGAGTGTTCGTGTTAATTATTGTGTTATCAGCTGTTCGTGTTGCTCTCGTTGCTGCTGCGGCCGTATTTAAAGAATGCTGAGTCACGGTGGGACATCCACGGAGCAGACTGCCGACATTTCCCGATTTCTTTCTTTTTTTTTTTCTGTGCAAACAAACAACCTGACGCGCCCTCCTTCAGTCACCTTTAGCCCCGATGCTCTGTGAGAGTCAACCTGCAGGTACAGCACGTGAGGGCTTGGTCCCCCTCACGTGCACGCACTGGAGTTATAAAATATCAGGATGGATGCGGAGCAGTCGTTCCCTTCTCGACGTCTTAAAGTTTCAGATCAAACACATTTTAATATTAGTCAAAGATAACGAGAGTAAAAACAAAATGCACTTATTAAATGAGGATTTCTTCCAAACTCACCTGCCCTGTGTAAAGGAGTAACCGCCCCCTAAATTGGCCCACCAATCTTTGCTGAATTGATTTAATTCAGACACTTTTGGGGGTTTCCAGCATGAGATGATTTAGGATAACCTTAATCAGATATATGGCCAGACTTTGACTAGACCACCCAGAGGTGGACCTGCTGGTGTGGTTTTTGGATGGTTGTCCTGCTTCATTCATTCTCCTTCAGGATTTCCTGGTAGAGAGCAGAATTCATGCTTCCAGCAGCCACAGCGAGTCGTCCTGGAACAGCAGAGCATCCCCAGACCTTCACACTTCCACCACCGTGTTTGACTGTTGGTTTGATGTTCTTCTAATGGGGCAATTGTGGCTCGAGTTCGCCTTGTAATCGGAAGGTTGCCGGTTCGAGCCCCGGCTTGGACAGTCTCGGTCGTTGTGTCCTTGGGCAAGACACTTCACCCGTTGCCTACTGGTGGTGGCGCCAGTGTCCGTCAGGTTTCTGTCAGTGCGCCCCAGGGTGGCTGTGGCTACAATGTAGCTGCCATCACCAGTGTGTGAATGGGTGGATGACTGGTTCTGTAAAGCGCTTTGGGGTCCTTAGGGACTAGTAAAGCGCTATACAAATACAGGCCATTTACCATTTCTAATGAAATGCTATTTATCCCAGATGTCACAGGACCCAAACCTTCCAAAAAGTTCTGCTTTTATCTCGTCAGTCCGCACAATTTTTTTTTCCCAAGACTCTTGTGGGTGGTCGAGATGTTTTTTTTCGGTCAGCAGTGGTTTTCTCTGTGGAGCCCTCCTTTTCACCCAGTCTCTTTCTTGTTGTTGAATACCAAACTTCACTGAGGCAAGTCGGTTCCACAGATGTTGTTCTGGTTTCTCCTGTGACCTCCTGGATGAGTCTGTGATTCACTGGACTCTGTCAGAAATGGCTTTGTAACCCTTTCCACACTGATACATGTCAATGGCTTTGTTTCTTCTGTTTCTGTAGATCGTGGCATGATGTGTTGCTCTATGAGAGCTTTTCTCCTGCTTCACTTCTGGTTCTGTTTAAGTGATTTCTGGATTCAGCTGGTCTGGCTGTAATCAGGCCTGCGTGTGACACTAAAGATGAACTCAGCTTTCCAAAAAGCCAGGGGGAGACCCTGGTTATCTGAGAGCGACTCTTTGCTCTATGACCTTAATAAGCTCTCTCATATTGAGTTTATCGACTCAGAGGTTAGTTTCAGGTCATGCTGATGACATCACGCTGGGCGATCGTGGCTCAAGAGTTTGGAGTTTGCCTTGCAATCGGAAGGTTGCCGGTTCGAGCCCCGGCTTGGACAGTCTCGGTCGTTGTGTCCTTGGGCAAGACACTTCACCCGTTGCCTACTGGTGGTGGTCAGAGGGCCTGGTGGCGCCAGTGTCCGGCAGCCTCGCCTCTGTCAGTGCGCCCCAGGGTGGCTGTGGCTACAATGTAGCTGCCATCACCAGTGTGTGAATGTGTGTGTGAATGTGTGTGTGAATGGGTGGATGACTGGATATGTAAAGCGCTTTGGGGTCCTTAGGGACTAGTAAAGCGCTATATAAATACAGGCCATTTACCATCACATTTAGTCATTTCTGGTGACCTTTACCGTCTGAAAGCAACCGCTCCGCTGGAGACTTCAAAACAGGCGATGCCATGGTGACTGTCCATCTTTTAGAGGACTTCAGAGGAACTGCAGTTTGTGACAGTCTGGGTTGGCTTCATTTTTCAGCTCCAGAGGTTAAAAAACTTAAACTATAATCAGAAAGCACTAATCTGACTTCCCAGTCCCACTTCCTCTTTTTCTTTGTGGAGTTAAGCTTGAGTGTAAAAATGTAGACCCACTTATTCAAAGTTTTTACATTATTATTCATTTGTTTGAGTTTTTTTATCCAGTGGAACCAAAACAGTGACATCACAGCGATTACAGTGTAATGTTGTGATGTAAGCAAAACAAGTTTAACATACGTTTTTAATTTGTGTTCTCAAAGTAAACCTGAAGGAGTTTGTGTGATTGCGAATGCCTCGGGTCATGTGAGGCAGCACTCCATCACTCTGATTGTTATTCAAACAGCCCTCTGAGAGCCTGGAGTTGTGTTTTGGCTTAGACCACACAGGATGTGTCACTGCAGGATGTTGTGGTATCCATTAGTGTGGACGATAAGTTAAGTTTGTGTCTCACTTTGTGCCCCAGGTTCAGTGCTGTCTGGAGTCGACCCAGGCAGTCCCTGCCGCCCGGCTTCCCTACAGGGTGAAGCTGTCTGCTGGAAAACACTACGCCTGGTGCGCTTGTGGCCACAGCAAGAAGCAGGTGAGGCTCAGGTTTCAGAGACACTTGGGGCTGGAGGGTCATCTGGGGTAAAAGCTAATGCAGCTCATCAATCACGTAAAGTTTCGCCTCATTTACTCCTGTTTACGTTCCCACCCGTCTGAAAGCCACGCTTTAAGAAGCACCGTGCTGGTTGAGACCAACTGGTGCTTGATGAGGTCCCAGTAACATAAAGGAAACTGGATTAACTCTAATCCATCGTCGGTGTCTGGGCTTTGTGCTTTCATTTCAGTGTGTCCAGGAAAAGAAAGAAAAGACCCTCTGGTTTACACGTGATCCTTTCCTTTATGATAAACACCTGACTGATGTTTAAACGGCATGAAAAACCTAACCATGCACAGATGTGATCACTTCGATTTATCTGGGTTGAATTTGGCCCGTCTCTCGGGCACCTCTGGACCCCTCAGTGGAGGACCATGTGACCTCTAACCTCACAGAGAGCAAAAATGTCAACTTTTACTTAAAACTGACCTCAGTTCTGTATCAGGGATCATCACTGGTGATGAAGACTGCTCACCAGCAACAACCAATTTCAGTCCACAGTTTCAAAGTCCTAATGTGTCAGCTGAGGAGCGACAGCAGGAGACCTTTCAGTCTGTCTTATTAGCAGCTTATAGCCGGGTTCATCCACAGTGATTGCTTACTGCCATACGTCTGCAGCACATGCATCCTGTCATTTTTAGGCTAATAAAAGTAAGTTTCAAGTTTGTGTCTTCAACCCGCTTTTTTTCCCTCTTCTTCAGCCTTTCTGCGACGGCACTCACACGAAAAAAGCTCCGAGTATCTCTCCTTTTCGCTTCACCCCCGAGAAAGACAGGACAGTCCTGCTGTGCGCCTGCAAGCAAACCAAAAACGCTCCATACTGCGATGGCTCGCACCTCAAAGTCATCTACCAGGATGTAGTGAAGTATCTGAAAGGCATCTTTAAATGATGTCTTTTTACAGGAAATGATGCATCATAATCATGTTATCCAATAGTTTTATCATGTTAAAAAAATCATATTTTTTTTATATTAAAATCATGTAATGCTGCTTTGTTTGTTTTGGGTAAATCAGATGGAGTTTTTGTTGTTATAAACTGCTTTTGTATGTTAACCTTTCAGACAAGTATATATTCCATTAAAATGCTTTGTGGGAAAACTTTGTGTTAATGTCACAATGACATCACCTGAGGCAGCATTTCCAACACCTCCTGCGTGACTCCAGACCTCCTGAGTCGGCCCCTTAGAGGAGTTTCTACTAAAGTTTTGGTAACCTTTGAAAGTCTAGTGTGTTGGCTTTAAAATGTATTCTTGTATGCACATGATAAAACGTAACGGGTAGGCAGGAGAAGGTTAAACCATGTGCACTATGTGTTTTTGTAAATCTGCTTTTGGTGCTGTCCAAATAAAAATTACAAATGTTTTTCTTCTTTTTATGGAGACTTTTTTTCTTGTGTGAAGATCTTTAACTCCACTGAATTACTCATTGAACGGACCAATCACAATAGCTAATTTCATCAGTGCTGTATTCAGTTTATCCAGTGTGGTACTGAGTCACAGTCAGATTACTGCTTTTGTCCAGGGGTGGATCAAAAAGGGTGGCATGGGGTGGCTTGTGCCACCCTAAAATGATCTCTTGCCACCCATAGTGCCACCCTAGTTTTGCATATGACAGTGTTGTTTATTAACAGATAAGATAGCATTAACACTTTGAGCCTGGCTATTCTAAAACTGAATACATTGCATAGTGTCCCCACCACCACCACCATTAGCACCATAGCGCAAACAATTTTAAAAATTTAACCATGTAACAATTTGATTTGTCTAACAAAAAACAGTGAAACTTAAGTTAAACTTGTGTGTGTAAATGTGGTGCAGCAATATATTTATAAATATATTTATTATAAAGGTTATACAGTACATAAAATCACGTTTTAAGTAACTGAAATGTTTAATCATGTGGGCTACAGAAAATAATTAAGACTATATTTATATGAAACGTGTATACTTACTGCATTTGAATCTGCATATGTGTTGTTTATTTTGGTTTTGTTTTTTTTTTAAAAGTTTTGATTTTGCCACCCCATTAGATTTCCATGCCACCCTAAGAATATTTTTCTTGGTCCGCCCCTGCTTTTGTCAGATAGAAACAGCATTGTATGTTAAATATAATTTCTGTGTTGTTATTTGAGGTCAAATTCAATAAACTTGGTAAATATGATATTTTGCTTGTTTAGTTTCACATGAAATCTGACACTATGAAATAATTTTGAAAAAGGCAGCTATATTCTATTTATCTGCTTTGGCTTTGAGCTAATCCTCAAAATAAGAAAATAATCAGTCAGCCTTGTTTATTCTATCTAAAGCTTTGTTAAATATTTTTTAGCATATCCACTTTGACCTGCACTCTGAAGTGTTTTGTGTGGAAAGTATAATCGTTTTATTTGAAATATTATTTTTGAAGAGTACCATTATTATGATTTACTCAATAATCTTCAGTTAATCAGTGTATTAGACCAGTTCAGCCAAAGGAAAGTTATCTCATAGTAAACATTAAACATGGGAATATCACACATTTCGTACTAAAACATTATTTTTGGTCACATAGACGCTTCATATACTTTAGAAATTTACACATTTGTCTCACAACACAGGTTGTTTCGAGAGCAAATGATCAGTATTTGTCTAAGATGTGTGTGTGTGTGCTGATATTGTCCCAAGAGTTTCTACATAAAGCCCTGAGTATAGTTGGAGACGGAGAGCACCTGCGCCCCCTGAAGGCCTTTCTGTGTATGGCACCTTTGTTCAAGTCGTTTGTTAAGGGTTAACCTGTGGAGAGGCTTTTGAAACTGTATTTCAATAAACTATCTTCTGGAATCTGAAGCTGCATCTCTGTAGGAATAGTTTTAAAAAGTTTCGTTTAGAAACAGATTAGTTGCTCTTCCGCTCCAGGTTTTGACACAATTGTGTATTTCGTGTAAAGTTTCTCTACATGATCTGCTGAACTATATTTTGCAAACTATTTATCTGACATTTTCAAATAAAATTTGGGATTATTTTATAATTATTGGTATTATTATTAGTTTAATTTTACATTGTCTAGTTTGCTTTTGACGTGTACTTAAAAAAGAAAAGAAAAAAAATAGTAAAAAAAAATGGGACGCAATTTATTAATAGTAGCATGTATTTTTTTAGTCTTTATTTTGTATATAGGTTAAATTGATATTATTGATTGTGTTAGCTTCTTTCTTCTGTCCCTAAAGAAATTTAGTTGTTTGTACGTGTTATTGTCGTATTTCATCTTTTTCTGTGTGTTTCATTGAATCACAGAAGGATTTCATTCAAGAGAGTAAAAAATACATCCTATTCTCTGCTGTTTTTAAAATTTTGTTACATACTTACAGCATAGCTCATATTTTCAAAGCTTGTGACTTATAAATATTGGTAAAATAATGTATAAATCTATACATTATACTTCAATTTTGGTCCTCCATATGTCCAAATCAGTTCCATTCAGTCTGCCTTTCTCCGACATGTGCCCGGTGATTGGTTGAGCTATTAACACGTGACTGTTGAGGACGCTAGCAGCTTCAGTTAGCTGTCTTGCGTCTCCGAGTTTATGTTTTGCTTTTCTGTCTCCGTTTGACTCTCCTTGCTTGCGGTACTTGTCTCCAACGTTTGTCGCGTGATTCTTAAATTGTTGCTGGTCAGCTGGTGTCAGAAGCTGATCTTCCTTCAGCTGTCAGAGGAAACATGAACACGGTGGTGACCAAATTAGAGCCCAAATGGATCAGTTTCACCTTCAGGCACCCTTGGTTAGCCGCTACGGCAGTCTCCAAGGTAACCGCTGCACATGTTAGCCTCTCTAAATGTGATGCAGACTGCTGCTGCACTGTTAACGGGCCATTTGTTTTCACACACATTAAAAAGTAATGCACTGGAGAAACTGTACCACATTTAAGCTAACCAACTCACGCAGAGCCAAGTTTGTATTTTTATTTTCCCCAAACTGGAAATAGAAAACAGATGTTTGACATCGCAGCTCCTCCAGCTGCTTTAATGGAGGTTAGAGGCCTCATTGGTTAGATTTTAATTAGTCTACAGGCATTCTTACACTAACATAGAAATCACGTGGGGAACTGTAGGTTTAATATGAATTTTGAGCAGTATTGTATGTACCCTCAAGGCCTGTAGCCTTCTATGAACTTCAGTAATATCAGTATGAGAGCTTGCTTGTTTATGTAAGTGGAGATTTTATATGTGTGAATGCATAAGTGTACCCAGGAAGGATAGCTGAAGCCAAGGCTGATGAGGAGGAAACAAACTAACACAGAGACAGTGAAAATCAAGCCCCCACCACATTGGATGGTATTCCTAATAAACTGGCTTAATGTATTTTAAAAGAAGTTTGCCTCTTCCTCAGGTCAAGCTGTCCACACGTCCTCCTGAACCAGTCATCCCAGCTAAGAAGCCTTTCAAGGTGGAGCTGGTTGGTGGGAAGCGTTACTCGTGGTGCACCTGTGGGCACAGCAGGAAGCAGGTGAATCCCTACACCAGGGGTGCCCAACTCCAGGTCCTGCCGCTTTTAGATGCATCCTTGTTGCGACACACCTGAATCAAATGAATGGCTTGTTACCAGGCTGTTGCCAAACGTGATAGCATGCTGAAGAGGTAATCCAATAATTTGATCCAGCTTTGTTGGAGTAGGGATGCATCTAAAAGCTACAAGACAGAAGCTCTCACGGACTGGAGTTGGACACCCCTGCCCTACACAATCATTCGCTTTCTTTTGTTGGTCAAATTCAGGGTTCACGCTGGAGCCTATGGCAGCTTCACGGGTGTTTTATTCAGTCATTATCTCAGCATCGTAAACATAAATGTTGCTTTGTTTTTTGTTTAATAAATTAAGAAAAAATAAATTATAACATTTTAAAGAGTAAAGTTTCAGATTATTTTCAGATCTATTGGTTTCATAATTCCAAAACAATCCGATCCATTTATAACGCTGAAAGCTTTTTTCTGTAGCATATAAAAATTTAAAACAGTTTTACACATTACACATTGTTTCTTGTTTAAATGAGCGTTTAATTTTTGATTTCTTTCAGCCTTTCTGTGATGGAAGCCACAAAACCCGAGCCCAGGGCCTCTCCCCGCTACGCTTTGTCCCAGAGAAAGACGCCTCGGTTTGGTTGTGTGGATGCAAACACACAAGCAACCCGCCCTACTGCGACGGCACGCACAAGGAGCACTTCATTGCGTCTGCTCCGCTACATGAACCAGCAGAGTCCTGAGGGTGGAGGGGGGTGCGTTTCCCATCAGTGTTTTCATCAGTTCGACTTTCATGACAAAGACACTGTTGCAGTCACATTAGGATGACTTTACGGTAAAACAGCGAGCAGTTTATACTGGGGGTATTTAGCGAATCGAAGATTCCTGCGGAAACAACCCGGCAGGCGCTCCATGAAGAAGTTGGGATGCAGTGCTATGCTGGCCTTGATTTTGAAGCTCCAGTTTTATGTCCATGAGATGAAATTAGAGTTGGTGGCAGGCTGTGACAGTCATTAGCCCACACTGCTCACTCCACAGAGACAAGTCACTCTCTTCTTTCCACTGAACTTTTGAATGGTGTATGTAAAGTAAAAATAAACAGGGCAGTCTGTACTCTGAGCTGATGTCTTTGTTAAGGTTTTAAATAATAATACAAATGTCATTCTCATGGCTCTAGCTGGGAAATCTGTTTAACAGGACTTTTGCTAAAGCAGCTCTGGCCCCATGTCCTGCCCCTTCAGGATATCAGTTTCTCCAGTTAGAACACATTCCACTGAAGAGGCAAGAACAAGATGAGCCACTTAAGGCTCACAGATCACTGCCATCTGGTCATCCCTCCTAATTTTTCTCTGGTTTTGCATTTTGCTGGGGTCCTTCTGACTACTTGTAGCATGAGACAGTACCTGCACTCAATTCGGGTTGCACAGGTTTTCCAGCTGCTCCATGATAGCACATCTAAACGAGCCATCATGGGGTTTGATGTCTCCAGCACAGTTTCAAGACAATGAAGGAGATACCAGTAAACAGATGCGAGGAGCGATGTAGAAGAGCTTCAACCCAGTAGCAGGACTGGTATCTGCTCACGAGGAGCACTACCAGAGCTTTACAAAGTGACCTACAGCAAGCTGCTCATACACGTTTCTGATCAGACTCCAGGAGAATGGGATCAGGTCCCCAGTCCTGAATTTAACTGAGTACTTCTCAGATGTTATGCATCTGATGCTACCAAATAGCACTGTCCATCCAGGAGCATGCTCAGACATTGTCTCCTGCTACCAATAGTGACAAAGACTCACAAAAGTTGATCCTTCCTACTGGACAGACTGTCGTTCCTAAAGTGTAACTGACCTTGTGTTATACTGAGATGATCGAGTGTTGCTTTCATTTCCACAGCTGTCATCCATCCATCCATTCATCTTCTCCTGTTAACCTCAGGGTTAACACAACGAGACATCACACTCACATTCACACCTGCGGGCAATTTATAATCACCAGTGAGCCTAACCCAGGGGTGGGCAATTCCAGGCCTCGAGGGCCGGTGTCCTGCAGGTTTTAGATCTCACCTTGGGTCATCACATCTGAATCACATGATTAGTTCATTACCAGGCCTCTGGAGAACTTCAGGACATGTTGAGGAGGTAATTTAGCCATTTAAATCAGCTGTGTTGGTTCAAGGACACATCTAAAACCTGCAGGAACACCGGCCCTCGAGGCCTGGAGTTGCCCACCCCTGGCCTAACCCCACGAACTGCTCGTCTCTGGACTGTGGGAGGAAGCCAGAGTACCCACTCAGACACAGAAAGGACCTGCATTCAAAGCAATGATTAAATACAGCAAACAAAACAAACAAAAAACTGTCCTGCCACTTTGCACCATGTTGTGAATTTAATTAGAAGTCGCCCTAAATATTTTGAAAAAAAAAAAAAAATTAATGAGCACTGTTACATCTCAGATTATAAAATACAGCTGTAGTTGTTTATAATGCAGCTGTGCCAAACATTTAATTCACACCACGATAAAATGAAGGAAGGCGGTCTGATTCTTCTCAGGAGGACGATGAGAACGAGTCGGCGGGATGGATGTCAAGCAAACATTTGTTGGGAGCATAAACAGGACACTCGGGTCAGAAAAACCTAGTAAGTAAACATTTTATTGACCTAAAACATGCACATATGGCTGCTTTTTTGTAATTGGAAAAAAACAAAAACAAAGCATCATTGTTGAACGGAAAGAAGAAAAAAAAAAAATCAAAGGAATGCTTGGAATGCATGGAACTACAACATACATGGCCAAATATTCAAAAATCCCTTTTGAGTTCTTCGACTGCCATGAAGGAAAGAACGCTGACAAACAGCTTGGTAGTGCTTCTGTAAATATTAATGCTTCTCCTGTCGGGAAAATACTTGTCGGTTTGTGTGAAGTGACCGTAACAAAGTGCATCAACAATTTAATGAGCATGTGTTACCTGATGAGCTGTTGCTTATACTGGACACTTATACAGCAGTTATTGACACGTCTGACTGTTTAAAGCAAGAGTTTCTCTTCCTCGTCTTTACATCCAGCTTCAGCAGTGAGCCGCACTGCAATGCCTTTCAGCATTTTGTCTCAAGTTTCACGGAGGCCAAATCGATGCTTATGGAAATGAAACAGACCCACTGCGTGTACAATACAAAACGATTACAATATCTTGTATAAAAGATAAGTTTATACATATGTACGCACACATGCTCACATTTGATACATACTGTACAGTTTGTATGTGTGCACTGTTCTAGTCTAACACACATAAACACGCACGCACACGCACATACATACAAGTGTCTATTTGGCTGCACGTTTCAGTCTGTCCTGCTGGAAGATAACACAAATCTGCCTCCCGCATTTCCAGAAGGACGAAGGCCCGAGCTGTCTTTGCTCTGCACAAAGAAACAAGGAAGCAATTCAAACAGTGTCCTCCTCGCCGCCGTGTGCGCGCGCGTTAGGTCGTGGGAGGCAGGCTGCTTTTGTCGCCCCCCCTCGCCTCCTCTTTGCTGGCCCCGGAGCTCGTGCCGTTGACAGTCACCTTCCGAGCGGCCTGTTTGGAGGAGAGGGCGTGTCGCTGAGCGTTGTTGGTCACAGTGGTACCGTTGGAGCTTTGGATGGCGGGAGAGAGGTTGTGGGACGCCGGGCTGGATTGAGAGGAGGCTCGGGCCGGCTGAGCGGCAGCGGGACTGTGGACTTTGTCGCTCTGAGAGTCGCTCTCCGACGTTGGGCTGGTGTTGACGCCGTCGGAGTGGCCCTGAGCAGCAGACTGGGACGGCCTCCGGCGTTTCCGGGTGGGTTTGACCAGATACTGCAGAGGGATGGGTCCAGTCTGCACGGACGCAGAGAGACAGAGCGAAAATGTGTTTACAGGAGTGTACAGGACCTTAAGAAATCCCTTAAAAACACAGAGTCCATTTTTAAACTAATCCCACACGTACAATAAACACTAAACCAACAAAAGGGTATTTGTCCTCTGATAGCTAGGAACCCAACAGCTACTCTGCTAATCTGGGCACCACTTTTGTTTAGGACAGGATCAATGACGCAGCAGCTGAAATAAAAGCTGAAATCCTCAAAATACTAACCCAAAAAAACTAGTGCATCTTTTACTACCTCCATCAGCAGAGGGCTGACTGATCTGATCATTTCAAAGATAAATTCAAAGCAATGCTTCACCCAGCTGCTCACAAAGACAGTCAACACAGATAAATGACTGTTGTATATTCCAGCCTACAATTACAGACTGTATATAAAAGATGTACACAGCTTCTGGATTCAAAGAAAGTGACGTCAATATCTAAAAACGCCTCAGATTGTCATTCTTTCTAACGACCAGCAGGGGGTGATATCTGTAGTTGCAAAAAGATGTTTGCTCCCTCTGGAAACACTTTGCTGAAGACTTTACTGTCTTAAAAATCATCATAAAGTTCACTTTGTAAACGATGGTCCTAGTTGCAGTGAAAAGCAGGATAAACCATGCTAACTGAGATGCAGGTTTCACAGTTAGTAAAGACATAATAGAACAAATCTCTAATTGAAGTCCCTCTTTTGCGATGTTGCAATTTTTAATCTGGATGCCGTTGCTGTGCTCGATGAGGTCATCAAGTGATCATTTCTTTGGTAGAAGACCAAAACGTTTAATGTGCGGGAAAATAAACCCTGAAAGAGAGATTTGGACATCAGATCTTCCCCTCTACTGGGAACGAGGGGGTGAGGGTGTCTGCTCGCTTTGTGACCCCACCTGGGAAACTGGTGGCTTAAGCATTTGATGTGAGCGAGTCTGACACAGTCGCTTGAAGCATGGAGGGCTGCGATATATGTTTGAAAACAGCTCAGTCAGATTTCACTGCATCTGATTAAAGTAGTAAACTGTTGCTGTCGCTGGGAAAAGCTTTGCCTCGGGCGTCACTACAGCAGATCATCTCCCTCCATCTCACCTGATCCCGGGCCTCCCCTCTGCATGCCCTCCATCCATGAATCTTTGTGCTCTTACTCTTTCCCTGCTCAAGGAAGCTCCATCTTCAGCATCCTTTGTCCAGCCCTCCTCTGGACGTGTCCAAACCACCTCAGCCTTGCCTCTCTAACTTTCTCTCCAAACCACTCGACCCAAGCCGTTTTAACAACGTCGGCCTGATGAAGCACAGTCATCGTGGCCACACAGTCATCCTGTTTTAGCTTGTTCTTTTAGGAGCGTCTGTTTCCTTCCCAGCAGTTCCTGGTTTTGCTTTACAGTTTATACCAGTTCAGCCTGTAAGGACTTGAAGTTTATTCAGGACAGTAATCCATCACATCAGACTTTAGTCTGCCTTGTTTTTTTAATTTCTCAAAGGATTTACTTGGATTTTTTTTGAAATGGGATTATGCGAGGTACTCTTTGGTAGAGTCGGTTATTACAGACAGCAGACGGCCGTCGGCACAGCCCTTTGTTGGGAGATGCAGACTTGTTTAAATTGTAAGATTAATGCATACAATTGAAACTACATTTAAAACATTTCTACAATTTTTCCCTTACAGTCGGGGAAATGAAGCTGGTATAGTCCTCTCCTCAAATCACCAGACACCTTTGGATTCAAGAACTTTAACTTACGGGACAGGGGAGTAAAAGTAGTTAGCGAAAGTAGTGAGTGAGGATTTGTTCAAATCAAAAAGTCCCAGATTAACAAAACAAGTCTGGTGACTTTGAAGTGAGGACAGCGGATACAGCGGCTTCGGTTACCTCTGGGAAATCTTTTTTTCCCCCAATTCTGCTTATTCTCCTCTGGGCAAAAACACCCTGTTAAAGCCACAGGTCAGACGACTGCTGGCAGTTTCTGTTTTTCAGACCATTCTTTGTAAACCCTGGAGATTGCTGGGAGGGGAAATTCTAGAAGATCAGCCGTTTCTACTCAGACCAACCCGCCCGGCACCAACAACCACAACACATCCAAAGTCACTTAAATCACCTTTCCTCCTTATCCTGATTAGGGCTGCCACAAACGATTATTTTGATAGTCGACTAGTCACCGATTATTTTTGCGATTAGTCGACTAATCAGATCATGCATCCATTGGATGTAAAACATACAGCTTATTGCACCAGCAGCATCTGCTCTTATATAACTATCATTAGCTTACAGCTTTAAGTTTTTAAGGTATGTGCTAACTAAAAATAAAGACAAGATGAGAGTTTATTAAATTTTAATGACATTTGCAGATTGTTTCGATGGAGTTTAATCAGCTTGACGTTTATTCAGCTGTGTAAAAACTATAACTTTAATCTCAGCCAAACCGATTTAATCAGGAACCAATAAAATACTTAAAAAAAAGGCAAACAACAACACTTTTAAGTTATCTAAGTGACTTATATATCATGTTTAACCTGAGTAGCGAAAGACGGCGGTGGGTTTGAAAACTGTTTGCCGGGAGTCCGGTGTTCTCACGGCTCTAGTGAGCCTTGCCCCCGGCTAGCTATCGAGCTAGCGGTGGGTAACAGACGTCTCTGAAAACGTCGGAGCGCTTTTGAAAATATGTGGTGTCTTGATAAACTGAGCAGATATTTGAGGTTTACACAGCTACATTCTCGCCTGAAAATATGTCAAACGTTTATTTTGTGACCCAGAAAGAATAATAAGAATAATATTAAAACTAACCAGCTGCCGCCATTGTTGACAACTTAGCTGGACCGCGCTATGAATTCTGGGACACAGCTTCTTTGGTTCGCTCCTGTTTTTATCATTTGAGAAACATTGCTAAGCTGAGTCCCATTGTATCGCGCTCCGAATTAGAAATTGTCATTCATGCATTTGTTTCATCTCGTCTGGACTACTGTAATTCTTTGTTTACTTGTTTATGTAAAGCCTCTTTGGATCGTCTGCAAGTTGTTCAGAATGCTGCTGCAAAGCTTCTGACCAAGTCCTCCAAGTTTTCCCATGTCACACCCCTGCTGATTCAGCTGCACTGGCTCCCCGTTAAATTCAGGATCCAGTTTAAGGTTTTGACCTTGACTTTCAGGGCCCTGCATGGACAAGCACCAACGTATATAAGTGAACTTTTGCATCCATACATTCCCAGCAGGTCCCTGAGGTCATGTGACCAGGGCTTGCTTGCTGTCCAGCACACGAGGCTGAAAACAAAAGGCGACAAAGCTTTTGGAACTGTGGCCCCCAGATTGTGGAACTCTCTCCCTTTGAGCCTGAGATCTGTGGACTCAGTGGTCGCTTTTAAAAAACAGCTAAAAACCCATCTTTTTAAACTTGCTTTTAGTTGATTTTTATTTTTAGGTTTTAGCTTCTGTGAAGCACTTTGTGATTTTTATCTTGAAAGGTGCTATATAAATAAAGTTTTACTTTACTTTTACTTACTTACTTCTTCTTCTTCGGGGTTTAACGGCAGCTGGCATCCTTGTACATGCAGTGCTGCCATCTTCTGTTTCAGTCCGTTATTACACTCTTAAATCCTGCTACTTATTCCTGCGTCTTTTGGGATCTTACAAAGCTTCAAACGACGTGTCGACTATTAAATTAGTCATCGACGATTTTAATAGTCGACGTAATCGTTACTAGTCGACTAATCGTGGCAGCCCTAATCCTGATACTCGAGTTGTATTTCAGCAGACTGTCTCGACCATGTCTACAAGCCTAAATGCATTTTTTAAATATATATATATTGATTGAATCCAAACAGACCCTTAAAAAAATAAAAAAAATAAATACATTTTGTACTCTCCTCATTTCAAATCAAGCTGCTGATGTTTGTTTCAAAGTCAAAGACATGAAAGGTTTCACTCACTCGTCTCCACTCGTAGAAGTAAGCGATATCCATTAGTGTGTAGTAGTCCTTTAAGGGTTCGTCCCCATACAGCACCTCCACCTGTAACACACCATGAAACCCATTTAACACGTTAGCGGGGGAAAACGTCCTCTGCCAGGCGAGCTGTTTGAAGTTTGTACCGACATAAACGACCACGGCGAAAGGTTTGTTTCCCTGCGTACAAATAAGATAATTCTGGATTTAAACAGACTCCAAGCTTTACGTGAATCTGTGTCTAGGCCAGTTTATGCTCCTGACGGTTTACTTCACCCGTGTTTCTGAAAACAAAGAGGTTGAGGCGCAGCTTTGTTTTTTCCACGTCGCTCTACAGTTTTAATCACGTACCGTTTCATACAAATAGGATTAAGTTGCACATATTTGACTTGTGTGTGAAATCCTTCAGCCTGGCTCATCTTCCTCTTCAAGCAGAAATCAAAGCAGCTTTTTGTGGAGAAAATGTGTTTTTAAAAATGTCTTTCAAGCCGCCTGACTTTATTATCAAGTGGCACATACCTGGAATACTAAACCCACACGAGTGAGGAACAACTCCTCCACACCTATAAAGCAGGGCTCTGAATAGCCAGATATACTGTGCTAATCTGAGCTAAGGGATCTACATACATGTAGACCACCCCGAAAAAAAGGTGAATTGTGTGAAGCTGGGTTGTAATTCGCTTGTGGGTTTCCTTTGACTTCATTTGATCTACTGCTTCCATAAAAAAATGAAAGCAGCATTAATAATTTTGCAGTTTTCGGAGCAGTGTCACTTCAGGTAAGCGTCTGCTCGTTATCACGTTGCACCGAAAGCTCACATATCAGCGCGATGATTGCCAGAACTCTTTTATAGCCCACAAATGCAACCCAATATGACCTCGCCGTTGTAGCAGCTACTGTGGAACAACAAAGCGTTTATATTTTTGCACCTCAGCCTTGAAGTTGTCTGCAGAATCGATACTGCAAACGTTACTGTGCGGGGCTGCGGTGTGTCCAATTACCCGATAGTTGTTGGGTATATCCATCTTGCTGCGGAGGAACTTCGCTAAGTGCATGACGGACATGGCTGCCGGGCACTGCAGGAAGCGTTTACCGTTGGACTGAGAACAAAGAGAAGAGCAGAGAGGGATGCATTAATCCAGGATGAGGACCAGAAAACCATAATTACACCGGCTAACTTCAGCTGCCGCTTTTAAACATCTTTGCTTTACCTTGTCTCCTTCCATCTCTGAATGCTGCCTCTCATTATTTCTGCAGGGGGAAATTAAAAAGCAGTTAAACAATAATTAAATTTCTTTACATTTTAATGATATTTACGAGTTTTTCGCAGGAATCAGACTGCAGCTGGTGGAACAAAAACAAAACTCCACGTAGAGCTGCAGATAAATTGTGCCTGGACAAATCTGGGACCCGGCTGGAAGCTGCTTCTGTTCGCTTCATGATCAAAAGCTTCCAGTTACAAACACATTGAAGCGAGAAGAAAAAAACTGTTCTGATAATATTGTTATTTTAATATTAACTAACAGCTGTGGGATTCATATAAATACTGTATTAGTATTTATAGTATTTTAAAGTATTTTATGGACTTCTACATAACTGTTTGCATTGTGCTGTTCACTCAACTCATTTTATTTCTGATTTTAACAACGTTATTCACAGATAAAGTCATATTTTGTGGTAGATTGTGTTTTATGTAGAGGTGAAATGACTACTTGTTGTTTTAAAAGTCTTGTCAAATCAGGTTCTGCATGCCTACGTGTGGTTTTCCTTCTTTTTAACGCTCTCAGCAATGGAGAGTCTTCAGCTGACTGCGCTGATGGGAGCGAGGCCTGCAACCCTGGAGGAGCTGCAGAGCAGGGCACAGGATTTCAGAGCTAAAGCTAAATGGAAATCTTAGATGAGGAAATATAAACCATTTCATCCAGCTGTCATCGTGGAGAACATGCGGTGTTTGGACAAAAAGAACCACTCGGTTGCAGTGAAACGTAGCTGAGCCTGCACTGATCTGACCGTACCTGGTTTTGGGACTTCTGGGCAAACAGATATTAATTTGAGCAGTAAGCAGGAATGTGGAGGGAATGTCCAGTTTGTGAAGGAAGAGCGGTGGAAGTCTGGTCTGGCTGCTTGTGTGGCCTGAATATTGAACTCGCAGCTGTCTGACTGAGTCCATATGAGCTGCTGGGGGAATTTTCCTCCTTCATTGGTGAATGATTTCAGTTTGAATCAGCACACTGTTTGGATTCAGCTGAACAGAGCTCATCCAAATGTCTGTGCATACCCATAGATGACAAATGACCTGAGACGCCCTCTGCACCACTCACAGGCTTTTCTCATTTATCTCATTAAAGGAAGATTTTACTTACTAAGCTGCCCATTATACATGAATTATAATATTTAATAAGTGATATATATCTGTATCTATCTCTCTATCTAGATATCTATAGATAGATTTTTTTATTTTAAATCTACGTTTTTATTGAGCCAAGTTGTTTTTCCACTTCTGGCTGCTGTAACAAAAATAATTGACAAAATTTGAGGATGAAGTAAATCTTCTCCATCTATACATGCACATAAATAGCTAAATAAGAGCAAATATAACAGAGGACACACGCAGGCGAACTCGCTGTTCTCTCAGCAGTAGCTTTTAGTGCGACAGACCACAGATTAACGGTTCTCGCTCTTATTCTCGAGTAAAATAAAAATAAGGAGGAAATGACTGACTCACTTGTTCCTCTCGTAGAACTGTATGGACAGACTGATAATTTCATCCTCTGCTATGTTGAACGTCTCCACCACTTCCCCCGGTTCCAGCACACGATTCTCTGCGTAGAAGTCCCGCCTCCGTTTCATCTCATCTGCGGGAAAGCCACGCGCATCGTGAAACTGAAATCTATGACAAAGATATGACTAAGCCTTCGCTGCCTCCCAAAACTGTGGTCATTACCTTTGAATAACCCCGGAACGAGCTTATAAACGATGTCTTGCAGAGTTTTGTCTGCTCTGGAATGAAAAACAGAAAAGAAAAACATTCGTGTCAGATATGAAACATCATGAATTTGGAGAGGTTAGGAAAAAAAACTGACATGAAGCAGACTGGATTACCTGATGCTGAGCTGTGGACACGTCTTGTGGACCTGGACGTCACATCGAGGACAGAACTTATTTGTCTCGAGGAAGGCAACGATGCATGTTTTACAAACTACATGTGGAGAGAGAACAAGCTGTTAGAGGACGAGCAGCAGAAAGACCAGAACACTCTCCTCCTTTACCCTCAGGATGAAGACTCTGTGCAAAGCATACAGTTTTAGTAATGTCACTTCTTTTATGCGTTTGTCTATTTTAAAGGGTTTTTTGTGTCATTAGAGGCCTCTTTAACAGCTAAGGCTCAGGAGATTGAACAGGCCCCATGGGTCTGTGGTTCAATCCCCGACTCCTTCAGTCTGCACACAGAAGTGTCCTTTGGGAAGATCCTGAACCAAATTCAGTGAGTGCTCGAGTGAAAAAGCACTTACATAGAGCTGTGTGTTTGTGTGTGTTTGGTGTCCACAGCACCCAAAATTAACCCAACATCTCCACAGGTGTATGTGCGCGATAAAGTAAATAAAAGATCTCGCCACTCGACAGCCATCTGGAAGCATAATATGAATTCAATTTACTTTAAAATGTAATGTGCACGTTCAACAGGACATCTGATTTTGAAAATATGCTTAAATGTTTGCAGACTTTGCCCTAAAATTCATTAACAAAGGAAAATTCCCTGCGTTGATGCAGTCCAGCCTCTGTTTCCGTGACCTCAGTGTGACGAGGTCAAGCAGAAGTGCGAAGGACTCAGGCACAGAAGCTGGATGCTCAGAGAATCCATCTGCGCTCACACCGGACTGCTAACCAGCCTGATGGAGGATGTCTGCTGCTACAAAACACACATCACACTACCCCCTGTTTTCTCACCACGCTGCCTCATGCAGGTCATCTAAAGCAGAGCCACCAGTGAAAAATATCTCTTCATTATAAAAAAACAGAACATAAAACCTATAAAATAAAACACATTTCAGAGTAATCTTTCTTTTCCTCATCTTTGTCTAAATCACTCCATCCATCACTTCCTCCAGCGAGCCAAAAGACAAAAAGAAAAGATTTCATGATAATTAGAAAGGCTGCAATACGACAACAGGCATTCAAGCTTAATTATCCAGAACCTTAAACACACTTTGACATCTTTAATAAAACTTCCAAACTAGTTTGACAGAGCTCATATAAAGACATGTACTTCATGTGAGGCAACACCTCAACCAAGATTAGCACCAGTTGATAAAGCCAGGAGCTGGGAAACAAACGTATAAACTTATAGATGCTCTGCAGCACCTGTCAGTCACGCCGACTGTTTGTTGGATGGTGCCTCATCTATGAACTGTGAACACCTCCCCTTTCATAAAGGATGGTCCGGTGTGTCCTCTGCTAAAGGAGGTAACAAAGGACGCATTGAAGCACCTTTCCTTACTATCTGGAGAATTCAAGAGAGGTCTTATTAAAGCTGCTAAGCTGACATTCCTGGGTCACTTCCAGGATTTGGGACACTTCCTGATGAGACTAAAGGACTGGGTAAATAAATAACAATAATTTATGATGATTATTGTTTTTATGCTTGTGCTGTTTTCTGCATAGCAACAGGCTGACGCTCTATACCAGGACACGCTTCCCTGGTGCCGATGGCGTTCTCTTTATTCATTTACTCAGTGATAAGGAGTCAACACAGGTTCTTGACTGCTTTTGATGCCATACAATGAAACGAGACATTTCTGCTTCATAGTTTAACTCTTTGACTCTACTACAGCAGCTTTGCATGAACCACAATTCATAATAATCCCTATCTACCTATTCTGAGCCTTCATGCATCCCCTCAGTTCTTCCTCTGTCTGAAACAAGCCGGTTTGCCTTCCAGCCATCTTTCTTTTGATTGGCTACTCTTGCACAGGTGGGTGGGAACCGTGCGCTTGCGCTTGCAGTCGGCTTTTCTTTGGTTTTTGTTTTAACGCTGGTTCTCGTGTCTGTGACAATAGAAATAAGGACAATGATCAAGAGTTTCTTTTATGGGTTTTGATTGCAGTAAAATACCTTTCTGTAAATTTTAGTGACATCACAGCACCATGAGCAGCTTTATGGCATCTGCCATTTTGATTTCAGGCACGAAGCGAGCAGCAGCCTCCTGATAGCGTCTCCATCAACCACCACAAGCAGCTCCTTCTTATCCACACACGGAAACCTCTTAATTACTTTTTTTAATGTCTGATTTAATTATTGCTTATAAACAAACAGCATCCAGAGAACATGAGCCTGGACTGAATATCTAGTATGACGAGAGTGTTTTTAAAGGCAAAATTAAATGAAAAGGGGCAGTCATTGAAATTCATTTACACAACTGATACCACGTTTACAAAAACAAAGAAAATGATGGCTTTACAAAAGCAAAATAAGTCCCAGAGGAGGCCAGCCCTCTGTCTCAAACCGGCCTCAAACATACGGAAAGAAAACCTAAACCAGGCCTAGTCTATTACTCAGATGGTGAATATAAATAAAAAGGAAACACTGATTCAGCTTTTCAGTGGATTATTTTATGTCGTGGTACTCGAGACGGTCACAGAGCGACCAACCTGTCAGAAAGTTGTGGGACTCCTTATGTCTACCAAAGTGGTGGAGTTTAGCAAATGTGGCGCACAGTGCTTCAGCTCTGCGTAGTCCTTTGTATCATTTAAGTAAGTACGGCTCTCTGAATGAAACCGGCTTCCCACCAGTGTTCTCGAAGCAGGTGTAAGAACCTATTTTAGCCATTTAGCTCCATTTGCTCTTATTCATTGAGGCTACCTGCAGCAATTTTCAGAACAGCAGCATTAATAAGGAGTTGATGGCTCTCCGTAGATTAGCTCTGATGGGTTCCTGAAACCCATATTAGGGATATCCCCTCTCTGTGACATCACACAGATCCAAGATTAGAAAGGTCTGTCAGTGTGAAGCCTGGCGTTTTGGCTCACAGGGATTCCTTGACCGTCAGTTGAAACTTTGCCCACGTTTAACATGAACATCCAGCACAAGCAGTTTCAACACAACCCAGAAGATGCAGTCATGTGCTGCTGTGCAAGTGTGGTCCCTGAAGTGGACCTCCTACAGGCCTAATTGAGGTGGAGTGTGTGACTCAACATCATGCCTGTTCACCTCCCTTCAACATCATCATGAGCAGAGGTCTGATGGAAACGGTGTGCATGCATGTAAGGTGGTGCATTCATGTGAGGAACTTACAGGAGTGCAGGCACTCTACGATGGTCGTAGCATCAATCAGGTAGCCGGCGCACAGAGGGCATGTGAGGTGTGGGTTCAGATCTGTGATTTTGATCCGGTTAGGCTGCATTTTATCCATCTGGGCTGATCTGCAGAAGAAGCAGAGAACGTGAGGGGGTTTTTATGAGCGCTTACTGCTGGAGACTGCAGGTCATCCCCCACATTGTGCCCGGATCTCCTCACACATTGTCTGCACCGCGTCAGCGGCTCGCGAAACCACAACAAACGGAGCCGACGAAAGCCCACAAATCCCGGTGCTGGGTTCAGGGACGAGCCGGGAGCAGGAGCCGAGCAGCTCAGCGCAGACTGTGAGGGGCACACGGCAGGCAGCGGGCTATTCGATCGCCCCTGTGTGGCCTCATCTCGTGCACCAGCTCATCTCCTCCAGCCCAACAAAGAGCGTTTCCCCTCCCCGCGGAGCTCCGCCGTCCGAGCCCGCACCTCAACCCAGCACCGCGGGCGAAAGCGGCGGCTCGGAGGGGGGCACCGAGCCGCAGAAAAGCACACTGGTACACAAAGCAGCCATCTTAAATCCACTGACAGGGCTGCTGTACCAGGAGGCGAACAAGGGAGACTCGAATGTGACACCGTGCGCCTCGCGTTGCGCCTCCGCAAACTGAGCCGCGATGAGCGCGATAAACAAAAGCGATCCGCGACGCGCGGTCCTACCTGGTCTCTCCTCCGAGGGTCCGCGTCCTCGCGGCGCAGGGCGGCTCAGTTATTTGGGACTTGGACAGAATTTGCAGCAGCGCCAGAAAATGGCTTTTTTCAGCACCGTCAGAGGACTGCCCATTTTGGATCACGTGACTTTATTTTGTCGCCTCGTTCACGGGGCGAAGAGGGTGTCCAGACTCAGAGTCCGCAGGCCCCGCGCACTTTGTCCACGGTGTTTGTCCCGCACACGCCGAGCCCCGCACTTCTTGTTCTGATTTTCCACCTTGTGATTAATTTGTGTCAGTCAGCGGCTGCTCGGCCCGCCCGGCCCCGCCCCGCCCTCCGCTGCTCTGACTGAGTTTCTGTGGATGACCGAGGGAGAGAGGCCCTACAGGCCTCGTGTCCCCGGGCCCGAGACCCACGGATGGCCCACCAGCTCCGGGAGATGTTATTAGAACTGAGAGGGTTTTTTTCCGTTTTCATTTTAATTATTTTATAAGAAACAAGTAAATATACTGAACAAATGCCATTTTTAGACACAATTAATAACTGTTTTACAAAGAGGACATAGATTTCCACCTGAAAAACAAATACTCAAAAGATTTCAACAAATTTAACAACATAAAATAACAAATTTCCCACGTGTGGGACTAGTAAAGGTTTATCTTATCTTAACAGATTTCAGGGCAGATTAGTTGATATGCAGTAATTTCTAATTTCTAACTAATTTCTGAAATTAGAAATATCCCCCAGGTAGAGCTGAGATAACAGCACATGTTTAAAGACATGAAATAAACTCTGGGGGGGGGAAGGTTATGAGAAAAGTTACTTCTGACTTTAAGAAAGTACGGTCTCATTCACAACATCACAAAGGAGGAGGAAAATTCACTGGTCCCACATTTACCTTGAAGCACAAAGTGTAAAAATCGAAAGGAAAAAAATCAGAGTTCTTTGATGCTGGGTTTGGACCTCCTGAATGTTTCTGAGTGAATCAAAGGAGAGCATCGTTTTTATTTTGTGTTGAATAAAGTGACTCCACAGCAGCTCCGCAGGATCTGTTCATCCTGCTTCACCCTTTTTGCTTTTTATAGTGAAATGCACCTTTGCACCCATAGGTGTAGATCCATCTCCCAGGAAACTGTGATTGCCAGACACTTGATTTTATTAATTATTGCATATTTTCCGCATTGACATGAAAGCGTCTTTATCCACGCATGAAAAAAGTCTTTGTCTCTTCGGTAATTCCTCTGCGTCGTTCACAGGGGAGAGGAGCTGTAGATTCATGTGCTTCATGCGTCTAAATGCTGAGACAACACCCCCACCGCCCAAAATCTACACCTGCGAATCAACCAAAGCTGAAAAAACAGGATAAAGAAATAATACGCTGTGATTTGGACCAAGTTTCAAAAACTACAACCCCCATAATGCACCTCAGTGGCTACCATCTGTTCTTTAGACGCTTTTAAAGGCCATCGTGTCCTCTGGGAAGCAGGTTGTCAGGGCATGAACCCCCCACCCTCCCCCAGCTCCCGCCCCCGTCTCCGCTGAGAATAATTAAATAGCCATGTGTGGACGCCCTCAGTGCGGACAGCGGTCACGTAAGGTAGAAATGTAACAGCAGGATAAAATGAGTCTGAGTACTACAAATAAAACGGAAATTTTGAGCACCAATTAATTTCCCCTAATACGTCATCAATGTAAGATGGACACGTCATTTGTGTAAAGAAAACAAAACAAAACCAACTATGGCAGCAGAGAGTGAATTCAACATTTACCAGCACTTCCCATCAGTCTCCTGCTTCAGTCGTGTTTTTAACTGAAGCTGCCATCTGTTCTCCAGTGTCCTCCCGCCTGGTGCAGACACGCTCAGGGCAGAGCATCTACAAATTTCCGGCTGAACCTCTGACTTATTCTGTAAGCATTTCAAACAAATCACTGAAATCAAAGATATTTTAGGGAATTACATTTCTTTGATGGAAAGTACGAACATATTGAGTCTTGATACGTTCGTGGACATGTATCAATCATTTTAAATGTAAAACTGCACCAGCCTGACTTAATATTCTAATTTTAAGGATCTCGGAGATCTTTGCAACCCACTGAAGTCTCAGTTTAATAAACGTTGGGATTTTTTGTGTTG
Source organism: Astatotilapia calliptera (assembly GCF_964374335.1). Lineage (NCBI taxonomy): Eukaryota > Metazoa > Chordata > Actinopteri > Cichliformes > Cichlidae > Astatotilapia > Astatotilapia calliptera. The sequence goes on from NC_137427.1 coordinate 3,884,777, forward strand.
CCCGGTTACAAAATGTTTCAAGTTAGGTCAGTTTGATAATTTCTAACACTCACAGTCTCTAGGGTGAATTTTCAATAGCGTTGCATGGGATATGTCGTAGTTTTCTCTATTTCCTGTCCTGTATTTACTCACATGTAGAAAGAAACATAAAGCAAGTTTCAAATCATGTGGTCAAATTTCCAAATTTCCCCCTTTGGGATAATTAAAGGATTATTCTATTCTATCCTAGTCAGTGTGGCTCTGTTTGATGTCACTGAGACCAGATCTCTCTAAGTACAGGATTATACAGCTGCAGAAATGGAGAGCTTCCTGTTTTACTTTTTGAATTTCTCTTTAGAGTCAGTCTGAAGGCTACATGCGTAGTGGCTGTATTTTAGTGTAATGGCTTGTAGAGTCCACACAATCACAGGAAAATTAGCAGTGAAAATTAACATCAACCAGATACATGTGAACACCAGACACAGCTAAGTCCTATCCACCTGCTGTTCAAACCTTTTGCTTATGAGGGGAAGCCAATCAAAAGAAAGTTGGCCAAAATGGGGAGGAGCTAAAAAAACATTTTTTTCAAACAGATGATGAACTGAGGGTTGCTCCAAGAGTCAATGATCTGGAAATTATGTAAAGTTACTCTAGGACCAAAAATAAAAAATATGAAGCTGGAAATGAGCAGAATGACTCCACTGTTTATATCTAAGGGCCGCCTCCCCTCCCTTAGAAACATGTTTCTGGTGGAACAGCGTTTATGCTTCCTGCCATAAAATTTTCCTGGGTGAGCCTTTCATGTGGGGGGTCACACCACACTGACGCATTATCGATTGTGTGCCGGTAATACGATGACCCTGAGGTGTAAACAATTTCAGAAAGCATTGCAACAGAAATGAAAACAAAGCAGCTGAAACACAATAGGACACAAAGTTGTTCCTGCCTTGTTCATAACGCAGTCTACATCGTTGTTGTGTTTCCATTTTTAAAAAACCTTTTCTGTCCATTTCATTTAAACAAACCCTAATATGCACACTAAATGATATTTCTTGTGCTAAAGTACCAGAATATACAATATACAAAAGCACATGTCATTACATCTTATACTAACTTAACAAGCAAACAAAACAGGATAAAGTGTGAGGGTTGGCGACACACTTGGCCTGTACAATAAGTACAAATGAAAATCAAATAAGATTTCAAAATCCATGATAATCTGTTTTAAGCAGGAATAAATAACAAGTTAATGTTTCAGTTCATTGTAGGGTGTCTCCCTCTCTCTTGTGCTCACGTTTATTAGAATTACTACCAACATCGGACATTCTTGTCCCCCCCCCAAAAAAAGGTGGAGCTCCCAGGCGAGAAGAAGACCTCGGAGAAGGTGCATGGATGTAGCAAAGGAGGACATGCAGAGGGGATGCTTGGGATAACATGCCCTCTATGACAGGGTGAGGTGGAGGGAGATGATCTGCTGTGGTGACCATGAAAGGAAGCAGCCAAAAGAAGACGAAAAAGAAATAGAAACTATAAATTAAATGGATATTGTGAAGCTGGGTGTAAATTTAAATGCACAAGTTCGTGCTGCATGCAGGTCTGCGTTTTGGAGTCTCCTTTCATTACTCCGGCCAAGCAGGAGTGGCTACAGAACACCTCAGTGTTGTTTGACAGCCATCAAAGAAAACGAAGAAAATTCTGGAGTCTACATGAACTTTTTTTTTTTTTTAAATGGGGCACGTCAGAAGAAAAAAAAGGGAGAACCACTGCTCGAGCAGCAAACCCTGAGCGGTACACTGTGGGAATCCCTGCAATTCCCCCGCTGGCCTGCTGGGGCCGCTGTTGACTGTGAAGTGCAGCACGGACGCCATCTTGAGGAGACCCCGATCTCAGCGCTGGGCTGGTGACAACACGCTCATCATGACGGGATTACTCACTTCCAAGTAAAACGGCATCAGTGTTGGGTTGCAGGCGTTGAGCGGAGAGAAGAGGATCTGCCTCGGCGACGGTTCTCCGCTGCAGGCTGTTTTTAGAGCGAGGCCGCGCTGTAACCCGATGGCCGGCTAGCTGCTGTGTGGATACGCCGCGGCCTGCTCGGGAGGAGGAAGGGTGGTGACGGCGCAAAATGCTTCACCGCTGACTCCCAAACAGACAGTCATCCTGCCCAGAGACTCGCTGCGAGTTGGTCAACGAGCACGATGCACTTATAGATTTCTTCGAAAAGGAAAAACGCTCTGTACTTTCAGATTTAGTTTTTATTTATCGCTGTGTGAACGACCCGGACCGCCGTCTTGCGTACCCTGAATCCCCAGCCGGAGACATGTCATCCAACTGCACCAGCGCAGCGCCCATCAGCGCCAGCAAAACCAAGACGAAAAAGAAGCATTTTATAGGACAGAAAGTGAAATTATTCCGCGCCAGTGAGCCCATACTCAGCGTTTTAATGTGGGGTGTCAACCATACGGTAAATACCTGTGCAGTCTGCCCGTGTGCTGTTTGTTTACGCCGCTGTTTTGATTTAGCTAGCATGCTAGCTTGTTAGCCAGCTACCTTCATCTGTCAAGCCAGTTTTGATGCCCTGTAATTGATCTTTTTCATGCGTGGACTCAGCCAAGTATATGACACTGTACTTGGGCTGTAATCCAGCCGTTTTCGTGCAGTTAATAGCGGACTGCTGCCGCCGCTGCCTCCACGGGTGGCTGTGGCTGAAGCGCGAGTTTTGCGGGGATTTTATTTGGTTAACTTTTGAGAAAATGTGCATATTTGTGATACGTTTTGCGTTTGTATGTGTGTGTAAGAGAGAGAGGGATCATTCAGTGAGCTGCCATCGTAAAATGTGTTCGGTATCTTGTTGCTGTATCGTGAGCTGTTGCTGTAAGTGCGTGCAGGCGTGGGGTGGGAGGGGTGTGACAGGCAGCCGGAGCAGCAGGTTACACAGATTTTCAGCTGCACACAGCTGCTCACAGCAGCCTGTCTATTGTTCAAATAAACCTGCTCTTGAGACTTGCGTTTGCAGCTACCGCACTCCGCGCCTGCGTCCAGTTCGCTGCAGTTTACTCCATCACATCATTTCACTATAAATAGAGCAGAAAATCTATCGCATTCGCTTTTGGACGAGGCTGCCTATGCCTATGAAAAGCTCAGTGAAGGGGCAGATTGGACACCAGTGATGGATGGATGGAGTGGGCTATGCACCAGCAGTTTAGTTCTGCCTGCTGTGAAGGGGCGGTTGCACTCTTGCTTGATTGATGCGCGGAAAAACAACCCCCTGAGGTGTGACACAGAAGTTTTTTGAAAAATATTGTGCCGACTTGGGGAACTCCTGGTGCTGAAATGTTGCTTGTTTGACACACAAAGCTGTCATTTCTTCCCGGGGTCCTTTTAATTTGTGCTCCAGTCATACTTGATTGAATTCTTCATTATTAGACTAACAAAACACAAAGTCTAACAGGTAGTAACAGAAGGGTTAGGATCCCTGGGACATGTTGGCGATCCGGACAGGGAGACTGAATATCCCACTTCATGCTATTTACATGAAGTGCCTGTGCCTGCCTGGAATAGCAAATAAATGCACACTGCTATGGAATTAAGTGAGCTGCTAATGATATGGCTATCACTGCAGCATCTCCATTATTCAGCTGGTGAACTGTGTGTGTGTGTGTGTGTGTGTGTGTGTGTGTGTGTGTGTGTGTGTGTGTGTGTGTGTGTGTGTGTGTGGGAGCAGCACACAAGTCCTGACGATTTGAGGTGTGGGCGGGAAGCTGATTCAAGACATCAAACAGACTTCTCATCAAAGCCTTCGTCTTCCACTCAGAAGTCGTATGCATTTTTAATGCAGCCTGAGCTGTGATGCTGCAGGATTTACTGTTGCTCTGTGTATGAGGTGATGTGAGACATCACCTGTGTGATGTTATTAATCCCCCAACAAAACTCCTTCACTGACATGGACGCGCGACACAGATTTTTAAAAGACAGTGTGAGCTGATCTTGATTTTCTTGCATCACATCGGCGCACACGTAAGGCCTCCGGTATGAGGAAGCTGTCAAACTGGATTCTCTGCATGTTGAAAATCTGGTTTGGAAACTTTGATCGTCATGGGCAAACACCTCTGTCAAATTGAAAATATTGGACTTATCTTTGGTGGCTTGAGGTAAGACTGTAGAGTGCTTTTTTAAAAATTAGAAATCAGCAAGTAAAAGCTAATCTCTGCGTGTGATCAGATAGCAGAAAGTGGTATGACCTACAGCTGATACCAATATTTTATACTAACATTATATTCTCTCAAATATAGATTCAGTTTATGGTGGGGAGGCATACATGTACAGCTCTTTGAGCAATTTTGTAAGTTTTTCCTCTGCAAATACATTACTGATCGGTATGAGTGCTAGCTTCTTCAGTGAGTCTCTCCCCTGCGGATGAAGTCCAGCTCCCCCATCTTGGACTGCAGTGGTCTGAGTTGTGCTCTGCAGCCTTGGTGAGATTGTTGTAGCGGTGCATGGTTGTGTTTACTGTGCCCTCCAGAGCAGGGGCCTGTTCTTCGTACCTCGCTAAGTGAGTTAGCTGGATGAGATTGTTGACGATTTCGCGTGATCCTGGATCGTTCGGTTCCCCGAAGCCCATCCGGGACTTGCTGTCATAGCAACAGAGCCGTAAGCGTAAACCTGCTCGGGAGCAGGTTTACTTTATGTAAACAGGATTAGATCGCGGCCACGCAGGTATGTCCGCTTCATTCATACAAAAGCAACAGCGATATTCCACCACTGTTTCACCATAAATAAATAACATCAATGTAACTAAAGATAATGCAGCACTTGATCCTTTTATTGATTTCACACAGATACATACAGGTCATTTCCTAAAAAAGGGAAATGTACTATTAACATTCTATTACATGTATGTGATTATTACAGATGTAATTCATATTTCAGAGTAGTAATTGTAAATTACTTCGTGTAATCAAGATGAGAGACCACGGCTATAAAAGCGAAGGTGGATTTGGGAAGTCTGTCGCAGTCATATCCTGTCCGTTTACGCGAGCCACCCATTGCGGAAGGTGCAAGATTGATAAGGAGAGTCCTCAGAATTCAGCGTATATTGCGGGACAGACAGGATCCTTTAGCTCAGCGCGACAGTGTGCTCATAGAGAGATATCGATTTTCCCGTGAGGGTATTATTCACTTAACCAACTTGTTGACGAGGGGGTGCAGGACCACCACCTGTCTTTTTTTTTGCTCTGCCCTTTTCTTGGTTGCTGTTATGAACAAACAAACAGAGTATTCCAGGGTCTCTTTCCAAGAGACGACAAGCAATATAAGTGATAAATATTACCATTCTGTAGAATATTCTTATATTTCACTTTTACTTGTTCCCATGTTCTAGTGGGTCCTGTTGTGGCTCTAATGTGAAAGGGGATATAATATAACATATTATAATATAATATAATGTAATATAATATTGGATAATATGGTGTGATATGATAAATCTACCCTACCGCCTACTGGTGTTGGCCAGAGGGGCCGATGGCAGCCTGGCTTCTGTCAGTCTGCCCCAGGGCAGCTGTGGCTACAACCGTAGCTGCCTCCACCAGTGTGTGAATGTGAGAGTGAATGAATAGTGGCATTGTAAAGCGCTTTGGGTGCCTTGAAAAGCGCTATATAAATCCACTCCATTATTATTGTTATTATTGAATTACTTACGAGTTTGATTTGTCAGCAACTTTCTGCCAGCCCTCTCTCCTTGCTTTTGCAGCCTTTGCAGTGTTCCCTTGCGTTTTAATTAAACTCTGAAACTCCTGAAATCCCTCACTCAAGAGTTCTTGCTCTGCTGCCGAAAAATACCGAGCGCGCTCCTTCGACATTTTCGCCGACCAATCAGCGGGTTGCCGATCAATGTTTCTACTATCGATGCGTAGCCCCTGTTGGGCCACCCAGTGATCTCACATTACTTCATCCAGCTATACTAATCGTCAACAACAGGTGTGTTCGGGGAACCGGAATAGCGAGCTCAGAGTTAGCGCGATGATTTGGTCTTGGATGTTTCATTTGATCTTGGATGTAGTAAGCGACGTACGAAGCACAGGGCCCAGGAGGAGCACTATTGATGTGAGCTGGAGTCTAAGAAGTTTGAGCTGAAATATGTCCAACCATTTGGCAAAACATCCACTGAAGGGGAGGGGATCATGTGGGCGGGAAGGGCTGGGGTGAGCTGAACTTAATTTTTTTTCTTTTTTTTTATGACTCAAACTTTATTAGATTTTAATATTAAAACAACAACAACAAAAAACACCCAGAAGATAACAGAGTGGACATTCCCAGTCACAACAACAAAACAAATTGAGAATCGATGCATGTTTCTATCCAAAAAAAAAAAAGATCCAAAATAACATAAATACACAATGATGCCAATATTTCACATAGACCCAATTACAGCTATCCTATTTAGTCCGACCTTAACTACTTTAGCCGAATACGTCACTGACCTGTGTATGAAAAGTAGTTAGCCCATTTGTCGTTATAGTCGTCCAGTCTATTAAATAATAATGGATTGGATTTATACAGCGCTTTTCAAGGCACCCAAAGCGCTTTACAATGCATTCACACACTGGTGGAAGCAAGCTACGGTTGTAGCCACAGCTGCCCTGGGCGAGGCTGCTATATTGCGCCATCGGCCCCTCTGGCCAACACCAGTAGGGTAAAGTGTCTTGCCCAAGGACACAACGACCAGGACAGAGAGCCCGGGGATCGAACCGGTGACCTTCCGGTTACAGATACGCTTCCCAACCCCCTTAGCCACGGTCGCCCACAATCTATATGATAATCTTTCATAAGCTGCCACTTGTCCCAAAGAGGTATACCACTGAGGAGTCGATGAGGCCTTCCACTCTTTCACCAACGGCTTCCTCTCCAGCATAATAGCTGTTTGTACCCAATGAGCAAGAGGAGTAGGTAAGTGACTCAAAGCTGAAGGGTCTCCTAATACGTAAAGACTGTTCATAAATGGGACCCCTTGACCTACAACCTTCTCTACTACGGTGTGAATATGAATCCAATAATCTTGGACTTTGACGCACCCCCAAAGCAAATGTAAAAGTGTGCCGCTTCCCTGCTGGTAGGGCTGCCACAAACGATTATTTTGATAGTCGACTAGTCACAGATTATTTTTGCGATTAGTCGACTAATCAGATCATGCATCCATTGGACGTAAAACATACAGCTTATTGCACCAGCAGCATCTGCTCTTATATAACTATCATTAGCTTACAGCTTTAAGTGTTTAAGGCAGTGGTGTCAAACTCAAATACACAGTGGGCCAAAATTCAAAACTGGAACAAAGTCGCGGGCTAACATTAATATTTATTGAAATATATTTATTCCTCCAGATATAAGAATGAATCTTTTCTTATGGACTCAAACACGTTTTGCTGAAAAACTGAATATGGAACAAGCAAAGCTTAATACTAAACAATATATATATTAGCTTTATAATACCAGTAGGCCAGCTCTAGTAATTTGGTGTGGCTTCGCGGGCCACACCAAAGGTATGTGCTAACTAAAAATAAAGACAAGATCAGAGTTTATTAAATTTTAATGACATTTTCAGATTGTTTAGATGGAGTTTAATCTGCTTGACGTTTATTCAGCTGTGTAAAAACTCTTAACTTTAATCTCAGCCAAACCGATTTAATCAGGAACCAATAAAATACTTAAAAAAAGGCAAACAACAACACTTTTAAGTTATCTAAGTGACTTATATATCATGTTTAACCTGAGTAGCGAAAGACGGCGGTGGGTTTGAAAACTGTTTGCCGGGAGTCCGGTGTTCTCACGGCTCTAGTGAGCCTTGCCCCCGGCTAGCTATCGAGCTAGCGGTGGGTAACAGACGTCTCTGAAAACGTCGGAGCGCTTTTGAAAATACGTGGTGTCTTGATAAACTGAGCAGATATTTGAGGTTTACACAGCTACATTCTCACCTGAAAATATGTTAAATGTTTATTTTGTGACCCAGAAAGAATAATAAGAGTAAAGTTAAAACTAACTAGCTGCCGCCATTGTTGACAACTGAGCTGGGCCGCGCTATGAATTCTGGGACACAGCTGCTTCTTCTTCTTCGGGGTTTAACGGCAGCTGGCATCCTTGTACATGCAGTGCTGCCATCTTCTGTTTCAGTCCGTTATTACACTCTTAAATCCTACTACTTATTCCTGCGTCTTTTGGGATCTTACAAAGCTTCAAACGATGCGTCGACTATTAAATTAGTCTTCAACGATTTTAATAGTCGACGTAATCGTTACTAGTCGACTAATCGTGGCAGCCCTACCTGCTGGCACTTCCAGCATGCATCGTCAGCAACCGTGAGGGTGTCCAGTAAACTCTATTTAAAATCTTAAATTGGACCAATCTTGAACGCAATTCACGTGACATTTTTTCAGATTCCTGAGAATGCCATTCCTCCACTGTAAAGCTGAGATTTAAGTCCATTTCCCACGTTCTTTTGAGGGACAGTGTGTTAGGATCAGAAGCTAATAAAAGCATTTTGTAATAAGCTGATGCCTCTTGTCCATGCCCAAAGGTTTTTTTGATTTCCTCCAGAAAGTCGCAGCTTAAAGGGAACTTTAAACCAAATGTGAGCTGAACTTTCAAAATAAGAGCAAGAGGATCGTCTTCCACTAAACTGAACACAGGCGACGTTGGCACTTCATGGGTTCAAACAAAAAAAAGTTACAAAGTAACCAAACATATTCATTTTTCTGCATGACGAAAAACTAAAATTAGACGACCTTTAAAACGTTGATCGCAGCGTTTGAACTTTAAGGAAGCACAAAATTGGTAACAAATTTCAGCGTCTAACATCCCATAATCAGTCAGCAGAGCCAGTATCAGCTGATTATTTGTGCATACCCGACTGTGTTGTTTACTTCCAGTATGAGAAGAACTTATTTCCTCTAAATGGCAGCACCGTGACTGTGTGCTGTCCCTTTTCATCACTCTATAAAGTGATTTATGCGATTTGCAAGGTTTTTTCCGGAGCTCATCACTGCGCTTTTGCTCTGGATGAGTTTCAGTAAATGAGCCGAGTGTCTGGAGGCGCAGCAGCAGCAAGAAAACCTGCCTGCGTGTTCTTTGGTCCCCGAGTTAATCACTGTCAGAGATTTGAAACGGCTTTGAAATACTGAGCTGTGTTACAGGTAGTCGTGGCTTTGTTCTATAAATTAACCTGCACTACTCACTGAGTACTTTGTGTAGGAGTCTGTTTTTTTTTGTTTTTTTTATTGGTTTTGTGCTCAGATCAAAATTGCAAAAGCCAATATTGCTCCCTTGGTTTGTGTTATTCCTCAGTAATTGTGCAGTCTGTTTGTTCAGCTGTTTGCACTCTTCTTCAGGCTCTTTCCTCATTTCTCTCTCTCGTTCTCACTTCCCTCTTTCAGATTAACGAGTTAAGTAATGTGCCTGTACCAGTGATGCTGATGCCAGATGACTTTAAAGCCTACAGCAAGATCAAAGTGGACAACCACCTATTTAACAAGTAGGTACATCACAGCTTAGGCACTGTCCGTAATCCACAAGTAAACAAAAGTGTCAAGGCTCCAGCAGGGTTCAGAACACCTTCTGATTCTGATAGACTGACTCCTCATAAAAGGACTCTGCAAGTCTGCTCGCTGGTCAGAGATTGCAGGTTGTAGCTTTAACTTTCTGCATTCATGAAATCCTTTCAGAGGTACAAAGCAGCCCTCCGAACGCCCTGGTATCTGAATCCACGGTGAGGATGTTATTGCAGGACGAGGTTGCATTTAGACACATTATTGTTGAAGCTCATCTGAACGCTTTAAATCATCCTCACTGCAAAGTACCAACCTGGGAACACTGAAACTCTGCACTGTTTTCTTAACCCCTGCACGGCTGAGGTAGAGAAATGTGTCCCACGGTCCTGCATGCAGGAGTGGACAAAACAATGTAGAATTAAAAAAACATCACTGAAATATAGCCAATGCTGCCCCAAAGATGAGTCACTTTGTTGCTCACATTTAGCAGTGTTTTGCACCCCCACTAATGAATTCTGTGTAGGTTTTTGTTTGTTTGTTTTTGAGCGTTTGACTCATTATTAAGGTGCAGATGGTTTTGTCTCTTTGCTCAGGTATGCTCGTCCTTCAAGGGCTGCCTGAGCGCTTTTACAGCTGTTATAAAATGTATTTTGTACAGTCGATCTAAAACAGCAGCAACTTTTAATGCCTAAAATCCTTGTAGTATCACATATTACATTATATGCAAGTTATACTACAGGACTGGTTGATTTTAGGGAATAAACATTGGCCAGTATCCTTCACAGTGTTGACACACCTCACCTGGACTGGATCCATTGTTGTAGATCGATCAGCTGAAGGTGGAGCCTTTAGCCCCTTTTCCATTAGTGCCTACTCGGGTCGGCTCGCCTCAGTTTTCAGGGTTTTCTTTAAGTGATCGTACTTGGTACCAGATACTTTTTTTAGCACCTACTCTGCTGGGGTTCCACGCAATCCGAGGTGATCCAAAAGTGTGACATCGACAGACTGCATACCACCGATTGGTTAGTCAGTGTCATGCCTCGATGAGTCATGAATGTCGTTTGCGAAAATCAAACCCAACAACGAGGGAAATCGCAAAAAAAAAAAACCAAAGCCCGAGTCTGACGTAAAGCCGACCGAGCAGCAGGTGTATCGTTGCCTCGATGTTCAGCCTTCGTGTCGTATGCTAATTGTGGGACTCTTGGCTGCGTTGCTATAACGACCCCATGCACATTCGGTGGTACTAGATTGTAATGGAAAACGAGTCGATCCGAGTCGTGCCGTGTTGAGTCGATCCGAGTAGGTACTAATGGAAAAAGGGCTTTTATCGCGAAAGCCACAGATTGTATAAAAGATGGACTTGGACGCCGTGATCTCACTCATTGGATAGTCTGTACCTCACAGCAAGCCTTAATTTTATCCTGATAGTTGATTAAGACATGCTTCAGAAAGCACCAGCAGCACACGCACACAGAAAAGGTCCAGTTTGACTCGGAGTAGCAGAGTTTTGCTCCAGCAGACAGAGACCGGCTCTAACTGCTTCTATGAATCACAGTGGTGACACCCCTAAACCACAGCATCCAGGTGGATACGTTACAAAACCTCACAATATTCAGAGTTATTAGAAAACTATCCATAGAAGCTGAAACTGGTTTTCATACCAACATGCTTAAATTTGCTGTAAACTTTTAAATTTGGAGTCAAAGTTCAACCTGTGTGGAAATTTGGCAGCGGCACATGAAAGTGTTTCCCAGCAGGAAACTGTTCTTGTGTGGCGCAAACAGTAGAAAAGAATAGATGTAAGAGTGCAGCGGTGCATTGTATGTGGAAGGCTCTTAGAGGAACTGTAACTTTTGGCACTTCCACATTGGCTCCATTTCTTTGCTCTGGGTTGAGCCTTCAGTGAAACTAAAATGAATCAGTGTGCTGTTTTGTTTCTTTTTTCAACATCAGCGAAAAAGTTCAGAAGATCTGAACTAGTTAAGTTTCATTTCAGTTTCCAAAGTGCTTTATTTACTCAGGAGAGCTCGTTTCTCACTTATAAGCTGTAAACTGTGATGGTCCATATCCCAGTGCATCAGGCTCTGCAGTGGTTTCAGTGTGAGGACAAGCAGTGCAACATAAAGAAATATTTGATTTGTGGCTGCATTAGTAGCCGCATCACATTATACATGAGCTTTTTAAAATCTATTTTTTTGTTTGTTTTTCATAAGTGATCAGGGCAATAATGCTGTTGAGATCTTTACATTTAAATCAGTTTGAGTGAGTTCTCTGTTTTCTGCCCTTTGCTGTACTGCAAATGACAACTTCACACTATCTCTTTGTTCAGTCTGATTCCAGAGAAGCAGAAATAAATCCAACAGCGAGCAAAAAAAGTTGAAGTCAGTGATTTTTAATTCCTCGTTTTAGATTGTGTTGACTCTGTTCGTCTCTCCTGCCAGAGAAAACCTGCCTAGTCGCTTTAAGTTTAAAGAGTATTGCCCCATGGTGTTCAGAAACCTGAGGGAGAGGTTCTGCATTGATGACCAGGACTACCAGGTGAGACCTCAGACACTGACGCACAAGCAGAAATGTTCATTCGCTCTCACAGGAGCTTAATCCACCTTGTTGCGTTTGGTTTGGCAGAACTCTCTGACCAGGAGCGCCCCGCTCAACAGCGACACCCAGGGCCGCTTCGGCAACCGCATCCTGTCCAGCTACGACCACCGCTTCGTCATCAAAACCGTGTCCAGTGAGGACATCGCTGAGATGCACAACATCCTAAAGAAATATCACCAGGTAGAGGCACCGCTGCGAGGAACTGCAGAGCCAGACTTTTATTGTGATTCATTATCCTAGTATTGAAATGTGCTCACGTGTCGGGTGTGAGGAGAAAAATTCAGGAGCATCAGTTTGTTAAATAATTTCTAATCTAGATTTGAATCTAAAGATAAAGAGAACCTGTTATTAATTTATTTTCTGTCCATGTATTGTTACAGAAATGGTCGAGGTTTTAAATAACGAGGTCGCGTTTGTACAAGTAATCCCTGTGATTATTTAGGTGGCTCTCGCTAAGCCACAGATAATGCGCACAGTAAAATACAGTCATATACGCACGGACAGAAGATTAAAAACCAATAAGTCAAACATGTTGTAAAACAATTGGCTTGTCAGTTTAAAGCCATGCAGGGCTGAAGCCTGTTGTCAAGCAAAATCTGGTGTGAGTCAGTGGTGAAGAATAAAAGAAGAATAACACAACAAATTAGGTGAAACGCCCAGCTTCACTTTTTACCCCTCGGCCGTAAAAGGCTGATGGATTATTGCTGTCGCCCTGCAGGGCGGGCGGAGTGGACACAGGTGTGTGAACGGAAGAACTCGAGAATGAAGCGACGTAGGAGTTTCAAATTGATAGCACAGGTGTTTATACACTCCGGCACCAGTATTTATTTTTTATGATGTCATAGAGAATATAAAAGTTTAGGGACATATCAGCCCCAGCAGATCAGGAGGAAATTAAGCCTGAAGTAGGAGGAGCTAAAACGGATTGCTTGGATCTGCAGCATGGCCATAAGATAAAGAAGGATTATTCTGAGCTGTGAATTGTGCAAAGCTAGCTTAGCAGAGTCCAGGAATAAACGCGTGGCGCTGGAAATGAGCAGAATAATTCCCGTCCCAACAGGAGTGTTGGAGGAGAGCGTGATCTCTGCCTTTTAAAGTTAAACACAGAAACGAAGCTGCGCTCACTTTTAATCAGCTTGTATTCTGCGTGTATTTGATTCCTCACCCCCACACTTCCTGTTTCTCTCTGTGCTCGCCTCCCCTGGCCGTCTCCAGTTTATAGTGGAGTGTCATGGCAACACGCTGCTCCCTCAGTTCCTGGGCATGTACAGGCTAACGGTGGACGGGGTGGAGACGTACATGGTGGTGACCCGGAATGTATTCAGCCATCGGCTCACCGTACACCGCAAATACGACCTGAAGGTAGGTACGCTGGCTACGCCGCACATGCACACGAGTCTCATCATCCTTTTAGAGAGCTTTACGCCACATTTACGGTCTCGCATACGTTCTTCAAACTCAGTTTCATAATTTGGCTTTCATTTTTTTTAAACTTGAGGGTTATTTAACAATATGTGTTAATTTAAGCACTTGTGGTAAATGGACCCGTTCTTGTAAAGTGCGTTTCTACTCTGAGCACTCAAAGTGCTTTTTACAACAGGCCTCATTCACCCATTCATACAAGCTTTTTTCTATGCTCAAGTATTTTCTGACATTTCCATCCATCAGAGAGCAGCTGGGTGTTAGTATGTTGCCCATGGATATTTGGCATACAGACGGGAGCATCGGAGATCAAAACGCCAGGCTTCTAATTAGTAGATGACCTGCTCTACCTCCTGAACTTTTTTTTTTCCTTTGGCAGTAAAATGTTTTTAGACAATAAATCAATTTCATATAGCCAGGAGTCTCCTGGGAACGAAAGCACTGTTTGGGGATCCATGCTCGTGATTATACTGGTATAAAATGCCTTTCCCTCCCCACACACAGCAGACTCTTTGACCAACACATGCAGGGTTAAAGAGATAAACGAGTGTCTCTGCAAATACACAGGCCCATGAGACCCATCTCATTTCAAATCAGACCAACAGCGAGGAACATCTCCCCCCGAATCATGACAAATTCTCAACTCACTATAAAAGCAGCATAAAAATATAAAACTATTGTGTCCAATGTGTTGTTGAGATGCTGAGATGAAGCTACAGTGAGGGAGATTAAATGTAATGTTTAACTGATAATGCTGTTTTGATTAGCAATCCTGCTGTCATCAGTTCCGCCGATCGTTGTTCATTAGCGCAGCCCTAAACGATGAAGGCCATGACAAAGAGCTGAAACACTTCAACGCAGTTCGGTTGTCTTTATAACTTCTGCTGTTGCCATCTTGGTGTTTTGAAACCGGATGTGAGAGCGAAAGGTCCATCTGAGAAACTGCACAATCATCGATTAATGGCTTGTGACTAACAGCGAAGCCATTAAGAATACCCCAGATAATCTTTTTTGGCTCTTAAAATGACAATAGCTTAGTAAAATGGAATTAATGATCTGCTGAATAAGACTTAATCCCATAAACTCAGGAAGGATTTTTATTGAAGTCACAGAGAAAGGAGGCTGTGGGACTTTTTACCATCCACTTCCACACAAGCTGGAGTCTATTTGGAACCAAGTATCGCCCCCTGGTGGCCAGTAAAAATGGCACGGTGTCTTCATCTTCTACTCACTTGTCTTTTATACTGTCTGTGGGTACAATACAATATATAAAAAACAATAAAGGATTAATCACAATCTGTGCGAAGGTGAAGAAATGATTGATAATTTTTCTTTTAAGGAAGTATTTTTTAATTGAAGGCCATAATTTATAAACTTTAGAAATAAATGTAATCTTAAAACATCCAGTTTCTGTTGCTTTTGGCTTTTCTGTAACTATTAACCAGACAGATTCCTCGATATTTGCATCCCTGATTGCTACCCAAGGATTGAACTAGGTCTGTATGAAGATGACTGTGGATGTAGCTCACTTCTTTAATCGGTGCTTATCGGCACACACCTCCTTTCATGCCGGTATCCTCAGGAGAAAGCATCTTTGTGTTTCTAATACTGACAGCTGTGTGCAAATATGCTAATGCTTCCTCTGATGTGTCTCGCTCATTCTATTTTTATTCTTATTTTGCATCTTTTCTAGGGTTCGACAGTCTCAAGGGAAGCCAGCGACAAGGAGAAGGTGGGCTTTATTTCTGTGCATTGATGTCTGCTGACACGATGGGATAAAAATAGATGGCCTTAGCTCACCCCACAAGCAAACCTGTCATACTGCTGCTAAAATTAAGTGCTTGTATGTAAGCAGATGCTGTCAGCATGATTTGACTTAAATTTGTGTATTTTCTCTGTCACATGGTTGTAATCATGACTGCATGAATATGAATGTTAACATCAGTGCACGCTGAAAGTCAGCAGCCGATGATGTAGGTGGGCCCCGGCACCTCTGAGTTTTTCATTAGCATTTAAAAACAGGTTTGGTTTGAATATAAAACACGGCTCCTGCTGCAGCTTCATAACACCACCCCCTCTTCTCTTCAGGCGAAAGAGCTCCCCACTTTCAAAGACAACGACTTCTTGAATGAAGGCCACAAGCTGCAGATAGGAGACGACAACAAAAAGTACTTTTTGGAAAAGCTAAAACGGGATGTAGAGGTAAAACACACATTCAGGCTTTCATTGTTCCTGCTCTGGAATGAAACCGCTTCACCCAGCATAAATGCTGAGATTGTTTTTGTTAACAGGCTCCCTGCGCTAAAACGTTATGCATGAGTAAGCCTAAATATAATTTATTTTATGGATTAGTTCATGTAAAGTCTGAACTCCAGTTTGGATCTTTTCTGTTAATGCGCTCTCATTTTAGCTTGTAATCTTAAAACAACCCAAGCGCTCCAATTCAGGCTCTACAGTTAGCATGTTAAATGCACAAGTTCATGACAGTATCATCAGGAAGAGACAGAACAAGTGTGGCTTGTTTCGAAGGGTTGCCAAGAGGAAGGTTCTGATGCTCTGCACCGTGTTTGGAGAAATGCACCTGTCAGCGTGGTGGTGCAGGGGTGATCATGCAGTCATTGAGTGGGCCGTGAACTCTGTATACCAAAGTATTCTAGAGTCATAGTGACAGGACAGTGATGCTAAGCAGAGCAGCAAATCTACATCAGAATGATGACGGGCCACTAGAACTTTTTTTTATCGAGCAGACCTCAGTTTGGTTGAAATGCTGCACTGGGGCCTGAAGAGAGCTGTAGCTAAAGAAACGATGTCAGAGACGGATGCAGCCGTACAGAAAACTCTTACTTCAGCTTATTGTTGCTAAAAGTGGTTCATGAGGTGTACTTAATTTTCCACATGACTGCATAAAGCCTGACGAAGACTTTTATTTTCCCCCTTGGCTACAACATGTATTTCTAAAGATAAAAAACTAAAAGTTCAAATCAGCCTCCTGCTGGTATAATCAGTAAATGTTTCTGAAACCTTACTGTCTGTAAACACGGCATGCCTCACTTATTTAACCATCACACCGGTGAGATGAATATTTTAACAGCTGTTACTTGAAATTTAATTTGTAAAATGATTCCAAACGTTAGTCTGAAAGACCAGAACGGCGACTGCTCTGTGCAGAGATGCAGAGGTTTTGAACCAAGTGTTTCCTGTGTGTTTTAGTTCCTGGCCACTCTGAAGATCATGGACTACAGTCTCCTGGTGGGCATCCATGATGTGGAGCGGGCGGAGCAAGAGGAGATGGACGTGGAGGGCACGGGGGAGGACGAGGAGTACGAGAACGACGGGATGGGAGGAGGCGTGTTAACGGGCTCTTTCGGCACGCCTCCCGACAGTCCCGGAAACCCTCTGAACTGCGGCGGGTTTTTCGGCCCCGGGGAGTTCGACCCCTCTGTGGATGTTTACGCGATCAAGAGCCATGACAGTGAGCGCCGCCTTTAACATGAGTGTTATTGAAATTCGCAGCCAGCAGATTAACGCCGTCTTTATCGGCTGTTTTGTTTGTTTTAATAAAATCTCCTCGTGGCGTTCTCCACAGGTGCTGTGAAGAAGGAGGTATACTTCATGGCTATCATCGACATTCTCACACACTATGACGCTAAGAAAAAAGCTGCACATGCTGCCAAAACTGTGAAACATGGGGTGAGTGTTAAGATTAGCGCTCTGCTCGCCACCGACTGTTTGTTTTGCTGCTCAGCTGTGTGCCGCTGTAAACACGACGAGACAAAAGCTGCCCAGGCGTGGCCCCGTGGACTGAAAGCCTTTCTTTCTAACCACCACCTCCTTCCTGATGACGTTAATCACATGGCGCGATTGATCGCCGCAGCCTGTAGTCTAATGTCTCTGTCATTTAAAGACTGCTTTTATAATTATTATCGCTTTGTCTGACACAGTCACCGTGGTAACAGCTTTTGTGTGTGGTTTTCCCTGAAAGGTTTGTTGTTGTTTTTTTCCTCTTGAAATGTGTGGTGCTGTGTACTTTATCACATGTGTCACTTCATCTAAATCGTGTTTATGTTTATTTTTTTGTTCCCAGGCGGGGGCCGAGATCTCGACAGTGAACCCGGAGCAGTACTCCAAACGATTCTACGAGTTCATGTCCAACATCTTATCGTAAACATCATCTTCCAGTCCAGCCAGCTGGTCTCTCCCTGTCAGATCTGTCAGATGCCACGCCCACGCACACACACACGTTTCTCTCCTCCCTCACCTCAGTGTAGGTCAGTCTCCCATCGTTAAAACTAAACCACCTCTCCTCAGCATCAAGCCTGTTACACTATCCCGACTCCACCTGTGAACCCCTCTCACTGAATTTGGTTCCTGGTATTCTCCCTGTGGTGTTTTTCTTAAAAAACAAACAAACAAATAAACAAACAACAAAAAAAGAACCTGCTCTCCTTCAGCCACCTTGTTGCTCCTCACGCCAGCACGGAAACTGTCTCACTAATGCCTTGAATGAGTGTGTCAGCTTCAGCAGTTACCAGTTCGTTAGTAGAGTCTCTTTAGTTTCTGTTCATGTTGTTGTTGTTCCTATAATTTCTATTAGACATAAACGCACACATGCAGCACACACGCAGATGAAGAAAGGTCTGATTGCATGGCAAACTCTTCGACAGTCGCCATCAGGCTTCTCTCTCGGTAACAATTTTTCTTTTGTTTTTTTTACAAGTTCTTCTGATGGATTTGGAACGACAGGGTGATGAACACATGAATATATAATGGTGTATTAAGTAAAAGAATGCAATATCAAAAAAATGCATGGCTGACTTGTACATGAGACTCCACCAGTTGAAACATCGAACCACTGAACTTGGCATCTGAGTGTTACGACTAAAACTTTTTAAAAAAAGGAAAAAAAAATCCGTGTTTGAATGTTCTGTTGCCATATTGTTTCTGAATATTTTTCCAATTTAACCGTGAACTTGGTGGAGGTCGGTCAAAGAGGACAAAAAAACAACAAAAACATTCACTTTAAAAAGGGGAATTCTGCAGCAAATACTTGTTTTATTACCATAAGGATCATTTTTATATCTTGTTTACATTAATGTAGCAACTTTGTGTTTGTATACAGTATTGTTTTGTTACCAGCAGACATTAGGAAAAAAGGTTACTTGAAAATGATTCATTGCATATTAAAGGGAGTTTTATCTTGTTTTTGTGGTTTGGCTGTGCTTCTTTCTGCTTCTTGGGTCTCATATTTGTAACACTTGGCTTTGGTGGGTAATGGATTACATGTAATCTGATTACTATACCAATAAGAACTATTAGTCCAGACTGCATTTACACTAGTGAATCTATTATGCTTTTTTTCTTATTGCTATACTGTTACAAACTCTTTACATTAAGAAGCTGTTTTGTGAGCGTGTCCAGAGGCCAGATGGGCACCATTAATCCAACATGCTGTTGGATGGCAGGTGAAAACTTCCTGCCTGATTTTGACTCTGGAACCAGGAAAAATTCCAGTTTGCTTTAAACCCAGGCTGTCATCCCAACGGTCTGGGGGTCATTTGGATGATTTTGGAAAATGTGAAAATTAGGAGGGCAAAGTATTTTTGTTTTGTCAACTCTACAGCCTTACATGCCCTGTGGCTCAGCTGAAGAAAAACTGTTAAATGACAGAAGTGTTCATGTTTGAGTATTTACTACATGCATATAAAAATACAGTAGGTTCACAGTAAGAACGGGATATTTTTGTGAATTGGCATGAAACGTTTTTGATTACTGGGCAGTCTCTGCATTTTTTGTATGCATTTCCTGTGATTTACTACAGCAGTATTTCTTTTATAATGTGGAAAAAAAATTGTTGAAACTGCACTTTTTGTAACTTGGGGATTAAATGTGTACTACTTTAACAAATAAAAGTTTTTTTCCTTTTTTATAGGTAATGGCTTTACTGGTCCAGCCCTCTTGAGCTCATATTGACATTATGTGAGTTTAATATTCTGTAAATGGCATTTTAAGGGGCTTGTTTTCTTTCTGTGCTTTTTCAACATCTTTCCCACTGGTGCCTTAAACTACATCATCTTATTCTGTGGGAGACTTGTGTGCTCTTGGTGAGCTTTCCTGGAAGGTGTGCCTGATTGGACTTGAACCCTCAACTGCTCTCCCACTACTCCACACAGGTGTGTTATCAAGGGTGAAGGTCTGAAGGAACAAGTGGCACAAATGTCAAAGGTGAAGTCTAAACTTTGTGGTTCACCCTCAATCCTTAAAAATGTAATTTGTTAGAGCATTTTAACAACTCATCAAGGATTTTGATGAGCTCATTCAATCAGTTTGCGATTTCACTTTGAGGCATTGATTTCGACAGTGAACTCGATTTCTAAGATTAGAAGCAACTTTAAACAAGATCCTCCAACAATGACATCGGTCGTGTTTATTGTTTAAACCTAAGTTCATTTATTGAACAGTGCGAATGAGGAAAGAGACACAATACAAGGATTTCTTATTATTTTTGTACAAAATATCTGAGTTAATGACGTATGAAGAGAAGAAGGAGCTCTAGTCCATCCTGGCCTTCAGGGTTCGTGTGGTGATCTTGTCTTTCTCACTGCCAGACAAAAGAAAACAGCTGTCAATCACTGCAGACTCCACCCAGCAGCTCTGCGCTGTGCTCAGCCCCAAAATACATACTTTGTTATGTTCGTCATGTGGACTGACTTGTATGCACATAACTGCTGATTGGGTAACACTTCTACAGATTCATCTAACCTTTTCCTACTTCTGGACCTCATTGACCAACAACCCTCTGTCAGTCATCTTGTCTTGAGCTGAACTAAACAGACTGAGCTGTCAGGGAGGGGTGAAAACACTGCTGTAAACCAACGGTGTGATTTATAGCAAAAAATAAATTGATCTTTGTAGCAAAAATTAGTGCAAACATGTCATTTTTTCATAATTGCTGGAAGTCTAAATCATATTGAGATTTAAACTTCTGGTCATTTAGACAATTACCAAAACACAAAGGAGAGGGAAAAAAGTTAAAGCCACGCAGGAAAGGTGAAGAAATAAATGAGGAGTATTAAGAGGGGAGACTGAGGTCTGTCTCTTGGTTGCTTAGTTACAGACAAAGAACAAGCAGCATAGAAATGATGGATCTTGTGGATGTGTACCACCACTATAAGATTAATTCTTCTCGGACCCCTCATTCAGGGAAAGCCCCACCTGTTACACCAGCCATGGCTGAAAGACAGTGTGGATGCAAACCTGCACGCCATACTTACATGACATGTACGACGACTCCCATGCCAGAAACTGCATCTCGATCAACTGCATTCAGCATTGCCTGGGAGATGGTCTCAAACAGATCATCCGGCTCCTGCACGACCAGAACAAAATTCTAATCAACACTCATTAGAGTTTCAACACCTCAGAAGAATTACTGCGTCTTTAATCACCATGTTGCGTTTAAATTCCTTGGATGTTGAACAGTGTAAGTTAAAACTACAGATATTTAAATTTAAAAAGAAAGAAAAGGTAAGCTCACTAACAATCCTGCAGACTTATCTGAACACAAATAAACTAAACCCAAGTACAGGTGGTTTCAGGTTTAATACTGACCATATCCGGCTCCCACAAAGATTCACACATGCCGTACATCTGCTCCGAGCAGGTGCCGCTCACAACAAAGTCCTCTGTCACCATGGGGCAGCCAATCAAATCCAAGGAGCAGATGAAGGGTTCAAAGGTTTTAGGATCTAATCCGGCGATCACAGGCTCGATGTAGTAAGGCCCAAACCTAATGAGAGAATCAGACATGAAGAAGTGTCCAGCATTCCCACATTCGCATTAAAGTACTGACTGGACCGAGCTCAGACTCCAGGAGTACGTCGTCCAATAGATTGTTGTGCAAGTATAAACACAGAACATCACTGAGGTGACCTTTTGAGTTCATTGTTCAAACAAACTGGCAGAAAGAAAAGACAAATTAGTATTCATGCTTTCGGCAGTTCAGTGTACTCACCTCCTTTCATACAGCAGGTTGGACACCATGCTCATGAAGGTTTTGGGTTTGATCTGGCGACCCTCCTTCAGCTCATACAGGTTGAGTCTGAATTTCAGCCTCTGGGCTCTGCAAAAAGGGATGGATGACAAGAAATCATTCGACCACTGATCTGTCCTGATTCAGCATCAGAAATTAGTTCAGTAAAGTCTGTTACTACCATCTTCTGCTATCAAACACGAAGACTGTGGTAATTAAATTTGGGTGGTTTCACACTCAATGTTTAGTCTGGTTAAACTGGACCCTGGTTAATTTTTCTCCCATTGACATGACTTTGTAGTTATTCCCAGGTACAGGCTGAGACAGCAGGAACAAACCCTTTAGGAAGAGCTGCTGCCAAACTGTTAAGATGTGATCATAAAATACATCAGCAGCAGGCTGAGAGATGATCCAGCTGTGCCAAATATCACATATATTTAACATCATTCAAAAAAAAAAAATTGGTCTCTGAAGTGAGGGTGTCTCATTTAGTTAAGACTCCTTGTGTGCAGGTGGATGAGAATAAAACATGAGGAAAGGACACAGAAAAATCACTTTTTACCCTTGTATTTAATTTCTTTCAACATATTTTGCTTCACTTCAAACTTTAAGAAACTGAGCTGAAAGTTCGCAAACCAATGAGCTGATTCCGAGCAGAGCAAATAAAATACAGGCATAAAAAAGACATTTTGAGAGGACGAGATTCCCACTCACACTGTCTGAACATCTGTCGCCAAACCAGCCAGCCCGATGTACAGCCTGTCTCCCATGGGGAAGATCTTCTGGAAGTCTGTCGTGACCATCTGGGCCTGAATGCCAAACCTCCGGTCTGCTGCGATCGCCACGCAGTTCTTCCCCCGCATGGCCATGACAGCCCCGCCATTATATGACATAATAGACTGGGAGAGGAGAAGAGGATGGAGGACAAAAATGGATCAATCACCTGATCAACCAAATCTATAAAAGGGTCACATCACCTCAAATGACTGGGGTCATCAGATTTGCCTGAAGATTTTTTGGTCCAAAGTTTGGATGAACATGAATATCTGAAAAACTACTAAAGATAAAAGTCTCATACTTTCACTGTCTCCTCTTACCATAAAACTGAATCAGGGGAATGTACATGCTTAAAAACTGGGTATCAAAAATGACAAACATGTATACAGCATGTATAACAAATCAATTTCTGTGTTTTAGTTAGAATACCACCAAAAAAAAGTCCTGGATTTTGTTCTATTAGGATTAGACCATCTACTGACATCTACTGATATTGTTTTTGTGGTATAACTTGTCATATTCGTATTTTCTCCCTTTCTGTGTCTAAAAAGTATCTAAATGTATTCTGTTTTTTCTGTAGAAATAATAGTCTTGACTTGGCTACAGTGGAAAAATAGCGTTTATTTAATACATTATAAAATCAAAAGCAAAACGTATACTGACTAAGCAGAAATTTTTAACACCAAAAAGTGTAACTCTCACAAGAGCTACCATCTTACCACATAAACAGTAAGAAAGTGTGTGAAATATTGCATGTATACATTTGTCAATTCATGAGGTTTTCTAGTGGAGAACAGCGCTCCTGAGATGCAGGTTGCTGATGCTTGCTTCTGACAGTAGCTTTAGAAAATCCAGTTTTAACTGTTTTCATCGCTTTAAAGTTTAATCTGTCAGTGTCTGTTTAATCTTACAGTGTCTAGTGAGCTTTGGCTGAGACTAAACACGCTCACTAGCGTTGAAAAACGAAATACACTAAAACCAAAGCCAAAAAAGTGAGTTAAAAAAAAACAATCCTGCACAAAAATCAACGCTAGCTCAAGAGTAGCAGAAGCTAAGCTTTTAGCTTCCAGGTTTTCTCTAGTTTTATTCTCCAGAATCGAGAGCTAAATTATTCATTAGGACATTATCAGTAATTAAATAATGATTTACTGTAAAACTAAATTCGCATTTTCCTCAGAATTAATTCAGATGTTACCGGTAGGTAACTTTAGTGACCATGCTAAAGATGTCTGATGCTACCGTTGTTAGCTCAAGTCTCTGTTAGCCTACAAACTCAGTTTAATATAATTTTTATCCAACCAGCCGCGCGGATGTTAACTTATTTTTAATGTTCTTACCATTGTGAAGGCGCTGGTTTAGATTCCTAACTGCTAAAACGGACAAACTCTGCTGCTTCCCAGCTTTGTGAATGATTGCCGTTAGCTTCCGACAGTGACTACACGATTTAGAAACACGAGATCACACTAACTATCTACATACGTAACGGAAGCCTTCAGATATGATTGGCTGACATCCTCAGCGATGTGCAACTGTGATTGGGTGAGAAATGCAGCGTGACCAAAGCGTGCATAGTTTGGTAGAGGCGCGTTAAAGCGAAATTGAAACACAGCGGAGCGGTAAGGTAGTTTAAAACTGTGCTGTCACTCCCCTGTAAACACAACAGGTTAAAATAAGGCTTAGGCAGTTAGACATACAGTTTAACCCAGAGCTAAAAATGTCGTGAACTAAAGATTACATTTTATTTGATCATGAACGAGGAAAAAAAAAAGAACCCACTGTAATTACACGTGTACAATCACTTCATGTGACACAGCCACCATATAATAGAGAGAGGTCAGCTAATCTTTTTTTTATTATTATTTTGCCATACAATAACACTTTTGCTGCTCATCATACGCCACATAACCTGCAGAACAATTTATTCCAGCTGAGGATAGTTGCCATAAGGTGAAAGCAAACACATGGCCTTACTGGAGATTTATGCTTCAGTCTATGCTGCAAACTACAGCATAACCTGACTTTCCAGGAAATCTAACTACACCTTTGGCGGTCGCAGCCCACAATGAATAAGAATGGCACCAATAATGATTTCATATAAGGACTCACAAATGTCAGCAAATTCCTGGAGGGAAATTCTGAAATACCAGAATGGAGAGGAGGTAAAAAGAAGTGGAAAAACTTGAGGGACAAATATGTTTGCTCCTGAGAAAACGCTGATCACACAGGGATCCAAGATGGGAAAAAGTCCCAGGATTTTATTTGTATCTGCCGTGGCTGGCACTGTATATAAGACACAAGGATATGACCACACAGTAATTAAAACATAATGCAGCAGCAAAAGCATGAATGCTGGCAACATCAATGGCCTCTACAAAGATTCCTCACAGAAGTCAAAAGTTGGGTTTTTGATTTGGCTCCTGGGACTTGAATTAGTGGAGGGGAGAACAGGTAAAGCTGTATGTGTTAAACTCTTAGGAGCTTGGAAAGAAAAGCATCTGGACTTCTTTTATTGAAGATGTTTCACCTCTCATCCAAGAAGCTTCTCCAGTTCTAAGAGCGATTGGTAGAGAGCCTCAGATTTTAAGCCCTATGCGAGTGTCCCCAAGAGGGTCATGGACTTCCTATTGATCCTCTACCTAATCATACAAGCCAAGACCCACTGGTGTGGGTCAAAATCAGCCAAGTTTTCCGGTGAACCCATTGTGAAACCTAGCCCGCCCTATCATGTGATTTCCTGAGGTCAAATGGCCCAGGATGTTTGTGGGCATTACGGCTTCCAGGAAGGGATCTCAAAACTGGATTATAGGTGGCAGGCAGTTGGTGCTGTAAGCCACTGCCTCTGTTCAAAGATGGCCATTCACAGTGGACATAGATGGCTTCTTTCACTCCTCTTTCAAACCATCTGTCCTTTCCTCCAAAATGTGAACATTGGCTTCCTCGAAAGAGTGACCTTTGTCCTTTAGATGCAGATGGACAGCCGAGTCTTGTCCCATTGAGGTGGCTCTTCTATGTTGTGCCATGCATTTATGAAGTGGCCGTTTGGTCTCTCCAACATAGAGGTCTGAGCATTCCTCGCTGCTGTACAGCAAATACTATGTTGTTAAGTTTGTCTTTGGGATGAACCCATTTTTGTCTGAGTGTGTGGCTGGGTCTGTGTTAAACAGCAACTTTCAGAAAAGAAAAACGATGCAAGTACTGCTGCTGTGTCTGCTGAGCTTCACGGAGTGCTCTTGATGCTGTTGGTCCACTAATGCAATTGTGACAACCTTTATGGTTTGCAGTGAGATACAGAACTTTGGTTTTGGGGAACTGTTAACATTTTCTTGGTTAGTTTGCATGAATTAGCTGGTCTGTGTGATGTGCTTATACAGCTCATTGACTAAGCTAGTTAACTATTATATAGTTACATAACTGCTTTACTTTGATTTCAAATGAGCTTTACCATGCTAATATATTTATTTTGTCACATTTTATTCTCTTTCCACTCTCTTTATTTGATCTGTTTGATGTTAACTTTCAGGTGCTAAGTAAAGGAATTTCCCCACTTCAGGGTATACAAAGTATATTTTCTCTTAAATAACAGTCTACGATCAGTGACAAGTGGCATTTAAAAAAGAATGAATAATACAAATCCAGAAATGTAGTTTTTATACCATTTGTTACTCACAGTACCAAACGAATATTACAAAAGCATTTGAGATAAGAGGTCCTATCAATATGTAAAAACAAAAACAGTAAATTGCACAAACTTACTTTAACCTTATAAACAGTTATTTGATTTGAAGAAAGTAGCTAAAACACATGAAGTAACAACAGGCCTTTTGTACTGTACATATGAATACTATGACATCTGCTTTTCAAATTAAAAGCCTGTGTTTGAATTCCTGACAGGCTCGCAGCTCACCTGCCCCAGTCAAAAAATGGTGTGTGGCAGTCTTTTTAGTCAGTTCATTGACTGTAATGTGATTTTTTGTCTTTATCGTTTCATGAAGTTTTCCAGGGAGGCTGGCGTCCTCTGAATGGAGTGGATATTTCTCTTCACTCTGTCCTCTAAGGAGGAGCTCGCGGCACTCTCCAGCTTCATGTTGCTGCAAGATGACAAAGGTCAGTTACTGAAACTTAAAATGCACAAACACACACAAATAACTGATCTGATTATCAGACTTGTGTCCACAAACATCACACTCTGAACTTACTGGATGAAGCCAGCGTGGCGGTCATGCTTGGCGTTTTGTTCCCTCTGCTTCTCCTGCTCGTCCTGCCTCTTATAGCGCTTCACATTATTCTCCCTGTCTTCCTCCCGCTGCTTGGCTTGGTCCATCATCTCACGCCTCTTTCGCTCCATCTCCTCTGCAGAGAGCTTCCTACATCAGACAGAACAACATGGAAAATTAACCAGTTCAGCGTGGGTGGTGATAAAGATGAGATTTTATGTAACATGTTACAATTTAAGCAGCTCATCTGCTCATCTTAACACACACGTATCACAGTTACAACATCGATAATATTTACAAGTGCTTGCAAAAAAAAAAAAAAAAAAAAAAAAAAGAGCAGATCAAAGCAGTTATTGCAATATTTAATCAGTTATCATACAAATACGTTCACAAACATACTTTTTGGAGATGTGTACACTCTTACTTGGGCACGTGGTTCCTCTGTCTCTGGTAGCGGTCCTTCTGTGGGCTGGGAGCTCTAGGTTCCTGCTTCTTTTCACTCCGATGTGAGGAGGATGAAGAGTAGGAGCGGCTGTCCTTGTAATTCCTGTGAGGTGATCGGGATCGGCTCCTCTCACGCCGCCCTGAGTGACCGGAGGAGGTCGAGGTCTGTTGATATCTGTCTGTTGGGAGCTGAGGGAAAAGACCAATAATCAGCAACACATTTCAGGAGGGTCTCCCCTTACAGTGGATTGGGCCAGAAACCCCCAAGAAAAAGAAAAGCTGCATGCTGCTTTTAAAAAACAAAACAAAGAAACAACAAAAACCCAACAACACTTGCAAAGAAACTTTAGCTCCCTGGTCACCGGGAGTCCCTTATTTCTACTTGTTGAAGGCTTTCAACTTCTACTCTCGTGCTGTGTGTGCAGCTTACACAGAGAACTGTGGGTCAGAATGGCAGAATGTGAACACACTCATGCATGCATATTAAAGTTTTCCAGGCATGCTGAAGAAGGTTAATATTTTGTGGATATTTATAAGCATATTTACTAAAAACACTTTAAAGATGAAGCGATTGGTTTTGCCAGTGCACATCTGATTAATCACTTCCACACCAGTTACAACCCACTCATGATGCAGAGAGTTTCCCTTAATTTGGAACTAATGAAGCAAAGCATGACTCTACCCTTTAAACTGATGAGCTTTGCTGTTTAGTTATGGCACCTTTACTTTTCACAAATACAAGCTCGAACTTAAGACACTCCGCAGACTTTCCCTTTAGAGGCTCTAGGACTGTTTCCCACACAGTGGATGTCTCAGAGATCAGATGCTGAAAATGCAGGATAAGTCATGTGCATGTGTGTGATCACAGTAGCTGTGGTACAGACCTGTAGACCATAGCCTGGATGATGATGATGAGAATGAGATTTGGTGTCTGAGGAGTTGTCTCGTGGGTGTGACCTGAAAAACGAATAAAAAATGATATATAAAAAAAGTGGTACTTATGAGCAATTTGCTGGTTTACACAGAAGTCTCATAACATACTGCAATCATTTCTGAAACAACCTCTTTACTAGCCTGTGTTTCTTCTCATCGTCTTCCTCCGAGCTCGAACTTGAACTCCTCTTATGCTTCTTTTCCTTCCTTCTGTCTTTGTCTCCTTTCTTCTCCTTCTTCTCCTTCTTCCTCTTCTTTTTCTTGTCTTTCTTGTCAAGGTTTTGGCGAAGCTATTTAAAAACAACCAAACAAATACAAATATTTACATGATAGAAATCATCAGCCTGTAATAATAATGCTTTTTAGGATGTTATATCTCATTAACCTACACCGATACCAGCTTTTTGGACCTTAACGTTACCATTTCTTTAATTTTCTTCATCTTTACTGGATTAGTCAGGACTTCTCTCTTCTTTGCTTCCTCACGTTTCCTTTACAACACCAACAAAACGCAAACATGATCATCTGCAAATTTAACAATATCTTCAGAACAAATCAAAAGAGAATGGCACGTTCACTCACCTGATTTCAAACAGGGGGTCTTCCCTGATCTTGGCAGCCAAATCGAGGCTGGAGGCAGGGGTGGCGGGGTTAAATATGGACCCAGGCAGGAGGCCTGTCTCAGCTGAGGGACCGCTCTCTGGCTCCTCATACTGGTCAGTGATCTGCTTGTCAATGGGGCGCCCAAGCAGGTACTCATCCCTGGACACCTGACCGGCAGGGCCCTGGTACATCCAGTCCAACCGATCATCTTTTTTTCTGTCACCATCCAATAAAAGTACAGCATATCTCAGACACAACGTTCCTCTTTGAACCATTAACTTATCGTTCCTCATAACACAGGAGATAACTCACTTTAAGACGCCGGTTTCCTCCGCATATTTTGTCATTTCCTCTCGGGCTCGTTCCTCCTTCAGCTGCTTCTGGAGCTCCTCGATCTTTTTACGTTCAGCCTCATGTTTCTGCTCAGCTTTCCAGACACGCTCAATGTTTTTCATAGTCTGGGGGTGCCAGCTCTTTTTCAAGTTCTGGTAGAAAACACGTCAAAACCATCAACGGCTACATCATTGGAAACCACCAGGAGCTCCCTTTTAGTAGACAATAACTAGCCGAAGCCTTTAATATCTATAGTTCTTAATTTTAATTATTTTATTCTACCGCAAC
The DNA here is from genome assembly GCF_964374335.1 of Astatotilapia calliptera. Taxonomy (NCBI): domain Eukaryota; kingdom Metazoa; phylum Chordata; class Actinopteri; order Cichliformes; family Cichlidae; genus Astatotilapia; species Astatotilapia calliptera. The sequence goes on from NC_137427.1 coordinate 3,913,933, forward strand.
GATCCAAATGTTATTTGACAACAAAATCTATAATATTTCATATCTATAAGTACATTCTACACAGAAAAATAAGTAAAATATTTATTAAAGGTTTCTGATATAAAAATGTACTCATATTTATAATCCTCAACTAGTTCAGAATAAGAAGACCGAAATTAAAGGAATTATAGCCGAACTTAACTATGCTTCCTACAGAATTCCAAAAGCTTTTAATTCAAGCCCTAAATGTCTGTGTATGACATGTAAGCAAACATCTATAAATTAACCATTAATTTCAATGGAGTTTGGTATTAGCGTTGTTTCTTCCCCGGCGCATGCGCCCGTAGTAAAAGATTAAGACTCAGACTTACCAGATCGCCGCCTCCCATCTTGAAAAACGTTTCTTTTCAGTCCCAAAGAGAAATGGAAATAGCCAAAACTGACCGTTAGCGACTGAAGGTGAAACCACCAAAGTTTTTCACCAGCTGGAAAATGGAGCTGCCGACGCTTGAGTGTGACGCGTTTTGTGTATATCCTGTTTTTAATATTTCGTCTTCCGGTTTTAGCTCATGGTGCTTTCACTGGTCCTTTAAAAAACTCAGTTAAATAAGGTGCTTTCGGTGGCAAGCATAGACTACATGTGTAAAATCTTTATTAAAATTATATATGTGTGTATTATTATGTTACACATATAGGTTTCTATATTAAAGGCACTATTATACATAGTTATTTTTAAAAGAAAATGAAACCGATATACAGTCTACTGCTGAAACTGACTTAAAATTACAACAATATATTTTGTCCAGCTAAGAAGCCTTTAATGAAGCCATTAAAATCCTGCCATGAGTTCTGCCTGTTTAAATATTTATCTAAGAGCCGTATGTTGTCCCTGAACGCAACACCCTCAGGGGGTTAATTTGGGTCATTTAGACTTTCATCCAGATGCGTCTTACCAAGATTTACGGTGTAAAATATGACTAAAACTTCAAAGTAATAAAATCTCCCATCAAAGGTGAGTCATAAGTAATTTTTTTTATATTTTCCAGAAAAACTATTTTTTACCAGTCAAACTGACAGTTCTGAAAGTAACCATTTCCACACAATTAATTATTAAAATATTTTGTTTTTAATCCTTTAGTAGGAAATTTTTATTTTTAAATCAATGTTTGCCTTACAGTTTATTATTTTAGTTTGATTTAAAGAATGTCTCTTTTTTATTACAGACCTTCTGTCAGGTTGTGTGGCCAAACAACTGTTTGTTTGTTTCAAAGCTTAATATTATTTGCATATTGGCCATTTTATTAGTTACACCTTTCTAATATCACTGGACTCCCTTTTTTGCTGTCTCAAATCTTTGTGGTGTAGAATCAACAAGGTGCTTAAAACATTCCTTGGGGATTTTGGTCCATGTTGACATGATAGCATCCCAAGCTGCAGATTTGTCAGCTGCACATGATGAGAATCTCCTGTTCTACCACATCCCAAAGGTGCTCTATAGGACTGAGATCTGATGACTGTGGAGGTCATTTGATTACAGTAAACTCAATGTCATGTTCAAATATTTTGTGTCAAGGTGTGATATACCCCACGAAGCAGTCGCCAGAAAATGGGTACACTGTGGATGGACAAACCATCTATGTCAGGGTGGAACAGAATGAATGATCAAATATATTTTCAGATACAATCCCCTTCATGAGTAAAGTCATCTGGAGAAGAAATCAAATAAATAATTGTTGTGAAAAACCTATCTTTAAAAATGGTCCATTGTGAAAAAGAAATTAAGACTCGTAAGCAAGATGATTGCACATCGTTCTCACTTTCCTTCCTCCAAATTAGAGGCGGGGTTTAGAAGGTGGCAAGAAAGGGACTTCTAATGTTGGGTCAGCTATTTGAGGCAGACGAGCTGATGTCTTCTGAACAGCTTCAGCTCAAACATGCAGCACATGATTTTTCAGAGGTATTTATAGCTGAGAGCCTATATGTACAGAAACACAAAGAACGGGACAAGCTATGTGCCACACCACCAAGTATGGAGCAATTCTTTATGTTAACAATCAAATGAGCTATTAGATCAATACGTTGGGCACCAGATGGATTAAAAAGCAACAATTGGATATTCCTACTGAAAGTTGTTTTATTCATTGCTAAGAAGATGATCACAGTAACCTGGCTGAGGCCACAGTCCTCAATGGTGGTTCAATAGAAGGAGAGGGTGAAGGAGGTTTACAAATTTACTTTCATTACAATGAACCTCGGTACTTCCTCTTTAATTCCTCTGATTTTTACTCCCACCACCACCTTTCTTATCCCTAATTGATAGATATATGATCCATACTGTTAGATCTCAGAGTGTTTTTATGACCCCTGGCGGATGTTATTATTTATGTTTGGTTAGTCCTTATTTCTCTCATTTCATGTAGTTATGGAGCAAATATGGAGCATAAGAATGCCAGAAATTGTGGGCTGATTTTCAGAAAGAAAGAAAGAAAGATGTAATTGCACCGACACTAGAAGTTAAAAAACTAAAAGGATAAACATGGTGAGGAACAATACTCAGGTAGGCCGTGGCATTTAAACAATGCTCAGTCGGTACTAGGGGTCGAAGATGTGCCAATAAAATATCCCCCACAACACCCCCAGAAGCCCAAACCATTGACACAAAGCAGGTGGATTCATGCTTCATGATGTTTACACCAAATAATGACTCTACTACCTGAGACTCATAACACCAGGTAAAGTTTTTCCGATCTGTTATGGTCCAACTTTGCAGAGGCTGTGAGTTGTGGTCTCAGTTTCCTTATCTTAGTTGACAAAAGTGGCACTCAGTGTGGTCTTCTGCTACTGGGTTCAACATGTATGCTCAGGGATACTTCCCGGCATACCTTGGTTGCAAAGCTTGAATTAATACTGCCTTCCTATTGGCTCGAAGCTGTCTGGCCATTCCTCTCTGACCTCTGGAATAAACAAGGAATTTTCACCCGGACAACTGCGCTCACTGGATATTTTCTCTATTCTTTATGAACCCAGAGATGGTTGTGTGTGAAATCCCAGCGGATCAGCAGTTTGTGAAATACTCAGATAAGTCCGTCTGGCACCAACAACCATACCACAATCAAAGTCATTTAAATCCCCTTTCTTCCCCATTCTGATGCTCGGTTTGAACCTCAGTAGGTTGTCGTCACAATGTCTACATGTCTAAATGCACTGAGTTGTTATTGTGTGAATGGCTGATTAGATATTTGCATTAACAAGCAGTGGAACAAGTGAGAGCATTATTATTATTATTATTTGTCTCTTATTAATTGAGTGCAAATTAAAACGAAAAGAAATTCAGAAATTCTGCCTCCTATAAATAAAAGTTAAACATGAACACAGAATATATACATATATCTTTATTTAATAAAGGGCAATAATAGATTAAATACGTTATTACACCAAGATATTTAACTTATTAAAAGTTTTTGAACTTATTTTATTACAGTCTCCACAACTACTACATTTACTACAGTAACCAATTCAAAATGTTGTCCATAAAAGGAAAGAACTCAGAAATTATTACTATTATTATTATTAATAATAATAATAGTCAATACACAATAATTGACTAATGTTTAAGCATTGTCTTTCATTTGTTATTTTCTATACATTAATACAGCAACTGTGAGCCTCCAGTAATTCAAGCTCTCTAATATATAAAAATCTGCCTAACGTCTATGACGGTTTACATACATCCTAAAAGTGTTTTACACTGTAAAGCTGCTCGCACTGCTTGCTACACAACTACCAATCATACAATATCGATTATGAAAACTACCCAAAACAAGTAACCAAAGCTCTTCCTGCTGCTGGTCTGCTGGCGCAGCCTTTTTCTCCATGTCAACGCTGCAGAAAAAAGGAGTCGAACGGTGCTCGTGTTTCAACAACGTGTTCTGGTAAATGATGTGTCTCTGAAAATGAAAACAAAACTGCAGCAGCTCTTATTGAAATGGAAATGGGGGCAGGAAACATTTGGAAGAACTATATGAAGCCACTCAATGAGGAAATCCAGCAGTGTACCCCTCTGTCAGATGATGTATGTGATGACAGCGTGAACATTTTGAGCCATTTTGACATTTTCTTTTACATATTTATGACATTTATGACCGTCATGTTCCACCTCTTTTATGTACTGCCTGTTCACAGCAGGGAGATTCAAGTATGAGGACACCTTCTGTGTTAAAGGTGCAAAAGTGAACCGGAGGGCTTTCACGTTCAAGCCGGCAGACAGTAATCATGAATCAGTGTGAACCTGGGTCCACACGATCCACTATTTCCACCCTTCCTGTGCAACATATTCTAGTGTAGGCCGCTTGTGTTTTGAGAGATGTTGCACTGCATTGGTTGCTCCTCATTTGCAATAAGCTGAGGTCTAGAACACTTTTTTCTTTAATATAAAACAAAGGCACACAAGTTCTCAAATAAGCAACCTTGTCGGTCCAATTTAGAACAGAAAGTCCATGAGAGGTGTGTCATTGTGTGTTTGTAGCACCTTTATTGAGAAGGTGAGCAGTTATCAACCATCTACCGTAACACTGCCTAACAGCACACTCATCAAGTGTCAAATGCTGGAATGTGGCGCCAGCCCTTCCGAAAACTCGCTGGGACACATAAGACGTCATGGCCCTCTGATTAAGCCGGTCTGTGTTTAACCACACTGACCCGCTGTGGTTCAGTGTGAACAAGCAAAGGCGTCATAACGACGGGGGTGTCACCTGACAGCCTCAAGGTGGAATATCTGTGTGAAAAACAATAGGGGGAGCCTCCAGAGCTGAAACACAAAGCCAACATGGAAAAGGCAAAAATGCAGTACCTCTAATGTCCACCTGAGGGACTCCAAAAGTGTTTTTTTTTCTCTCTTTTCATAAAAAAAATTTGTTTATAGAACTCATCTACTTGTTTAATTAAGTTAATGGTGCAGCTGTGTTGACTGACACGTGAGCTTTACAGTTTGCTGATAACTTAGCACTCCGCCCTTTTATCCATACACGGTTACTTCTAGCTAAAAAACAAACAAACAAACGAAAACAAAACAAAAAACAACATGGTGCTAATTTCACCTTAAAAATGAGTGCAAAACCATTACTTTATCACGGTGGCAAAGTCCATCTTTATGCTTTTAAAAAATGTTTTTTTTTTGTTGTTTTTTAAAGATTTTCTTTTGTGTTATTTTAATTTTGGCCACTTGGGGGTAGCAGGAAAACCAGTAAATGCTGGTGTATTTTAAAGCTGTATTTGATTTTTAGAATTATACCCTATATTTGTAAAAGTATTGAGCTGCACGTCTTAACCTTTTTCAGTTGCATTGGCACAGCTGTGTAACATCAAGCACCACGACAGGCAGGCTGCTTTTACAGACACTGAAAAAAACTCTGAACGCTCCAGTGAGTCCGTAACTCCAAACATCCTTTGGCATTAACGTCAGCACAAAAACTGTACATCGGGAGCTTCGTGGCACGAGTTTACTCCTGCAGATGCAATGTGTAGGTGGCCCAGTACTTTTATCCATATAGTGTATTTTTTGTCCCTTGAATATTGTGAGTTTAATATTGACTCCCTTTTATTAAAATAAAATAAAATAAAGTTTTGTAGTTTTATGTTTTGCAGCGAGTTGCTCACTCTCTCTGTTTAGAGGCAGCAGTGAGCTGGAAGCATGATTCATGGGTGAAGCTGAAACAACAGTAAAGGTGAGAGCAGATAAATCAAAACAATGACCTAAAAGATGCTAAAACAGAGTACAGATGAGATGAATGAGTGGTGACTCATCAAGTGAGCTCTTTCACATTACACATTTGAGCCATTGTTACAAAAGCTGCAGTTAAATGCAGCTTTAAACGGCGGGACTGCATCGGGCTCCGGATTAACCTCTTAGCAGTCGTCGTCAGTGACCCATTTAATGTTGGGGCCACGGTTTGGTTGTGTTTTAGCCACAACTCATAAAAAAGTAAGAACATCAGCTCTATCCGTAACCTTAAATGGCAGATGTAGCAGAAGGAGTATTTCTCTGTGCAAGCCTGTCGTGTTGACAGGGCTGATCTGTGGAGTTGTGTTTGTCTTGCTGCCAGATGTGACTTCTCTCATCGGCGTGTCTCGACAGAAACCGGGCTTCATTTCACCAGCCGGCATTTCCCGTCCGCCTGCCATTCAGCCTCCGTCCTTGTGAGTTTTTCACATCACTGTAGTAGTTTTTTTCTTTGTTGCGCTCCCAGTGGAACACCTCTTCACATTCTCCTACTGTGTGTTAATAAGTGCCACTATGGCAGTGACATAAACACAGTATTTTCGGTAAACACTAGCCATTGTAGTGCATAATTTTCTATATTATATTATATTATATTATATTATATTATATTATATTATATTATATTATATTATCACCAGCCTTATTTTGGCCATAGTACAACATTAAAGTTGTATTTCCTTTGAATTACAGACCATTTTAATTATTGTCACACTCTTTGGTCTTCTGCACTTTCACCCATTCAAATGGCTGCTAACCTACATCTTCTTCCAGTACAGTAGGCTACACACACATGTGGTAACAGTCTGAACATAAGGAAAATATCAATATTACTGTCTGCTTTCCTTGAAACTGTTAAACTTAATGCTCTTTTCTTCCAGTTACACATTTGATCTGATTGTAAACAAGTTACCCAACCACCTTCTCATGAACTCAGGTCAGTCTCTTGGGCTACTGGTGGCTGTAGCGCTAGCAGCAATCGAAGTCCAGCAACAAGCTGCAGCTTCAGCTCCGTCGCCTCCTTCGCCACCTTTCACCTTTAGTAGTCACAGACGAAAGGTTTACACACAAGATCAATAGGATTCCTGCTTTTCAGCGTGCCGTGGCATCACGGTTTATCACATTTGTGTGATAAATTCACAGGATCACACATACATATTTTTTGTTCCATCCAGTGTTCATCAGTGAAAGAGTGTTCATACCTTCCTTCTACTCTCTAATCTATCGTGAAACTATGACACCTCTGTGAGGTGATGGCAACCCTTTAACTGAACGCGGCGCAGCTAGCCTGACTGCCCCGTCACGCTGGAGACGGAGGCGTCTGTCTCACACTTCAGCTTCAGTGGAGGATCTGTGCTGTCAGACACGTTTGCGGACGACTGGGGAGGTGTCGATGCATCAAAGCTCTTATCCCCCCTCCCATCTCCATTTAGCCTGTCCTCCCCTTGTCCTGGCGGGGACTCATGGGTGCGCATGTGCTTGGCCAGGTGGTCGTTGCGCATGAACACTCTGGGACATAATGCGCAGCTGAACTTCTTGGCTCCAGTGTGCGTCTGTAGGTGTCGCTGCAGTTCATCAGAGCGCGTGAACCTCTTGCCACAGAACAGCCAGTTGCAGACGAACGGCCGGTCTCCGCTGTGCCAGCGCAGGTGAGCCTTCAGATGGGAGGTCTTGGCGTAGGCTTTGCCACAGCCGGGGATGTGGCAATTGTGCATATGCTTCCTCCTGCTGTCGTCAGTGCTCTGGCCCATCTGCTCAGCGTGGACGCAATTAGGGCAGCGGCACACAGCCTGGCTGCCGCCTCTGGAAGAAGAGCGGCGCTGGGGCTTGGGGCGAGCTGACACAGACGTCTCCTGAGGTTCCTCCATTGAGAAGGTTTCTTGCTGCAGCATTTCAGGGGCCAGTGGCTCCATCTTGAAGCCGTCCTGGGGGAAGAGATGGGATGGTTGCGAGGGTGGAGCGTGCTGAGCCGGGGGTAGGGTGCACAGCTGTGGGTCAGAGCCATAGGGCCCCAGAGAAGGCTGCAAACCCATGGAGCCGCCTGGATTCACTGAAGGCAGGCCCACACCTTGACCCGTCTGTAGGTCTATCCAACTGCCTGCTTGGACGTCTCTGTGAAGGTCCCACCAGGAAGCGATGTTCATGTCGTCTGAGCTGCCACTAGGTGGTGCTGTCCGTAACCAGGGCTCGTATGGGTGGGCCATGTGAGCAGCTCGTGCAGGTGCAAATCTGTGGATGAGGTCACCTGCTCAAAGTGTTGTTCAGTGTCTTTTGGGTTACGCTGAGATGATTACCACATGACAGGATGGTGACGCATTAAAAACCTGCAGAAAGAAAGAGAAGACTGTTATGGAAGTACTAACGAGACCAAGTTTATTTTTCAGGAGACACAAACGAGAAGTCTAAAATATGGAGACATTTATTATTGAAATGCTTGACAGGAATGAGCATTTCTCATTCCTATCAAGCATTTCTATACTAAATATCTTTATGAGTTTTCTTTTAGCCTTCTAAAGAAAATTGAAAGCACTATTAAAAGCAGCCTGGCTGCTTTTGACGCCCTTCAGAGAGGAAAAAAACAACCTGTGTCAAACAGATAGAAAACACGTCATTGTGATGCAGCAGGCTCCACCGAGTCTGACCTTTTCAGGCCGTTCCCAAAAGAGTGAGACCTGACTAAACATAGGGTTTGACTCCAAAAAAGCTGGGAGAGGATTCAACTTCTGCTGTTTTAACGTTCTAACAATAACAAAAAGGTCAAACGTAAAACTTGTTGAGCAACGAGGATACAATTGTTCTTCCTTCACACAATTCTAATCAATCTGTCCAAAAATTCCTGGATCTGGATTTGAAAAAAGACTCCATATGTTAATCACTTTCAAATCAGGTCAAAAGCCCCACCTCTGTTAAAAAATAAACCAATCCAAAAACCTTTTCTGCTCGGACAGGAAGCACAAAATTAAGATTTATTTTAAGTCTATTTCTAAAAAAGTTTGAGACATGAAGTCTGTAAAACTGTGTCTTAAGGATGACGTTAGGATAACGTAAAAGCAGACAGGTCCAGAGCTAAATTACCAGGACACGCTCAGACCTTTACCTGGATGCCCAACCAGGAAAAATGTAATGAAACGTAATGGTTGACTGGTTGACCAGATGGTGGTGGGAACCCAGCAGAACAAAGAGGGTAATGAGAAATTAAAACTTCATCAATAAACTCAGGCGCTTGAAAAAGTAAAGCCTTGTAAGTCATGAGCAGAATTTTAAAATGGACTGAAAATTAAATTAGCAACCAGTGCAAGGAGGCCAAAACCAGGTAATGTAAGAAGAGCGTGTGGTTTTTATCAGAAGTCAGGCTGCAGAGTTTTGCAGTCTAAAGCTGAGCTAAACTTAACAGCTCAACAGCTCGCTAAGGAGGAAATAAAAGCAAGAGTAACTTCTTCTGTAACATTTCTTTGACCTTCAGAATATTCCCGAGTTGTTGGAAACCATTTTTCTGTTTGTCATATTGTGTGTATGTGTGTTTCTGAACCTCTGAAGAGCTGACGTTCAGGCCTAAATCCGCCTGTCTACAACATTTAAATAACCAACCCTAAGCACACCCCCTTCGTCGCCATGGATACTGCAGTTCTCACGCTGCATGGCCGTGGAGACGGAGGAGAGGGGGGAGCCGGACGTGTCCAGGCAGAGGCCTGCTACGTGCATCCGCTGCCAGGTACTTCCCATGGAGGACGGTCAAAGACAAGTACAAAGAAAACAACATCATCGGCCTGCACTGAGGCAGCGCTGGGGGGAGGATAATGATGGTTAGATGGGGGGAGGGACGAGAGCGGAGGGGGGTGTTGACAGGAGAGCAGTTTGGTAAAGGAAGAAGTTCCAGGGAGGTATGGCTGCAGGCCAAGGTCTATTTGTACGTCTCTGAGGTTTTGGAGATGAAACCTGGCAGACAGGAGAACCAGTTTTTTTATGAATCACACATGATTTACAACAACAGCTCTCCAGGCGAGACCCGTGAAGCGCCCTGCCCCTTACACACCGGAGGCAGAAAGCATCAACAGTTACAGACTGACGACATTCATGAGCCTGAGAATGGGAGTCGACGACAAAATGAGAACAATTACTTTACGTCCATAATCACAGGCACACGCGCTGAAATAGCATCCTGCGCCCAACACGCTCCAGGAATGCAAACCGCAGCAGCGTCAGTGGGATGGGCTCAGATTTCCAGGTGACACAAAGCTTGTTAAAGGTGGACAAGTCTGTGGAAGCTTTGACAAGAAGCTACCAGCCTGTGAGGTTTGTCCTTGGCCCAAGATGATCTTGTTGACTTCCACTAACCCCCACCCACCTCAACTCAACCATGAACATCTGTAATTATCTTTACAGCAGGAAACAATAAAGTAGTCTGAAGCTGTAGAGGCTGGTATGGCAGTCTGGAGATCATTTGGTGATATCTGACAGGTTGTGTGAAAACACGAGCTTCATGGACATCCAGTCTGATGCGCAGATCAATTAGCAGCAGGTCGAACTGGCATCAGATGTAGCAAGTAGGTGAAGCTGGGCTTGCCGACAGTGAAGTATCCCCTGAGTTACTCCTCCACATACATTATTCTGTGACTGTGATTTTCTTATTTTGTGATTTTTTTAGCCTTTAAAACAGAGGTGGGGGAACTCCAGGCCTCAAGGGCCAGTGTCCCACAGGTTTTAGACGTGTCCTCGATCCAACACAGCTGATATGATTTAAATGGCTAAATTACCTCCTCAACATGTCTTGGATTTCTCCAGAGGTTTGGTAATGAACTAATCATTAATCATTCAGGTGAGTTGACCCAGGGTGATATCTAAAACCTGCAGGACACCGGCACTTGAGGCCTGGAGTTCCCTACCCCTGCTTTAAAAAGACGTCACTTTACATCTAAATTTGGTTTAAAAGTCATCTTTTCTGGCTCTTACGAAGATCTGAATTTGACCTAATTTCAACCACCGAGGATGCTTCAGTGGTTAGAAGTTGAGTCGTACATCATAGTAGATATTTCAGTCACACTTACATGGTATTTTTTAGATGTTACCAAATATTTGTATTCATTATATTTTATGTGAAATCTTTTATATTATTTACTTTTATTTTATTTACTCAGCATTATAGTGGATTTTTTCTGTAGGTACGTCATAACTGCAAACTCTACTGAAACACTAAGCTATAACTTATTTCATAGCCGTAGCTGTAACCTGATGTAGATGTAACTACACTTGCACTGACACAGCTGTGAATGCTGGTAACAGGCTGCATCGTACGCTTCAAATAGTCCAGAGTAAAGTCTAAATTATTAAGCGTTTAGACACCTGCAAATGAATTTTTTCGACAGGTGGGTTAGGTAGCTGTTCCAGAGTGCAGGTAAAGGTAAAGTGTGATTGAGTCCTTACTTTTCTTTTCTCTTTTCTTTATTTTTATGTATGATTTCTTATTTCTGCACTTTTTAACTCTACTAAAGACTCCGTGTGATTGGTTCAGATTGTGTGTTAGCAGGATTACAAGTTAGTATGACAATTTTCAGCCTGAGTTCAGAGGAATTTGTTTTTGGAGTTGATCTGGATACAAAACCCTGTCCAGAACATTTTTTTTAAAGATTCTTTATCATTGCTAAAATTCATTTTATAAATAAACATCCACAAATATATATCAAAAGTGATAAAGAGACATTTTTTCAATGAGCAAAAAAGACCGTTTTAGACCTTTTCCTTTGCTTGTCTTTTCTGCACGTTTTTTGCGTGTGTGGTGCATCCTGAACGTTGGAGCACTACAGTCAAACCATGCATACTACATTTCCTTCTCAAAAGCTCACCCAAAGCCACTCAGAGATGTTTTCTTGTCTCAATGAAATCGTAAAGCAATTAGTTTGGAATTCCCACATGAAACGTCTGTCTTAAAAGGTCCAGCTGATTTAGTTCCTGTCAGCCTGGAGCCAGAGCTACATACTGCTCTGTAATTTTTTGAGAATGTGACATGGCGGCACAGCGGCACAGTCCCTCCACGAAACTGCTCTTACTGACATAAACAAATCAAGCTCTTTGCTAAAGTGCTGGAAGCACTGCAGGCTCCTAAGAGGAACAGCTGGCATGGGGAGGGAGTGAGAGGAGGCCCCCGGGGGAGGATGGTTCAGAGCAATGACAGAGTTCTGGTCATAAAACCTGTCTGACCAAGACTCAGCAGAGCCGCAATTTACGAGCCTGCCACTGAGAAACAAGAGGCAGATTGAAGCAGTGACGAGAAAGACAGAACTCGCTACTGTTAGTCCATCAGCTGGTGATTTTCAAAATTAAATGAGTAAAGCGTGAAAGCGCTTCTCTAATTGTTTCTACTCAGAAAATGTAACTGAGAATCAACAAATCTTGGACGTTTTCATCAGGCCTGGTTTAACTATAAGTCTGTTGTCACATTTAAGAATAAAGTTGTAAAAACAGTAATGTTAGTACTCCAAAAAGACTAGTTTGGGAATGGAGGTCTGAGTGGAGATCATGTCATGTGTTTCAAACAGTTATAGCGGATATGTGAGAAAAGGATTGCCATGCTTACAAAAGGCATTAAAGCAAACATTAAAAAGTCCTGTAATGATCACAGTCTGACTCCAGACATGTAAAAGATGTGGTGGGCCTTGCAAACTGTCTTCTTCCATAGATTACAGGTCCCCTAGACTGACGGACTATCTTGTTGTTTACACTGTTAGACCAAAAATCTGGAAATTTAAAGTCCATCATCTCATCTCCCACACGGGGATAAAACAGGTAAAATAGCCATTCTGTTTCCACTGTGGGTCAAATAGCATTTAGCCCACAGAAGATGTTAAAACGAACAATTAAAAGTCCAAAGTCTGACTCCAGACCTGTGGAAGATCTGCTGTCCCTTTTAATCTGTTGTCCCATATTATCCGAGATATAGAACAAACAGTTACATCGTCTATACTCCAAAAAGACCAGTTTCAGTGCGAGGGCTTTTAGAGCAGTCTGTTTGAACCTGCATGAGGTGCATTATAAATGGAGAGGAGCTCAGATTTGTGGCAGGAGTCACATCTGTTTTCAGAAGACGGAATAAAATATATGATTCAAACACGTGTCTATCAAAATTAAACGTTTCTAAACTTTGTGCTGTTCAGCTGCAGAACAAAAGTTAAAAACTCTTTTAGGGACAAAAGTTTGACTTCTCCAGTACCCGATGGCATTTACACATCCAGTTTAACAACCATCCGTCTGCTTTCCCATCTCATCAGAGACGTAGAACCACACAGTTAAAACGGTAACGCTGACACTCACAAGGAGTTTGGTTTAACCTGCAAGAAGTGCATGACATGCAGAGTGGAGTGCATGTTTATGGCAGAGAATATATAAATGGCAAACTTCAAAATAAAACATTCTGAACTCTGTAGAGTGACCAGATGTGAGAAAAACATTTGCCATTAGTAGAAAACAATGTTGAAACAAACATTAAAATCTCGTGTAGTGGCCTGAGCAGTGGTCCAGTTTAACTGCAGTCCAGATGTACAACAACATCCTGGCACTCCAGAAAGACAAGCTCAGTGTCAAATGACATTTAGAAGAAGTTTGTTTTAACCTGTTTAAATACATCGTGGGTGGAGAGGAGACCACCTTTGTGCAGGAGTCACGGCTGTTGTCAGAAGGGTGAATAAAAAATGAGCTTCAAACACATTTCTCTCAACACCAGATGTTTTGAACTTTGCAGAGTGGCCGTACGTGAGTGAATGTTCCCCATCAGTACAAATAGATGTGAAAACAATGATGCAGCGACCGTAGTCCGAGACGATTTGCACACCTGGGCGAAGGATCAAGTTGTGCGGTGAGCAAAGCTTGAGATGTGGGGGCTGCTAATCTCTCCCTCTGCACTTTAACTGTGTTATTAATCACAGAGATGCTTTAGATATGAGTGACAGCTTTACATGTGAGACACTGATTCATACTCAGTTGCGTAAAATTAATTTCCTGCAACACTTTTTTTTTGTTGGTACTTTCAATCAAAAATCTGTTTCACAGTGACTCCTCCGAGGTTTTAGAATTGGTCGCTCTACTAGAAGCGACAAGGTACTTTATTTTTGGTGATTTTGACAAACTTTATAAAGTGTTTTGTTTCTCAGATCTTCTCAGTCACAAGTTGTCCTTCAGCACAAACTTCTCTTTATACACTTTAAATAATTAGACAAAGAAATTTTAAATCATTTAAAAAGATCAGACCTGTTCTGCTTCTTAGTTAGTGTCCAGCAAAATGTAGTCATATACTGTGCAATTACTAATATATTATTCAAGATCACCCCCACCACTCCCTTTTTTAGGACTTTTAAAAAAATGTATATGATATAATAGTTTTTACTTTTAACAAAGTAAAAAAGTAAAAAGTAAAGTAAAAGTAAAGTAAAATATGACGCTTTGTTTTACATTAAAATAGTCATAAGTCTATCAAACACTTTAAATTAGCAGCACTTTCATTATTTCCAACAATAAACTGCCAATTACATTCTTCATGACATCAATATCTATGTCAAATAAATCAAATCAACACTTCTGAGTAACACTCTACCTACAGTGTGGTTCAGCTGCTTTAATCAAACAAAGATCTTAATCTGAAGCTCTGATTTCTCAGCACTGTTGGCATTTTCAGAGTAAAACTAATTTAATAAAAAAAAAAAAACTCTAATCAAGCTTCACGTGGAAAGATATCTTTCATTTTTTAAAAACTTTTTTTATAACTTAATTTCCACTCTTCTATACTTTTTAAAATAATTTTTTTTTTTTTAAAATCCCCCAGTTTGGATTGCAGGAAATTAGGGATTTACAGTATCATCATTTATTTAGTTAGGCAATAATTTTCTAATAGGAAAAACAGACTGATGGCACAGAGATTAGACTAAAGTCTGATTTGATTTCCCTCTAATTTATTAAGTGAAATCTTGGTCTTAAATTTAAGGTCAAATACTTTATGCTTTTATTTCATCATCACATTAGTTATTTAATATACAAGACTGGGTCAACTTGTTGTTTTTTTCTTCCTGCAGAAATATTCTGATCTAATTACGGCTGTAAAACAACAATTTAACAATCTCGAATTTCTATTTTCTAACACTGGTGTTTATTGTCCAAAATCTAAATACATAACCTAAAATTAAGTGCCAGTCGCTGGTTAGCCTCTATAACGTGAATTTATCCAGTAAGTAACCTGCGTACGTTACCTAACATGTTGTATTTTGAGACTTTCAATTTATAAATAAAACCCTCCAGTTAACTTGAAGCCTGGAAGACTTTCCATCAGCCTGATGAAGACTTAAAACACTTCATTGTGATTTTTGTATATAACAGACATACGGTACCACACAGGAGGTCGCAGCAGATGTCAGAAAGTTAAAATACAGCCTTACCTGTCTGCCCTACAGAGGTGCTGCCGCTGTGCGTTTCTTCTGGAAGTAAACTCTGTCTCGGCTCTGCTCCGCTGCTCTTGCCCTTGTTGGAAAAATGCGCGCAGAAAAGTAAAATCCTCATCATATTTCATCTGCTTTTCTCCATCGCAGACGGTCCAGGTGAGGCGAAAGGCTGTCAGAGTTTTGGCGCACAGGTAAGCAGCATTCTCAGTTGTGACACAGTCTATGATAGGCTGCGCGTCTTGAGCCCCTCCAGGCTCCGCCCCCTCCTGCCGGTGCTCCGTCTCTGCCCCCCCCCACACTCCTCCCTTTGAAGATGTGCTCTCGGCGGCTGGAGGTGAGGAAACGACTCGCTTTAGGAAAACAGGGGATCAGTGGAACAGCCTGTCAGAGCTGCAGTGGTGGGATACAAGTCAATTTACTCATCAGCGTATTAATACATCCTCCAAAACTGTTAAGAGGAAATACTGCGGTTTTTATTCTCTGATTACTTCAGTGGGATTATGCAGCTACAGATCAGTCAGACCACCAAGAGACAGACACATAGAAACATAAACTGGCCCCTGATGAATCAGCTATACACGATAATGTATTACCAATGATGCTCTGATGATATATACTACTATATATATAATATATACTGCTTTTGTGCTCTTTTTTGCATTGACCTTAATGGAGTTTGCAGAAATGTTATGCTTGTGATCAGCTGTTTTCACTTTGTGTTGCTACCCCAGTGTTTAATGTTAAAAGACAAAACTATATTCTTACATTTCGACTTCTTACTCACCTACAGATTTGTTTCTCTAACAGCTGCATTTCCATAATATGAACAATGCAAAAGTATCTGCCACCAAAAATAATATCTTTAAAAAAACAGTAAAGACTGTGAAACAATCTCCACACTGAAAACATTTACTCTTTAAGAACAGTTTTTAATTTGTTTAGGTTTGTTTCATTAGTATGCATGTATAGAAAAACAGAACTAACTAAATAAATCGATTCTTAGTTAATGCTACATATACTCAGTTGTTAAGCCTTGAAAAAATAATTGTAGTGATCTAATTTATTTAGATACAAAAAGCGATGCTTGTAAATAAAGTAGATTTATGTATGTCTGCATCTGTACTAAAATGTTATGTGCATTTCCTTCTTAACATTGATGTGTTGTAAGAAATTACACAGAGAAACATATAGAAATGTATATATGGACTAATAAGCTTAGCTCCAGGTCCACTTTATATCGTCTACCAGGTCTTTCATTGCCCTCCTGCAGAAGCTTTGTTCTTCTTTGATAATAATCTGCAAAAGCATTCAAAATTTGCTGACAGTTTGTTACTTGACACAAATATCAAACACATGTACCACAGTTTATCTTAATTGCTTTGATGTCTGAAGTCACAATCTGTTTAAAACAGAACTGGGTTTACTGTCGGACTGCAGCCTTTCAGTCAGACAGATGAGCTCACGAATCCTGTGACTGCAGATACTCGTGACACGTAGGGCAATCACACACAGACTTTTTCTCCTGCATCCAAAATATTTTGAGTCTTTGCTTTTGATTTTCTCTCCAAGGACAATCACATGCATTTTAATAAATTATTTTTAAAAATTAAAGCATAGATTTTTTTTGTGGTTGAAATAAGAAATAAACTAAACACATTTCTGTAAAGTCAGCTTAGACAGACTCTAAAGGAATGGTTTATGTAACCATCCCCTTCCCCAAATGCCCTGTTAGTGCCAGAAAAACACCTTTATTTTAAAATCTTCCTTATAGACTGACTGGTCGTAGTTTTCAAAAAAACATTAAAGCATGAAATCTGTCTTTGTTGTCTTTATTTTTTACAGAAATTAATTCAAATAAATAGATCTGTCCTCCTGAGGTCCAAACCTAAAAACCTCCATTGTTTTTATTTATGTGTTTATATCAAAATATCAAAAAATTATAAATATATTATGATAACAACAGTTAATAAATGATACAGTTAATTAAGAATAATAAATGTGGTTATAATTATTACGTGTAACAAATCAGTATTTTAGTTTTTCTCTGTCAGTTCAACTGGACAAAAAAATTACAACTGGAAGCATGTGTGATGAGTTTTGTAATTAAAAAAACATTGATAACAGCAATAAACTGATAGCAGTTTCTAAACACTGTTAAAATGTTCTTTTACAAAAAAAGAAGATATATTACAACATCAAAATAAAAAAACCCTAAATTATAGAAAAGCAGAAATGATAAAGTGAATAAACAAATAATGAGGAATAAAGAAGTCAAATATAAACAAAAACCTGCTACAAGTAAAAATTAAGGCAATAAAAGAATAAAAAGAGATTTTAAAGACAATAAATTTCATCTAATGTTATGATTCACAGTTGGGGAAACAAAAGCAAAGACTGGTCATCATAGACCCAAACATGCATGGGGTTAAATCCTCCACTGACTGAGGCCAAGTAACGCTTTAAAAGTGGTTTGTAAGAGTTTATAATCTGTACAGGATTTAACAGACATTCAGTGTAAATGTGAACATACTGGAGTTGTATGGTCATATTTTTCTATACATTTTAAATTCTGGGCAGCAGACTCACCCGGAGTAGGTGAAGTGAGCTCTGACTGATAAAGAGACGCACGACGGTCAAGGCAGGAAAAATGAGTAAGATTTGCTTAATAATTCCCAGGGCGTCAAATACTGACACCTACGTCACGGTGACACACACAATCATCAAGAAAAGCGAGGCCGCTGTCACTCCTGACGCATCATACTTTAAGAATAATTAAAGCTAAACCTAACCACGCAGTTCTGATGTATACAAATGAAACCAAATGTTAAAGAAAAACGCTGAATCTAAACCGCGAGCGATACACATGATACATACTTACACACTTTATAGTCATGCAGAACATGAAATGGAGTTTGCATGTTGTCTGCAGGTACTCAGGTTTAACTGCTTAACTGTGTGTGGATGTGAAGCAGAAATACATAAAAACAGACTCTGTATGAATGTATGAGAAAATGTGCCTTTTAATACTAAAAATCACTTCATTTCCCGTTTGTTAGTGGAGGTTTTTCTTTATAAGGACTCTCTGTCTTTATTGCGTCGCACATTGTTTCAGACCCACTTGCTCGTTGCTTCATGTTTGGCCAGGCGGGATCAGGTCACCCTGCTAAAGCTGGTTTGGCTCAGACTAAAACATGGGAACTGCACAGATCTACTTGAAAGCTCTTTTCTGTCTCTCTTTAACATGCTGATTAAACTCAAACAAAAGCTTTAAAGAACACGCTAAATGTTGCATTTCTTGTAACATGTCAAAGTTCAGTCTGTGGCTTTGAACATGCATCACACATTTAATAGTTTTTAACATCTTCTGCCTTTGAGGTGTTATTTTAAATTTTGTCTCCTCTCTGAGTTAATTCCTTTCCTGTCACAGCATGTTGGTGGAGCAGCTTCAAATCAACTGACAAACACAGACCACAGACAGGCCGGCGGGAAGTGACTTCCTACCCTCTCTGCTCCCTTTTTCTCTAGAACGGCGCTCTACAAACGCTGAGCTCGAAAGCACGGCGTGGATTTGAAGCACAGAGTGGTTGACTAATACTGAGAACATCTTGATTCAGGACACAGCTTGTTAGATTTAAGCACATTTCGAAGCTTTAAAGATCAGGGGCTTTTCCCCCTCAGTGTTCTTATTTTAACACAAGTTTTTTTTATCTGAACGTGTTTTATTTTGATGTAACTTCAGGGACAAGTGCAACATCTCAAACCTGCTTTGATAAATCTTTATTAAAATGTGGATAATATTGCAGATTTTTTTCAGTATCCTTTACGCTCACAGAAGAAATCAGGCCACTAAACTGAAGACCACACACCACGCCTAAATGGTGTTTACCGACATCTTTAAATAGTCAAGCATATTTCCTCATGAATACAATGCAGCACAATTAGAAAGAGACTGCTTAATAACATTTAATTACAGAGAGATTTCGAGCGGGGGCTTACAAATTCTCCTAATGATTTAAACGTGTTTGGATAGCTTGTTTGACAGTTTTTATTTCTGTCACTGCTTACATATTTTTTATCTTTTTATTTTTATGTATATGTGTGTGACTTTATGCTGTGTGTACATGAATATATTTTTGGTTACTTAAACATTCTTGAAAGGAAGCTTTGCCTCCAGTGTTGATGTTTTACTTTATTACTGAGTTTCTGAGCCACTGCTGCACCTTTGACGCGTCAGATAAAGACCAACCACATCACACTTTCTACATCTTCTTCTTCTTCTTTCGAATGCCCCCCGTAGGGACCACCATAGCAAATGATCGTCCTCCAGCTCTGTCCCCAGCATCACTCTACGTCACATCAACCCTCCTTCACATCCATGAATATATCCACTATTCCTCTTCCTCAAATCATCTCAGCCTTATCTCTCTAACTTTGTCTTCCTGAGCCCGAGCTGTCCTGCTAATGTACTCATTTCTAATTCTGTCCGTCCTGCTCACTCCCAGTTAAAACCTGAACATTTTCAGCTCGACCGCTTGTCTTTTCATCAGTGCCACCCTCTTCAATCCATACTTGTAAACCTTCCCTTTCACTCTCGCTCCCATCCTTCTATCACAAATTACCCCCCACACTCATCTCCACCTGCCTGCATGCTCTTCTTCACCTCCTTTGTGCATGGGTATTTACACTCCACTGCCTTCACTACCTCTGTTTCCCGCTACTTCACTGTTACACTTGTCTCCCTCTCATTCATGAACATGTATTCCGTCTTGCTTTTACCGAGGTTCATTCCTCTTCTCTCCAGGCTCTTTTCCACCTGCTACATGTCCTGCACCACCCGCGCATACTTCTCTGCCAGTCCTGACTTCTTCATGCTGTACCACAGATCCTCTCTTGGCATCCTATATGCTTTCTGTAGATCCTCAAAGACACAGTGAAGCGCCTTCTGACCTTCTCCATCAACACTCTCAAAGAAAGCGGCACATCTGTTGTGCTCTTTCTCAGCATGAAGCTGTACTGCTGGTCGCTGATGGTCACCTCTTCTCATAACCTAGCTTCAACAACTCTGTCACATGTCTTCATGTTATGGCTCATCAGCGTTATCCTTCTGTAGTTCCTGCAGTTTTGCACATGACCCTTGTTCATTCCTCGGGTGCCCCTCTCACTCTCTGAGATTGTATCAAACCATCTGGCCATCTGGTCATCTCCATAACTCCACAGGTATGCCGCCCGGACCACATGCCTTTCCACTCTTCATCCTCTTCACAGCTACCCTCACTTCCTCCACGTATTGATTCACTAACTCTCCTCTGTCTATTCTCCTCACTCTCATTCTTTTCATTCATGAACTCTTCGATGTACTCCTTCCATCTTCTCTGCAGACTCTCTTAAGTCATTAGTACCTTTCCATCTCTGTCCTTAATCACCCTAACCTGCTGCACAATGACTAGGCAGCTCAATCTTGCTGCCTAGTCATTTTCTTTCTCTCCCTGATTATCCCACATTTTCTTTGCTAATCTTGTCTTTTGAATACTTTTCTAAACTTCCTGATTTCACCAAGTCTACTGACTCTTCACTTGTTTCCTCTTCTTGATTTTAAAAGTCATCCTACAGACTGCCAACCGATGCTGCCTAGCTATGCGTTCCCCATTTCCTCATATTTGGCTTTTCACCAACAGTAGCACAGTTTCCACTGCACTCTGTTGTCGACACAATCAGTGGAGGTCATTGTTAACCCAGACCCCGACTGACATAGCATGAAAATCTCCTTCTTGATGATTGGCGTGTGTGATTTGGCTAAAATCCTGATTCAATCCTCCTCATTTGTCTGTGCCTGGGACTGGGACGACTGGCTTTAACCCTAGCATGCCAAGTGGATCATATTTAATGCAGTTGTTGTGAGTTTTTGAGACTTCGACATCATCGATGTCATTATTCTTTTTCTGAAAAACCCGAATGCATAAAAATGCCAGATGTTGCAAAATTGATTCAAATTATAACTCATATGTGTAAAATGATATTTAACACATTTTTAATTGTTTCGTCAGAAAAAAGAACAACCCTGTATTTCATGGCTGTTATTTTATGGTTCAGGTTTCATGGTGCGGTAGTTAGCACCATCGCTTCACAGTAAGAATGGCCTGGTTTTAATCCACTGGCTGGTTCTTTTCTATGTGGTGTTTTGTGTTTTAGACATAGGTTCTGTCCAGGAACTGAGGTTCCTCTCATAGTCCAAAGGTGTGGTTCTAAATGAACTCTGGGTATGACTGTGAATGGTCGTCTGTCTCTGTCTTAGCCCTGTGATAGATTGGCGACCTGTCCTGGATGTACCCTGCCTCTCGCTCTGTGGCGGCTGGGATAGGCTCCAGCCAAAACTCAACTAAGTGGAAGAAAACGGATGTAAAAGTCTCTGAGCTTGTGTCCAACAGAGATGCAGTTTTATACACAGTTAATCTAATCATGCTGTGGTTTGCTTGAATGGGCTTGTTTAGTTTTTTTTCTTTATAGTTTATGTAAATAAAAAAAGTGTTACAGTTTTATTTTAACTATAAAATGTGAGACTTTTGATTTAAATCAGGGTGTTTTTTGACAATTGCATCAAATCTGGCAGAGATACGCTCAAGAACCCCTGTTTGTGAGTTTTGACTGGTGGAGGTAGATTATGTTACAAAAATATAAATTTTTAATACAGTCATTTAGTCTTTTTATGTTTCTCTGAACTCTCTGTTATCCTTAAAGCCAGAGATTTCAAATTTGGCCTCACAGTTGTGGAGCCTCAATTTGGGAATGTTTTTTTTTCCTTTTTTCATGTGGGAACTCTAAAAAATAGCCTCGGGCTTAGAGGAGGTTTAAATAAAGAAGGTAATCCCCACAGACTGTCATTTTTGCATGTTGGAGTTTGTAGTATCTAACACATACGTTGTACTAAAAAAACAGTTTCTTTATGTCTGTAAGTGGTTCTTACTATGTGTGTTATAACTATTTTACCGTATCAACATTCTGTTTCTTGCTTGTTAGCATCTATTGTATTTCTAATTACAGTAATTAGGCAGGAACTAGTTTTGTGAGCTTTCTGAAGGTCAAAGCAGTTTACATGAGACAGCAGTCTTGGAATTTTGGGGCTCGCAGTTAGTGTGTGAGTTTATTTCAGTGTGGGACTTTCCTTAAAGAACACGTGTTTTGTATACAGAATTTCCACAATATTAAGCTGGTTCTGATTCCGATTTACTGGCCTGTGGCTTGATTGACTTGCCTCTAGTCCCACGGGAACCACACTCGTGTCTCAGACAAATCCTCCTGCGAACACGCCAGCCTCCAGAGAGCTAGGCCAGCTAAAGCCTCACTTCCCCTCCACATGCAACAAAAAATCCAAGCAAAGTAAACAGTAAGCACCTAGTAGTCAACTTCCTTATCCTTGTTAATTATTCAAAATCCCAGAGGAGAGACCAGCCCACAGTTGTCTTCTGACTCACTTTTTTTTCTCATGCATGGACTCACTCACCACCACGGCCCCCCCCCCCTCCCCTCCTGCCTCCCCTTTCAACTTCAAACCCAGTCATTTCTGCAAGCTGAGCTTTGATTGTACCAAACACCTGTATTTTTCAAGGACAGACTTCCTCGCGAGCCCCCGCCTCCCATCTTTGATTGTTAAACAGCAGTGGCGCCGTCATTACTGTCTGTGCGACTGATGCCGCCCAGCTTCCCCTCCCATCTTCCACCTCTGCCTTTTAACCGGAACTTTAATTGCTCAGAGAAAATTTGGATTGCTTTATTTTATCTAATTTTCAAAACCCCCTTTTTTGTGTGTGTGCTGTGTGCGAAGGGTTGTAAAAATGTTGTTAAAAATTCCCTTGCTGGATTTATCGGCTGAGATAATCACAGATTTCCTAACAGCTTTAAACTGAGCGCACGGCCCCCAAAAATGCTCTCAGATTGAATGCAGGATGCAGAAAGTTTTTAAATGTGTAGTAGCCGCATGGACACAGACACCCAACTTTTTTTTGCAATAACTCACCAGTAATCCTCCAGGAAGACACACAGACACATACACACACACACCTTTAATACCATGTTTTATTAAACGTCCTCTTTTGCTGCCATCCTGTCTCCCCCGTCAGATTAATATGCTCTGGGCTTCTCACCAGCTGTTTCCGTCCCTTAACACCCCTCATTTTTCTCCGGCCGGCCCTCCGCTTCACATGGCACGGCTTACAAACTTGGCCTGCGTGGCTTTAGATGAGGCCCGCCGCCTGGCGCTGTGTGTGTCTGTGTTCACATAGGTGAGGTAAAGGTTGGGTCTGGTGTCCACGCAACTTGAAATCCATCACAGTGCCCAGACACCATGTTGATAAGTTAATGAAATCTTCGAACGTGCGTGGTTTACACCATCTTATTTGCACCCACTTAGAGAACAACAGACCCAGACAGATGTAATTTTATCAGAGTTACTTTTTTTGTTGGTTAAAAGTTGCACCTCAGAGCAAGAGCGATGTTAAATAACATGCAACAGGAAGTTTTTACAAGCAAAGCAAAGGCATAAAAAATAAAAGTCCAGAGCCAATCTTGTATTCAGCTCTGCTTGATTGAATCTGTGTCCTAAATCACTCTTCATCAGTCATCATCAGTCAACACAAATGTTGTTGTCAGAGGGGTGTAATGTGTGGGTGTATTTACAAGCTCTCTTTTTCACTCATCTGTTTAGTTTCACTCTGTCTCTGCTTGTTTCTGCACCCATGTGCTTGTGTGCATGTGTGTGTGTGTGTGTGTTACTGTACACATATGCTAGCTCTTGCTTGGGTGTGTCCGCTTTTGGCTCAGGTAGGTGTTTGCTTGGTGTTTTGTGTAAGGGCAGACAGGATGTGCGATGCTTGTCAGCACGCTCCAGGAGATGAAAGGCCGGAGAGGGAGTGGAAGTAGTCGGTTGCCGTTCAGGTAACAGGTTGTCTTCTCAGGAAACTTCTCAAGAATTCAGCTCGCGTTGCCTTCAGCGCTCCTCGTGAGCCACGGGGGAACACCACTCACCACCGTCCTGCTTCAAAAAGTAACTCAACACCTCCTCCAAGTCTGACATAAGTCAGCAACAGCAGGACCCAGGTGTGCGCGCTCAAAACGCGACGTTTTGTGGAACGTTTGGAGCGGATTAGCGGCCACTCCTTGTTTCCTATGCGCTCACCTATGTATTTAAGAACTTCAATAACTTGCGTCACCAAACATTTACAGATGCCAGCATGAGTCAGTTTTAAGAATGGGATCTGCTGGTATGCATATTGATGAGTGACAATGACACAATTACACGCTGGTTTTGATGCTGGAAATGACTTATGATGGAAGATGTCAGTCACTGTAATGCAGCAGAGCCAGTTCTCTTTATTATTTTAGCACATCCTGTGCATTTGTGTTCACTTGGCTGGGCGACTGGGACCTGTGTTACCAGTTTGAGTTGTCAGTTATTATGATATCTTGTTTTACAGTTTTCTGTACAAATAGAGAAAAAGTGAAAGGAGTTCTGTTGGCTGTGTTCAAACATATACGTACTTGACAGCCACTTTGAAGCCATCAGCTCACTTCTGAACTCAACCTTTTTCAAGCTTCAACTTCAGCATTTTGAGTGTTTCTGTGTTATTGTTGTTGTTGTTTTCAGCTAGATCTTACCATTTTTAGGCAACGTGTTCACTACAGCTCAGAGAGAAGCTGGATGGATTATCTGTTTGTAGTCCATCACATTTATTCAAACTACGCTTGCATAAAATTCATTTTCTGTCACTGTAGGTATGATAGCTTATTTAAGGTAACTATAAGTACCTGTGAGAGTAAAAAAGTAGATGTTGCGAAGTAAAAGAGTGCACTGATTTGTCATTTCTTCTAGATTAGACAGATAGACATATGACATAGTGAGGGCCTTATATTGTGAGAAAAACCAAAGAAAAATAATTAATAAAAATGAGGTTAACTTAAAAAAGACTAAAAAATAATACTGATCTGCATTAATCTCTTGCTCAAACTAAGAAAGTAATACAAATTGCATTCTTATCTTATGCCAGACAGGTGTGTTCACCTGTCACAGAAATATGAGTTATTGTACACTCTCACAGGCAACGGCAGGAATGATTTCCTGAAGCGTTGTTTAGTCTGAGAACTAAAGGAATAAAACAGGTGATATATATATAAGTTCAATGAATGAGGCTTGAAAATGGATTTCACTATTCAGTGATGACATCACGGTGGCTCCTGTATCTTTATATGGTTGGAAGGTTAATTTAATTTATTTTGTACCTATTTTCTGTGCCTAACTTTCTATCTCTGGTACTTGAAGGCAACATTATGAGTTTTCCAGCCTGACATGTGGGCCCAGAAGCAAAAAGCACAATAATGGATGTATTTTAACAGCTTCAAAACAAATATAAGGGAGGTTTAGGACTCACTGGGAAGCTTTGATACAGAACTTGTCTCCTGCCGTCAGTGCAGAGGGTTTTTTTCTGCTGATGAAACAAGAAAACCGACAGAGAGAAATGGGTCATCAATCAATGCTTTGCAAACAGCAGGTGGAAGCTGGTGGGGAGTGAGTTTGTCTCCGACGACTGAGACAGGGAGTGTCAGAGACATAATTCAATGAAACACCAGTGATGGGAGACACCCACTCTATAAACCACTGACACACATGAATTCGCCCAACTTTAATTACACTGATTAGCCAACATGTGAGCCAGAGTGCTGCTAAAAAGCAGTGGCGTACACAGCGTTGGTGTCACAGCGCCAAAGAAGGTGACTTGTTAAACTGCGAAATAAACACAAATGTCTTTACACATCTTATTTTTTCACCCACTGCTCAAATGTAGTAAACAGCAATTCTGATTCCATTTCACTGTTGACCTTATGTTTCCACTGCATTTAGTAGAGAAACACTGTAAAAAGTCCTGTGATGGACTGTCCATGATGCACCCGGTCCTTCTGTACAGAGATATTAAACAAGAGGATTTTCAGGATTATTATTTAAAGTTGTGGTGGCAACTGGAAGCCAATAACCAGTGAGGTGGGGAAATAAATATAAGATTAACACAGGCTGTTGTGCAGCTTGATGTCCTAATATAACTCTAAATATAGACTTATACTCATATAAACTCCAAAGTCTTTGTCAGTTAAATTATCTTATTAGCTTTGTGGCTTGCTGGCTCGTCCATTTTTCTACTTACCTGTGTTTAAGATGAGCCTCAGCTTTTTAGCTATGACTTTGCAGGTTATAAAAAAGTCACCATTTATATTACTTGGAAGTTAATATTAACCTACCTTTCCATGTTAGAAACATGCTAATCTAAAGGACTAATTCTAGTTACTATGATGTCGCCCTTTTGTTTCTAAACTCTACATTCTAAAGCCTCACTATTAGCATTTTTACTGAAGTGGAAGTGGCTGTATTTAAACAATAGGCTGGAATGCAAAAATCATCAGCTAACAGTAATAAGCTTTGTTAGGAAGCTGCATATATGACGTTTACAAGTGCATCACAATGGCACAAACAGATGCTAATTAGTGCTAAGTGCTAAGTGCTAATAAATACTAGAAATCAGCCACCAAAAACTGAAGCATGAAGTTCTTGGATGCACTTTTACGTCACAGCAAGTCAAATTATTTGTCAGATATTTCCATTAAAGGTCTGACAGACAGGTCCAGTTCAGTGACTCTAGTTAGTGGAGGTAAAGGTAGTGCTGTGTGATACTTCAAATATTTGTCTGATACACTCTGGTTGGGATTCAGCCTCAAGTGCTCATTACAGAAACCCAAATTTTTAGTCTTAATTCATTTCGGTCTCATAGGTTGGGGTTACAAACTGTATATAAAAGATGGTGTTCTAAGAAACCGTCCTACTTTGGCAAATCGTCCTACCTGTATTATAATTTGACCGTGACTTCTGACTAATCCAAACCATAACCATAAGAAATATTTACAATGGGTTAAAAAATGAAGTTAATTTGGGTTTTGTGTTGTGCATATGCGCAGCGTATGTGCAGAAATGATTTGTGAGGTAGGATGGATTCCCAGAACAGATGGACGTAACGTAACATCACCCATTAGTTAGCCGAATGTTTTCAGCCATCACCATCTTGGAGTTTTGAAAAGCAAGGGGTGAGTTTGACTGGGAAAACAAAGTCGCCACACTGATTGGCTGACAACCTGTGACCAACAAATCCATGGTTTATAAAGTATCCATCACTGAGACTTTAAAACTAGGAACTGAGATCTCACTGAGGTCACACAGAGAGGGAGCTGGGGGCTGTTTTCCCCATTTATTAACCAGAAGTTGTTTTGCAACCAGAGCAGTCGCCCCCTGCTGGTCAGTCTGTAATTACCACTTTTATGTAGTCTGTAGTTAGTACTTGATGTGTGCTTGGATATGCTGTATATATGACATATTTCGTAAAACAGCCCTCAAAATCAAAACACCACAGGCTGCGATATCCTGGGTTTAAAACAGTAGATCCTACATTTCCCACGATGCCACTGATGTCATCATAGGGCTTATATGTTTTTTGTTTTGTTTTGTTTTTTTTCAGGCTTGTGAAAGTTTCGTGTAAAGCAAACAGTTTTTACTGACCTGTGATTCTTATGAAAACGTTAACTTGTTTACTTTAGTGAGTGCAAGCTAAGAGGTTTGTCCGGCTCATCCTTTAAGTCACACAGACATGAGGTCATAAGTGTAGCTCAGAAGCATTTTGCATTTAATTATACTTGTTTACAGTCTTTGTTTGTATCTGAGCGAATAAATAAAAAACAAACAAACAGACTTGATTTGTTGCTTCCACGGTGGAAACAGCGGATTGTAAAAACTTGCAGTGTTTGCAGGGATTTCCTCGAAGGTGGATGTAATTATGATCGTGTTGACTGCGGGTTTGCAGATAAACAGGCGAAGGGGAGGCAGACTCATGATGAAGAGCTACCTCATCGCTCAGGCCTGCTGTGCAGCTTTGCACAGGTGTGGACTGGACTCTGTGAGACGGTGAGCTGTGCTTGTGGCCAGACGAGACGAGACCTTTAAGTACAGACCTTTGGATTTCTTCGTCACGTGACTGCTCTGTATCTACAACCTGCCTTCTCCCAGCCGGCCGTGCGCGCTCACCATTGAAAAACAAAGGTAAACATTTTCTCCAGCACCACCCGCCGCTGCCTAGCTCTACTTTACGCACTATTATCCCCGAAATTGAGCCCCATTCTCACCCCCCAGATTAAAAGCGAAAGGACACGAAGAGACAGGCGCGTTGCTACTCCGGAGAGAGGGACGGGGAGTTGATAGTGTGGGCCTTATCTCTGAAATAAACACTGATCGCAAAGCGAGCTCCGTCACAGGCTACAGCTGCGATTAGCCGGGGCACTTTGGGTGACATTGTTTCCGGAATGTGAGCGATTCGTGGTCGCAAACGAGAGAAAAGGAGCGACAATAGAGCAACGTGGCGGCCGGATTTGTGAAGATTACAGTCAATAAAGTGCTCTGCACAAGACTGCCTCCTAATCCCTGTGTGAAAGGGATGGGCAGTGCACCGGCTGGATCTGACTTTCTGCAGAAAGCTGGGTGGGGAATGGAGAGAGCTGTTCCTCTCTGATCCACACATGCACATTATGGTTACAGCAGGGTGTAGTGCTGCAGATCCAACACAACGTCAGACTCTTATGATTAGTTTCAAATCAGCTTGTTTACATGAGGCCGTGAAATCAGTGCTGCTTCTTTAGTTCACTCCCCACCAGGGGCGTTTACGGGTTTTTTAGGGGTGTCACGAAGGAACGACAGGAAATCACAATACTTGGATCAGATGAAAGTAGAGCGTATTGAAAATATGGTGGATCCTCGTGCTCTTAATCAGATGGTATTTGGTGAAAAGTGGCTGCACGAGACTTTATACACAATTTTGTGTTCAATAACTGTTCAGAAAAGTGGTGAAACAGTACAGAAATATGCTTAAAATACCAAAAAGGTTAATCACTGGGTTATAATGAATGATTCATTAATGTGTGAATCACTTTAACGTTAAAGTTGGAGGTGATTTTAATAACTGCTTGAGCAGCTTTATCGCTGATTCTGTCATGTCACTTGGCATTGTGAGATTAACAGTACCAAGTCGGGTTTCTGGATACCACTACTCTTAAGTGCGTGTTTGGGTAGGGCAGGGGGGTGGGGGTCAATCACGCCGCTGTTCCCCACAGCCATCCACACTTCCTTTTTTTTTTTGTTTCTGTGTCTTTGTTGCAGGATGGCAGAGCCCCCCATGTCATGTGACTGTTTTGTTTCCTTGCCCCCTGGCTCTCGTGATGACCATGTGATTTTTGGAAAGAACTCAGACCGTCCTCGAGATGAGGTGCAAGAGGTGGTCCACTACCCTGCAGCCTCCCACCCTCCAGGCTCCATGCTGGAGGTAAAGCAGCGCAGGAAAAGCCGCAGCTGCTGCTGTGTTTTAAATACACCGTCTGACTAATACATTTCATATCTGTTGGGTTCAAAACAACCTTTTTCAAGGCTGAAGTCTGAAGCAGGGATGTTGAATATTTACACACGGACTTCATGTGGAAACCTTTCCTGTTAATAATTAAAGAGAAGCAACTGTGATGAAATACTTTATCCTGTTAGCTCAGCTAGGTCAGCGCAGCCAAGCTTCACATTAATGCAGTTTGTTTTTAATAGGAACCAGGGTCGATACTTGTGGTTGCAAAAACATTTACAGTCCTACAGAAGTCAGTAACAACTTTCCTGCTGGGTTTCTGAGCTCAGCCACTAATTTCAGGTCATACAGAGTAAAACAAATAGATTTTAGTTAAGTAGATGTTGTATATTTTGTTAATTTAAGGGGATATCTTGGGTTTATTCGTTGGTCAACAACTTGTGATCGATAACAGCCGATTAGTGTTTGGTTTCACAGGCATTATCGTCCCTCGGTTTTCACATCCCCTTTGAAACCACAGCGAAAAAACGCTCATCACTGGGTTTCAAAACTGGTCTTCAGATACCAGTGGGTAATGGCGCACTGGCTTTATCCGTCTTGTATAGTGTCTGTGCTCTGAATACATTGTTTATAGCTGTTTTCAGCTCATGAAGCAAAGTATGCATCACAGTGATCTGATGGTGCTGTGGGGTCTAATGATGTCCTTATGATAAGTTGTTGAATGCATTACTGGAAAGTAAAACATTATAAAAAAAAGTCCAGGTTTCTGAGAGTGTATTGCAATCCTGGTGACCCTAATGTTAAATTAGCCTTAGGATAATTTAACATGCAGGTAGAATACAAATCTTTTACCTTTTCATTGTATCCTGACAATTGCTGGATATTTAAGAGCCTGACTAAATGAGTGATGATGTAAGTGAACTGTATCTAACACTGGATCGTGTGCTTGTACTGCTTTTTGTCATCGTTGATCTGAATGACCCGAAACATCTGTTTGGGATTTTGGTACTAAGATATCTTTTTCCTTTTCTTCCACTGTTATACATCAATATGTGCACATTTGTAAGAAAATGTTGTTCATGCTCCACTGTTCATACCTGAAGCCACAATCCTTTTTTTTTCTTCTTCTTTGCAATCTGCAGTGCACGTACATCCAGATCCCTCAGGTGGAGCAGACCAACGCGGTGGTCCTCAGCAAACCTGCATGGATGTGGGGAGCTGAAATGGGCGCCAGTGACAAAGGGGTCTGTATTGGGAATGAGGCAGTCTGGACCCGAGAGCCCGTCGCACCGGGAGAGGCTCTGCTGGGCATGGACCTTGTCCGGTGAGCTGCTGAAAACTTTTGATATTTCTCAGAAATTTGTATGGATTAAGAACAGGATATCAATAAAGGGAAAATAATCCAACTGCTGACTGCACCTTATTAAAGTTGGATTGCATGTATTCAGTAGAAGTACTAAGTTAATCCTCTGAGGCTTTGATCAGAAGGGTGTGTAGATTGTCACTAGCATGTTATGGCAGGTGTAGAGATGACTGTTGAAGTTATTCTGTGTAAAAATACTCAAGCAGCAAAGAGAGACTCTTTAACTGATCAGCTGTTCTCCAATGCACACTTCAGAGCAGTTAAAGTGAATTCATGGTGTGTGAAACTGATCAAACACTAGATAAACAAATAGACGAAACCTGGCACACACATAACCTAGCATGGGTTCTGATCATCAGACTGGGGCTGGAGCGTGGTGACAGTGCCCGGGCAGCACTGACGGTGATCACCAGCCTCCTGGAAGAGCATGGCCAGGGCGGGCAGTGCAGGGAGGCTCCCGAACCCTTCAGCTACCACAACACCTTCCTCCTTGTGGACCGCAGTGAGGCTTGGGTGCTGGAGACAGCCGGGAGGCTTTGGGTGGCACAGAAAGTCTCAGGTAAGGACCAAGGGTTGAAAAGACTAAAGAAGTAACAACTGTGAGCCAAAAGTTCAGGCCTCACGTTGCTCTGGCTTAAAGGGGGAGGTGCTAAAAGAGTTTGTTTCTGTGCACTCACTGCAGTATAGTATGGCAGCCAAAAGTTACCTTATATGGATCAAAGGGATCATCCCGCTAATTTATCAGCTAATGCTAGTCAGTGTGATTAGTAAGCTACATTCACAGACTGTATGGGTCCAATGTAAGGAGACACCTATCGGGTAATTAGTGCAGTAACATACTAATAAGAACAAGAATGTTCACCAGAACTGAAGTACAAATGTCTTGGAGGTCTGTACCACACAGTTGTTGCCATACTGTTGGTCAGATAATCCATTCAGGTCTCTATCAGGGCACCTGTTCATCAATCCAACCACGTCCCCAATATAGGTCCAAGTAGATGAGTTAAAAAAAAAATTTCCACCCCACTCAGTGTTGATATGAAGGGGTGATCATCCATAGAGCTCAAAATTACTGAATGTGCTTCATTTATAACCACATCCAGCTTTTTTCTCCGGTTGTTATAATTGAAGCAAAGATTTTGTGTTTGAAAGCAGGTGCGATTCCTTAGTAACAGTCGTAACAAGGACGAGGATGTCTTTAAAAGTTCATGGTGTGCATGCACCAACATCTCCTTAGTGAAATTTTTATAAAGCCTCTTATTGCATGCTTGCTTAAAGGATTTTATTTTAGAGGGGGGAGGGGAACAATCCTGAAACCTGTTCTCGAACAGAGATATTGAACAACAGTTTCATCCTCTGAGGATGATGAATATCTATGCGTACGTCTGTCTCGACTGATTATCAGTCTGTCCTTGCCGTGCTGCTAACATGGCAGAAGCGTCTACAGGAGAGGTTAAACTCTGTGTGGTCTGTAGATTGCTTAGAGACCACACAGAGGAGCAGAGCTTAAACACTTAAACACTTGGAGGGAAAAGGGTCTCATGCTAGACTTCCTGTTTTTTTCCTCTGCTTTTAACTTTTTAACCTTATATTTTAACAGTTTGCTTTTAAAACTTGTGGGCACAGAAATTTAGTTTAAATGGAGTTCTCAGGTTTGCTCCTCTGCTGGTTTCCACAGGGATGTGTGTGCTCTGTTATTTATCCTCTGCACAGATGTGTTACAGAGTATGATGATAACAGGACCATGTTAAAGTACGCAGATGGGATTGTTCTTGTCAGTCAGCTCCAGGACAATGAGACCAGCGTTGGTCTACTACTCTACTTCACTGTGCTCACAAACATGAAGCGTCATCCAGTTTGAGTCAGGAAGAAGAAGATGTATTGACTCAAAGCTAAAACCTTTAGGAATGCCACTGCCTAATTGCTTTCGATTGGCTATTTATTAGTTCACATGAATTTATCTGCATTTGTAAACCGTAACCGGTGGGCAGAAAAGTAAATCCTGATTTTTGATATCCCCTCAATGCACCAGAAAGCAGACTGAGCAGAAATCGGTGTGAAAAACAGGACGTCAGCTTTAGTTTTTTTGGGCAAACTGCTTTTAGAAAGACGAAATCATGAGCTTTTAATAAGTCTGTCTTTGTGGGGTTTTTGTCTCTGATGTTTTTTTCTCTGGTTTCAGTGTCTATCTTTAATGAATAGAAAGAAAGTGTTTAGCTGATAGATGTGCTACACATCTGCAGTGACTCCAGGTGATCCCACCCCAGAGCTTTAGATCCACTTTGTTAATCTAGCTTTCTTCTGATTGGCTGCCCCTCAGCTCTGTATCACATCACACAGAGCCAAGTGTAAAAAAAACTGTTTGTGACTGTGTGTTTGCAGCGGTCTGTGTGTTTAACAAACTCAAATAAAAAAAGTAAACTAGGTCCATTCTTGTGATAAGACTGGCCTCCTGGCTGAAATCAGGTTCTAGCAGCTGAGAATGCATGTATGGGAATGCATGTATGGGAATGCATGTATGGGAATCCTCATGGAGTGATTTTTATCAGCTGCAATCAATCTGCTTTGTGTGAAACATACACACAAACAGAGCTTTTCTGGCTAAATAGGATTTCAGTTGATCTGGTATCTCAAAGACTGACATCTACCTGCTTCTTCCAGAGGGTGTTAAGAACATCTCCAACCAGCTCACCATTGGCAGCGAGATCTCCACAGAGCACCCGGACCTGCGGAGCGTGGCCAAGGCTCAGGGCTGGTGGGACGGTGAGGGAGAATTTAACTTCTCGCATGTGTTTAGTCCCGAGAACCCGCCGGCCAGGATGGAGCTGGCCAAGCAGCGCTACAGGGGAGGCACGGAGCTGCTCCAGCAACACGATGGTAGGTACAGAGCTCGGCGGAGCGTAGAGCTGCCGAACATGACGATAACTTCTCTACAGAGACACTCAGCTCTCTGTCTGTCCTGCTTTCAGGATCAGTGACGGCAGAGGTGATGATGTCCATTCTGAGGGACAAACCCAGCGGCATCTGCATGGACTCTGGAGGTTTCTGCACCACAGGCAGCATGGTTTCCATCCTGCCCAGAGACACCGCTCTGCCCTGCATCCACTTCTTCACTGCCACCCCAGACCCATCCAGGTTTGCCACTCACTAAACTAAGAATTCCTCCACTTAATGCTACTTGAATAACCTGTTTTATCCACTATATGTTCATGGAACGATTATAATATTGTGAGATTAAAGGTCTGGAATTCCTCATAATTGTTTATACAACTTTAGTATTAAGTAAGTTTTAGAAAATTAAATGTAACAACCAGTTAATGTTTAAAAAGCATAAAATATGAATATGTGCTGACCATTAAAAAAGACATCTAAATTCCCCAAACGTCCCTCAAGGTGGTCACTTTGTGCACCTGTGGATTAATTCCAGAAGCCTCTGTGGAAGTCTAATTCTGACCATCTGTGATCTCAAACTTCCAGAGAGCAAACATCAAGTTTACTTAAACGGAGGAGTTTTTACGTAGATTTTATGCTGATTTTCGCTCAACTTTTGGTTGGTCTGCTCCACGAAGCACGCTGTAATAATATTAATTAAATGAAGACGGTCCCTGAGAGTTGCCACAGTGGACGAATCTTCATGTTTGATTTGGTGCAGGTTTTATACAAGATGCCCTTCCTCACGCAACCCTCACGCTTACCCAGACTTACAACCCTCGGAGGCTGGGTTTATGTTTTCTCCTGGTCTTAAAGTAGGCCACTAATAATATTAAGTTCATTAAAGCGCACTTTTTGGATTCTGTATATTTGGACATTTTTACATGGGAGTCTGTTGAGATTGGGGACAGAATCAAGTGGCCATTAGAGGACTGCAGTTTTTGCCGTTTGCATGTTCACTTTTCATTTCTCAGAGCCTGACGTTGCCCCTCACGTGTATCACAGATAGGCAAGTGGTGTGAGTGGGACTTGTAGTGGGCAATAAAATAGCAGAAGAGCTGGAAACAGTTTAGAGGATTATCTTGAAAGGGAGACTGAACAAATTGAAATCTTAAGCGACAGAACTTTATGAGCTCCTCTGATATGAAAGTGTGAAAAGTGTTTTCTTTCCTTTCTAATCTTTAATTTTCTATCCTCTGTATCTTCTTTGGGTTGATGGGAATTTCTGAGTCTCCTCTTTCTCTTTCCTCTTTCTCTCCCTGTCTAATCCTACCACCCTGCTAGGTCTGTATTCAAGCCTTTTATCTTCTCGGACTGTCCCACCCCAGTGCCGAGGGTGGTCTCCCCACAGTTTGGCCCGGACGACCCTGCGAGGAAGCAGCCTCGCTTTCAGAGCCAGGTGGACCGCAGACACGACCTCTACAAGGCCCATCAGGTGGCACTCAACACCATGGAGACCAACCCGGTGGGCACTGATGGATGACCTAGGTCAATGATAGTCCTGCACAGATAATGGCAGTGCATGAAGTTCCGGTTCACTGAGTAAACATTCACAGCAGGATCGCTTTTTATTTATTTTCGTTAAAGAGTCGATCCGGATGAGTTGCTGCTGATAAATTACAGGCGAGTTGCACAACCCAGAGTAGACACTCCCAGTGCAGAGCCAAACACAACAGCACCTCACAGATGGTGCAGACAAGACACATGGCATCAGTGCAGACTAAACATAAACACACTACAAGTGCACATTCAAAGCCAAAGAGCAGGGTTTCAAACTGACACCAGAGAACTTCCAAACAGTTTTTCCATTTAGACATTTTAGCTGATTTCCTGTCTGGCATTATGTGCGTGATTACAAGCTGAACCTGAAGTCAGAGGAAGGTCAGCGCCCTGTTTGGGCTGGAATTTTGGCTCGGCACAAAATGAGCATACAAAATGTTTTTGTAGCTTTGCTAATGTTAGCTATCGAAAGCTGCTCATTACACCAAATAAGTGTTGTTTCCTTTTTTTACTCATGACTTCAACTTTTCTTTTGTAGTTTGAGGAAACAGTTTTTTCTCTTTAAAAAGTGACAAAGCCCGCCTTTAAAATTGGTCTGTTCCAATGCGGAAACGTTAGGACAAAGATCCAGAAGATGAAGAATTAAATGGGAAATTATTCAGCGTGGATCTATTTAGTATTCGCATATATTCTGTTATATTTAATATTAAAAATGGCCAAAGTTTCAAATTATTATCTCAGCATGTGCACAAGTAATCCTATTCTATCTCTCTCTCTTTTTTAAACTCTTGTCTCTGTATGATGTCATAGAGAGTGGATATCCCTTATATCAGCGCTCCCCAACCCCCGGGCCACAGACCGGTACCAGTCTGTGAGCTGTTTGGTACTTAGCCGCAAAAGTTGAGGCTCGGCTGGGCTTAAAATAGTTTTTATTATTAACTCTGTTTCTCTGGGTCTTTTCCTGTGTGAATGAATAAGTTTTCTTTTCTTTTTTTGGTTTTATCTTGTTGTATTTATCCGCAGCACCATAAAGGCCGGTCCGTAAAAATATTGTCGGACATAAACTGGTCCGTGGTGCAAAAAAGGTTGAGCACTTATATGGCCATCGGCTCTGGCTGTGCATTTTAGTTTAGTTTTTATTTATATCTTGCTAAAATTTTCCTAACTTCTGTTATTCTGCAAACTCTGTTGCTACCATAGTTTGGTACTTTCTACATTTTCGTCAAGTGCAGTTTTTATGAAAACTAAACAGTTGTGTCGACGTCTCAGGAAACATGTTTTTTCATACTTGTGTTAGTTTTTTCTTTCCTGTTAGTTAACTAAAGTATATTCAAACTTTTGTTTGGAAGGTAAAGCCAATCAGGAAAGTTTGGTTTAAAGGGAGGTCACCTTAATGGGGGTGGAGCTAAAATATCTTTGTTTAGCTTGTCTAAAGCCTGTTCCAGTATACGGCCCAGTATACTCTACTCTACTAGAGTCCAACAATGAAACGGAGCACAGTTGTAAGGCTCCTTTTAACCAAACAGACTCTCCTTGGAGTTTATTCGCTGACCTCTCACTGGACTCCACACAGTATTCATCAGCAGTGCACCTTCCTCCACTGACTCAGAGACTCAGTTCTCTTATAATTCATTGAATATAACTTTTCTGTCACTCTTTCAATCATTGTTTGATGGTTGATTGGATGTTGGTGTAAATATTTTATCATTTCACATTTGTACAGAGCGCTGATTTATTATTTTGTTATTTTAAAATATAAATACGCCACGAGAGTGAATACAAAGTGCATTTTGTACACCACAGTGGGATTTGGGTAAAGAAAAGCAGGTCTGTAGTTGCGGTTATTCAGACTGCATCTCCCACCATAGACGTGGGGTTGTACTGGATTCAGGACTGTTTTCAGCAGGATCTGACTCCTTTTTAAAATCTGACTGAAGCTTATGATGATGAAAGACGCATCAATTTAGGAGGAGAAAGTAGGGTGTCACATCAAATCAGGTTTCACAGCTTTGTATGATCTAACCTGGGTGTTACTGTTATTCTCATGGCATCTCTGTGGGTTTTCTCTCTGTTCTGTCTCAGGATGAAGGTCTAGCTGTCTACAACATTTTAAGGGACCTGGAGTCTCAGTGTCTGAGCGAGATCGCAGCCATGCTCAGCGGAGAGATACCCGGAGAGGAACTGGGGGACTTATTTTTTGATTGCGTGGACACTGAGATTAAGTTCTACCAGTGAGGAGGTGGGAGGCTGCAGGGATGTATTAGTGTTGTATGATGTGCACGAATGAGCTTTAGGCTGGGATTATTGTCTCTTATGAATGCATACTGTCTTAATATATTCTTTTTAAACCAAATTTAACATGTATATGCAGGATGTTTTTTAAACATGCAAGACCTGCTACAAAAGGTGATTTCTTTCATGTCTGCAGACAGTTAGGTCCATAAGTACTCGGATAATGCCACAACCTTTGGGAATTTATCATGAAATAAGAAGAGAACAGGCTTCACTTACCATCAAATTTGCCTGTTATTCAATTGCCAGTTACTTTTGTACCCCTGAAAATGGCGGGCTAAAAATAGCAATAGTTTTGTTAAACATGTTGAATTAAAGATAAAATTCCACACATCTCGTTTATTTGATTTGAATGAGCATTTTTGCCTTCACATATCATATATTATATTGTAATGCTCTCCTTTCTGAGCTACCAAAGAAAAGTTTTAGAGGTTTACAGATGGTGCAAAATGCAGCTGTTTGCGTTTTGACTAAAACTGGAAAATCTGAGCACATTACCCCTGTACTGAAATCCCTTCATTGGCTACCTTGTCAGGTTTAAGCAGATTTTAAGGTCCTGCTGCTCACCTACAAGGCTTTAAATGGTTTGGCACCTTCATACCTCTCTGATCTTTTGCACCTTTATGTTCGATCCCATGCTCTCCGATCTCAGGACTCTGGCCTTTTAAAAGTTCCTAGAGCCAGAACAAAGACTGTTGGAGAGCGTGCTTTTTCTCTTCATGCCCAATTTTTGTGGAACAACCTCCCTCAAGATATCAGGCAGGCATGCTCTGTGGAGGTTTTTAAAGACCCGCTTGTTCACCCTGTCCTACATGTCTTAATTCTATGCCTTTTAGTTTGTTTTTGTTTTTTCTACATTTTTATCGTTTTTAACTTTTGTTATGTTTTTAACTCGTTATTGCGTTTTTAACTTGTATTGCTATGCATCACTTTTATTTATGTATCTCTTTATAGCTGTACAGCACTTTGTCTGAAAGCGCTTTATAAATAAAGTTATTATTATTATTATGTCCAAAGAAAAACTTGGAATGACCTTCAGATTACAAATAATTATCACTGAAGACTATTTACAAGAAATTCTGGCTCCTTGAAAGTAAAACATAAAGACATGAAGAGTGGCTCAGGACTTTTGCACAGTACCACATATTCAAGTTGAGAATTTTGCAATAGTTTTAATGGTAAAGTGGACACATCTTACCGTAATCATATAGTCTGCAGTGGTTAAAATGTAATTTAAGGTATTGAGATGATCATTTTTAAATCCCTTTTTTGATGAAAGATAAATTCTTTGACAGTGTCGTGAAGGTCAAACACGAACACAAAGCCTTTCATTTAGGAGGAGATATAAACGGTCAGAGAACTCAGAGGTTGTGATTCCTACTTATTGAAATATCCTCCTGTTAAAGTGGGATTTGCTGCTTTGCTCACAGCAAAGCTAATTAAGCTCCTAACTTGCTGTGTTTCATGGTTCTCTGTTACAGCGCCCTCAGGTGGATACTCTTTGTGCTCACAGAGTGGCAGGAGAAGGCCCTGGGACTGTTGCAGACTCCAGCGTTTCTCGTGTTGGCTTCCGCCTCACTTCTGCACCGCACATCTCTGTCCCCATTCCATCCTTAACACAGAATGTCTTAACAGCACATGTGATTGGAGCATATTTATCATCCGTGTCGCCCAGGGAACAATGACTGCACCTCATTAGTGAGAAATATGATGTAGACTACACAGGCGCCTATGTAGAGCTGTGTGACGTTGCACAAATACTGTGAGTACGGCATTCGTTTAACTTTTTGTTTCATGTTGCAAATGAACGGGTTGTCATTCGTTTGGTGGCTCCCTGTAGGGAAGGATATAATAAAGTTAATAAAGTCCTGAGTGTGTTGTGAGCTTTTTGTTCACATTTGCACTAATGGTGGGTCTGCCTGGACGGTCAGCAGGGGCTGAGCTGAAGGAGGGTTTGGTTGCACAATAAAAACTGTGTCAGCAAAGCTGCATTGACTCATAGTGAAGTGAAAACAAAGATTAAAATATAAATTTGTGTAAAAAAAGAAAAAAAAGAAAAGAAAACCCAAACAAATCTGCAATTATAGTATGGTGATCTATCTATAATGTACTTCTCATTAAAACAAAAATGTATCGCTTTGTTCTAGCAAAAATATTGGGATGTTGGATGCTGCATGAAATATTTTAGATATTGCAATTTAATTCAATGTTCTATTGTGAATATGTAAATTCAGTGTGTGTGTGTGTGTGTGTGTGTGTGTGCGCGTGCAACAGTGTTTGCCACCATCTAGTGGTTGATTGGATTTACTGCAATTAAGTTCACTCCACCTTTGACAAAATAAGAGCTTGGTAACCTTGACCACCCAAAAAATATGGTAAATGGCCTGTATTTGTATAGCGCTTTTACTAGTCCCCCCCTAGGGACCCCAAAGCGCTTTACACACCCAGTCATCCACCCATTCACTCTCACATTCACACACTGGTGGAGGCAAGCTACAGTTGTAGCCATAGCTGCCCTGAGGCAGACTGACAGAAGCGAGGCTGCCATATCGCGCCATCGGCCCTTCTGGCCATCACTAGTAGGCGGTAGGTGAAGTGTCTTGCCCAAGGACACAACAACCGAGACTGTCCGAGCCGGGGCTCGAACCAAGAACCTTCAGATTATAAGGCGAACTCCCAACTCTTGAGCCACGATTGCCCCAAATCATAATTAAGTGTTATAATGAGGGTGACGTTATAAAGAGCATTAGTATAAATGAGCCTATCAGCATTATGGGTGTAAATATTTAAAGCGTTTAACCACATCTGACTGCCTTCCAATGGTCTATTTATGCATGACAGTAACCCCATGTTTTGGTACGTTTATGAATTAATAAAACTAAAACAACCACAATGAAATTGAATAATTAAATTAAAAGATATTTTGCTTCTTTTAAAAACTGCTTTTATTACTAACAAAACTGAAAAGCTGATACAGTTTATTTCTAGGAGGACCCTATCACTGTGGAGGGGTTTGTAGGCCTCTGTTCAGCGTTGCAGTTCTGGGAGAAGAGAAGAGAGAAGTTCCCTAATAACAGTGGTATATATGACTTTCTCTGGGATGGAGTTACCGAGGGTCCCACCCTGCAGCAAGGCCTGGATAAGGGACTCTAAAAATAACACCTTTTGGCTGAAGGGCTCAGTTGAGGTAAGTCTGAATGAGCACAGGGGCCAGAGTTCCTGGAGAATGTGTCCTGACTACCTGGCCTTCTTGGACGGGGTGGTGGTAGGTGCCCCATCTGGGAACTCCTAAACGTGCAGTCTACTCAGTCTGTATCCTGCTTTGCTATCGGACTTCTTTGACAGGTTTCCTGTAACGAATACCATGTTCAAGCATAAGGGTATCCCTAAGTGCGCTTGACAACAGGACCCCCAGGTTGTGAGTTGACATATATATTTTGAGGGTGCACCGTCTGTCAGAGACCTCAGTCAGGGAGATCTTCTCCAGAAGAACTCTGACAGCAGGATGGCTGTAGACAATAAGTGAAAATAGTAAAAAATACTAAATGTTCCACACGTCTGCTGAGGCGACTGGAGCAGCAACTGTAGAGTTTGCTTATTCACTTTTGTGTGCCAACTTCCAGTTCAGCCCACTTTTGATGTGGATGCTTTGGTTTTGTCCTTTGGGGCAACTATGGCTCAGGAGCTAGAGTGGGAAGTATACTAATTGGAAGGTCAAGGATTCAGTCTCCTCCAGGCTGCATGTCAAAGTACCCTTGGAATGTTGAGTTAACCCCAGTATTGTAAGTGTGCATGAATTTTAGATAAGACAATATTAGATAAATGCTAGATAGAATAAAGTGTGTGATTGGGTGAACGAGGCTTGAGGCTTTGAGTGCTCAGTTAAAGTAGAAAAGCACTTTATATGGCTTAATGTAGCTGTCCTCTTCCCTGCATATGAAGTTAATCACCATCTCTCCAATCTTATCCACATTCAGAACATTCCAGACTAAAATCATCCTCTGCTCTGTCTTCCTCCTCTTCCTGCGCATTACTAGAATCAGAATCAGAATCAGAATACTTTATTGATCCCTGGGGGAAATTATTTTTTGTTACAGTGCTCCTAACAGTACTAACACATCTGTGTTAGTACAGTACTAACACATCTAACCACTGTAGAACTTTCATCAGAGTATTTCTGATGATGGCATGACGAGAAGTTGTTCTGAAGCTGTGTAAGGTAAAAAGAAATGGAGACAGCACAGTGCCCTGTGGAGTTCCTGTACTGCAGATCAGCGCCCAGTCTCACATGTTGGAAAAGCCTCCTGTCCTTGTGGCTGCAGAGCTGAATCAGGAAATCAGAGGATTGTTTTTGCCTGATGTGTTGGCTGACCAGTCACCTTGATCTCACAACAAAAAGGAATGACTTAAAGGTCCTCTCAGAAACCATACATCATCCTCTTCTACATACTGTGCTTTCACAGTATGCCAGTACGTACCCCACAATTATGTACTTATGTATACAGTGCCTCTCTGTGCCTCTGTTGTCTTGTATTTTCTGTGTAACTGAAGAAAATAAAGAAAAACATTTTTTAAAAAGACAATTAAATGTGAATTTTCTTACTTTTTGACGATAATTTCTTGTGTTTAAATGTTATCAATAAAGTTGCGTTAAAAAGTAGCCGAACCCACTTCTTCATCCCCGGGGGGAGATTAGAAAAACAAACCTCCTGGAATTCAGTCAGTGCCTGTTTTTTAAAATGCTGTCCGACTGTATTTAACATTTTGTGAATGTTTTTAGGAAACGTACTTACTGCTAAACATATTTTGAGCAGTTTTCCCTGGTTTAATTTACCCAAGGGAGTGTGTGTTTCCTGATTTGCAATGAAAGTGGAGTCATCCAGCGGAAATGGTAATTTTACGTTAGCTCGTTAGCCCACCGCGAATGCTGCTAAGTAGGTTAATCAAAAGCAGGGGCAAAGCTTTAATTCCTGCTGATTTAACTGCACTTTAGGACGAGAAAGTTTTCACAGACGCAGCGATTTTAGCTGGAAACACTATCCCGTCGATGATACAGTTGTAAGTTTGATATTTCTCCTTTTGCTAAAGCCAACTGAAGCTATTCCGTGGCCTGCTAACAGGCAGCTGCTGCAGCGAACGCTAACGTTCAACGCTGTTAACGTTAGCTCGGTCACGGCATACCGAAAGCTCCATTAAGCCAACTATCTAAGCTCTGGGATGCCTGAGCGTCCTTTCAGAGAATTCTACAGCAGGTGCTTTTACACGTAGTTTCTATTTAAAGACACACCCGCGCCTATACTGTTGGTTTGTGACTCCTGCTGTTTGTTCATATTTTAAAAAATTTTTATTTTATGTTTTGCTGGATATTTTTGTAGACGCATTGTGACCTACATTTGCTTGTTTCTTTCAATCCTGTTGTGATTATCAAGCATTTATGATCTAGGGGGGAATGTTTGTCAGTGTGATCTCTGAATGTAAACCGTAGTAGCATTGAACAGTGAGCTGGCCTGTTTTACCACCTCATAGGCCAGCTCTGCAGGCAGCATATGAGGCTATCTTCAGTTTAACCCCGACTTAGAAGAATTGCGAGGGTAGTTATTACCAGAACGCTATTAATGGTTTAGCATGAATGTGGCTTTCTTCTAACCTGACTCGATCACCATGGTAACTGATGCTAAACATTTAACCTGAGGAGCATACATGCGTCTG
The DNA here is from genome assembly GCF_964374335.1 of Astatotilapia calliptera. NCBI lineage: Eukaryota > Metazoa > Chordata > Actinopteri > Cichliformes > Cichlidae > Astatotilapia > Astatotilapia calliptera. Next base: position 3,957,322 of record NC_137427.1, read on the forward strand.
TCACATAACTGGCACAGAGACACACAGTTTAGAATCACAAATTTTTGGAGCCAATTTCTTTGGAGTACCGCCACAGGCACAGAACAACTGTAGAAATCCTGACATATTCCAAGTGGAGAGCACTTTGTTTGCCTTGTTAATACAAGATAAGTGGTTGTGTTTATTTGAAGTCGGACATTATTCAAGTTTATCCTCTTTTTGTATCATTCAGGTCTGAGGATGTACTCAAACAGATCTGAACACAGTTCCAGGCGGCAGTACAGCGAGAGAAGTTCACGGCAACGGGATGAATATGACAACAGATGGGAGAAAAGGCGTGACCCTCCCAGAGACATGCCACGGGAGTCGTATCATAAATATGGTGGGGATGGACGCAGCAGCACAGAGAGGAAAAGAAGTAGGGAGTACAGTGAGTCTCCGAAGAGGCTGTACAGCAAAGATACACTGAACAGGGACCGGAGCAGGAAGAGCCCGGCGAGGAGACGCATGTCTTCACCAGTGCGGGACCCCTCTGACAACAAAAAGCAGAGGTTTGCAGATGACGACGAGCGGGATTACAGGTACAGGCGTGAGGCTCAGGAGAAAACGTACAGGCCTTCACCGGACAGTTTTTCACGGTCGCATCTAACCAGGAATGTTGAAGATGCGTCACCACAAAATGAGGATTTCAAGTACAGGAAAACACCTCAGGACTCCAGGCACAGGCCTCTGCATGAGGAGTTCCCATACAGGCAGCTAAATGAGTTAACATACAGACGACTGTCGGGGTCTTACAAAGATGGAGATGAATATGAGAGGGGCCGGGATCCATCACAAGAGAGGGCACGATCACAGGAGAGGGTAAGTTTACATGATTGCTTAATGAGGGTTGGACAGGTTTCAATTGTGTGTTTGCATCAGTTTGAATAGCGTTTTAATTCCAAGTAATCATTTTGTGGTTTGATTAAAAATATTTATCCATGTCAAACAGAGTTATGTCAATCCCAGAGAGAGGACGGACAGTCCTCTCACTTCTGTATATGATGAGGATTATCGCCAAGCTGGAACAAGATATCCATTGAATGGTTCGAGCCGACAGGTGGGTTTGACGTTACACATGTTGATAAATCTTTATCACTTCAGACATTATGCCTTGTAATTCCACTTGTCTCTGGCCGCCAGATCAGAGCTTTACTGGCCCCTTGTGTGGTTTTACTGATTTGTAATAAAAGAAGCAAATATTCATTACATCATACGCTGCTGGGTAGCCGAATAACAACAACAATAATAATTAATACATGCATAATAAGACAGGTTTTATTACTGCAGTGTGGTAAATGCTGAGTGTATTTACCACACTGCATTCACTCCTGCATGTATCTGAGGGAGGAGGAGGAGGACCGGTGCTCCTCAGCCTGCAGTTTGGCTAATTGCAGAGAGTGTTTATTGTATTCTTGCATTATCCCAAATACTTCTTGAATATTTCTTGAATACTTCTACTGCATGAAACGTTACACTCATGCTGTAGCCACCTTGCTGTAGATTGGCACCTTCTCAGAAGTGTAACTCGAGTTGATAGGCCTATTTATTAGTAATAGCTTGGCACTTCACTTCAGCACACGTGTATTTCTTATTCTTTATGAACTTGTGAAATTTCTGACATGATGCAGAAATAGAAGTCTACCGAGCCAAACGCTTTTAACATTTTAATTTTGTCTGCATTTACAACATCTACAACACATGCAGCACAAAACACACAGTAAAAACACCACCATGAATATCAGTATATCTGGGCTCTGATCCCATAGCCCTGTTCACCTGTAACCTGACATAAATGAAATGACCACTCTAACGGTTTATCAATATGAGTGTGACAACAAAACGGGATGCACATCAAAACTGGCCTCAAAGCAGACAGAATATCGATTAACACAATAAACGGCTACAAGAAGAAAACAAGGTGTAATAGGCTGTAATTGTATTTCACTTGCTCATTATTCTGCAGTAGCTTTACAAATCCGCTCTCAGATGTCACGTACACTGCTGTTTCGTGTTTGATTTGCTTTCAGAAGTGTCTCAGAAAATTGTGTGAAAATGTTTAACTTTCCAGAGATTTGTTTGACTCTTATACCTGTGACGTTTGTGTGCTTCCCATCAGTCTTTTGAGAGTGATGCACCCAGTCGAAGTGCAGCTGTTTCTGAGCAGAAGTCAACCAAAGGCTTCCAGCGTTTCCTCGACGTGCTAAACAAGGGCGTGAATGTCGACGTTCTCACTAAGATTGTGACTCAGACCTCGGATGACGACGATCAACCCGTTTCTCAAACCTTATTACCGAGCCCTGCTGATCATCTGTGGTCTCCAACTCACAATGCTGGGAGGAATCAAGGAAGCCACCAGGATAACAGCTACTGGAGTGAAAGCGAAAGGTCCCGCAGACCAGTTTCCCCGCAGACTCATCGAAGGTCCATCAGCCCAAAACGGTGCCCACTCTCTGATGAAAAGCCCCTTCAGGGGAATGATGGCAGGGAAGCCTACTTCCGCAGCAGATCCAGGTCCCCCTTGGTGGTGGAAAGGGTGCCGCTGCCACCTGAGGATGAACACAAGCGTAGGCAAATGCAGGATGTGCTGCAGGCCATTGGCATGGATTTGGGATTTGAAGAGCTTGGCCAAATGTCTCATAGAATCCAGGAGCGGCTGTATGGGAAGAAGGATGGTGATTTGGCTCGTAAAGTTGTGAGGGAGAAGGGCACGGGGCGACCGATTTCCCCGAGACGTCAAAGTAGAGCATCATCATCATCAAGCAGATCTAGTTTTAGCCCCTTAAATCAGAATTATTACAGTAAAAAAGACTCGTACAGTGCAGAGAGGGATGTAACAGATGTGCATCAAGTATACAAATCTGCTGAGTATGACCAGAAGACGAGCAGCAGCACAGTACAGGACAGTAAGAACTGCGAAGGGAAATCTCAGGAGAGCGCTGCTGCATTACAACCATTTTCTCCTAATTCCTCATACCCTTCATCCAAACCTCCATCTGCTCCGGTGGTGCCGACGTACCCTCCGGTCAACTGCTCACCGATGCCATACCCACCTCCTGTGCCTCCACCAATGCCCCATGTTGGGCCGGGGGTTATTATGCCACCCTTCGTCCCGTACCCCGGCATCCCGCCTATGAACATGTATCCAACCATGCTCCCGCAAGCGAGCCACATGTTCCCGCATCACGTTAATCATCCACAGCCGCCGTATTTCAGCCAATCAAATGTAAGTGCAGTTCAGCCAGTGAACACAACGCAAAAGTCCAAACCACTGACAAGGCCCCGCTGTTTGCAGGTTATTCAAACCAAAAAAAAGCCTAGATAAACGAGGCTGCGCAGGGTGGAAGTGAGACTTTGAAACTGACTGATGGAAACAGCTGGGCCTTCAGGGAGTCTCTTTTTAACCACAAAACACGCATTTGAAGCATCAGAGAACATCACAGTGAACATTTGCAAGCAATCAGTCCAGCAGCAACTAAGAGAACAACACAATGACATTATCAGCTACTGTATCGTGAGTTTGATGACAAACTGTAGGTGGTGCTGCAGCTCTTCTTGATTCTCGGTCTGCTCTCATACCCATCACACATTCACTAGTCTGCCACAACATTAAAACTGCCGACAGTGGAAGTAGCAACAGCTCGGGTCCTTGAATTCACACGGATGCTATTTTGACATTGTTACAGCTTTGATGCAGACCAGGCATTGGGCTGATGGCAGCAGCCTCCTCTTGTATGGCAGTGCAGCCCGTTATACTACAACAAGTTATTAAGCCAGCCTACGAAGCTGGACCACTGTAATTCTCAGAGGTTCACAGGACCCAAAGGATCCACTGCAGCGTCCGCTCGGAGGTCCTGCATGCATGCCTGGACTCCTCAGGCAGTATGAAGCAGGTGGTTTTAATGTTGTTTGGTTGGTGTAGCTTATAATAGCCCGGTCACTCTAGGAAAAAACAAAACAAAAACAAATACTGAAAGTACAAAAATGTGTTATTTTGTTAACGTTTTACTAAAATTTGATGCATTTTATTTTTGTGGACATCATATTTGTCTTTATATAGGAGCCTTTATGTTCATTAATTAGTTCAAAGGCCAACCTACAACTACAAGACATGCTCTACACTTCTGTCTCTTTACATATTTTTCTTATTCTGTAAACATGCAGAAATTTGCTGTATAAATATTGAACTGGATAATATTAAACAAAAAAGCAAATACTTTGACTGTGTGCTGAGTTATTGAACGTGTACAGATTTACTGTGGCGCTGTTCTCGCCACAACTAACCTGAAAGGCTCTGTAATAGAAAATATGAATTTCCAATTTTGTTTTTAAACAATGATTTAATCAATGAATTTGACTGACGTTTTAAACCCAGAGCACATTTCCTTTACAGGAGAAAAAAAGCCTTCGGCCAACGAGAGAGGCAAAACTGGTTTCAGCTGTTAACCTTCAGTTTAGTCCAACCACAAGCAGCAGATAGGAATACAAATGTTTTTTTAAAAGCTTTATAAAATCATGTTAAAATGTCTAAGGTAGGGGAAATTTATTTGAAATAATAATTTAGAATTATTTTGGTTAAAAGGTTTAAATTATAGAGGCTGTATAAGATGCTCTATAGATGCTTTATAAGCAATACTACTCAAAAATGAAATTACCGTTATAGCAGCCAAAACATGAAAGTACTTTGGTCAATAAAAGAAATGAATATAACAAATTAGCTCACAAAGTAACAAATTTTAATAAATAATGGCATTTTCAATATAAAATTAGAGCAGTAATATTGAATAAAGTATTTGGATATATTTCTAAAAATGTGATTTTTAAAATAGAGCCAAGACTCAACATGTAACTTTAAATAATAGTGAGGTGAAGTTAATCATAATAATAATAATGATGATGATAGCCTTATTTATGGAAAAAACAGTGTATACAAAATGCTTTGAAGCAAAATACTAACTTCAAACAGAAAAGATCAAATCAGAGCTTTTAGGCTCCAGACCCTCACGACCCTGAAGGAGGACAGTAGAGGATAAATGACTGAATGAATGAATGTGTGTATATAATGAAGGGAAATATACTGAGTGAAGAAAAAGGCATGTTGCAACTGCAATTTTTTCTCTAAGGTTTAATCTCAGGAATAATGGTTCAATACATCGTCATAGTTAAAAAATAAAAAAAATAAACTGATGTAGAGAGCATTTACAAACAGCTAAAAGGTGCGGAGTAGTTGTTCGTTTAAAACCATCTGAGGCTGGAGTCTGAAGGGCAATCTTTAAACAGCGATAGTGAAATGTTTTTGCTTCTAAATGCATTTATTTTTATAAATAGTTTTATTTGGTAAGTAAATTTATAAAATGATAATTCTTTGCAGCCCAGGAATCTTTTTTTTTTTTTGGAGGGGGGCGCTTACGACCACCTGACCTGTTTTTCTCCTGCAGTGTCAGTACTCTGTCCTGCAGGGGGCGCTGCTGTCACATTTCACTCACCTACACCACCGAAGCAATGTGATCAGTAATGGCCTCTTTCTGTTAACACCAAAAGCTCGTTTAGCTTTAACGGTTCCCATTTTTTCTACCGAAACGTCATTAATGTTGGAGTTTCACTGTTCTTGGTTCGAGTGGCTCTTAGCTTAAAAATGAAAAATCTTTCCACGATGTAAAAGAAGAAGCTCTCGTTTTCCACGGCAATAGTAGGTGACCAGTCTTTTTAGCAACGATGCTAAGTTGTGTAAACACCTTACAGTATGTTAGACCGACTGTCCACACGTTAACGAGTGTGATGTGACGGCTGCCGGGTTTGGTTGTTACTTGGTTACTTTGGTTGGGTCTGTGTTTGCTCATTAGGAGCGTTCATGTAAGCTAACGCTGAGAGTTTTGCTGTGAAACAAGCATAAAGACAACATGAAAGCTCGAAGCTGGTCCAAAATAGTCTTTGTGTTTACATTATGGGAGGATGTAATGGCTTCACAATATACATACACATCTATCTTTACCCATACTTGCTGCATATTTCTTACTTACTGTTTCTGCTTTAGACACTTGGAGAGACTGCAGAATGAATCAACGTGAGTGGAAAGATGCTGTCCACAGACTCCAGAGACTTCTGGAGCCAAGCCGCCACAGCATGGGGAATGCCTCCAGAGGTTACAGAGAGTGGGACACTTACCACGAACACTCGAGATATACTGTTCCTGAACCACATAGGAGTGATGTGAGGTGGAAAGAGCTCAGTTCTTCATCTCATCATGTTCATAGTAAAGTCCCAGAGGTGGAGGACCCGGACGGAGAGCCGCTGCCATACAGTGAAGAGGATGTAGAGCTAGCAAGAAACAAGCAGCTCCTCAGAGAGATGGAGGAGAGAATTATGCACAAGAAAGCTACACTCGCCACGAAAACGCGGTTTGTGGAGACACCACCAGGTGTTTCCGGTGACGAGCCTCCGGCTATGTGTGTAGGTCAAACTCTAAGAGACAGAGTGAAGGAGATTCTGATGCAGCGACAATACCTCAGCTATTTCTCAAAGGTGAGGAGCACTGAATAGACTCTCAGAGTAAAGTGTGTTTCTTTTTTTTTCACGACCCACCTGATCCCCTTAGAATCAGATGTTTTTGTTCTTTTTTTTGTTTTTGTTTATTTGGATAACAAAAAATATGACCTTCATATTATAAATACTTGAGATTTAGATGAAGTAGGGTACATAGGATTTTTGCCTTATTTTTTTTATACAGGGAATATCTACATGAGATTTTCAGTGCTGAAAAACACAGGGCCTAATATAAAATAAAAGAAATGAAACCTCATCACTTGTAGACTCGTACTGACTCACTGTCACAATTTCAAAAATCTCGTTCATGTGTAAAGCTTTCTTTTTCTATTATTCAGGTGCAGTCGGCCAGAGAGAGAAGGAGCTCCTCCTGCCCGAGCAAAGGCGGTGTGCTGCAGGAACAGCATCCTCTGAAGCTCAGAGTGAAGGTTCTAATGAAGAAGAGACACACTGTTGTACCACCTTACAGTGAACAGGTATGTGTCATGAAATCAATATCCTTAGTATCCTTATTTTCCTATTATATTGTTTTATGTACTTTAATAATGAAGTCTTGTAGAGCAAGGCCACTTTTGACTCACAAAGTGCTCAGCCAGACTGAAAAACAGGAAGTTTTAGTGCACAGATATATTAATAGATAAGACACAGAAAAGAGGAACTTTCCATATAAGCAATGTTTGAAATTGTGTGACGTGTAAAGTACCAAAATAAAACCTATATGAGGCACAGTTTATGATTCTAATGTTAGAGATCCTGCAGCTGGCGTTTGAGCTGTGCAGGGGTCTCTCTCTTCCGGAAGATTATTGAATAAAAAGAAATATAGATGTTTTAACACACTGAGTCGGTTTTCTCTGTTCTATCACGGGGACAAAAGAATCGGGGGTTAATATCGTGCCACACAAAGCCCTCACAGCTGAAGTGATTGGAACAAACATTTCGGATGGATGTAAATGTCCTGCATTTGTATAGCGCTTTACTTAGTCCCTAAGGACCCCAAAGCGCTTTACGCTACATTTAGTCATTCACCCATTCACACACTGGTGATGGCAGCTACATTGTAGCCACAGCTGCCCTGGGGTGCACTGACAGAGGCGAGGCTGCCGGACACTGGCGCCACCAGGCCCTCTGACCGCCACCAGGATGTGTGTGAATAACAGTGTTTTCCCCCAAATTACAATGTGTTTGTGGTGTTAGTGTTTGTTTGTGACGAAGGCGTTCAAGGTGCCTCTGTAACAGAGGACTGTACAGTCCTTATGTTGTTGATCCAGCAGTTGACAGTCTTTCTGTTGTGTCATGGCAATGAAGTAGTAAATGCTAATGTTATCTTTTGTCTTAACATTATTAATGTGCTATAAAACACTGAAATATGGCCATTATCTTTTGAGTGGCTGATGATTTGGAAGTGCTGAGAACAATTTCAGACGTGTTTACCTGAGACCTGGATCATGGCAGCATGTAATTATACTTTTTATGACAGCATCTGAGCTTCTCACCACGAATCTGCTGGTTCAACAGTAAAGTGAATTTCTGACCTTTCTCAGGGCCCTGACGTTGCGTGGCCTCTTTCCAGCCCAAGCGTTACATCACCGGCTAAGAGAGAGGACGTCATCAACAAGGGTTTCGAGTGCTTCCTCAGCGTGCTCAACAAAGGAGTCGACATCAACTTGCTCAAACCTGAGGATGACTGTGGCGAGGTTGTACAGTTGATGCTTTTCTGCTTTTTCTTTGTATTTCAACCACACCATACCTCCACTTACATGCAGTATTATATGAATGAATCATAAAATAAGAAGAAGCTTTGATCAACATTAGAATGCTTTACTTTTCTACTCTTCTCTGAGTAATGACACAGTAATCTCTTTTTTTCCTTCTCAGGTCCCTGGTGTGTCACTGCCACCTCTCGGCCGAAGCATTTCTTCACCAGCAAAGGATGAAAATAATGTCAACAAGGGTTTTGAGCGCTTCCTCAGCATCCTCAACAAAGGCGTGGACATCGAAAAGTTTAACAAGATTATGAGCAATGATAGAGAGGATCTTCCTTTAGGTGAGGAGCCCCTGAACATTCAGATCCCTGACATGGAGAGCAAATCAGATCCACCCTTTAGGACTGAGAAGCAACAGCTGAATAGTGGAGCTTCGCTGCTGGGCCTCAGACAGCCCAGTGAAAGTATACTCAGCATGGACAATGACATTGAGCCGAGCCCCACCCAGAGAAAGGAAAGCCAACGGTTGTTTAGTGGTGCCTCACTGCAAGGTCTCAGCCCACCCAGTGAAAACCAGTGCTCAAACAGTAGAGCCATTCTGTTACTCAGCCAGGCCAGTGAGAGCCAGTGGTCGAAGACTGAAGCCTCGTTGAAAGGCTTCAGCCATCCCAGCAAGAGTATTGGCAGCGGTGCCTCACAGCCAGTACTCAGCAAAGCCAGTGACAGTGAGCGGGCAGGCAGTGGAGCCCTGCTGACAGACTTCAACCACGCCAGTGAAAGCCAACAGTTAAATACCGGAGCCTCACTGTCAGGCTTCAGCCTACCTAGCGAGAACCAGCACTCAAAAACTAGACCCATTCTTCTAAGCCACGGATGGGAAAGTGAGAGCCATCGATCGAAGAGTGGATCCTCACTGAAGGATCTCAGTCAGAAAAATGAGAGTCTACTCAGTACAGCCAATGAAGGTGAACCGGGCCTCAACCAGTCAAAGGAAAGCCAACGATTAAATACTGGAGCCTCGCTGAGGGGCCTCAGCCAGTCCAGTGAAGGTACTGGCAGTGGTGCTCCACAGCCTGGACTCAACAAAGCCAAAGACAGTGTGCGGTCAGACAGTGGAGTCCGGCTGACGGGCCTCAGCCAAGCCAATGAAAGCCAACAGTTAAATACTGGAGCCACATCACCCAGTGAGAACCAACTCTCAAACACTAAGCCCATTAGGCTGAACCTCAACTGGGCAAGCAAGAGCCAGTCGTTGAAAAGTGGACCCTTGCTGAAGGGTCTCAACCAGGACAGTAAGAGCCAGCATTTAAAGAGTGGTGCCCTAATTCCCGGGCTCGGTGATGACAGTGACAGCGAGTCAAATGGTAGAAACCTGCTGGCAGGCCTCAACAAGACCAACAGTAGAGAGAAAAAGACTGACTCATCTACTCGAGAGAGGCTCTTCTTACCTGGTGAGGAGGAGGAGAAGAAGAAGAAGAGCAAAAGAGACCACAGTTTGGGCTCTAGTAATCGATTAAAGTCTCCGGTGGCACTGAAGAAGAAGGAGGAGGAAGAAACCTCATCGGTGAGTGAGCAGCATGAACAGCTGCAGAGCATTCTTAAAACTCTGGGATGGAACCTGGACGTGGACGAGCTGAGCAAACTGGCAAACCGCACTCAGGAGAGGCTGTGCGGGAGAAAAAACGAACGTGTGAACAGCAAAGAGGAGCACGAGAGCCGCCAGAAGCACTCTCGTGACCGAGATCGCAGGAAGTCCTCATCAGGCTCTCCTCTGCGGAGCAGCAAAACAGACCAGAGTCAGGAGAGAATGCATGGGAGCAAGAGCGAAGGGAGGGTGAGGAAGAGTGAAGGGAGGGTGAGGAAGAGTGAAGGGAGGAGGAGGACTGAGAGCAGAGGGGAGGACGAGACACAGCAGAGGCGCTCTCTTAGAGATCACAGAAATTCCTCGTCCTCATCTTCCTCCAGGTCAACCTCTAGAAGCTCTAGCCCGAGCCCCTCATGCCGTCGACGCTCTCGCAGCAGAGATTTGAAACGGAGGCGGAAGGCCGAACGAAGCCGCTCGCGAGAAAGAAGCAGAGAGAGACTGAAACACAGAGATCGATGGAACAGCAGAGAAACACTGAGGGACAGAGAGCGAAAAGACTCAAAACATTTTTCTGCTTATCCATATTCACAAAATCCCGTGTTTCCTCATCCTGCTGCTTCTCCATATCCAGACTACATTTTGTCTCAGTACTCGCATTTTGCTCTTAGCCAGAGTGGCCACTACAGCGGTGCTACAAATCCTTACTGGTCATACAATCAGTACAACACTCCTCCCTCTCTTTCTGCCAGCAGCCAACCTTACCCGCACTTTCCTGGCTCTGTAGTGGCACCTAACATGGCTTTCCCTGATCCCAGCCTTCTTACAAACAGTGCCTCATTTCCAAACCCGGACCTGTCTGTGAGCGAAGGCCAAGATGGGTCAGCCTCTGTTTCTCGCTGCCTGAGAGTCATCAATACCGAGCAGGCATCCTCTCAGAGCCTCACAGGTGGACACAACTGGAGACGGGGTCGCAAAAAACTTATGGGAGATTTCAGGAATCCCAAAAGTATTTTAGAGAAACACAATAATGCATTGAAGACACCACTGGCACCACAGGACTCAAAGGTATGCACCAAGACTGTGGGTAATGACCCCTGCACTGAGGAGTTAAAAGAGGAGAAGCCGCAGCTAACAGAGGAGGAAATAAAGGCGAACCTGAGGAAAAAGGTTGGTGTTCAGTCGGTTTGGCCAGCTCTTGAGGCCATGCCATGCTAAGAGGTTAGGTTGTGCCATTATTTGCCTTGCTTGTTGTTGTTGATAATGAAATGTAGTGACTCAGAGGACACTGAGCACAATTACTTCAGTATATTTAATGAAGCCATGCATGCTGTTACCTTCATCCAGTGAACATTTTCAGTTAGAAGGGGTTCAAATTTGTTTTCTTTTTTTAAAATATATTTTTGACCCTCATAACTTCTTAAGTGCAGGAGATATCAGCATGAAATTCTTAATCCCAGTGTGAGAATCAGTATCTTGGATGTGTCAGATTCTCACTGATGTGATATCTGTGGCATAGAGGAACAGAGTATTGGTACCATGGATGCTTTGTCTGCTTTATCAGCCCTAAAAATTTCATGTGTTTTATCTCCTGTACTTATGAATGTATTTTACATAATAAAATGCTCCATATATACTTTAAGATTCTTCTAAATCAGAAACGTTTAGTAGTACGATGGTAAAATTTAGCCCAACTTTATTAAATTTTGTTATGCAAAAAATGAAAAAAGATCTAATTCTGGGGATGGATTATTACTTTATTTTTTTCTTTACTAAAACTAAAACTGTAGGAAGCTCAAAGTATTTCTTTGATGTGTGTTTTTGGTCTGAGGATCAACTTCAGCAGAATTCCCAGTACTCAGTCTGAGACACTTAAGATGTGTCAATATGTATTTTAAGCATAAGCAGACGCTGTCACACGTCACTAAAATCATTTCCATTTTTAGAATTTTAAACATTTGAAGACATGACTGATGCCCTGCATCTGTAACAGTTGTCAATCATGTCATTTAAAACCTTAGATATACTTTTCTGAGTATCATTACTTCATCTGAATCTCAGTTTCATAATCCTGATCTCAGTCTGTCGTTATGTTTTACATTATCGCTGCTATAATCTGGAATTGTTTCCCTGCTTTATGCTCCGAGTTTCCTGTTGTGACAGCCGTCATCATCGTGTCATCATAAATCGTTTTTCTCTTTGGTTATTTTTCTAGCTTGAAGCTTTTAACCAGAAGGTAAAGAACACGAGCCAGATGCCTCAGTCCAAAGTCATGCAGCCGGCAAACTCCCTGATCTCTGAGATAGACTGAACGAAGTAAGTATATTCAAAGGAAAATTAAAGGATAATTCCACTTCAGCCTGGCACGTTTCCTATGATTCATAGTTAAAAGGTTATTCTGGTTCTGCAGGTTACAGTTCTCCATCTTTGTTTTTGAGCACTGGCTGAACAATCACGCACAGCTCGTGCAGCGTGACTGTAATATTAAAGCCTGAACCATGAAATCATTTCAGAAATGTAAATTTGTTGAAATTGGAATGTTTGTTGAACCTTCTGTCTGTAAAAAAAATCAACTTTTGTTACAGCCGGCATATTTTTGCAGGTTATTGCTCTCAGTAGCGTTGCATGTCCCAGTGCGGCTCCAGTTCTTCCTTTGGAGAGAACCAGCTCACTTTTCCAAAGGTTTACGTGCTGATGGTTACGTGCAGTTCTTTGCAGAACTGGGGTTCAATTTTTTTTTAATGAAATCTGTTGGCAGCAAGTGCTGATTTCATGCAGCAGAGCCACTATCAGCAGTGGTTTCAGCATTACCACAGCTTCAGTGAAAAAGAGCTGCATGTCTTTAAGTCCTGAAAAATTCTTGTTGAATTTACATTTTTCTTTAACTGCTTGCTGATGTAAATGTGTTTGATCCTGTCTGCTAACTATTTTTCCCCCTTTTTCCAGGCGTCTGTGTCCGGTGAAGATTTTTATTTTTTCAGCCTTGTTCACATGTAATGTTTAATTCTTCCTCTACATTTGTCCCTGACCTCCAACGCCTTTCTGTCATCTGAAATAGATTTTTGCACAGTTCATTATTGGTCTGCTTTCATGTTTTAGCTCTGTGCTTCTGTGAATGTCACCAGTTTTGTTTAATGTTGATTACAAGAACTATTTTTTGTAGGCCGTACTGGTTAGTTTGTTAATGAGAAATGTATATTTTCATCGTTAAAAATGTTTCAGCCTGTACAGTTTCCAGTTTTACATTCACTCTGTTACACTAATAAAGAAATCTTACAAAAACAGGCGTGCATGTTGATGACCCATAACTAACTGTACATTTACACAATATGGACAAAACCACTGGGCCACATAGTAAGAACATTTCATTTATATAGCACCCTTCAAGACAAGAATCACTTGCCAGCTTCACAAGAAAGCATAAAGAAAAGTGTTAGCTAAATGCAAGTCTAAAAAAACAAAAACGTTTTTATTTGTTTCTTAAAAGAACAAATAAAAACGTCCACTGAGTCCACAGACCTACAGCAGCTGCACAAACACTGAGACATACAGAGGAGGGTTGGACCTCTGCGGTTAGTTGGCAAGGTGTTGGTGACTCTGGCTGTGTCCCAATTCAGGGTCTGCACGCTTGAAGTACGCATTTCAAGTGCGGTTACGTCACCGCCACGCGACGACGGCTGTCCCAATTCGAAGTGTGCTTCAAATGCATACTCCAAATGCGCCGTCGATTTCCCCAAATATCAAGCGTGGTCCGGTCCACGCTTCGTGGTCCCATATATCCCACAATTCACAGCGCGGCGGTGGGTGTGGATAATTTTGCCGCAAACAAAACATTTTTCTCCTTCATTTCTGTCAAACAAAGCTGTATGTAACGTGTCTCGCGGTTAGTATCATGGTTGCTAGGCAACCTGAACAGCGCGACGAAGCGTCCCATTTCACAAGCCTCTCACTTCCGCACTTCTCGTACTTATAGTACGCACCGTACGTAGTACGCGTAGTGCGCGTACTTCAAGCGTGCAGACCCTGAATTGGGACACAGCCTCTGACTCCTCTCTGTAGCTTCACATGGTCTGACAGCTGAGTTCCTAAATAACATAAATTACAGCTGATGGTGGAAGGATCCTCAGGCTTTTTATGTAGCGCCACCTTCTGGTCTGTTTTTCACATTATGTTGAACATGTCTTTCATAAAGGAAGTAACCTGAGTCGTGTTCATGTTCGGGGAAGGTTTGAAACTTGAGTTACTTGGGAACTGGTTAACAAGTGGCCTGAGATGAAGAAAACATCACAAAATTCCAAGTCACCCACATTTTAAATAAAATTTAGAATACCGTTATAATCACAGCATTGTCGTGTTTGACCTGAAGTGTTTCAGCACACAAGACTTTATCAGCAAATTAAACAGATAAGATGAAAACTGAGATAAATGTGCTCTTTGTGTTAAAAGGACAAACTTGACACACTTGACGTCCATTATAGGTAATTAAAGACCCTCCGCACTGTGAGTGATAACGTAATTGCTTGATTACTAGTGTCTGTAATGTGATTGCATTGCTGTAATTTATCACTGCTCATGCAGAATCATATTACTGCCTGACCAAAAAATGTAATGTGATTACAGTGGCAAGTTACACCTAGCACTAATAGATGTGTGGAAACATCTGTCCAGTCCTTCAGTGTGCAAAGCAAATGATGGAACGACAAAAGGTTTAGTGTTTGTTTATCTTTGAAACTGTTTTTAATGCAAAAGAAATTCAGTTCACGTCAGTTCTATTTCTACAGTACCAATTCTCCACAACAGTCGCCTCAAGGCGCTTTATATTGTAGGTAAAGACCCGACAATGTTAGAAAGAAACTCCAACAATCGCATTAAAGCCTGTGAGCAAGCACTTGGTGACAGTGGGAAGGGAAAACTCCCTTTTAACAGGAAGAAACTTCACATACATACAGACAAAATTTCTCCTGTATTTTTATGGTTTTAACTAAGGGCTGACTTTGTCAGTAATGCGCCATCAAATAAAAGAAGGCAGCACACACTCAATGGCAGCTGTGTGCTGTGAACCAGTTACTGTCTCTGAAACTCCGTCATGTATCGTTAAAGACTGTTTTAAACCAACTCTACATGTACACAAATACAGTTTTCATGAGGAATTCAAAAAAGATAAAAGCAAGAACTTCCTAATAAATTACTCCACCTTTGCAACACCACAACTCAGAGCAAAATCACCTGGGAATGCGGTCGCTGCTGACACTGTTTTATAAACACAGAAGATCCAGTTGTTCATCTAAAGTTCGTCCTTCTCCTCTCCCGGGCAGTAGCATGCTCCCCTCTGGCTGTTCATGTACGGTCTGCAGCCTAAAGTCCACACTGTGTTGAAGAAGGTGTCTGCTACAGTCTCACATGCTGAGAAATAAGAAACAGGACAGCACAGGATCAACGGAAGCTGACGTACTCGGATTACAGTCAGAGATCAGTGATTAAAATATCACGAAGAAGAACATGACGGTGCATGAAAGGAAGGTTAAAATATTACTGACTTTCCACTTTGGACACGAAGCCGAGGCTCTTCTTGAGGTCCGAGCAGATGCTGTGGAGGCACCAGCGGAACTTGGAGTCGCAGCGATACTTGTTGGAGCCGCAGGTGTCGTAACACATATCCAGCTGATTGCAGCACTTAGTCATGGCAGGGATGCCCATGTCCATCTGACACACAGCAGGAAAGATCAACGTGTTTGTGTACAAGTGCATTATTAGCATTATTAGCTCCATCAGAAATAGGTTTGTTGTTTGTTCTGAGATCAGGTTTTATTTGGTTTTCATCGGACGAATTTTTACAGCTCTGCTGTCGCCTCTCTGTGTGGACTTTTTGTGTACTTTTTTATTACATAAACAAAGTAATATTTCTTTAGTAAACACCTCAGATGCTTTTAGATTGAGTGCCTTTATTAAAGGTGGAGTTCACCCTCTTTTTCCTCCAGTCTACTTGCATACACTCCTGTTTTTCCCAAGTTCTCCTGGATTTTAAAAGCATCTCCCACAGCCTCCTGCTTTGCTGTTCCTTCATGGAAACTCCACTAATTAATAGTTGTAATATACAGTCGGTGTTGGCATGTATGTAGTGCATATACTACTTTGCAGACAGAGCCTTCCTCCTGTCTTTACTGCTGTCACTTCATCACTTCACTTCTTTACTTAGAAGACACAGTAAAGATGTAGACTTTAGCAGACACCAATAAATAAATAATGCTGAACTGAGTGTCATGTGTTGCTCGTCAGATGCACAGTAGGAGTTGTTTTCTTGAGTAGAGCTGAGCAGACATTTAGCTCCCAGAATCAATAAAGTGTAAAAATCACAAGTCTCCTGTTTCCAGCTGTGCTGAAGTAACATAACAAGCTGGAAGCAATTTTTCATCAAAACGAGATTTCCTCCGAGCTGCACAAATGAACACAGCGTTGTAAAAGAACAGGGATAAGACAAAATATTAACTGTACACAGCTCAGTTATGGAAAGTCACATATTTTTGTTTTATTACCAATAATACCCAGAAACCTGCTCCTGGAGTTTGAAACCTAAACATGTGCTCTTTTTAATTTAAGGTTTGCTCTCTTGCTGTTTGTTCATCTGTTTTGGTGCCTGCCCCACCGCGCGGAGCTCAATCCTAAGATATGTACGAGCAACACACTAACAATGTTTCTAAAATCATGTCCTGGTTACTGAAAACAATAAAATGTGTAGAAACAGAGCAGAGGCTTCTAATGTTCAAGATTCACAGAGAGACACATGAAGTCTAAAGAAGACGAAGCTCCAGCAGCTCTTGAAACTGGCTCATTACTCTCTATGGGGCCTCGATTGTCCTCCACCCAAACTCTATAAGCGCCTTGTGAAGATGGATCCAGCTTTTCATAACAGTATTGATGATTTCCAAATAAATTTGCTCTAAACAGACAGAAGAGACCTACCCCTTCTGGAATAGGAAGACCGAAGAAGTAGGAGCTACATCCATTTGGTTCTGGCATCTGGTAGCCCGAACGAGGAACAGGAGCTTTACCTGAGGGAGAAATAGCAATTAATAAATAAATCAATTAAAATTAATTAAAATGTAGGTCATGTTTTGCAACAGGCCAGCAGGACTGTGCTGGGCTCTGTTTGATACCCCCGTGGATTTAAAATAGATCCATGTTTGCACATAGATGACATGTTGCACATCACTTGATGTTTGACCCAGTCAGCACATAAAACCCTCTCCTATCAGAGTTCACAGTCCATTTCCAGGCTCAGATAACAACCGCGACAAATATCAGCGTGTACAAGACCTTTCTGAATAAATCCTATTAGCGCCGAGAGAAGGAGGTGATCAAGAAGTTATCAGGTGAGATAACTGACAGAGTGAGAGAGGAAGATCTGCAAAAGCTGTGCGTACATACTTACTAACTGGGCACATTTGTAATCAGCTGATTTGTGTTTATTAGAAATATCATAAGATGATTACTGGAATCATGATCGTATTCATAAAGGGTTCAGTTTTAGGGCATTCTTACAATTAAAAGAGCTGGCTGTTCAAAGGTGAAGAGCGGCTTTGTTCAAGCTTTAAATATTAAATGCTTCAAAAAAAGGAGGCAGAGTTCGTTTAAGACCGTTGTCTACTTGCTCGAGACAGAGACTCTCCAACATGCAAGAACGTGTAAGAACGTGGGGCGCCAGTCTGAAACAATCTCAGAGTAATGTACACAACATAAAATCTTGACGACTCAGATTATCATTAAAACATTCAGAGAATAAGGAGGGAAGGGGCAAAGCTGAACATCATCTTAGAATCAGAATCAGAATCACCTCCTATATCCACTTCTGTGAGGACAGCATTGTGCCATCACGCACCAGGGTGAGTTATAACAATGACAAACCCTGGTTTACTCCTAAACTCAAAAAGCTGTGGCTGGAAAAGAGAAAGGCGTTCAGAAGCGGAGACAGGGACTGCTACAGAGAGGCCAAGTACAGGTTCACTAAAGAAGTGGACATTGCCAAACATCAGCACTCTGAGAAGATGCAGCAGCAGATCTCAGAGAATGACTCGGCCTCTGTGTGGAAAGGTTTTAGGAATATCACAAACTACAAGCCTAAAACCCCCCACTCTGCTGTCTTCTTTGGGACAGAGCACGTTTGAAATGGACTGAGGCCAAGATAAAAACTCTTCTGTGGTCAGATTCATCAAAATGTGACATTATTTTTAGAAAACATGGATGCCGTGTCCTCCACACTAGAGAGGACAGGACTGTCTGGTTTGTTCAGCCATCAGTGCTCAGTCCTAAAGCCTGCATCTCTGACGCTCAGGTGCATCAGTGGCTTTGGATCTGGCAGCTTGCACATCTGGAAATGCACCATGAATACTGAAGGGTATCAACAGGTTATAGAGAAACACATGCTTCCCCCATCAGGATGATGCCTTTTTCAGGGAAGGCCAAGCATATTTCAGCAAAACAACACTAAACCACAAGCTGTTCCAGCAGCATGGCTTCGGGTGCTGAACTGCTAACCTTTCTATGATTTGTTCCTGCCACCAAATTAACATGAACGTAACATTTTTCTCAAAATGTTGCATTTTGTCAGTTTAAAAATGTGTAACGTTCAGCGTCAAATGTTCTATTCTGAATATAATAGGAGTTTATGAGATTTACAAATCCTTCCATTCTCTTGTTATGTACACTTTACACAGCTGTTCAAACTTTTTCAGGATCGGGGATTTAATTTGCTGCTCGTCACAGACCGCAGATGAGGGATGACATCATACAGAGCCAGCAGTAGAAAAAAAAGCTGCCTGAAACTGAATGTTTAGAGCAGCCTGAAGCGTTTTATCTTTACTGACCTCGTAATTTGAAACTCTGACCATTTCCAGTGCAGGTATCTAGCTTTGCTGTTTATCAATAATTTTATTTATGTATGCTTTTTATTATAAAGGCCCTACAATAATACAAACACAGATACATACATGGCCTTATACCAGACTATGTAATACCACATGTTCACCTAGCAGACCTACCATATCTGCAGCGGTATTGGCACACTCCGTCACGTCCGCCCATGAACTCCAGCATGGAGTCAAAGTATCCGCCGACGGCCTCAAAGCTGTCGCGGAGGGTCCCTAGTCCCCAGTCCCCATCTTCATCCTCTCCCTGTGTGCTGTCAGCTGCTTGGCCCTGTGCAGGTGGTGCATTTGCTGGGTCTCCGGCCTCCTGACTGAGAGCGCTGTGGATGAACAGGCCCAGCAGGAGCAGCAGGACGGGAGCGAGAAGAGCCCAGCGGGTCATCCTGTGATACAGGCAGCTCAGTGTGAACAGAGAGTTCAGAGAGTGAGGGAGCGACACTCAGTGAGGTAATACTGAAACTGTCTGCGTGACCTGAACTTTAAACCTGACTCAGGGACGGCCTCATATGTGGAGGAACAAAGTCCGGCTTCTATCTCATCTTTTTAGCATATCTGAACTTGTGCTGTTCCTGTTGACGGATGACAAAGTGCGTTTGTTCAGTAGCTCACACAAGGTGATCCAATCACACACAAAGCAGACACATTGCATTGACAATCCAACACAACGGGCAGCACATTGAACACATTTTATAAGTGGTCAGAAACTTGTCAATAACTCATGAAAGAACAAAGTTACGTTGAAACCAAGCACACCATTGTTTTTCTTGTGACATTACCAATAAGTTTGATGTGTCACGTGGCCCTCTTCCTATTGAAAAAACAACAGTTGTATCCAAGATGGCCGACTTCTAAATGGCCACCATGGTCACCACCCATCTTGAGGAGTTTGCCCCCTCACATATACTAATGTGCCACAAACAGGACTTTAACATCACCAACCATTCCCATGTTATTATGGTGTATCCATGTAAATGGCCCACCCTGTACATTGAGCTGGAGTTAATATTTTTGGCCAGGTGCTTTATGTGGCACAAGATCTGAGGTTAGGTGTGTGTACGTATTGGTTCAATGCTGTCTAAAGTACTGCTTTCTTTGATTCACCTGCATGATGATGTAAGCCCGCTTCTGTCTGGCACGCTCACATGCTGACAGTGTTAATTCAACTTTTAAACGTTAGGGCCAGTGTGCCACAACAACCACTTTTAAGCTGTCACCTCTGTCTGGTCTTTATGATGCTCAGCTCTTCTACATCCTTCCTGCTCTCTTGATTTCCCAACCTGCTGGACTCCTTGAACCTCTGAGACCAGGGTTGGACCAGTTAAACTGAATTGTCAACTATCTTACATACTTCATAACATCATGGTTTTAATAATGTATCTTACATTTTAAAAAAAAAGTAACAAAGGTGGATAACTCAGATTGCACTGATTGTTTATTTCAGTATCACTCTGTGAGAGACAGTCTAACACACTTGGCTTGGTATTTTATATTACTGTCCGATCAAATATGGTAAATAACTTCAAAAAATGCGCTGTTATCAAGTGAGAATCCAAAAGGTTTCAGGGCTGTGCCATTACTGCAAGGTTTAACACAAGACGATACAAATCTTCACCGCTAGGCGGCGACAAGCGTCCGTAGCGTTAACCCAATGACCCTGTCGTATGGAAGTGACGTGGAGTGACGTAAATATCGAACACGGAATTAAATGGTTTTGGTTTTTTTTTACACGGAATTAAATGTGAACGGCTGAATAACGTCCCGTCATGTACACAAGCGAAACCCCGATCGCTGGAGCGACCTCTGATAAAGTGATCCGCGTGACGGCGTAAAGTGAAAGACGTTTATTTCCTGTTTGTGTTTGTTTTTCGATATCGGACCTTTATAACTCCGGACCGAGCTCTGTACACACAGAGACGGACATTACTAGGAGTAAGATGGTTTTTGCGAACCTGTTCTCGAGGCTCTCCGCTGTGGATGAAGGAGTGAAGAGTGCGGGTCAGCCTGCCGTCACGCAGCGGTACTTAATGAAAGTTTACCGGGGTTAGATCTGTTTTTATGGCCTCCTCTTCATCACTCACTCTCTCTGTTTGGCAGGAATGAGCCTGGGGGAGGTGGGAGAAAGAGGAAAACTCAGTGCGAGCTGTTTGGATCTCACAAAAAGGTGAGCTAACCTTGGCATTAAGGTTTGACATAACACATTAAAACAATATATTTTAGTTTGTCATAGTTTGAGTTCAACCCATCCTGTCTCTACGACAGCCAATCATAAGAGAGTTGCTTAGAAACAGGAGGGCCAGTGTCAGATAAGCGCTGTTTCTTTTAATGTATCATGATGTAGATGTGTTCGCTTCATCAATCGGTGACCTCCAGCTTCCACTGGTGGGTTTGGCATCAAAGTGTTGGGGGGTTAGTATCAAATGTGTGGTAGCTGGGATGAAAATGAGCTGCTCCTTCATGAGTAAGGGAAAGAGAAGACAGGAGATGAATTGGGGAAGCACTGGCAGTGATGCTGTAGACGCTCTGTTTTGGTGTGGGTAGTGCCTGAAGGAGTGGTGGAAAGGAGCTTCTTGAAGAGTGTCTGGTTTGCATGATCTCTCGCTGTTCAACAACATGCAGGATAAGGGAAGAGCTTGAAGAGTGCTATAATGTGAACATTTGGTGTAAAACTCTACCAACCTACCTGCTGTGGTGAGCCTTTGTGGCCAAGGAGCAGCCGGTAGCTGCTAATAAAATAAAATGTAGAACTTTTATTTTTTTTATATCAAATTTTTATGTGTTTATTTTTCTGCAGAAGCCGTGTGTCCAAGCCCAGGGACCCAGAACTCGAAGTAACGCCAAAGCTGATAACACAAAGGACAAAGTGTGTTTAATGCAGAACAGCGATGGTGAGCAAAGACTGAGCAAAGGCTTCAGTAACAGAGGCCGTCAATCTCAAAGGCAGAAACATCTGAAGAAGAAGGATGGACAGAAAGATCCATATCAGCACAAGGAGGGACGGAGAGGGAGATTTTCCCGTGGACAAGGAAGACCGATGTCTGGAAGAGGTGGGAGAGGCGGAAGAGGACATGAAAATGACATGATGGTAAGCAAGACTCCAGGATGGCTTTAATTACAAACGCCATCCACCATCAGCTGGTTAGAGCTGCAGCAGCTTGAGTTTATGATGGATTGGCTCGCCATTTCATGTCACGCCATCAGTACAAACAGATACTCGGATCCTTCGGCGTTAGTTGGAATATTTATTGAAGCGGACACATTAATTCAAGTAATCCTTCAGTGGAATCAAATTTAACTCGTCTCCTTTCTTTTAGGACTTTCAAGTGAAGCCAAGGTTCATGACTCAGGAGTTCAAGGACCAGAATGCGCTGTTGGTGGACGGGCGGTTACTTTGTCGACATTTTCTTTACGGACGATGCCTAAAGGCAGGTTGCATCACAGCTGGTTATTTAACTTTACCCGAATCTCTTTTTTCAGACTGCAAAAATGAAAAATGTGCTTTCTTTCCTTTCCTGGATACAGGCTGAGAGTTGCCAGCTGGAGCATATTCAGGGTTACAACGATCTCATCAAAGAAGTCTGTAAATTTTACATCCAAGGCTTCTGCACAAAAGGGGAGAGCTGTCCGTACATGCACAATATCCTTTGATATACTGTTGTAAGCTGCCACAAACACATCTCGTTAACCAAATGAAAGCGGAGGTTGTTGGCTGTCTTGTATTTCCTATACCAAGCTGCACAGTCTTTTCCTTGCAAGTTTTTCCATAGAAAAGGAAAATGCTATCAAGGAGAAGACTGCAAGTTTTCTCACGAGCCGCTTACTGACGTCACAGGAAAACTGTTGGATGAGGTGTGCATGGAGAAGTCAGGCATGAAAATGGTCTCAAAATGTTTTGCATGCATTGCTTTGTGCTGAAATCAAATGTAAATGCTTTGCTTCTTTTCACTGCAGTTATTAAAATGGCAACGTGACCTCTCTGAGCTTGCAAAAAAAGCTGAGCATGAGCCTCCGGGACAGCCGGCGAGCAAAGAGGAGGCAGGAATGACAGAAACAAAGGGGACCCCCAATGTTTTCATGGACCCGCTCAGGTATGCACCTCTGAATTTAAACATGTCCTCATCCTCACGTGCAGTAAGTGTAATTGAAGGATTAGTTCATGAATATGAGACCGACGACACAGAAGATGGGCTTTTATGTGCAGGCATAGACTGTACATAAAAGATGGATTACATTTTCTCTGGACTACAGAGCAGCAAACATTAATCTGAACACGACTCGCTGCTGTATTCTAAGAGGAACTTAAGTTGTTACGATGCTTTTAGCCTTTAACAGGAATTTTTCTGATAATCCATGCACGTTACCTTCACTGGACATTTTTATTTTTCAGGCCTAACTTTTACCGCAGCGCAGATGCAGATGCAGCTACAGAAGGGGAACCCTCAGTACACCAGATACAAGAAATGGCCACAGTTACAGATGAAGCTGTTCTTCGGTGTGCAGCAGACACCGCCCGACCTCACAGCCCTTCATCAACCAGCAGTAACTGCCCGGAGCCAGTTTGTTATTCAGTGGAAGCCATGCTTGGACCTCAGCTGTACAGGTCTTTCCCTAGCTTCTATAATACTCCTGAAAGCAAAGAATCTACTACCCCTTCTGCCGCAGAGACCACCACCGAGGCCACTTTAGGCTCCACGACACAAAAGGAAGTTCCCTATTCTGTTGATGCTGTCCTCAGGTCCTTAAAATCAGTGGAAAATTACACCCTTGGTCAAAGACTCACTGCTTCAAGTGTAAAAACTGAGGAAATCCAGGATCCTCTCTTAAGTTCACAACATCAAGTACAAAAAGTCTCACTGAGTATCAAACATGAGCCAAACAAACCCTTCAAGAAAATGTACAAGAGCCTGTCTTCCCTACAAGTGCACGACAGCCTGATTTCTAGCTCTGATCTTATTCTTTCCTCTGGTACTCAGATATGTGGAGCTATACCAGAGTCCCTGAAATCTGCTGAAATGGCTTTTCATGAAGTTAAACTGGAGCGTTTGCATCCTCCTGTTATAGATGAAGATAATCCTGCATCTTCCAAAAGCAAATCGGACATGAATGAAAGCTCACAGCTTCCTACAGATAACACCCGTCCTCCTAAACATCTCTCGGGTATTTCTCCCTCTTCAGGCGTCTCACAGTTTAAAAGCAGAACTTCTGCTCCTGTTGAACCTGCAGATGGCTCCATTAAGACGAGTGACTCTGCAAACATTGCCGTTCACCATTTTGCAGCAAAGCAGCTTGCTGAGATCCCTCGGTACCAAAGAAAGACCAAATCTGTCTTCCAACCCGGTACACAGAAACGCTGTTCTGCTAAAATGTCACCGGAGTGCAGCGGGGAGACTCCAACTCTATCCGATTGTTCAGCTGGACGTAAAAAGACTCAGAAAATCCCCTTCAGTTGCCTTTTTAAAAACCCAATCGCTGAGAGCGTGACACCGACACCTGACCCAGTGAGAGCCTCACAGCCTGCACATTTCACCAGCAAAGAAGGACATTTAAAAACTGAAGTCAAACCTGAGAAAACCTCTGCTGCTTCCTTCCTCAGCCTTTTTGCAAACCCCCTCTCTGAGACTTTGAGTTTGCCTCCCTGCAGTCAGGCGTCAGCTGAAAGTCCTTTTCAAAGCGTTTCTAATGTAGAGTTGGCTCCTTCGTGCCAGGTCCAAACTGATGTTAAACAAAGTCCTGATAGTTGCTCCACAACCTCTGAAGCTGAGCCTGATCCTGTGAAGCAGCCAGCAGATCCAGCTTGCAGCATCGTGCAGGATTCAATCAAGGAGACTTCCTCCAGTCCAGCTCCGGGTGGTCCGAATCCATCTGAAACTCCGGCACAGCAGCAACTGCCTCACGTCTCATCGCCCACAAGTAAGGATGCGCTCAACACGTACAAAAATGTCTAATGTCCATTTGTGTGTCTGAAATGTGCTCTTAACGTCTGCCATAGGGGCGCCTAAGGATTCAGTCCTGAAATCCCTGTTTGTGAGCCTGAGCCCATACCAGGAGGATGGAGAGCAGCGGGGCGGCATTCAGATCAGTGGTGCGCCGTTTATTCACGCCCCCTAAAAACATTAAATACTTTAAATAAAATTTTAGTGGAATGAAACAGAAATCAGTTTTTTTTTTTTTTGTTTTTTTTTAAAATTTCAGAACTAGAAATGAGCAACAAAGGTCGCGTCGGGCACACTTTTGGAAAACAACAGCACGAAGAAAAGAAGCATCGGGTACGTGAATGCATGTTTAACATAAAACAGTTTAGGTTTAGGCCACGCCCCCAAACTGAGCAGAAAGAAGAAGAAGAAGCAGAAAGAATCTGCTGTTTTCAAAGAATCAGGATCAGTTCAAACTGTACTTCTTTATCTGCAAGACTGTTAGTGTGGAAGAGAAGTAAGATAAGATAAGATAAGATAACCTTTATTAGTCCCACACGTGGGAAATTTGTTTTGTCACAGCAGGAAGTGGACAGTGCAAAAGTTATGAGGCAAAAATTAGAATACAATAAGAATAAATACAGTACACAGCTGTACAGAATAGAATAAAATAAAATATTATATACAGTAGAATAAAATAAAATACTATATACAGTAGAATAAAATAAATATACAATAAGATAAAAATAGAATACAAATACTATATACAACTGAGTAAAAATACAACGATGACAGAAAGGATTATTGCACTTAGTATTATTGCATATGTATGGATGTGTGTGCTTGATCAGTTAAAGTCTTTATTATGGAGTCTGACAGCAGTGGGGAGGAAAGACCTGCGAAATCTCTCCGTTCCACACCGTGGGTGCCGCAGTCTCCCACTGAAGGAGCTGCTCAGTGCTGTCACAGTCTGCTGCATGGGGTGGGAGATGTTGTCCATCAGGGATGACAGCTTAGCCACCGTTCTCCTGTCACTCACCACCTCCACTGGGTCCAGAGATGCTCTCTTCAGCCTCATCAGCCTCCACAGGCAGTAATTCTTTACATCGACAAGGTTCCCGAGAGTTCTTCAAAAGTTTTAAAGCCTGAAAAATCAACAAAATTAAGAGCATAAAATGACTTAAATTTCCCATAAATTTGATGAAAGACTATATTTTTGAGACTGGTAGGAAGAAAATACAGCTTTTAACTTAAGTTTTGTTACTGCTCACATTTATTGTCTGTTTATTTTCAGTGGTGATTGTACACATTTATCTGTTTTAAGATTTAGGTACGTATGCATTAAGCTAATCGAATAATTGGAGAGAAAAATACAAAATAAAAATGTGACAAATTGGTCACAATGGGCTGGCATGGCTGCAGGGCCAACTGTTCAAAATCCAAAAAGGTTTCACCTTTCATATTATTGTTCATCGGCAGTCAAATATAATACTGCATTTCAGCATTGTTTGGTTAGTATTTAGTTAGTATTTTTCAAATGGTGAGGGGCCCTGTTTGGAGTTGGTAGTTACTGCTGTAAAAAAGCAGTTTGGCCTCTGAAGTCTGTTTATTTCAGCGGTTTAGTGTTCGTGTGAGAGTTTTTACACAGACACTGATCAGAGATGATTTACACCTGAATATTGTGAGTTTTTCTATTTATTTCTTTGTGCTCTGCTCCTCAGACGTCCAGCAGTCGGCCCACCGTGAAGGCGTCTGCACGCTCAACAGACGACCAGCTTTCTTTTCAAACTCCTCAGAACTCCTCAGAGGTAACAGCAGGGCCGACCCTCAGCAGTCCAGGTGTGACCGAACCTCAGGTTAGAAACTCTGGCACGTACAAGCTGCCACTGGAACCAGCAACACCGGAGATCAACCACCACACCGACCCGAGAGAGATGCACTGCTCTAGGAAAGAAAAGAGGGGGCGTGGGAGGGTGGGGGTGACTCCACTGAGGGACCTTTTTAAGACTCTGGACAGCGCTGTTTTCCACCTGGGACGTTAACGTTGGGTTTCCTCTGTTAGATGCAATCATAGCGAAAATCATACTAGTGATGGGACTGTGAGTGTGCACTAAACCTGCACGTTTGCTTGTTCATCCATGCATCACCAAAGTTTTGACTAAATCACATCGGTGCATCAAACCAGATTACCAGTGTTTGCACAGTCCTGTCAGTCTTTTGGGTTTTTTTTGAAAATGACACTAAAACTGACACTTTTTTCCTGCAGTGTTTTTTTTATTTTTTGCTTTGTGATCAGTCGCGTAACTGTGTTCAGCATCTGACACATTTAAGTAAATCCTGTGTTTTAACAGGCTCATTGTGTGTTATTTTCTTTCAACATTTTTATACATTCCTGTGACTTAAATTTAGCTCACTGTAGAGATTTTTTTATTAAAAACGTGTTTATTTTAATTAAATAACCCCAAACACTCATTTGTGCCTCAAACGTTTTGGTAAAGGTGTAAAATCTTCTACTTTGATACTGTAAGTAAACTTTATGCATATATTCCAAATTGTCTGATGTTTAGCATTTGTTGTTTCCATTTTCAGTGAATATTTGCCAGTTTTTTTAAAAGTTTTTTTCTCAAATAAAATGTTGACAGCATTAGTTCAGGTCATGATTCAGGAAGCGTAAAAAAGAGATGAACATCTATGCAACTAAGTGCATAGTTAAAAAACATACATAAAACACGTGTTCATATGGGTATTCTTGGTGGAAGACATTTTTTTCCCTTCTGGAGGATTCTTCATTCAATCCTAACGATGCAGGTAAAATAAATAAAATGAAGCTCATTAATCTTTAAACCCAGCTTGTCATCCAGTACTGAAGATAGCCAAGTGGAACAGGAACATGACTAACACCAGGGTGGCGGTGGATCAAATCTGGGTGCTGATTATCAAAGGAGACAACCACATGTGCTTCTACAACACAAACATGGGAAACAAGTCTGAATAAAATTATTATAAAAGGTAAAATTTAAAGGAATAAATAAAAGGTACAAACAAATTCCCAAGATGGAAGTAAAAAAAGGTAAATGGGAAATAAGATAGATAAAGATAAGGGTGGAAAAATAAGAACGAACAAAACAAAATGAAAAATCCTCAAGGTAAGTGTAACGTTTTATTTAGTGCACAAACAGTTTTTCCTTTTTTTATATTGAGAGGCAGGAACTGACACGTTTATGCTTTAGAGTTCAGATTTTCAGCGACAGTAGCTGACTGTGGCCACAAGATGGCAGTAATTTTAATGTATAGAAACGGGCCAGGAGCTTAGTGACAGTGCTGTGTGATGTGACAGGCTTTGATATGTTTTATTTTATTGTTTTTGCATTTGACAAGACAAACGTTTAAACACATCAGCAGAGTGTCTCTGTGAAACAACGATAGATTCTGGTTAACTGAAGGCCCAGGCTGCTGATAGCTTCTCATGATGTTTCTTCCTCACTCTCTGTGTGTTTACACACCTCTCAGCTTTTAATTATGAGTCATTATTAATCTCCGGCTCTCTTCCACAGCACGTCTTTTGTCCTTCCCTCCTTCCCTCACCCACAGCTGGTCACAGCAGCTGGCTGCCCCTCCCTGAGCCTGGTTATGCTGGAGGCTTCTTCCTGTTGAAGGAGAGCTTTTCCTTCCAACTGTTGCCATGTGCTTGTTAATGGGGGGTAGTTTTTATTGTTGGGGTTTTCTCTGCATTCATCTCTATTTTGTGCAGAGTCTTTATGGGCTTTAGGTGACTGTTGCTGTGATTATGTGGGGTGTAAATAAAACAAAACTGAATCTAAATTAAATAACTAAAAATTAGGAAAGAACGAATTGAAAAGTTTTACATTTAAAGACAAAGTTATTTCTCATTGTTTTCATCAATAAGTCTTTTAATTACTCCATGATAATAACATGTTTTTTACTTGCTAAAAATCAGAAATACGTTCTTGAACAGTTCAGCCCTCACTTCTTCTTCTGCATTATTTTTAAATGGGAATCTGTAAAAAGTAAAAGAAAAAACAAAACAGGTCAAACTTAAACCGCAGGTCAGAAAAAAGCTTCAAACCTCATATTAAATCCTACTAAATACTCTTGGTAAATATAATAGGACATGACTATAGCTGTATCTTTGGTTGTATACAATAAGCATGTAAATACAGACTGTACGGGCGACTGAACTTACCTCAAGGGCAGCCTCTCTTTCAGAGTCCACGCTCAGGACGGCGCTCGCGCTCTCGCTGTCAGGTTGAAGGAAGTTAAGTCTGATCCTGAGAGGTGTTGATGTGTCATCCACATAGTTCTGTAAGAAACAAAGTCGTTGTCATCATCGTTTCAAAACCGCGGTAAAGTGAGCCGTCATTTGTGAGCCGCGGTCAAGCCAGCCGCCTCCTATCCGCCGCATAAATCTCCTTGCGCTTTTACACCAGTCTTTACGGTAGCGCCTTTTCGCTTTATATCCTGATTGAAAGCCTAGACACACAAATTACAATGGAACAGCCCAATACAGCCATCGTGACAGTCTGGTTGCATATTCAAAAATTCATTAAAAATCATTCTTAAAAGTTGATGCCAAGCTTTCAACACAATCCTCTTCTCGGACACCTACTTTACCTCTGGGCCAGGTTTTACCCAGATTTACTGTAATATTCCTCAGAAATCACAGTAAACTCATATTCAGTGCAATACAGTCAATACACTACAATTATGTTTATTTCAAAAATTCATTAAAAATCATCCTGAATAGTTGAGGTCCAACTTTCAACACATCCCTCCTCTGGGACACCTACTGTACCTGTGTGCCAAGTTCCATCCAGATTTACTGTAAAATTCCTCAGAAATTAAAGGGTACTTGTATTCAATGCAATACAGCCAATACACTACAATTATGGAAATTTTCAAAAATTCATTAAAAATCATCCTGAGTAGTTGAGGTCCAACTTTCAACACATCCCTCCTCTAGGACACCTACTGTACCTGTGTGCCAAGTTCCATCCAGATTCACTGTAATATTCCTCAGAAATTAATGGAAACATTTATTCAATCTAATACAGTCAGTACAATAGAATTATGTCAATATTCAAAAATTCATTAAAAACCATCCTGAGTAGTTGAGGTCCAACTTTCAACAGATTCCTTCTCTGGGACACCTACTGTACCTGTGTGCCAAGTTCCATCCAGATTCACTGTAATATTCCTCAGAAATTAAAGGACATTTATATACAATTCAATACAGCCAATACACTACAATTATGTCAATTTTCAAAAATTCATTAAAAATCATCCTGAGTAGTTGAGGTCCAACTTTCAACACATCCCTCCTCTAGGACACCTACTGTACCTGTGTGCCAAGTTCCATCCAGATTCACTGTAATATTCCTCAGAAATTACAGGAAACTTTTATTCAATCTAATACAGTCAGTACAATAGAATTATGTCAATTTTCAAAAATTCATTAAAAATCATCCATAGTAGTTGAGGTCCAACTTTCAACAGATTCCTTCTCCGGGACACCTACTGTACCTGTGTGCCAAGTTTCAGCCAGATTCACTGTAATATTCCACAGAAATTACAGGAAACTTTTATTCAGTTTCACTGGACCTCAACTACTCAGGATGATTTTTAATGAATTTCTGAAATTTCCATAATTGTATTGACTGTATTGGGCTGTTCCATTGTAATTTGTGTGCGCGCGTGTGGGATATAAAGCGAAAAGGCGCTACCGTAAAGACTGGTGTAAAAGCGCAAGGAAATTTATGCGGCGGATAGGAGGCGGCTGGCTTGACCGCGGCTCACAAATGATGGCTCACTTTACCGCGGTATTTCAAAGCCTAAAAATACTACGATGGTAACAAACTCAAGCACTGTTATTTGATAAGTCTTAGAGTCAGTAGCGGTTTTTGATACGGGCGACATGGGCGGTTGCCCAGGACGGCATCATGGTGGGGGGTGGCATCATGGGCATCGGCAACAACCCCCCCCCAAAAAGAACCTCTTGCACAAGAGGTACAAGTTTTTACTCTTGCAAAGAGTATATCACATATGGACAAATTCGACGGGCCATTAATTTGAAAGGCGAAATCAGACCAACATGAAATTTACATGGTTTTACTGTCGGGTTGGATACTGTTGATCTAAAGTGGAATTATCCTGTTGAAACATGAATGTTTCATTTAAGAGCATTTTGAAATCGTTAAAAGAGTAGGTCGTATATGGGCAATTTGAAAAGGCTTTTATTTTGGAAAGCAAAATCAGAATGACTTGAAATTGACATGGTAACATCGTGAGGTTGTATACTGTTGATTTAAAGTGAAATTATTCTGTGGAAACAGAAAATTTCCTTTTTAGAGCATTCTGAAATCACTGAAAGTTAGGTAAGTTATGGGCATTTTCAACAGGCCATTATTTTGGAAGGCAAAATCAGAATGACTTGAAATTGACATAGTACCATGGTGTGGTTGTACACTTTTGATCTAACATGGATTCATCCTGTGGAAAGAGCAATTTTCATTTTTAGAGCGTTCTGAATTCTTTAAAAGAGTAGGTCATATATCGGCAATTTGAAAAGTCTTTTATTTTGGAAGGCAACATCAGACTGATTTGATATTGATATGGTATCACTGTGGGGTTGGATACTATTGATCTAAAGTGGAATTATGCTGTGGAAACAGCAATTTTCCATCTTAGAGCATTTTGAATTCGCTCCAAGAGTAAGTCATATATGGGCAAATTGCAAAAGCTTTTATTTTGAAAAGCAAAATCGGACTGACTTGAAATTGACATGGTAACATTGTGAGGTTGTATACTGTTGATCTAAAGTGGAATTACCCTGTGGAAACTGAAATCTTCCTTTTTAGAGCATTCTGAAATCACTGAAAGTTAGGTAAATTATGGGCATTTTCAACAGGCCATTATTTTGGAAGGCATCATCAGAATGACTTGATATTAATATGGTATCACTGTGGGGCTGTATACTGTTGATCTGGAGTGGAATTACCCTGTGGAAACAAGAAATTTCCATTTTAGAGCATTTTGAAATCACTGAAAGTTAGGTCAATTATGGACAATTTAAAAAGTCTTTTATTTTGGAAGGCATAATCAGAATGACTTGATATTGATATGGTATCACTGTGGGGCTGTATACTGTTGATCTAAGGTGGAATTACCCTGTGGAAACAGGAATTTTCCATTTTAGAGCATTTTGAAATCACTGAAAGGTAGGTCAATTATGGACAATTTGAAAAGGCTTTTACTTTGGAAGGCAAAATCAGAATGACTTGATATTGATATGGTATCACTGTGGGGCTGTATACTGTTGATCTGGAGTGGAATTAGCCTGTGGAAACAGGAATTTGCCATTTTAGAGCATTTTGAAATTGTTCCAGGAGCAAGTCAGATATGGGCAGTTTGAAAATGCTTTTATTTTTGAAAGCAAAATCAGAATGACTTGATATTGATATGGTAACATCGTGAGGTTGTATACTGTTGACCTAAAGTGAAATTATCCTGTGGAAACCGCAAAATTATGTTTAAGAACATTTTGAAATCGTTAAAAAAGTAGGTCGTATATGCTCAATTTGAAAGGGCATTTATTTTGGAAGGCATAATCAGAATGACTTGATATTGATATGGTATCACTGTGGGTCTGTATACTGTTGATCTAAAGTGGACTTACCCTGTGGAAACAAGAATTTTTCATTTTAGAGCATTTTGAATCGTTAGAAGATTAAGTCAAATATCGGCAATTTCAAAGGGCCATTACTATGAAAGGCAAAATCAGACTGACTTGATATTGATATGGTATCACTGTGAAAAAGACTGTGGTTGGAAAGTGTTGATATAATGTTCAAATAGTATTTGGAAATACGACTTTTGCTTTTAAGAGCATTATTAAGTCATTGAAAGAGTAGTTCAAAAATGAAGATTCACAGGGCTTTTACTTTGAAATCCAAAATAAGATGGCCTTGATAGTGACAGGGCACAATTAGGGTACAAGGCTGTGTCATATAGATCTAACATTAGAGTTTGTAAAAAAACCCCAAAAACAACTAAATTATATGTTATTATGTTCTTAACATATCTGTTAATTCACTCGAAGTTGGCTTTTATTTTGAAATCCGGTTTCCACATCCATTCCCGTAATACTTTGAATACACAGGGAACGTAAAACAAACTGGAGGCTGGCTTGACTGCAAGTCTCGAATTGGAGGCTGGCTTGACACAAGTAGCTTATCCGGGGGAACACCAAGGCGTTCCCAGGCCAGCCAAGAGATATAATCGCTCCAGCGTGTCCTGGGTCTGCCCCGGGGCCTCCTCCCGGTGGGACATGCCTGGAACACCTCACCCAGGAGGCATCCTTGTCAGATGTCCGAACCACCTCAGCTGGCTCCTTTCGATGTGGAGCAGCAGCGGCTCTACTCTGAGCCCCTCCCGGATGGCCGAACTTCTCACCCTATCTCTAAGGGAGAGGCCAGCCACCCTTCGGAGGAAGCTCATTTCCGCCGCTTGTATCCGAGATCTTGTTCTTTCGGTCACTACCCACAGCTCGTGGCCATAGGTGAGGGTAGGGACGTAGATCGACCGGTAAACTGAGAGCTTCGCTTTTACACTCAGCTCTCTTTTCACCACGACGGACCGGTGCAGCGTCCGCATCACTGCAGCCGCAGCACCAATCCGTCTGTCGATCTCCGGCTCCCTTCTCCCATCACTCGCGAACAAGACCCCGAGATACTTGAACTCCTCCACTTGGGGCAGGAACTCATCCCCGACCCGGAGTGGGCACTCCACCCTTTTGTGGCTGAGAACCATGGCCTCAGATTTGGAGGTGCTGATCCTCATTCCCGCTGCTTCACACTCAGCTGCAAACTGTTCCAGCGCAAGCTGGAGGCCCTCACCCGATGAAGCCAACAGAACCACATCATCCGCGAAAAGCAGAGATGAGATTCTGAGGTGAAAGCCCTCCGCCACCTGGCTAGGACTGCCACTGCTTAGAGTAACCCTTAAAAACTAAGCATTAATACTGATGAAAATGAGTTTTTCACTTCCGTTTGCATCATTCAGGTAGATTCATTGGGGTTTTTTTTTATTTCATTTTTTTAATGTAGCTACAAATCGCCTCATCTTATCCACCTAACATTTCACACACACTGCTGCTAAATGAGCAGATTTACCCATTTTAATACCCATTTGTTTGATTTTTTTAAAATTAAATTAAATTAAATTAAAAAGACGACATTATCCTGCTGTTGTCTGTGGTGTTTTGGTCTCTGGATACAGGATCAGGGTCTGCCTGCCCCTAGCTTATAGTTATGGTTGGATCAGGTGACCCTGAATCCTCCCTTAGTTACGCTGCATTAGGACTATGCTGCTGGGATTTTGTTCCGCAAGCACCTCTTCATTCTTCAGCACTCTGCATTTAATCATTAGTTATTATTAATCTCTGTCTGTTTTCCACAGCTTGTCCTGTCTCCCTCCCCTCACCCCCAACCAGTAACAGGAGATCTATGGCTGTCCCTCCACTGGTTGTGCCTGAGGTTTGTTCCTGTTGAAAGGGAAGTGTTGCTTTCCACTGCTGCAGAGTGCCAACTCATAGGAAGCTGCATGATTGCTGGTGTTTTCTGTAGGATCTTTATTGAGGTGATTGTGATTTGGTACAATATAAATAAACCTGATTATTGATATTAAGGGCGATATATAATGCCTTTAATTAAGCATGTCCAAAGCTTGCAGTCAAATGATTTCCTGTGGCAAACCCTAAAGGGCGTGGAAAAAGAAAAGGACTTGTAGGCAAATCCCCGCCCACCTTTTCTCAATGGTTTAAACCCCAAGCTTGCGAGGGGCAGTCAGTCAGGTAAATGTAAAGTGTAAAATAATCATGTAAAATGTCTTTTATATGGCACCAAGCCCTTTGAGGCTCGGCTAAATTCAGAATCTTATGTGACATGTCCATAGTGCGTGCTATGGCTTAAAACAGCTCACAAAACTGGCGCTTTAAGGAAAAGTGGTGATTGAACGATGTGTTAAAGTCATCAGAGAGTGAATAAATAAACAGATGATGTTCAGCATTCTTACTGCTCTGTTGATGGAGTAGCTGACGCAGGTGTTTTCATCTCTCAGCTTCAGGGTCTGACTGAACATACTTTGACTTGCTTGACTCGTCACATTAAGTGTGTATGTGATGTTCAATGCTGAGCTCACTGGCCCTGAAAAAAAGTCACATTAAATAAATACACATTAATCTGGATTTTTAAAAAACAGTTTAAATGTTCCACATTTGTCCGCTCATCACGACAAACTTACCTGCTTTGCTCTTTGTTGCTTCGACCTTTTCAAAGCATGCCGTTATTTTAACCAAAGCTACATTTTTATCTGGACTCAGGGCGTCAAGGTTCTCAGGGTGAAAAGACAGACGAGCCAAGACGTTGAAGACCGGCTTGGATCTGAAAGGAAGCGAATGAACTTAAATAGATTGTCGCTTCTTCTGTCGCTTAGCTTCTTTTATAGGTGCAGTGTTCATATAATATTCACCTGAATACAACAGCTGCACCACGTGATTCAACCACAACACCCGGGAGTCCATCCTCCCCGAGGTCCCCAAAGATGGCCCTTCCAAAGAATTTCAGCCCATGGTCGATATTTTTTCCCATGATTCTCTGAAATAAGAAGATATTAGAGCCGAGTCTAAATACCTCTTTCAGATGACATTACATGTCTGTGTGCTCTCATAAGTGTAAGTCTGATAATATTATCATGCTGCAGATAATTAAACTTCAATGCAAATGCACAGAGGGTTTTGAGAGTGTACGAACACAACTCCATAAGCACAGACAAAAAAGAGAAAAGGCTCTGCACGTCGTTCAGTCGTTATTCTACAATATTTTGACTTGAATACATTTAGGCTGGCAGGTTGTGGAGTCTGACAGAGAAACAGAGATTCTACATGTTCTAAACCCACCATTTGAACTAGTGTTGGACACAAAGTTCTTTGGGCAGGTTGTCATATCTTTGAAGTTATATTACAGCATTACTAAAACAATCAAGAGGCAAGCATGGAGGGGCAACAGTGTTGTGCAGATCCATCATTTGTGCCTCAGTTTTCTGATGGTTTATAAGATTTGAAGGTTATAGAAATAATTTTCCTCCTGAATCTTTGATAATAACTTAAGTAATAAAGGTCTTTTAAAGGCTTTTTTAAAAAAAACATTGGCTGCTTTTTAATTCATTTTCGGTCCAGTTCTTGTACCTGATCATTTTTTTCATTTTTAAAACCACCTAACACTGACCTGTGAATCATTAAAGCATAAACAAAACTCAAAGACTGAAATTATCTAAATTGTTCTTCTAATTCAATTTCTTTTGACACGTGTCGTTTGATTTTTTTTTTTAGAGTTGCAGGAAATTCCACACAATATTTTCAGTGGAATCTTCAAAAATGTCAAAGATAACAGAG
This sequence comes from Astatotilapia calliptera, assembly GCF_964374335.1. Taxonomy (NCBI): domain Eukaryota; kingdom Metazoa; phylum Chordata; class Actinopteri; order Cichliformes; family Cichlidae; genus Astatotilapia; species Astatotilapia calliptera. Next base: position 3,993,465 of record NC_137427.1, read on the forward strand.
TTGGACAGAAAAAAGATAATTTCTTTTGAACTAACACAGTGGAGGCTCTGTTATGGTTCGGGGCTGTCGTTAAATGGCCAGTCGGGTTCACGATTTGTCACAATTTACAGAATTATGAACACGGAAGAGTACAGTCAGATTTTGATCCACCTGGAAAGCGCCTGATTGCCGATGGCTACATTTTTTTTTAGCATCACAATGATCTCAAACACGCTGCCAACACAGTAAAAGTATACCTTTATAGAAAAGCACACAGTGGAACACTAACAGTCATCAACTGGTTTCCCCAGAGCCTGGACCTCAACATTACTGAAGCAGTGTGGGATCATCTTTATAGAGAACAAAAGGCAGCCAACATCCAAAGAGAAGCTTTGAATGTCCTTTAAGGAACTAATCCTGAAGACTACCAATTGCAAGAAAGAAATGACCTGCCTAAGAGAGTTTGGGCTGTGTAAAAGAATAGAGGCAGTCCAAAGCTTGTTATAACTGTACAAACTCTATTTTTGCCTCTTATATTGTATTTCCATGTATTTTGCACATGTTTGCAAGAAATCACTACACCTACTTAGCATTTTAAAAGCAGAATATAAAGACATGACATGTGGCTCAAGACCTTTGCACAGTAGTATTGTCGGTGTCACCTGGCTGAAAGTGCTGACTATCCCTCTCTGCCTGTTGCCATGGTAGATATACACAGCCCCGCTCTTATCATCCTCAAGCGGAGCTCCGACAGCTACGTCTCGGAGTCCATCTCCATTCAGGTCTGGAAGACTGGATATGGTGGTGCCAAATCTACCCATAGATGGTCCCGTCACATCCTGGTTACTTTCCAGTACAGTCTAATAGGAAACGAGGATGTTAATAATGGACTATGAAAACACATGCATGTATTTTATCAGCTTTAAAGCTCACACAGTGTCACACTGGATCTTAGTTTTTATTATAGCTCACCTCATCACTCACAGAGTAGATGTAGACCCGGCCTTCTTTCTTCACCTGAGGCAGATGAAACTGTGGAGCTCCTACCAGCAGGAAGTCAGTGCTCCCATCTGAATCAACATCTAATGAGCACAGCTCAGCACCGAAGTAGGAACCAATCTAAAAATGTTTTGAGTGTAAAGGATGATTTAGAAAGTCAAAACCAAACCCAAAGACACAGCTTCAAAGTAGTACAGTTATTAAGAGCTGTCCTCTTAATATGACACAAAATCCAAACTTTTACAAAAGTTTTGGCACAAATATTTCCATGCTTTAGCTCAAATCTGAATATTTTTAAAAATCATGATATTTCCAGTTACCAACCTGTTCTCCACGAATTTTCTGCACTTCTGTCCAGTGTATGCAGTGGTGTCTGAAAACGATCTGTCCTGTTTGCTCAAACTCTGGTAAACCCACGAAATACAAAGGAACACCGTTTTTCTTTCCGATGGAAATGGAATTTCCTGCAACAGCCAAATAATAGTCTGCTAAATGTTCACTCTGGATCTCATATGTGCTACACTATGGTATCTCAAGTCATAGAAAAGTAATCTTATTAAAGTAGCAGGTATCATATAGATAGTAGGTAATAATAAAAAAAAAGAAATGGGTTTACCCAGGTAACCCTGCATTCGTTCTTGAGGTCTATGGAGAAAACTACGCCAGCTGTTCGATTCCACAGAACCCACGATCAGGCTATCCTGCTCACAGAAACATCTGATTACAGTTCAGGCTGAACAGAGACAGAGAGGAACTGAGATACCAGTAACAGTGATGAGGTAATGTCACAAATCAGTCATGAATTAAAATAAGAACGCTTACAAAAAAGCAAAGCTCAGCTAAAAAGGAGATTTTGAGCTGCCTCGTTCACATTAAGTGATAGGAACTGTAGGAAAATGATGTTTTTCCACTATCACTTAAAGCACACTACTAAGGCTACGCTTGGTTATAATCTGAAGCAGAGAAATTGCATTTATAGTCTCATTCATGGGTTTAATGATCCACTGTAATTATTATTTTAATTAATAATCGACATTCTGTAGTTGTATTGACGGACAGTTTAAAATGTATTATTAGAGTTTCTTCAAACTGTTTTCATATTTTGAGTTTGATATACATTTTGGATTTTTTGGGGAAAGTAAAGCTTTTATGGTTTGTTTTCTTTGCTGTACATAAAATGCATCCGATCACTCCAAAAAAAACAGCAGCATACTGATTTTTCTGTATTTCAATAACTACAGTGGAGATGCAACTCATGTTGCTGATGCTGATGCTGTGGAAAATGTAATTAACAACAGAATTTTGCAGTTATTTGCATTACATTACACATTGTTTTATTCACAAGAGAATATAGGAAAGATATCAAATTTTTGAACAGAATCGGCTGTGAAGTTGGTCCTGTCTTCTAAGGAGCTGTCTTCTTGTAGTCGACTACAAGAAGACAGCTCCTTAGAAGACAGGACCAACTTCACAGCCGATCAGATCTGCACACTGTTAGACCTCTGCCTTACCACCACATATTTCAAATACAATGAAGGCTTCTACAGACAAAAACATGGCTGCGCCAAGGGCTCCCCCGTGTCACCTATTGTAGCCAACCTTTACATGGAGGAAGTGGAAAGGAACCCAGCCACTGGTACAGATATGTAGACGACACCTGAGTCAAAATCAAGACACAAGAAGTGGAATCCTTCACTGCGCACATTAACGCTGTGGATAAAAACATCAAGTTCACCAGGGAAGACACAAAGGACAACTGTTTGCCTTTCCTGGACTGCGCTGTGCACATTGAAGAGAACGGCAAACTCCACATCGAAGTTTACTGGAAGCCCACACACACAGACCAGTACCTCCTCTTTGACTCCCATCACCCTTTGGAACACAAACTTGGAGTAATTAGGACCCTACACCACCGGGCAGAACATGTTCCCTCTAAGCCTGAAGGAAAAAAGAAGGAACACACACATGTAAAGGAAGCACTCAAAACGTGCGGCTATCCTAAATGGGCGTTTTTAAAGTCAGCAAAGAGACACAGAAAAGAAGACCAGACACCAGCGAGGGAGGATAAGAAGGACAGACGCAACAACATTGTCATCCCCTATGTAGCCGGTGTATCAGAGAAACTCAGGAGAGTTTTCGCCAAGCATGACATCCCGGTGCATTTCAGACCCAGCAACACGCTCAGACAAAAAATGGTTCACCCGAAAGACAAAACGCCAAAACACAAACTTAACAATGTGGTGTATGCTGTACAGTGCAGCGAGGAATGCCCAGACCTCTACATCGGAGAGACCAAACAGCCACTTCACAAGCACATGGCACAACACAGAAGAGCCACCTCCACAGGACAAGACTCAGCAGTCCATCTGCATCTTAAGGATAAAGGACACTCTTTCGAGGATGCCAATGTTCACATTTTGGACAGAGAGGACAGATGGTTTGAAAGAGGAGTGAAAGAAGCCATCTATGTCCACTGTGAGCGACCATCTTTGAACAGAGGCGGTGGTTTACGACACCAACTCTCTGCCATCTATAATCCAGTTTTAAGATCCCTTCCCAGACGCCTTAACGCCCACTCACATCCTGGGCCATCTGACCTCAGGAATTCGCATGATAAGGTGGGGCCAGGTTTCACAATGAACACACCCGAAACTCTGGCTGATTGGGACCCACACCCGCTTTCACACCTTGGCTCAGGTGATTAGAGGATCATCAGGGGGTCCTTTTGTCCCTCTGTGGGGGGAAACTCCCACTGGGTTTATATCTGGGACTCTCCACCATTTGACCTTAGAACTGAAGAAGCTTCTCGGATGAGAGGTGAAACGTCTTCAAGTAACTTAAAGAAGTCCAGACGCTTTTCTTTGCAAGCTCCTTTGACTACGATGACCTGGATGACTGAGAACCTTCACAGACATATGTATGAGAGAGCTTTAACCTGCGTTTGTGGATGGAATGGTGAACTCTGTTCACAGACAGTGATTTCTGGAAGTGTTCCTGAGCCCATGCTCATCTGATTTCCATGAAATAATTATTCACCATCTTAATGCATTGCTGCCTGGGGCCCCGAAAATAACAGACATCCAATATTAATTTTTGGCCTCGTCCCTTGTGTACAGATTTCTCTTGATTCACTGAATCTATTGGTGATATGCTGTACTGTAGCTGGTGAGATATTCAAAATCCAATATTAGTGGATTGTCGGGTACAGGTTCAAATTAAAGTTCTTGATTTCTAAAACAACTTGTTTTACAAACAGAAAGACTGAAGAGTACATTTTACAATTCTAGCACATTTCCAGTGTTTCTCTTTGTGTCAAAAAGTCTGTCAGTGCGGATTTTATTTTACAAACAATAAGAATTTAAAATTTTAGAAAGTAAAAGTAAAGTTTAGCAGTAGTCAGTGCTTTATTATCTGCGCTTTAGATGCACCTGTGTATGTCAGGTTAGCCGTGACTGAGAAATTTTAATCTCGTCACAAGTAAATAATTTACACTTTGAATGTGTGCAGTTTTAACCTTTTGAAATCACCTTTTTGAAAACAGCACTGAATCCACTGAATTCTGCCCGAGGAGCTGTGCAGCCTAAATAAATAAAGAGATACATGTGACCACCACTGGTCCACACCAGGAAGATAACAGTGATTTCTGTAAATGTATTTATCAAAACAGGGAACAAAGTTTAACATCACCTTCCACAGTAAATATCTTTTTCTGTAAATTCTCCAGCACTCCTGTGAGTCCATCATAGTTCTCAATTTTGAAGGCATTTCTATGTTTTGGCTCTGAAGCAATGGCCCTGAATTTATGCAGCGTAGCATGTCCGACCTGAAATCAGAATACTGCTTGAAAACATGAAATTCAAAGTCTGACATCAGCATGGGAAATAAAAACTGGACTAAGAACTGAAATCTGCTGAGCTGTTTGTGCTGAGACTGACACCATCATGCATTTCTACTTTAGTATGACTGTGTATCATCTAAATAACAGGGAATAAAACAGTCTAATACTATAAGAGTGTTTATGTGACACAAAATGATCACATTTACTTGTCTAACGGATAAATCTGATTTTTCTGTTGGGACTGGTGTAACACATCACATCCTACCCCAACGACAAGACGAATTATATTTTTATCATCGTATCTTCTAAAGATCCCATTCCTGTCTATATCAGAGGGATCTCCGTCTGTGATTAGAATCAGAACTTTGGTAACATCAGGAGAGGCACCTGCAGCTGGGTTGTCAAAGATTTCATCTCTGAAACAAATGCAAAAGCAAAGCAACACTCAGAATAAACAACATTTAAAAATATGAATAAATGAACAAATACAGTGCTCATTATCTCACAGCTGTATTGATCCTGCTGCTTTTGACACAACTTACAACACAAACTCGAGGGCTCTGTGTGTGCGGGTGAGAGTTTTTAAATGTTTGTCTTTCATAAGTTTATCGAGAGCACGTCCAGCTGCATAGTCGTTGAAGTCAAACACTTTGTGGACTGTTGAGGAGAACTGAACTGCTGCAAACTGGAAACGGAACAAACAACAACAAAAATATACGTTACTACTTATACTCATTACTCATATAATGTATAGTTTATATACATCAATATATAATGACCATTACTGGCGTGTCCCTAAGGCTGCCCATTATCTCCACAATGAAGTCTTTATTTTCGTAGAATTCAGCTTCGGTCAGACTCGCTGATCCATCAAATAAAAAAACGACTTCCACAGACTTATTTGTTCGTTCTGGGGGGAAAATTTTGAACAATTTTAAAGAGAATGTAACCAGGAACATATAAAACTTTAAAAAACAGTTTTACCTTCAACAACAGAAGAAGAGGTTTGTTGAAGATTTGGGATCTGGTGACAGACAATATTCAGGTAGGAGTTGTCGGAACAGTTGCTGACTGCAGTTGTGCTGCAAACCTAAAACAAATTATAACTGAACTTAAATGTCCAACAATGGAAATATTTAGCAGTTACAGTACAGCTAAATGCAGAGCATAGCTCAAATCTACGGGAAATCCATCTGTGCTGCGTAATCATAACAGAAGATACAACTTAAAATGTTGACTTTAGAATATTACATAGATACAAATCAATTGTATTTTATTTATAAAGTGCCAAATTACAACAACAGTTGCCTCAATGTGCTTTATACTGTAAGGTAAAGATCTTACAATAAAACAGAGAAAACCCCAACAATCAGATGACCCCTGTGAGCGAGTGCTTTGACAACAGTGGGAAGGAAAAACTCCCTTTAGATGAATGAGCATAATTAAAGTGATTACTCTGCATCCTGTGGAGAACATGATTTCAAGGCAAATCATTCAGCGCTTATTCAGAATTGTTCAATTTCGTCAGCCTTTCTAAACCCTGATGTCACACTGCTAGAATCAATATTTACACCAATGAGATGATCACATAATGTTTCAATTACACAAAAAGTCTCACGCAGCATGACAGCATACACTCCAGGACCCCACAACCACAAATGGTGCTCACTAGTTCAGAAAATTGATAGAAGGATGTATAGAAATAAAAAGTAAAGCTATTTTTTTTATTTTATCGCTTTAAAAAATTACTGAACTGTCACTCGAAAGAGCAGGTTGCCACAAACCAGTGAAAATTTGATTTTACTTCACAGAAATAAAATCAGTGCTGCTGGATTATAGATCAATAACTTATCTGGACATCAAATGTGTGGAGATTATGTGATTTTCTTTATTATTTTAAAGTCGTTACTTTATAATATTAAGTGACTGTTGTTGTGATTAGCTGCCATATAAATAAAACTGAATTGACCTGAGCTGAGTTGAAGTTAGATATTCACCTTTTTGAAAACAGCACTGAATCCACTGAATTCTGCCCGAGGAGCTGTGCAGCCTAAATAAATAAAGAGATACATGTGACCACCACTGGTCCACACCAGGAAGATAACAGTGATTTCTGTAAATGTATTTATCAAAACAGGGAACAAAGTTTAACATCACCTTCCACAGTAAATATCTTTTTCTGTAAATTCTCCAGCACTCCTGTGAGTCCATCATAGTTCTCAATTTTGAAGGCATTTCTATGTTTTGGCTCTGAAGCGATGGCCCTGAATTTATGCAGCGTAGCATGTCCGACCTGAAATCAGAATACTGCTTGAAAACATGAAATTCAAAGTCTGACATCAGCATGGGAAATAAAAACTGGACTAAGAACTGAAATCTGCTGAGCTGTTTGTGCTGAGACTGACACCATCATGCATTTCTACTTTAGTATGACTGTGTATCATCTAAATAACAGTGAATAAAACAGTCTAATACTATAAGAGTGTTTATGTGACACAAAATGATCACATTTACTTGTCTAACGGATAAATCTGATTTTTCTGTTGGGACTGGTGTAACACATCACATCCTACCCCAATGACAAGACGAATTATATTTTTATCATCGTATCTTCTAATGATCCCATTCCTGTCTATATCAGAGGGATCTCCGTCTGTGATTAGAATCAGAACTTTGGTAACATCAGGAGAGGCGCCTGCAGCTGGGTTGTCAAAGATTTCATCTCTGAAACAAATGCAAAAGCAAAGCAAAACTCAGAATAAACAACATTTAAAAATATGAATAAATGAACAAATACAGTGCTCATTATCTCACAGCTGTATTGATCCTGCTGCTTTTAACACAACTTACAACACAAACTTGAGGGCTCTGTGTGTGTTGGTGAGAGTTTTTAAATGTTTGTCTTTCATAAGTTTATCGAGAGCACGTCCAGCTGCATAGTCGTTGAAGTCAAACACTTTGTGGACTGTTGAGGAGAACTGAACTGCTGCAAACTGGAAACGGAACAAACAACAACAAAAATATACGTTACTACTTATACTCATTACTCATATAATGTATAGTTTATATACATCAATATATAATGACCATTACTGGCGTGTCCCTAAGGCTGCCCATTATCTCCACAATGAAGACTTTATTTTTGTTGAATTCTTCTTCGCTCATACTCGCTGATCCATCAAATAAAAAAACGACTTCCACAGACTTATTTGTTCGTTCTGGGGGAAAAAAGCATGAAAATATTTAGCCTGGAAGATGGAAACAGACATAAATATACCTCAAACAGTCCTACTAGATTTTCTGGTCTGATGAAACAAAGATTCATGTATAAGCATGAACATTATTTAATTAACAAATGCAATAATTATGATCTCACAGTTGTACTCAGCCACTGTTTCTAATGTAACTGAACTAGAATCAATCAGAGTGCTCCGTGTGTGTTGGTGAGACACTTGAAGCTTCATAGTTGTCAAGTTCAAACATTTTGTTGACCACTACGGTCTGCTGGACACAGACAGTGCCTTTACCGCTAGAACCCGCCGTCCCCAATATTTTTTTTACCTTGGGTGGACGGTCCACGGTCGAGTTTCATCTTGTAACACACTTTGTTCAGAGACGAGTTCCCACTGTGTGGATGCACTGCACGTGGGCTGCAAACCTACATCAGGTTTTAAACGAGACAAAGAAGTATGATCTGAGATCATCTTTTTGTTTTGAATATTGTCAGAGGAAATGTTTTTTGAGTGTTTCTTACAGTGATTTGAGAGCGCATGGCGTCCTCAGATATCGACAGTCCAAATTGCCTGATGGGTACTTGCATGTGTTCGGGCCAAATTTCTGTGACAATAACATCAGATTAGTACCTTATATTAAAAATACAAATACACTACATCATTCTGCAATAGAAAAAACCCTGTCTCGCTCTGGGAATTAAAACTCATTTTACATTGTGGGACACATACAGCCCACTTTGATTTTAAATGGACCAGACCAGGTGAACTGTAGTCTTTGCCGTGATCTAGATGATGTTTCTTGCAGTTTGCAGTTTCACATGGCCTTCATAGACATTGTGATGTCTAAATTGTGCCAATAATTAATAGCACTACTGATATGACAGTAAAACAGTAAAAGTATGAGAATTTATTCTGCTATGACTAATAAAAATACCAAGATTAGCTGTTTGGACAGGCTGATCCTATAAATTCGTCCCTTTAAAGGGTACCTATTATAATTCAATTGAATTCAGTTGAATTTATACAGTGCAAAATCACAACAACAGTTACCTCAAGGTGCTTTATATTGTAAGGTAGACCCTACAATAAACCTATTATACTTCTCCTTACTTTCTGCCATATATCCTGTTAGAACTGTAGTTGCTAATATTAAACATGGGCAAAATAAAGTCTTAAGAGTTTGTGCATTCAATCCCTTCAGACTTCTCCACACTGAGTTTCAGCTTGATGTCATCCATGTACAGGAGGTGGCTGACAACTGTTCCATTCCGTAGCCAGTCTTGTTAAAGATCTCACTGAGCGGATTCAGGCCTATACATATATGTGTATATAAAATGTGTATTCCCTTTCCATGGCTGTACATTAAAAGCATGCAGCCGTTTAAATGGCTGTACAGCAAACAAACCTGGTCCTCGTTGGACATGTACCTGAGATTCTGGTTCTTGTCTCAAACGCCAGGCGGCGAAGCAAAAAATCCTTACTCAGCATAGATAGCAGTTTATGTCTGGCTTGCACACCCAACATAATTGTTGAACTGATTAACTGTTAACTGCCTTTCTGCAGACTTTTGGACTTTGGCCATAAAACTCACAAATTCAATGACGGATGAAAGACTGGTGTGTGAGAAGTTATGGTGTAGGGTCGTATGTATCAGAAGTGGCAGATGAAAAGAAAGAATGAAGGATGAAAGGGTACCTGCAGGAGGAGGAGGAGGGTCATTATCCCCCGCTGGTGCTTCTTTCCTGTCTGTCTTTTGTGTGTTGTTTCTGTTTGTGTTTTAAGGCACTATCATTTGTTTTGCTTGCTCTCTATGTTTTATTTTTGCTGTAAATGTACTGTTCTGCTGTTCATCACTGTTTAATAAACTCTGTTCAAAGAATTCCACTCATTTCCAGAGGACCTTTTTGAGTGATTTGATTTTAATTGGATCTGAAACGCTGGACCTCCACAGCGTTAGTGGGATAAGGTTATCATATTGGGTTCCAAATTTGTGACCCGACACACTTTGCTCTCAGACTGCGGGTTTACTTGTTGTTCCTAGAGTATTTAAATGTAGAATGGGAGGCAGAGCCTTCAGTTTTCAGGCCCCTCTTCTGTGGAACCAGCTTCCAGTTTGGATTTGGAGGCACTAGCTCTACTTTTAAGATTAGGCTTAAAACTTTCCTTTTTAAAAAAAAAGCATATAGTTAGGACTGGATCAGGTGACCCTGAATCCTCTTTTAGTTAATCCCCCCAGGTCTAGGCTGCTGGGGGGATTCCCACGATGCACTGAGTGTTTCTTTTTCACTCACTGATATGTGTTTATACACCTATTTGCATTAAATCATTAGTTAGGTCAAAGGGGTCATATGACTGTTGGAGTTTCTCTGTTTTCTGTGTAGTATTGTAGAGTCTTTACCTTACAATATAAAGTGCAGTAAGACAACTGTTATTGTGATTTGGTGCAATATGAAAGAAAAACAAAAAACAAAGCTGAATTTAAAATAAAATCTTGAATGTGACTCTGGAAACTGCAGCAGCTGCAGAGTAGGTGCTCATTCGGTTTGAGTGAGCTAACTCTTACAAATCCAGTTTAGTAATGGTTTCAAAACAGCTTTGTTTCATATACAACCTCCATACTGTGGCAATAATTTTTAATGTCCTGATTAAACATGTCATTTGCATTTCAAAAACCGCATTAATGTACCTGGAACAATGATGCAGCTGTGGGTCAGGTTCAGATCAGATGTGCATGTCTCTTCATGTCCTAGCTGTTCTGGTGCAGTGACAAGTGTCCTGTGGACACAACAACACTCGTGATAATCACTAAAAAGAGAGTTTTTCTGACCTGTGCTCTCAGAATTTCTACAGTGGCTTGCAAAAGTATTCGGCCCCCTTGACCTTTCCCACATTTTGTCACATTACAGCCACAAACATGAATCAATGTTATTGGAATTCCACGTGAAAGACCAATACAAAGTGATGTACACGTGAGAAGTGGAACGAAAATCAGACATGATTCCAAACATTTTTTACAAATAAATAACTGCAAAGTGGGGTCTGTGTAATTATTCAGCCCCCTGAGTCAATACTTTGTTGAACCACCTCGCAGCTGCAATTACAGCTGCCAGTCTTTTAGGGTCTGTCTCTACCAGCTTTGCACATCTACAGACTGAAATCTTTGCCCATTCTTCTTTGCAAAACAGCTCCAGCTCAGTCAGATTAGATGGGCAGTGTTTGTGAACAGCAGTTTTCAGATCTTGCCACAGATTCTCGATTGGATTAGATCTGGACTTTGACTGGGCCATTCTAACACATGGATATGTTTGGTTTTAAACCACTCCATTGTTGCGCTGGCTTTATGTTTAGGGTCGTTGTCCTGCTGGAAGGGGAACCTCCGCCCCAGTCTCAAGTCTTTTGCAGACTCCAAGAGGTTTTCTTCCAAGATTGCCCTGTATTTGACTCCAGCCATCTTCCCATCAACTCTGACCAGCTTCCCTGTCCTTGCTGAAGAGAAGCACCCCCAGAGCATGATGCTGCCACCACCATATCTGACAGTGGGGATGGTGTGTTCAGAGTGATGTGCAGTGTTAGTTTCCACACATAGCGTTTTGCATTTTGGCCAAAAAGTTCCATTTTGGTCTCATGTGACCAGAGCACCTTCTTCCACATGTTTGCTGTGTCCCCCACATGGCTTGTGGCAAACTGCAAACAGGACTTCTTATGGTTTTCTGTTAACAATGGCTTTCTTCTTGCCACTCTTCCATAAAGGCCAACTTTGTGCAGTGCACGACTAATAGTTGTCCTATGGACAGATTCCCCCACCTGAGCTGTAGATCTCTGCAGCTCGTCCAGAGCCACCATGGGCCTCTTGGGCATTTCTGATTAGCGCTCTCCTTGTTCGGCCTGTGAGTTTAGGTGGACGGCCTTGTCTTTGTAGGTTTACAGTTGTGCCATACTCCTTCCATTTCTGAATGATGGCTTGAACAGTGCTCTGTGGGATGTTCAAGGCTTGGGAAATCTTTTTGTAGCCTAAGCCTGCTTTAGATTTCTCGATAACTTTATCCCTGACCTGTCTGGTGTGTTCTTTGGACTTCATGGTGTTGTTGCTCCCAATATTCTCTTAGACAACCTCTGAGGCCGTCACAGAGCAGCTGTATTTGTACTGACATTAGATTACACACAGGTGCACTCTATTTAGTCATTAGCACTCATCAGGCAATGTCTATGGGCAACTGACTGCACTCAGACCAAAGGGGGCTGAATAATTACGCACACCCCACATTTCAGTTATTTATTTGTAAAAAATGTTTGGAATCATGTATGATTTTCGTTCCACTTCTCACGTGTGCACCACTTTGTGTTGGTCTTTCACGTGGAATTCCAATAAAATTGATTCATGTTTGTGGCTGTAATATGACAAAATGTGGGAAAGTTCAAAGGGGTCGAATACTTTTGCAAGCCACTGTATGTCACTTTAACCTTTCAGTTGAATTTGAATTCAATTACTTGGGCAGTAGCAACAATACAGGCACCGTCTCTGAAAACGCCCCTGGACCACATTGACAACAACCACGAATACTCTCGGGGTCAATGAAAGTAAATGTGCTGTGTGGGCGTTATTTATTTTTCCCTCGATCAGGACAAAGGTAATCTTTACTTTTACCCAAGTTTAAGACAGCAACTAGAGTTACATGACCTTTCATTTTATCTTTGCACTTTTGGGACATCAAACGTGCTCTGATCATCAAATCCCAGCTAAATTTTTCCCCTACTTTCTTTCCAGTCCATTTCCTGTCCCCATCCTCTATGAGAAACGTTAAATAAAAAGTTCTATTGTGCCTTAGTGAGATCTGATCAGACAGAAATAAGACAACAACAAAAAACATGCACTGATTTGCACAGAAAAGCTGTACACCACGTTAATGATGCAGATATGATTTAATATTTTGATACTTTGCATCTTTAGATTAGCTTTGATACTCACCCATTGTTCTTGTCAGACAGTAACTGAAGCACCTTGTTTTGGAAGAAATCTTTTTGTTCTGTAGTAAAGATGCGGGTGGCTGTCGTATCAATGTTGAAAGCCAGACATACGGAGGTGGCTGCAATACGTCATAAAAAAAAAAAATCATGATTTCATCTTGTGTAAAACGTTTGGTTGGCAATGGTAACACACTGAATTTGAGATCATCGGTTTTAGAAAGTTACAGAAACGGTTCGACTGAGGCCGTAAATCAAAATTGGGACGATGTGGTGAGAGGGGGGTCCTGATACACAATACACATCTGATTAAGTGTATTGGCTTCTTACAAACCTTTGTCTACATACAAAGAAGCTCGTGACAAAAACATACTACAAATACTGTGTTCTAATTTGAGCATCCAGAGGATCGGAGGATAAAGTGTGACACATTTTCCACAACATGATATAAGATGGTTAAAAAAATAAAGGCCATAGTATTCCTAACATTTCTCTCTGTTGTTGATTTTAGCATGTATCACCCACACAAAAGCTTTGTTTGTGCACAGGTCTGAACTTTAAACTGACACAGTTACAGTCGGCCGTTTTCTCTTTTGCATTAAATCAGGCCAGATGCACACTGACTGGATCTTTCTACTTTAAAAACAGACATGAGATTCCTCTCAATCTTTTAATCCAACTCTTAAAAAGAAAATCAGTAAAGACATTTCTCCAAATGCTGAATTACGCCTTCAAACAGTCAAATTGAAAAGACAACTCTTTCCCCACACTCAGCTTCTTTTTTTGATATGATTTTGTAGAAATGTATTTGTTTAAATCTTACCAGCAGCCACTGCGCAGATGAGCCAGACTAACTTCATCTTTTCTACTGGTCGTTTCCACAGAATGGTAGAAAATGATAAAGGCTAAGGAGGAGTCAGAAAACGAGGAGGGCCCACGCAGTTTGAATTAATTTTTGAGAGGAATCTTTCTACACATCACGTGCATGGCTTCAGTTTTGACTGAATTATGTATTGACAGAAATATACAGTTTAAATGTTATGAACTTGTTAACTTTGTGCACCACTTTGTGACTCCTGACTCAGAAAAGTTGAAATATAGGTATAAATAATTGTATATTGTTTGCTAAAATTCAGATTCTCACAGTTTTTAGGTCTTTTTGTTAATATTTTATGAATAATCATAAAGCATCCAACCACCGCAGAGTCATCAGAAAACTTCTGAAGATGGCAGGTCTCTGTGCAGTGGCTGAAGTCTGTGGTGTTAAGGGTGAAGAGGGAGAGGACAGTCCCTTGTGGTGCCCCTGTGTTGATGATTACCTTGTCAGACACACACTGTGGTCACACATATTGTGGTCTTCCTGTCAGGTAATCAACAATCCAGGACACCAGAGAATTGTTGATTATATTTGACTAATCTCTGAGAAGTCCAGTTTCCTGCTTCAAATTTGGGTATATTAGTCTTATTTGTCTAATAAATGCCTAAATAAAATAAAAAAAAATAAAAAAATAGAATTCTTAGTTTTTCTAAAACATTTCTTTTCTTGTTTTCACGAAGTCATCAACTTAAAAAAAAAATTCCTTTCACTTTTACAGTTATCCTTCTGTCACTCGTCTCCACCCACTCCACCTTGCCTCTCTTGTTCACCGTGTGCTGCCTTGGATGGTGATGGCTACCTCTGCTTCTTGTGACTTGTTAACTTGCAGATGAAATGAAGCAGTGTAAGGCAGTGTAGTGCTTCCACTGTGAAACTGGGACGTCTCCTTTCTAAAGAGTTTGTTATATAAATAAATGTAGTCAAACACATGTATGAGATGAAGGACGCAGAAACATCAGTTTGGGGTGAAATTTTAATTACGGTCTGTGTTGCTATTACACAAGTTTAATTTAATTCAATGCTTTGTCCTCGAATAAATATTTAATCATTCAACTGGCACAGGAGTGCGGAGGCTTTGGATATCCAGTAGTCGCTGGGTCGCTTGGAGGGAAGCATTACTGTCACCACAAAATTAGTTGAGTGACCTGAAGGGAGAGAGACATGAAGGGTGAGGAAACAATCTGAGCAAACATCCTTTTCTTTCTTTTTTTGACATTGTATGTTGGTAACAGGGGCGTGCGCTGTATCCCACCAAAACTCCCAGCGATGCCCAAAAACTAGCTCTTGGCCTTATGATAGTATAAAATGTGTCATGACTTTAAATGTAAAAAGGTTTCCAGTGAGTGACTTTGGATACATCAGGTGTGTACCTGTGGTGGACAGAGTGCCAGCTCTGGCTGAGGTCTTGTACAGAGGAGCGTGGTAGAGGTCAGGCTCTGGGACGTAGTTCTGCTGTGGCTCAAAGTGCACCACCGGCAGCATGGCGTTCATAACCCGAGGCAGCGCATCATCCATCACCATGCCGACATCATCCCAGCGACAGGCATCCATGAACATACCGTGAACAAGTACACCATCCTGCGGCTCTGGTAACTGTTTTAACAAGTAACCATATTAAAGGAATTACCTTTTTATTTTACTTTAACTTTTTACTGACAAACTCTTGAAACAAAGTAAACACAAGACTTGCAAAGCCAGAAAATAAAACAAAGAACATGTGGCTTTGCTTTTATCAGATGTATCGAGAGCTTTTTATTCTTTAAGGATTTCATTTTCATGAACAGAGATTTAAAGAAGAGTTGACACGATGTTTGCTGCGGTTGATATTCACTATTTATGACGCTTAAGAGGGCATCAATCTGATATGTCATCAGGAAATAAACTCAGTATTTTAAAAAAGAAAACAATACTGGAGGCTGTACTGCCCTCCAGATTCACACCGGAGTCAAGTATAACACAACCTTACTAAAGAAACCAGTATGTAGTCCAATCAAAAATAATGGATAATAATGGATTTAATTTGATCATTTAGGATATATTTGCTCTGTGGTGCTAACTTTGAGATCACCAGATCAGATTTAGAGATTCAGGATAAAGTAATTTCACAAAAACATTAATCAATTAATACAAGAATTAAATACATATATCAAATGGGTCATGATTTGACCTATTTGATATATGTATTTATATCTAATTCACATTTTACATTGACCATTTCAAATGCTTGCCCAAAAACAAAACAAGCTAGTGGTCATATTAATGATTAAAGGATTTATCTTCAGCCTGCTAGGTTTGTTTTGCTTCCAAGGACTCTAACTGAAATCATGCAAACACAAACACAATTGATAACATAACTGATTTTGTGTAAAAATGTAAGAAGAATTTTGAATAAAATATTGCACATAAAAACATTAACTGCAGTTAAGTAAGTTAAGTTGAACAAATATAAGGAGCAACAAACTTTAACTGTAGAGAAACCAAACTGATGTAATATTTTAGATTGCATCTTGAGATTGTTGATCTGCTCTTCCACATTAGCTCTCCTGCTATTAGCCAGAAAAATAGCATCTTAAAGTACTGCTAATATTTGAAGGGCTGGAGAAAAGAATATTTGTGCCCTTTTTTTAAAGCACTACTGAAAGCATAACTAAGAGTACTGCTCCTCTTACAGTACCTCCTCATCCATGTTCAGTTTTGCACCAATGGGAAGAGTGCGTAGAGCCTCACAGACTGCTTCCTCATCCCTGTACGCCGGCACCACGCTGAAGCGGAAATTAAGCTCGTCAATAGGCAAACTGTAACACCGGGCATGATTCTGCAACACTCCTACAGGCCATCAAAGACACAAGAGCATTGAAATAAGTCACTGTGCTGTTTAGCAAAATCTACCAATAAACACAAATTTAATTAATAGCTCTCTTTTAAACTTCATTCATTTATTTTTACACTGTATACTTGAAAGAGTAGTCAGAGTGATCATTGTAATCCTCAAGCTCAGCTCTAAAACTGTGCTTTACTGTTGGCATTATTAAAAAACATAGAGCATGTTTCAGTGTGTTACCAGTAAGAAAGCCTTGAGGGAAGAAGAACCCTGAGATCCAAAGTGATTTGGGCTGACCACGTGTGATCCAAGTCTTGCAAGAGAGGAAAAGAGAAGAAGAGACGCAATTAAAATATAAGTATCTTTAAATAACGATATCTTTGTTTATGCAGTATCTCCTTCTTTTATTCAATATAGTGCATTAAAGGCATCCTGTAAGTCAGGGGTGTCGAACTCCAGGCCTCGAGGGCCGGTGTCCTGCAGGTTTTAGATCGCACCCTGGGTCAACACACCTGAATCAAATAGTTAGTTCATTAGCAGGCATCTGGAGAACTTCAAGACATGTTGAGGAGGTAATTTAGCCATTTGAATCAGCTGTGTTGGATCAAGGACACATCTAAAACCTGCAGGACACCGGCCCTCCAGGCCTGGAGTTCAACACCTGTGCTGTAAGTGACCCAGTGAATCAGTTTACATTGGATTTTGTTTCCTAAGATAATCAGCATGTGGAGTGTGACTCAGTGTTTATCCACTGCTGTATAAACTAACAGGACTTTACCCTGTTTGTGCTTGTTTAAGTGAATTATAGTGACTGTACGATACATGTTCAGACCAGACTTAAGAGCAGCTTAAATCAGAGAAAATGGACCAAACACTAAACCAGGATGTGCAGAGAGGCAGAAAGATGAACTCAGAATGTACATGTGTTATTACAGTTTTCCAAACTAATGAGATAACACACAAATCAAATGTATGCAAACGTACATATGCATGCACACAGACACACACACACACACCCGAACCAATAAAACACAGCGAATATCCCAGACCTGAGCTAGAAAAGACTTCTATTCTAATCCAATGTATGTTAGCTTTATAAAGACACATTTCACACAAACTTCTATAATTCCTCTGGACTGAACTTGAAAACGTGTGTGTTTTTGTTAATATCTGTATGCAAACCTGGATAAAGGACGTTCTGAGAGTCAAGTCTCTGACCCAAGAAGACAGCGGTTTGAGGGAAGGGTAGGCAGAGTTTGCCCAGTGGGTGGGGACCTGGTTGTTCAGAAAGCTTGTGTAGATTCGGTCCATTTCCTCTGACATCACAACAAGACCTGCTATTGCCTTTTGCAGAGTGATAAGAGACATCTACGAAAAAGAAAGTGAGAATAACACATCACAGTAATGACAGATTCCGAAAAATGTTATTTCTGAAACTAAACAGAACGCATATTTTCGATTGTTCAGGTTTTTTTCTATTTGAATGTTTCTCTAAGATCAAGTAAGTAGTGCTTTTTGGAAGTCGAATTTCCCAGAGGAACCCACCCGAGGGATTAATAAAGTTCTATCTTATCTTATCTTATCTTATCTTAAATAAACAACAATCCAAAGAAAACAACTCCTGAAGTGGTCATGAGATGATCTCCACCAATTAAATGTGTGTGGTTTTTACGTCACCCTGAGAACTTTAAGCAAGTTGTTGAATCGGTCTGCTTCTTGGGCCAAAACAGTTGTGAGGGAGTTCAGGTGCCCATTGGTGTCTTTGATAAACAGTGTGCCAATTGCTTCACCCATGTCCAGTCGCTCTGCACTCCAAAAGAAAGACAAGTTCACAAAGAGACAAAAGACAACACAAACCAATGAAAACATGGGGAAAAAGAGTGAGTGTAATAATGCAAAGTCTCAGCAGTAACTGAGATCGATGTGCAGGTGAATCTATGTGGGGTCAGCGTACCGGGCAGTTTGGCTAGAATCAGCTCGGCGAGCTCGCAGACTATGTCATCGTTACTCTTAGCTCCATGTTGCGCTGAAGAACGAGGATTAACATCCAGTATGGTATTGATCAGAGTTATAGTTTCTTGACGCTGCAGAGGCAAACACACACACACACACACACACACACACACACACACACACACACACACACACACACACACACACACACACACACTCATGTATTGATATTTTATCATAGCACTCCCAAAGCTCATAAACTGCATGAGAAACATAAGTTTAAATCACTAAAAGGACCACAAGCCATTTCTTATAATTGCTGTGAAGTGAAAAACTACATATAAATAAGAAATTGCACAGTCATTTATATTTAAGAGAACAACTGGCAGTCTGGTATAAAATAGAGACAGAGACATTTGCTTGTAATGTACTGGTATTGTTACAGTATTGTTCTTCACCTGAAAAGCCAAGTTGGCATTCTCATGCATACCAAAGACCTCAGGATCATCAATGATTGGAAGATTCTCAATATACTTCTTATATTGTTCGAGTTCATCTGACTCTGGAGCGTAGTAAACACCTTACAGGGAGAAAACCATTAATTGAGATATATGCATAGCGTTCACTGTGCATACACGCCCGTACATACACATGTACACATACACACACATACATGTACACACACACACATATACATACAAAAGAGGGCAGAAAGAACAATACCTGAGGGGGAGTAGGTGTAGCCAGGCTGCAGAGTTTCTGGAGAAAAAAAGCCTTTGAGGATTGTCCTTAGGCACCGTTGGTCCCAGGCATCCGTCACTCTCCCTCCATACGTGATCTCACCTGAAGAGAAAAAAAACACAGTAGGATTTGAGATATTTCATGGCTTTCTTTGTTTATGAATGCAGGAGATATTGCTTTTAAAGACCAGACCCTCTTCTAGTTTCAGTTGATCAAAATCTCACTCAGAATCAGAAAAATAAAAAAGTTATGGAAAAAACAGCAACAACTTTAAACTAAAAAATATGCATATAGTATATTTACATAGATATGTGTAATTCCCGTTCTTATACAGATAATTTTGAAAGAAGTTGGATCCAGGTCATTCAATTTAAAGATGAAACACTAAAAAGAGAAATCTATTACAGAACAGAAAACTTAGGGGAAACTGCTCCGGAGCCGGAGCCTTACATTGCGGCTCTGCATGGTTTGGAAAGATAAATTATAAGTATTTAACTGAAGTGTATTTTATTTGAGTTAGTTCTTTTTTAAAACTTGTAGTTCTAAATTGGAAGATTATTGTGATCTTGAATAATAAAAATAAAGTTAGATTTTATTAGCGTCACACTTGCGGAAGCCGGTATACCCGCCGAAACAACATGCATTTACCGAGACTTTCAGCCCCAGGTAGGCCAAGTATGGAGAAATGTAAGAAAAGAAAAATATCTGAAGAAAATACAACATTTAATGATGGCTGGGCAGATTCATTTGTATTTACTTCTGACGAGAGTGACCTACCGGATCCACATACGTATGTGAGCAGCTGTTCTCCACCATGAACTATGTTAAAAACAAACACCGCTCACGCCTCACAGACGACAGCTTACAGTCCTGCGTAAAGATGAAGTGACTTCGTACAGCCCCGATTGTACAGCAGACGCTGTGCGCAGAGGTTCAGGAGCAGAAGTCCGATTATAAACACATCACGGCAGACCCGACGATGTTTACATGAACATGCTCTTCAGCATCTCTTTATTGACCACTTTTCACACACAGCCGGCTGTAGCTTTCCAGCTCACAGCCCGACACAAACAACAACACAACAGCAGAGAGAGTAAGCCGGTGAGGCGTGATTGCGGATGCCACTCAGGTACGTCTGCCTCTCCTGCAGCGTCACTGCGGGCCACGCCCCGCGAAGCACATTAACCAGGTACAATAAATATTATGCAGATATTTTGAAAATATTTATTTTAAATTTTTTAGGAGCATGGTGCTTTTTTTCCAATTATTTTTTTAATTCTGGTCAAGGCTCCGCTACACTCCGAAAGCCCAGAAGGCGATACAAGGATGACGGCTCATTGTTTTTGTTTGCTACATGGATAATTTAAGTTCAGCTTTTGAATTCATTTTAAAGACACCTTCAACTGGTTGACTTTCTTTTTAGTTATTACTTTTTAAGGGTTGACATTGTGTTCATTACATAAATAAAATGTAATTTTCTCCATAGCACTTCATGGATTTCATAAGCAACACACTATAGTTGTTTATACAAAGCATTAAGGTAAAAAAACAACAATATACACGGTGTTATCTTCATTTTAGATGTCAAAAAGTATTTGCGGCTCCCAGTGTTTCCTTTTCCATAGAAACCAGGTCCAAATGGTTGTTTGGGTGTTTAAGGTTGCTGACCGCTGGTTTAAAGTGTCCTATTATTCTTCCCACACTTTTATTTTTATGAAACGGCTGCATGTTTAGGTTCAAGGACATGCAATCATGTTTGTTTTGTGAAAAGGCATTCTATTAATATAAAATGTCAAAATACAAATAAGACATGCATTACATATGGGAAATAAGATGCTACACAAACAGTCCCTAACTTATTACCTTGTTGAATTTAGATACAAGAACATTTCTGTTGATATTTGCTTCCTACCAGTGATGTAGACCAGAGCATCCCAAGGGATGGTGCCATCTTTGCAGTACAGGTTGAGGTTGAGCAGAGCACATTCTCTGTCACTGTCATTGAATTCGTAGCGGATGTTCCAGCCCAGGGGACCAAACTTCTTCCGCTCCTAAACACGAGACACACAGGCAGAGAAGTACTGTACGACCACACACAAAGTAAAACACATCCAAGAAAACAAAGTAATAATGATGAGGCACTTTACATGTAAAATACTGAGAAAGAGTGTATGTAACCTGGATGATTGCATGGAAAAAGCAGATTCCAAAGACAATCTTCCTCCACTGGCGTCCCAAAATGTGGCGTTCAAAGAAACTGCTGGTGATCTCTGTGAAGGCTCGTCGCATGTTGGCTCGCAGGCCTTTAGGAGGCTCGTTAGTCACCTGGCAATGACATCACAGAGACCTACTGAGAAGACTACCAGCAATCCTGACAACCTTTTGGTTTAGCATCTCCTCCTTGTTGTTCAGGCTGTCTTTAAGTGCACATACAATCCCAACGACTCTTCAAGGTAACCAGTGTACCGTGTGACTCACTCTTCAAATGATCAGGTCATGGTCATGATGACGATAAATCAAGTGCT
This sequence comes from Astatotilapia calliptera, assembly GCF_964374335.1. NCBI lineage: Eukaryota > Metazoa > Chordata > Actinopteri > Cichliformes > Cichlidae > Astatotilapia > Astatotilapia calliptera. The sequence continues at coordinate 4,015,393 of NC_137427.1, forward strand.
GGTAGTTAATGTACGTTTAATTGACATCAAAGATTTCGACCCATATTTATGAAGGCAGTGCTTAACTAACGTTTATGCCACAGATACCCTAAATAAACAGTACTGGTAATTACCAAAGTCATTTTTATGTTTCACTCATGTTCAATCCACCAGTATAGACAAGTTCTTTTTTAAAAACAGTATTTTTAATCATCCATAGCTTTATTATATAGTATTACAGTGTTTGGGTCTCTGTGTGACTACCTTAACGGAGTTCTGGAGCACTGTAACAGGAAATACTTTGGTCGGCATGGAACTGAGAAACAAACGGAAGTTCTCATGGACTGATGTGTCTGCAGAGAAACAGATGAGAAAATTATTTGCATATTCATAAAAAAGAAAAGGCCTTAAAAAGGTCCTGCAGTATTTTTTATCAATAATACAAACACTTTGAAAAACCAAAGCATACAATATCACAGTTTACTCATTTCTGTTTCTCAGAGATTAGAAATGCACGTGTAAATTACAAATGATGTCTAATGACATTAGAAATATGAAGGAACTTGTTTAGATGTGTCCCTGAGCATTGCTGCTAACAATGTTCATCCCTTTATGACCACAGCGTACCCATTATCTAGTGGCTATAATGCGATCAACAAATCTGCAACAACTGTGTGACACTATCATGTTAATGTGGACCAAAACCTCTGAGGAATGCTTTAAGCATTGTTGAGTCTGCACAATGAAGAACTAAAGTAAGTTTTTTTGAAGGTCAAATGGGTTCCAACTGAGTACAAACAAAGTGTAACTAAACTGAAACTAAACTGCAGCCCAGCATCTCTTTCTTGGGTATCCCCATCCATAAACACTAAAATTACCACCGCTGGGATTTCCCAGTTTGAAGCAAATGTTGTAATTATTCTAATTTAATACTATTTTTTCATACAACCCTCATAAGCCTTAACTAATAAAAAATATGTCACAAATGTTAGGACAGAAGGCTGAAATAAACAGAAACTTTTGAGCTCAATTTAAAAATAGTACCAGACTCAGTGAAGGTCTTAATGAGCTCCTCCATGGCTAACATCCAAGACACTGCCAGATGGCAGTTCTGCAAGAAGACCCAGTTGCCACTCGTCAGCGCTGAATGGATCATCTTCTCCGCTATAGGTCCCTGGCCTTGCCCCAGTGAGATAGCCTCGACCCTGAAAAACACAGAAAAATCACCATTTTGATGCCTTTATAAACTTTATTCATTCATTTGCAACAACCTGTCTAGTCCAGGATCACAGGGACAACAGTTTAGACAGAGGTGCCCAGACCTCCCTCTTCCCAGCCACTACCCCAATACAATACCCCAAGCAGATATCGAAGTGAAATACTGGTTTGGGAACATGTCTTCTGGATATGACCCAGCATGACCTTTGGACATGCCCTTCGTGTAAGAGGTGTCCAGAAGGCCTCCTGGATGTGGATGAGTAGTGGCTCTACTCTGAGCCCCTCCCAAACTCCTCATCCTATGTCTGAGACTGAGCTTAGACACCCTTTATAAGACAGCTCATTTCCACTGCTTGTATCTGTAGTCTTAAACTTGAACTTGTTCATTTGAGGAAGCAACTCATTCTCAAACTGAAGAGGACAATCCACCCTTTTCTGGCAGAGAACCACATGGCTGAACTGTCCCAGTGCAAGTTGCAGATTATTGCTTGGTGCAGTCAAATTGATGGCATCATCCTAAAAACCTCCCACTACTTGGCTTACAGAAGACAGAAGCTACTGACTATTAAAAATAAAAATAAAAACCCAACCAGCTATATATGTCTATATCTCAGATGTCACAGCCTGGTGAACAAAACAAAGACATTTTTGCGAGCCATGTTGGAGGGACCTCTAACCATTTTTTCTCCCTTACCTGTCAAGACACCCTCTCTCATTTGCAAAGCGCTGGAAGGCACCCATTGGGTCAGAACCTGTGCTGAGGATGAAGATCAATGGGGTGGTAGGGGACATGTCATTATAGAGATTAGCCAGGTCAACTGGAGGGTTTTCCACAAACTCCTTCCCCAGGTTGACAATCACAAACTCAGTTGCTGCAAAAACCACCTGGATGGAAAAAGAGGATATAAGTCACAGAAAAGCTGGGAAAAATTGACCAAGCTTTGGTGGTGATGGGAAAGCTCCGCGGAGAGCTATAAACCCATGTCATTTATTTCTTTTACTGAGATCCTTTCTTTAATACTGACAAAAGTTACACTTTTTTAAAATGATCCTCTTCACCTGGAAAACAATAAAAAAAAACCTCAGTAAATATCTTTCCCTGGACTTCATCCAGGCTCACCTTCTCTTCCATGAAGCTCTTGATAAGAACTAGTTTCTGGAAAGATCCCAATCGCTCATTCCAGTAGCCTTTCATCTCCCGTTTCTCCTTTATGGACTCCTCGAGAGAAGGAAACTCTGACACATAGCCTTTCCATTTTTCTGGATTTAAAGATGCTTCAAAATGCCCTATAAGAGAAAAGGAATTCTATGGAATCAGACATAGGATTTGTACATAGTTTGGTAAGTAAATGATAAGAATGATTAGAACATCTCTTTATAAAAATGAAAAATGACAGTGTATGTAGGTCAAACATTCTAGTTTTATATTTAAAAGTAACATGCTGACATATACAGATCCTTATCAGCTCAACAACAATAACAATGGGGATAGGGTACCTAGCTTAATATGGATATGGGTTCTAGTGATTTCTCTGGAGATGCCCTTGAAGCAAGGCAGTGTGTCCTCCAGCTCACAACATGTCTGCCAGTAAAAATCACTTAGCCATGGCACATCTGGTTGCTCTGGATACTCCTGGAAGATGCAGAAAAAGAAAAGTTTATGCCCACAAATTTAGTAGACATATTGTTATCGACTGGTGTAAGTAAAGAGAAAGTTAACTAGAATTATAAAAGAGTGAGGGGATGATGACAAATGGTTTCTATGACAAGCAGCTTTAAAAAGTAAAAATGACACTTTAATCTGAAATACTTGGGATCACTAAAAAGTTCTTGTTTGAATCACCAACTACGATTACACCTGCAGGCACTCCACTAGTCAGATGCATTCAGTGTTTACTCGGATTAACAGCTTTCAGATATTTGGGTGATGAGTCTGAAAATTCGCTTCTATACACCTGTGTAAATATTTCATTAAAATCCCTTATACTTAATGATTTGATTAATCATTACTCCTTTTTAGCGTATTCAGTCAAACTACTATTATTTTATTTTGGTTTTTAAAAAGCTTGCTTTTTGTCAGAAACATACATTTCCCTGTTACTCCAAACCTTTGAGCAGTAAATGCTAAGAGGCAATAAACGGGAGACCTAAAACAGAGGTGTAGGAGAAAGAAGAACAGAACTAGCATGAGGACTGTGACTGCTAACAATCAGTGCCTCCAGTCTAGTGGCATGGTTAACACCATCACTATATACTTCTTTAACCTCCTAAGACCCGAACTCTTCCACAGCATGCATTTTTTATTTCTCTTTGATATTTGGGCTGATTGGGACCCGATAAATGTCAAAACAAAGAATTGCCAGATTTTTTTTTCACCTAATTTTTGTTTCTAAGAAAAATGAGAGCCACGTATGAGGATATTCATATAAAATTTCGATAGAACAGTAGCAGTATAATGTCCTCGTAAGTGGATATCAGGCCCTTGTAGAGCAAAATTGAGTATTTTGGTCTAAATAACCCAAAATGTGATGTCCACATATTTGGACGCCAGGTCCTAGGAGGTTATAAAAAAACATGAGCACAATCATAGGAAATCTTTTTCTTTAGTTAATTATTTTATTCATTATTGCTTTTATCAAGCTGAACTTCTATGGCTGGATTTCCCACCTCACCTTTTTCAGTGAAGAAGCTCCTTTTAGGAAGCGCCACCATTCCCCATCAGAGATCTCGCCACGCTGCCTCATGATTTCTACGCACAACATAAAGCTGTAGATAAGCTTGTGTTGCTCGAAGAGTCCACGTGACACATTAATGTAAGAGTTTAGCAAGATTTGATTCAGGAGAATCTGAAGGCGCTCTTCTAGCACAGTACTCTGCTCTGATGTCTCGATGGTGGAATTAAAGAGCTGAAGATGAAGGAAGAAATAAACAAAAAACAGAGAAAAAAAGAAAATAATTTCTTTAAATGGGTACTTACACATTTTCATTAAACATTCCTGTACAAGTAGCTTTGTAAATTTGAGAGTAAAGCGCAGCTCTTTTTTCCCTCACGTGTTTAAAGTACTTGAGTGAGAACTGGTACATAGGATCGATCTCCGACAGACTGGCAACGACAAAGTACAAAACAGATCCTCGAGTGGCCACAGGCCTGTAGCGCTCCCTCGCAGAGTTTATCATCAGCTCAGTTGCTTCTGCCTCTTCCAGACGGTGCTTTATGGCCTCTGAAGTCACCTGGAGACAAGAGGATGCAAAAAATCATGGAAATAAACAGGATGAGCATCAGAAAAACAGGAAAGTTTAAAAAAAGGTCATTGCAGGGAATGTTAAATTCAACAACCACAACTCCATATCCATATAGCCTAATCCCTACCTTTGACTCCTGGAGAGTCTGAACTAGCTCCTCGTTGTCAAGTATATTCCCCTTAGAGGTAAAGAGAAGCTTAAGAATGCGGTCTTCAATATCTTTCAGCTGGCTGCGGTCAGCGTTGATGCGCACAATCAGCTCGTTCCTCTGTTCCTCAAGATGCGGACTCTCAAGACGCACCACATCACTTAAAACAGATTGAAAAAAGATTGAATCAAGAGATTCCAGAGGTCATTATCAGAAAGGGGGGAAAGGATACATACAATTAGGATACATAAAATTATGTGCAGTATTTCTATCCATTTTTTAAAATGTAGATGGCTTTGTAAATGCTTGTTACTAGAGATAAACGAGACCACTTTTTTATGTCCGATACCGATTCCGATATCATAAATTTGGATATCTGCCGATACCAATATGAATCCAATATAGCGTTTTTTTTAATCAACAAAACTGTTTTTTAAATAAATATCTTGCTGCATTTTATATAAGTTCATACTCAAGTTTTAAAAAACAAGACACTAAAACTATTCTGTTATACTTGTATGCAAAAAATACACTGCACCCAAAATATTTTATAGTTCAGCAACACTGATCAATCTAATAAATTTAAACCTGCACCATCCTTCCTATTCTGGTATTTTAAAGAGTCCTTAGCAGAAATATTAAACAACCTAACTAATAGGGTTGCCAACTCCTAACATAAATCTCCCAGAACCACCCCCCGCCCTCCACCTTGATGCTTAATCGACGTAATCAACTTTAATTTAATGCACCTGTAAAACAAATGCATAAGTTCATAACTTCCCTTCAACTCATTCATGTCACCTAAAAGGTAAACCTGTTTCTCCATCACCTGCTCAGCTCTGATCATTCAGTAAGGACATCTCCTGGTTTCATCTACAAGTTTCCCTCTCACCACATATCCAAACCGACATCATGACCAGCAGCTTTTACAGCTGTGGCTCCAGCAAACATCAACTGATACTAGAAAGTAATATTAAATAAATTCTAACAACAGCTAATTAAGCTTAAACGTGCTGCTGTTGTTTATCCACTGGTCTCCTCTCTCTGGCACAAAGTGGGCGATAAACAAACAAGAAAGGCAGGATTTGCGACAGAAAAGCCGACCAGCTGATCATTGACCAGTTTCATGTTTGAAGTAGAAACAGGAAGGGGAATGAGAGAAGAAGAATCAGCTTTGCAGCAAGAACAGAATAACTCTAGCTTTGTGTCTTTTTTCCATTCTAGCTTAAGTACGAGACAAATCGCTTTCGATGGCCAGTCCAGCTGTGGCTCCATATATCAGTTGTTAAGCTTAACGTGGAAATACTATGCAAACATTCAGGGATGAACTTACGCACTTGCTTTACTTCTCTGGGATAGTTTTCGCCGAGATAACATGCCGCGGTTTGGAAGCATGTAGCGAGGCTCCACATGCTCCACCAGACCGCCGACAGTTCCTGCAGACAACAGCTGCTCTATCACGTAACACATACTGCTCCGATGCGCCGAGCTGGGTTACGCCAAGTAGCGCGTTTGTGAGATGATTTTGTGATACTTCGGATCGGATTACATTTTTTATTTCTCTCCGATATCCGATCCAGTAATTTAGGTCAGTATCGGACCATCGGTATCGGTCCATCTCTACTTGTTACATAGTTGAAATGCAATAGCTTTTTTCATGTGTGTGCATGTATTTACCTGAGAAGTTGGTCTTCTAAGCCAGATTTAGTGACAGTGAAGTTGATAATTGTAACTTTGATGCAAACCTTAAAAGGTGGAAACAGAAACTCATTAAATCACAATGAAACCTTGAACTACTTTGCTGGTCTCAATGATCGTCTTTGTGGTTTTAATTCAGGATTCTTTGGAGTCCATGTCTCTCTTTTATAATGTCTGTGATGTATGCATGCACTGTTGGCTTGAACTAATGAGACAGTACATGACTGCATTTAGTGTGAGCCCATTCTCACACTAAATGCCCTGGGGCAGACTGTAGCCACATTCTGCCCCAGGGCAGCTGTGGCTACAACTGCAGCTGCCTCCACCAGTGTGTGAATGTGAGAGTGAATGAATAGTGGAATTGTAAAGCGCTTTGGGTGCCTAGGAAAGTGCTATATAAATGCAATCCATTATTATTATTATTCTCCTAGACTGTTCAGCTATAGGGTTTTGCTGGTTGACATATGACTGCGTCTCTTTACAGTATCTTCTTTTGTACACATATAGTATAAGTAGGTTTGAGTAGGTGTGCTGCTGTCCTTACCTCTGGCAGGTAATGTGGGTTGGCCATCTTTGTGGTCATATAGAACCTAAAATTTTTGTCATAGTCAATATCTGAGTCTCCCAGTCGGATCATTGTTCGGCCGCCAGCCACAAACGTCTGCTTCAACAAGACGGGCTCCAGTGCTGGATCCAGGGTCTCCTTTAACTATACACCCACAAAATACCCAAACAGAGCCATTCACAGTACACATGCTTTTCTTAACTCTTTTATAATGATATCCTGGGACAACGCAAAATTAAAAACACTATTTAATAACAATCTGTCCAATAAAGGTCTTCAACTTATTTAATGTCGCCCAGTGTTAGCCCACCTTAAAAAATACACAATTACAATACAACATTTGACCACAAATTGTCTTTTTTATGATTAAGTCTGTTTTACTGTCACATGAGTGGTGCAATCCTACCTCCTCTAGCAGTACAGGGACACCCATGCTTATGGCATTCTCTAGGGTACGAAGGAAGCCTGAGTCCGTTAGCTTGATCACCTTTAGACCATGTTTAGCCTCCTTGAAGCGGATCCATCGGTTGGCCTGAGAATGAAAGAAATATCCTTAATCCCTAATGTGATGAAGATGACTTCTTTAAAAAAATTTGTAAGAACGAATTTAAACTTATTTATCCTTGTTATGCAGCTGTATACCACTATTTTCAAAATCAAAATTAGTTTTAAAATTAAGGTTCTCGTGTAATAAATGTGTGAAATGAATATTAATGACTTGGGATTATACAGATAATTGAGAAGTTAAAGTGTTAAAAAAAATAACCCATTTCATTCATAAAGTAATCAGTGTTGGAATTATCGGCACTACATGGATGCTGCTGGAAACTTGTTTCTAGTTCACCTGATCCTGTGGGTCGATCATAAGAGGCCACCGGTGGCCCTCAGTCACCAGGATGCCATTCTCTGTAGAAACAGTGTCACGAGGCAAACCTTCTGCATTCCACTGGCGGATGACATATTGATCACCAAGAATGTTAATCAGGCTAAAAGTGGAACTGATTGGGATGTTCAGGTTCTGGCACTGCGTTATCCACTGGTCAATTAGCTGGTGAGAGGGAAACAGAGCGCACACAAGCACAACAACTCAGGTTGTATCCTCCAGAGTTTCTACTGTTTTCCTCATTTCATCCCTTATTATTACATGTTATTTCCTGTCTTATAATAAAAACAAACAAGGTGTAAGGCCATTACGATAGTGGGGATTGCGTGTGACTGAGCACAATAGCAGTAATGAGAAAACTGGGCCCAGCTTTTGTTTGTCTTATGTAGTGTCCTATTTTCTACTGATTTTCAAAAATTAGACTAAACTCATACTAAAGGCACAAGCTGCTAATTCTTTGTTAGAGCAGCCTGTAAAACCTTAAAAAGCACAGAATAAACCTGTACCTACCAGCTGTCTATAGTGGGAAGTAAATGCACCATAATATGCCACACAAGCAGCTGCAACGAAGACATTTCCCACAACATTGATGATCTCTTGCTCAAACAGGGCTACACTTTCTTCCCAGCGTACTTGTTCGTCACCAAGAGCGAACGTTAGCTTCCCTGCCCTGATCAGACGGGCCTGTGTCAGAGCCATCGTATTAACTTTGATGAAAAAGAAAGAGAAAGAATTTTAGCAAGCCAAAGACAGCAAGGTACATCAAACATTTAATAAAAGACAGATGGTAGAACTTATTTCACAGAGTATATTTTATGTTGTACTTTTTGGCACAACTCTCACCCAAATCTTCTTTCTCATTCATGCTGCTATCAAACTGCTCCTGCAGGACTTTGATCTGGTTCTCCACCTCCTGAAGCTTCTTCTGCTTCTCTTTTAGGGTTGCCATGGTCACATCCAGCTCTTCCTGCACAAATGAGTAAGCACAGATGAAGAGGGAAATGGTAGGGTAATATCATACAGGAATCATTAAAGCAATATTTGGAAGTACTGTACGTGTTGGTCTGGTTTTTATTTCTCATCATTAAGTTTAGTGCACATATGCCAAACCCACATCAGACTTAGTGCTGTAACGTACTCTGGCCAAAATCTTGACTGCTCCTTAAAGCAATAAGCTGCATAGCTCTAGCTACAGTACTACAAGCCCATAGAAATCCAGCAATGCGTTTGTCTTGAAAATAAGAGTCTCCTGCCTTAAATTTTCTAAAATTCCCCAATAATCTGAAACAGCGAGTGGAATAAAACACTAATGAGAGAGCTGAAGACCACCACCAACACTTGGCTTTGCAGTGACCCATCTTAGACTGGGTAGCTTACAAACTTCCATTATGTAAACTGTGATTCATGATCCACTAGTGAACAGCGTCAAACTGATCATCTCCTTCTTTAGACCTCATCATTCTATCACGATCTGGTGCATTGGTAATATGTCTGCTAAAGACACTAAGTTGCTTTGTGCTTATATATAGCAGGTAACACAGATGACACTAACTCTTTCTTATGTTTATGAAGAAGAAATAATGTTTAGATCAACATTTTACTTAAATGTCAGCAGTCATAGTCCCACAAATGCAGATATTTTTTGTCCTGGTTTAGTGTAACACTATTAACAAACCAAAAAACCCCAAAATATTACAAACTATTTCATATCTAAATTATATTTTCCCCCTTAACCTGTATGATGTGGCTAAAATTAACACAACTCTGATAGATAATGTTAAAACCCTAAATCAGGGCTCCCACAGGACAAATCTGTTATTTTTTTTTACAGGTTGAATCCTTATAATTACTTTGAAACACTTAATAATTTACATTTGAATAAGCCTGTAAGAACATACTTTTCCTTAGTGAGGTAAACCTAGAGCATGAATTTATTTCAGCTTCAGCTAACAATGACGGCACACCAACAATGCACTCTGTAACTGACCTGTGCCTTGGCCAGTTTTTCTCTCTTGGGGCCAACCTCTTTGAAGACTCTCGAGTACAGATCCATAGCTCTGACCCACATGCACATGGACCTGCACGCCCTTGATACCTTTTCCACCTAACAAGAGCGACACAATAAGAAATTAGGCCAAGCAAAAACATACTGAAACATTTCAGAATTTCTGATAGGTTATACTATCTGAAAACCACATGTTTAGTCATAATAATACAGTAAGAAGTTGTTATTTTCACTGGCTCTGTTTGTACAATGACATTTTTTAATCTGCCAAAATATCCAAACTGACCTTTTCAGGCATGAAATTAGGGTCATTGATGTATTTTTGTAGTTTCAGCAGGATCCTAGGTTTGATATTGTCCTTGTCATATTCTGTCAGACGCCTGAGAAAGTTGGGATCGCCCAGTAATTGCTTGGCACTTAGCCAGTCTGGTCTGTTAGGAGAGAAGAAAGTTAGTGAGACACTGTTAACAAATAAGGACTAAAGAAATGTCACGGTTGCTCGATACATTAGACCGTGACATTAGTTGATCTTTTCAAAGTACTGAAAATTCTTTGGGCAGAACAGCAAGTTTCAAAATCCTAAAGAGGATATGATATTGTGAAGATTTAATTCAGATCAACAATGCAGTAGATTAGTGAATGGTGAAATCTTCAAGTTATCTCTGTTTAATGTTAAATGCAAAATACATAAGATTGAAAAAATAGTCCCGGTGAAGTGAAGGAGTGATAAAGTTATTACATTATTGTGTTTCTATTATTGTCATTATAAAGAATTGCACTTTTAGAAACCATCACCAGTGCAGGATGGATACCTAATAAAAGTATATCATGTTAAGAAGCTATTTATTTATCTATTATTTTTTTAAAGAAAATAGTGCACACTCACTTGCAATCAAGCAAGATGCAGACAGACTCCATGACAGTCATCACTAGGGCTGGGGGTTTAGTGAACACCTTGATCTCAGAGATGTCAGCCTTGTCAAGAGATCTGAGGGCCTGGTTGGCACTCTCTAAAGCTGGCAGAGCCTGATCTAAGTCCCTCTGTGCGTCATCTGCAATGGCCTGGGTTTCTTCAGCCTTAACTCGGGCCAGTGCCTCATCTTCTTTTACTACTTTACGTACCTGTGACAAGGAGAATTATTTTAGTTATGCTCATGAAGTAATGACAAAGAGTTACCATGATTTATAATTGAAATATAGGCAACATCAGACAGGTTTTTGAAAGTTTTGTGATAAAACACAGACAGACCTCATCAGCCTTCTCTTGATCTACAGCCAATTTCTCCATGAGGGCATCAACATCAGTAGATTTTTGTTTGAGGACTGGCTCCAGAGCAGAAAGGTCCACCTTCATTTTGTCTACAAGCTCATTGGTCTCCAGCAGCTTAGTGACACCATTCTTTACACGATCCCTGGCCTATACAGTAACACACGCATAAATAATTATCATGTTTGATATAATCAACATAACAACTCATGATGCATTACCGTCACAGTAAAAATAAAACTGACTATTAGCACTCACCACCAGCTAATGTATCTAGCTGCTATTTTTCCTACACAATATCAGGTAACAATTCATCATCAACAACATATGTGAAAAATTGCCCATTATTGTGTTGACATACCAGAACTAACTGCTGTCTCTTGTTGCCAAGCATGCTGAGGTAGAGGTTGATAAGCTCTAGATAGGAGGTAGGTGTGGTGTAGTACCGGCGTCTCAGCTCTAAGTAGAAGCGCTCAGCCATTTCAGTGACACTAACGTGTATCTCGACACACATCGCAGAGATGTTCTGTTTTAGCTTCTCATTGCCAAAGTCCACATTCTGGAAAAAGGCCTCAGAGACAGAGAGCAGCGCCTCCCGGGGCCACTGAGCACCAGAACGAACAGCGAAAGAGAGGAAAGTGACATAAAGTTAGCAGCGAGGACAACAATTTGAAGCTTTGACCTTTAGCTCCTGTCAACTGAACAGTTATTCAGCAGAGCGCCAGCAGATGGACATAAAACATTTATTTAAAAACAGAAATTGTAAAAAGTTTTTTTTAAACTAATAAGTTCAAAAGAAGTTTTAAAAAATATAGAAACTACAACTTCCATGACGATGATGAAACAATTTTTTTTCTATAAAAAGGGACATGAATAGGATTACCTTAAAGCTATAGATTATGAAAAAGAATTCAATCTAAAGGGACGGTGGTGTTATAAAAAAGGGTTATATTAGAAATATTTTACATGAACAAGAGTGATTCCATAGACAAGGGTAGTGACGTATATACTGAGTGATTCATATATATCAGAGAAACAGAGTTATATCAGCATACCTGCACAAACCAGTCAATAGTGCAGCAGTTAACCAGTGAAGGAAACATGCGACATCGGGACCTGAAAGCATCGCCCACAGGGCTCATACACAGCACAATGTGTAGTTTTTCTTGTACACGGGAGATGAAAAACTGGAACACCTGAATGCACCATCACAGACACGTAAAAAAGACACACACACATAGAAGATCACAACAGGCAAATAGCATCAGCTCTCATGTGTTCTTTCCTTTTGCCTGGGACACTGATTTTAACTGTCTGCTTTTATACAGTCTGTGGAAATTTTAGCCCATAGTGGGAATCTCAGATGCTTTGCTAGGTGTTTATTATCTTCTTTAAACAACTCACAAAGGTCAGGCTTCATCATACTTCTCTTATATCAGAAATTAATGTTTAATTTCATTTTGTTTATCTTGTTGCAGATCTATGTACTGTTGCTGAAAACACTAAGTGTGTTAGGTGTCGGCTGTGTGCGGCACCCAAGGTGCAGACTCCGGAGACAGAACTTAACCAAAACAGCTTTAATGCTGAACGCAAACATAACATAACTGGAAAAACTCAAAAATAAACTAACACCAGCGGATTGACAAAACACACAGCAAAGTAACCGGTAGATCACGACACGGACACAGAGAAACACAGGGCTTAAATACACAGAGGGAGCAATCAGGGAATGAATAACAGGAGGGAAACACAGCTGGGGCAAATCAGGCCTAACGAGACAAGGGGAAGCAACACCAGACACATTAACATCAGACATGGACTTTCAAAGTAAAACAGGAAACACATAACACAGACTGAACAAAGACACAGACTCGCACGCACTGCAACAGAGGGAACAGAGACGTGGGACCAGGGCAGACACAAACACTGACTGGACACGGGGATATAGCCACTAAGGACACACAGAGATGCGAACTAGACAAGGGGATACAGCTGACAGGGGAGACAGAGCAGCTAGAGAAGACAGAGACATAAACTATAAGACAGAACTCAAAGAAACCAAAGACTAGAAAGTATAAATAATATCATAAACTCAAAACCCCTGGGTCAACGACCCAGGCATCCTAACAAAGTGATTATATCTGGTAGTTAAAGAATGATTTCCTACATTTAAGAAAAGCCACTCGATTAGAAAACAACACTTTTCAGGATATGAACATTCATGACTCCACGTTCTTCCCACTTTCTAATTTGTTAAAATTTTGGGTAGTATCCGAAAACAAAGTTCTGTGTCGAGATTGTATTTGTTAATTTTTGTTGACTGTAACTTTATCCTAACTTTCACAGAAAATTTTAATTCATTTATTTTCTCACAAATAAAGTAGATATACTTGACACTGTATTTAATCTTTACTGCTTAAATGACACATGTTTTCTACACTTTATGTATTTACATAAGTACCGTACATACCTCATCCCTGTTCTCTTCACTGATTCCAGCCTCTCTGGCTTTAGGGCGGGTAGCAGCAAGTACTTGTTCTAGCTCGTCTTTTTCAAAAAGGTTAGGCACCTCACCAGAGTTTAGCATGTTGTTTATATCCTCCAAAAATTCTTCTACTACAATCTACAACAGATTTAATAGTTAAACACAGTAAGTACACAGAAACTTAAATACTGTAAGTACTTTTGTTGCAATCTTTTTGCAATACCTGAGTATCTGTAAAGAGGAACACCATATCTTTGCCCTCCACACCAGCCATCTTGTAGAGCCTCCTCAAGTCTTCATGGAAGCTGTCATAGTTGTACCCTCTGCTCAATTCAATCTCAAAGCAGCGGTACCCACACATGTGGGCTGCCAAGCGAGTGAGTGACTGCTTGCCTGTACCTCCCACCCCGACTAACAAGGCATTGCCTCGCTCCTGGCGAATCATACGAGCAATCCTAAAAAATAATAAGATTATTTCATTCCATATGGCACATGCATCGTGTCATTTAGAAAATGTACTGCAAGCTATAATCAGATCAAATCACTTGATATGACACTACCTTTAAAAAAAATCAGAAGATGTGCAGTTAAATTTTATTACTGATGTTAAAATAAGAGTGCCTGCATTTTACTTATGTGGAAGGTATGTCTACTAATTAGACATGCAAGTAATTATTATTATGGATAAATGATCCTTACAGTCCATATCACAGTCATTGCATGTTCTATTTTAAAAACCAATAAAACACAATCACTCGTATTGCTACTGTCATGATCCTGGGTCCTTTTGACCCAGCGTTTTGTGTTTTCTCTTCGCGATTTTGGTTCTGTTCTTCCTCTGGTTAGTGTTTACTCTGTTCTGCCCGTGTGTTCCTGTATCTAGTCCGCGTTTCTTAGTTTGTGTCCTTTCATGTGTAAGTTCCTGTTTTATTGTGAAGGTCTGTGTCTTATGTGAGTGTTTTCAGTTTGCCTCCCTAGTCTCGTCATGTTAATTACTCCCAGCTGTGTTCCCACCTGTATGTAATCCCCCTGTGTTCTCTGAGTGTATTTAAGTTGTGTCTTCTGTCATAGTAGTTGCTGGTTCATCTGTGTTGTTTCCCCTCGCTCTCCCTGTATGTATTTCTCCGGACCTCCCTGCATCCTCATTCTGGTTTGTCTTATTAGTTTACCCAGTTTAGGTTTCCGGTTTCATGTTTTGTCGCCATCGCTGTTTGTACTCACACCCCTGTAAATAAACACTCATCTGCACCAGAGCTGCCGCATTTTGGGTCCTATTTCATATTCCACACGGCTTGCCCCGGCAAACCGTGACAGCTACTGCCTTTGGGTGACTCAGTTTGTCCCAACTACAGCTAAAATAAATCAACTACCTGTTAAGAAACTATAACTATAAGTTAAATTCACTCACCTGGAGACATGTTCAATGGCATCCTGGAAGAAAACCAGCTTGATCTCCTTGGAGAAGGTCATGTTGTAATCATCAAGATAGTCCTGAAGTACAGTCTGGATCTTATTCATGTCTGTCAGGTCTTCATACAGGCGATCTTCTTTTTCTGCATGCATCTATGTGGATGATTAGGTGGACACAGAACAAAACTGCAAATCAGTAAATAATGTACAGTATTTTTGTGTCGACCTGTAAATAAGTTGCTTGGAGGAAAACCTGACCTTGATGAAGTCCCCAAATATTATGGGATGAGACACAAAATGTGAAGACTCTAAGTGGATGTCAAAATATCGCCCTGGCAAAAAAGAGAGAGGTCTATCTTAAACCCATAAAGCCAAAATATAGATTTTGAGCTGATAACAATTAACTGAGCATTCAGAAAATAAAGTCAGAGGCTGGACTGTGAGAGTTCTTACTGGCCATCTCACAGATGATGGTGTTGAAGTAGGTCTTATCTTGGGTGTTGATGAGTCGGTCATGAAATACACGCTGGCATTCATGGCAGAAAAGGCGAAAGATCTGGGTCTTGTCTCTTACTTGACTTGGCTCACACTGCAGTATGCCTGGTAATCAACAGAGAGAATCTATATACTCACAACAAGCTTGAAAATCAATATTTGGTAAGACTATCTTTATTCTTCAACACAGTCTGAACCCTTAGGTAAGCTTTCTTGCAGTTTTTGAAAGTAGTCTTCAGGAATAGTTCTTCAGGCTTGTTGAAGACATTCAAAGCTCTTATTTATAGCTTGACTTCCTCTTGTTCTATTCCCTGTATAGATGATCCCACACTACTTCAATAATGTCAAGGTACAAACTCTGAGGAATCCAGTTCTTGTGTAATTTAGCAAACCTTAACTATTTCTCCCTCTCTTAAAACGGAATTTTTTTGAGACCCACCCTTCCAACGAGACCACTTCTGATAAAAACTGTGTGGGTGTTGCTCTGAAATGCATCTCTCAGGTCCTGTGTCAGGACTTTCCTGCATATTTTTTCTATTTCTTAAGGACATTTAGATACTATATAGGCACACGCATTCTCCACTGCAACCACTGAACATCCAAGGTATGGACATTGAGGCTGTGGACAGCTACAGGTACCTTGGTGTTCATCTGAACAATAGACTGGACTGGACTCATAACTCAGACGCCCTCTACAGGAAAGGGCAGAGCAGGCTGTACCTGCTGCGGAGACTCAGGTCGTTTGGAGTGGAGGGCCCACTCCTGAAGACCTTCTATGACTCTGTTGTGGCTTCTGCTATCTTTTATGGCGTGGTCTGCTGGGGCGGCAGCATCTCTGCTGGGGACAGGAAGAGACTGAACAGGGTGATCCGAAGGGCCAGCTCTGTTCTAGGATGCCCTCTGGACCCAGTGGAGGTGGTGAGTGACAGGAGAACGGCGGCTAAGCTGTCATCCCTGATGGACAACATCTCCCACCCCATGCAGCAGACTGTGACAGCACTGAGCAGCTCCTTCAGTGGGAGACTGCGGCACCCACGGTGTGGGACGGAGAGATTTCGCAGGTCTTTCCTCCCCACTGCTGTCAGACTCCATAATAAAGACTTTAACTGATCAAGCACACACATCCACACATATGCAATAATACTAAGTGCAATAATCCTTTCTGTCATCGTTGTATTTTTACTCAGTTGTATATAGTATTTGTATTTGTATTCTATTTTTATCTTATTGTATATTTATTTTATTTTATTCTACTGTATATAGTATATTATTTTATTCTATTCTGTACAGTTGTGTACTGTATTTATTCTTATTGTATTCTAATTTTTGCCTCATAACTTTTGCACTGTCCACTTCCTGCTGTTACAAAACAAATTTCCCACGTGTGGGACTAATAAAGGTTATCTTATCTTATCTTATCTTATATCTGAAGTAGGTTGTTCTTTTGTGCTCTACTTGTCCTGTTTCCCCAGATTATTTAAGGGCACACCATCCTGAGATAGGTCAAATTCGGTTAATAATCTGCGACTCACCTTGTCATTGTAAAAGTAAAATTTTATGATGGTCAAGTTGTGTTATTTTTGGCATTTCTCATAGATTCAAGAGATGGCAACAAATTATGAGTTTTTGCAACAGGCTGCTAGTAACAAAGTGCCCGAAGATACAATCTGAAATTGGTTCTTTGTGAAGTTTGTTATGTGTAGACTTATGCTGGTTCAGCTCTTCAGTTAGGGGCGTTTTTCCTGCTTGAATGGTTCACAGGTCAGTGTTAAGCCACTTAACAAACCAAGAAAATAATTCTCTGAAAATAGTCAGATACAAGGACTGGATTGCCAATGAATGAAAAAGCAGCCAAAGACCAAAGGAATACTCACCTTGGACACACTTGGAGAGGTCCCGGAGATTAAAAACATAGTGGGACTTGGCCGGGGTGGGCAGCAGATCCACACTTAAACAGTTATAAATCTCCACAGCTGCATCCACAATCTGTCCGGCACAGTCCTTCACTGCCTGGGAAAACTCACTGAGGAAACCGTTCAGTATAGCCTGGAAGGAGGTTGGGTATGAAAAGTGGTTGTAACACAAATGAGAGGGCATGAAGAGGGGTATACTGAAAATTACATATACTGGCGGAGCAGGAAATGGAAAAATTAAAACATTTAAAGTAAGCGCAACATCTCATAGAGAGAAGTTCATGGACATAACACATACAGACTACTCAATAAAGATTCTTAATCTGTCAAGATTAACTTGAAATAATAATAAATAAGCACGGACATGATATATCTTGAACTGTAAACACTACTCCCTAAAATGTAATTCTTTACGTGTGTGTGTGTGTGTGTGTGTGTGTGTGTGTCAGTATTTTGGAGGACTCCTGACTTTGAAGATCTGTTTGAGGCTGGTGTCCGAGGGTGTTGGCAGGCACAACATGCTGAAGTGGCGAATAAATCTGGGGGACACAGGATTTCGCCCCCCTCCTGGAGGAGCACATGCTGCTGTAATGGTCATTTCCTGAGAAGAAAAAGACAGAATAAAGGGACTACTAAACAGCTGATAAAACGCTAGTATGTTACTTTTTCCTGACATGTCACCATTGACAATAAAATGTTCCATTTAAGAAGAGGGGTTCCTTGTGTGGGGCATTTAAGGACAGTACAGAAATGTTCTAAAATCAGTTGTGCCTGTGTGTATATGTGTGTTTGTATAGCACAAGTTAAGGTAGTAAACATTCTATGGATGATGCACTGATCACAGACCACTTTTAATTTCGTTGTACCTGCGACGATGACAATAAATACTCACTCAAATGAGCAATCCTATTTATCCATATTGTATATTCTGTATCTATACATGTGTATATGTGTATATATGGTGTATTTATGCTTATATCCTTACTCTCATTCCCCTTAATGTATCTGTAACATGCAACTTCTTTCGGTGCTTTGCTACTGGAAACGGAATTTCCCGGAGGAACCCACCCGAGGGATTAATAAAGTTTCATCTAATCTAATCTAATCTAATCTAAAGACATTCTGATTCTGATTCTCATTCTATAAATGGCGAATAAAAAAGCTAACAAATAGCCCACAAGATGACTGGGTTTCCTACATAAAAGGATTTAGTATTCATTAAAAACACCAAACAGAACAAATGAGGTTTTTAACTGTGCTCAAAAACTGAACACGGGGAAAACATCCACAGTAGTTCAGACTAGAATGATTTTGTCTTTACTTGTAGGCAATATTTATGGGAACGTAGAATGTACAGACACTAAAAACAAAAGGTTAAGACTTATGAGCAATTAACTTATAGCTAGTCTAGAACAGCTGTGCTAGTGGAACTGTCCTACCCTTGTTTTAGATACGTGCTTGTACTTATAGGAAACATGCCCCATAATCTTTCTAAAATCTGAAAATTTGAAAATGCTCCTTCTTGTGGTTTTGTTTTTAAACTGCTTGGAAAAGTCTAAAATAGATAACCTCAACTGCAACCATAGTCTCACATATGCACACGCACATTTATATTTTAATGTCTCATTACAGTGTAGCTCATCTTATTTGCATACCTGGATCTCCTTCCAGAAGAACTTGTTTCTGTCATAAAACCCAGAAAAGTCCTGGAACTGACGCAGGAGTTCTATAGGAGGCTGAGATCCATAACTGTCCAGCTTAGGCATATTCAAGTCATCCACAAAGACCACCAACTTCTTGTTTCCTGGAGGACCTACATGGAGAGAAAAATAATAAATATTCAAGAAGAAAAAAGTAAATGTGTAAGCACTATTGGATGAATGGCCAGGCAGTAGATGTGTAGATGAATAGTGGAAGCAACTGTTAAACTAATGGAAAGGAAGCGACTCTATGGTTGTGTTAAGCAGCTCCAGAACAATTTGTGAATGTGCTGAAGAAAGGCCTCTTAATGTGTTATCTGTAAGTTAGACCCTGAAGACATGTCATTGACAAGCATGGACCTATAATTCAAACAATAAGATGGTAGCTTTTGTCTGAAAAACTTTATCAGTTGGAGTTTCTCAAAGGATTTCCTTTCAGCTACATTGCTGTCCAGATGGTGCAAACAATTGTAACAAATGCATATGACAGTCTGACACAACATGTATGGTTCTTGGGTTTGCTTTTATGTTGTCATTGCCAAACTTGCTCTTTTACCTAAAATGTTCTTTCTCTTTTTCTCCAGTTTGGACTCAATGATCTCCTGTGTACGGGCAGAGGAGGTCTGAGCAGAGAAGTTGATGAAGACAGGAAGATATCCTGCACTTTCCTGGATCCTGTTAAGAAGGCCCCGGGCCACCACAGTCTGCAAGAACATGTTCATCAATTACTTTTCACATATAAATTTTGATATCTGCATTCCTTTCTAAATTGCAACACCAAAATATTACCTTTGCTTTAGCACCATGGATATTTTGGATATGAAACTATAACTAAGCATTGCTGCAGACTCGTGCTATTTCCCCTCTAAAACTCCTCAGCATTTTATTAATACGTCACCATCATAATAAGTAATTTAGTGGAAACTGCCAGATCCATCAGTACACACAGTCATTCAGGTGAATGAAATAAACAGTGGCACTAATATATACAATTAACCTTCTACATATGTCATGCCAAAAGCATGGGAATGTTTGTTCCACAAATCACACAGAACCAAATCTCAACAAAATATGACATGTATGTGCAGCGTTCTGTCCAAAGCTAAGTGTGGCTGTAGCAAGGCATCTGCAACACATGCAGTGGGTCTTTGTTTATGAAGTGCAAAAAGGAGTCTGAAGTATCCTAGACATATGTGCTTTTTTTCAGCTGTTCTTTTTGCATCATCAAGTATGCCCTGGGGCGCCTCTGTCAGTGCGCCCCAGGGCGGCTGTGGCTACACTGTAGCTTGCCATCACCAGTGTGTGAATGTGTGTGTGAATGGGTGGATGATTGTGTATAGTGTAAAGCGCTTTGGGGTCCTTAGGACCAAGTAAAAGCGCTATACAAATACAGACCATTTACCATTTTACCATTTAATATCAGAAAAGCTTTGGATTTATAAAATGTACCCTTTGTCATCCATTTATTATCTGTTCTAAGATTCTTTACCTTTCCCACTCCCGTGTCACCAGTGAAGAGTACAGAACGGCGCACGGATAGCAGTTTCTCCATCAGATATCCATAGCGAACAGTGTCTGTAGTGGGAACCAGCATCTCAAAAAAAGGTTGTTCCCTATTATATTTAAATGAAGGGATTATAGCTGTCCATAACTGCAGATCCCTGTGATTAAAATTCATGTAGACACTCCACAAGGTACCACACGTCGGGAGCTACAAAACACACAAATGTAAAAAACTTACTACAAAATTATTAGGTGTCTTATTAAGTATCAGCCCAAATGCCATTAGCTAGAAAAAACATTAAATCATTAATGTTCAGTTTCACTCACATTGTTTAATAGCTTTGGTAACAGCAGTTTTGGTGAAGTGTTGCTTTGTACAATTCTTTGTGTGGATGTGAGTGCCTATGTGTGTTAAGTTCAAATTACGGTTTCACATCTGGAATTCTTAATACACTTTTCCTTCCAGTCAATGCTCCATTAACATAGCTTGATACGGCACTCTGTGAACAGCTTAAATTATTCCACTTTATATACATTGAATACAAGTGTATGAATTTTGACCGATTTGAATAAACTGCCCAGTTTTGTTCTATAATAAATAAATAATTTAGATTGCATTATCCTCACAGCTCATCCATTTCTGTAGGTGTGGTGGTCACAGCTCCATACCTTTGCATTTTTGTTGCCTTCAAATTGCTCTCTGATGAAGGTATCAAAAGCATCCCAGTAAGAACTAGTCAGATTGCCACCTACGGCCCATAGATAACAAAATATGAAGGTCTGACATAGTACACCATCAAGGTGCTTGGGATTCTGCCACCACAAAAAGAAGACATATCAATAAGTAAGAACATGGGTGAGTAAGTCAATAATTCTACAAGAAGCATGTATATAACTTATGGCTTTGTCTTGTCGAACAGAAGTAGCACACTCTCATCTTTAACGCATTGCTGGTTTAACCAAAGTTGCTCCCTGTACATTTTTTGCTTTTCCTTTGTGGAAAAAAATTAACTTTTTTTATTTCATTGTCAAGTTTGCAAAATTGTTGTTTGAACTAAATGACTGATTCTTTTGATGCATCCTACAAAAAAAGGACTAAACATGACAGCTACATTTTGTGTTAAATGTACCATCTTGAGGTCTGGTCCTCCGTTACCCAGCAGAAGAGCCTCCAGCAAGGAGCACAGAGTGCTGACTTTACTGATGTCCACTTGGCGAATTGCTTGGACACAATGCTTGGACGCAAATTGTAGACCTTTCTCCACGTACTGCTTGAACATCTCCATCAGGTATGCACCCACTGGGTCTGGAAGCTGGAGAGACAGGAGAAAGTTAAATGAGGTTTACAGAGAAGCTTGTAGCAGGATATTAAGTGTATGCAGAGTCATGCATTTACATTATCTACACAATTTATAAAGTAACCTTGCTAGTTTGGCTTAGACTCCCTAGTAATAGTCTTCTTAATGCCCAGAGGTAGGACTGACATCAAGAGGGAAGAACTATGCACTGCAAAAAAACAACAATTTGACTACAATGTAAAAATTAACCTATAGGGATAAAAAATAAAAATACATTTAAATTTAAATGCATTTCTCCACAGGGAATTAGTTTTAGGTGATCTAACTTTATATACAATATGTTGCATCTGTTACTAGTTATAATGGCTATATGACTGCAGTAGTCAGCAATCAAGAGATATCTTCATATCAGTATAAGTCCAGAGGGTTTACAACAAGGTGCAACACCTGGTTACACTGAAGGACAGGAAGAACAGGATGGATTTTGTCTAAAAATCCCATAAAGGAGGCTGCGCAGTTCCATGGAGAAGCAAAGGAGCAGCTGTCAAAATACTTAAGATCCTATCTGTATAATATAAGAGAAATCTAGAATTTGGAGATATAACATGCACATACCCTGTCCCCTAGCCCAGTAATCCATGTCTGCACGTAGGGCATCCACTTGAGCTCATCAGGATCAACATAAACCATTCCACAGCGACTTACTGTGGCTGGAGATGCCACAGCCAAGTCCTGAACCTGCAAATACACATTATGAAGACGACTTAAGATTTACAAGCTCCTATTATAAGAGAGTCCATTATAATCCAGCTTCATATTCTTAGTAAAGCATTAAATGTTTATTCTTGAGCTCATGTTTAAGACCCTGCAAATTAATTTATAATCCAATTTACTGTCAACAAAAGTGATCCAGTTCCACTTTCACTCTGTTTGGCTCTAACCTCAAACACCATGTGTATGGATGGAGTAAGTTTGATTCGCTCGCTGTTGGCCAAACAGAGCATCTTGTTGTCATCCAATACAGTGTTCATGTTCTCGATCCAAAGGGCATCAACTGGTCCATCACAGATAACCCACTTGTGGTCATCACTAGTGTCACTGACTGCGTCACGGACACTCAGTGCCATCAGTCCATCACGCCATTCCAATGTCAAAGTATTAATCTGAGAGGTTGACACAAAAGTTAAATAAATAATTGCAGTGAGAGAAAAGGAAATACTGCTGATGTCAGATTTAGTCTCCTGTGTGCTGTACCTCTCCATAGAGCTCTCCCATTGAGACAGATTTTGGATTGAGCACATAGGTCTTGACAGGCTGATAGAAGGGGTTGACAGCCTGGTGTCCTTTGAGATGGAGGGTCTCCAGAGTGTCTGCCAGGATGGTGTAGACAGTGGTCTTACCTCCACCACTTGGTCCAACCAACATAACTCCATGGCGAACTGACATGGTCTCATAAAGCTGGATCACCTAATAGGAAGATAAGAGGAACAGGCTTTTTAAATACTCAAAATATTTCTGATCTTTTAAAAAGATTTACGTCTGCAGCTGGAATTAACTGAGCTGAAGTGTCTGTCTTGGAATATTTTCCACTTGTACTCTACCTTCTTAGTCATGCTATCCAACGGTTGAAGGTTTCGCTTAACCAGAGACTCCACAATGGTTGAGTGTAGCACACCATAGTCATGTTCAGGGATACAAACACCAGGAAACAGGTCTGACAGGATACCACTGGAAAGGAATGGAAGATTGCCATGAACATAAACATACAGATATATAAAAAAAAGAAAGAAGAGGTACCATACAAACTCTTACTTTTAGAACTTAATGTTCTTACTGTTATTGTGCAGTTTAACAAGAAATAACAAAGCTACTTCAGTTATTGCTCCCTTATTCACCACGGTGGGTAGCTCCACATGTTTAATTTGGCAGAGGACACAACCCCAAAAGGATTTGTGTCTGCGCCCAGGGTTGTAATAAGGATCTTTCGCAGCCAAATGTATAAATCCCTATGCTGCAGAGCAAGAAACAGTCCCTTACAATGTCAGATAGACTTACCCAAACAGCACGGCATCATCAGTGAGGAACTTTGGCAGGTTGGAGTCTCTCAGTGCTCTAATTAGAACCACATCCTCACTAAGGTGAGGATTCTCTCTCTTCAGTGACCTACGAGCAAACATTAAAAATTATATGGATTTCTTTGTGACCTAAACATTTTTTTATATTTAATATTGCAGAGTCACTCCAGGTTCGCAAATAATTGCTATACAATGAAAATAGTCCTGTGTTAGTAATGGGCATCCTAAAATCTGTCTTTTGTCTTCATATTGGTCATATTCACAAAAAATTGATAAAATATAAAAGGAAACCCGCATGGTTAAAGAACCAGTATGAGCATCTCTTCTAAAGTAGTTCATTTAAATAGTTGTAATTACAAAATGTGTCATTTCTTCATCTCTTCATGTGTTTCAAACACTTTGTTATGACAAGCATCAAATAAATAAAATAAATGTAAATTATTTTTTTCAGAGAGGAACTAGAGTTTAAATGAGGAAGTGCTGGGAGCTCTTAATTGCCCCTTGGGGATAAATAAAGTCTGATTCTGATCCTAAGCTCTTAGCCTCTAATCTGAGTAATCACCAGTATCACCAGTTTCACTGGTCTTATTGTGGACAGCAGCACTTTGTCTTGAAAAACAAATTATCTACTTAAAATGTGAAACATGTCACAGTAAACATAATGTACATGTAGCTTCAGAATACACAAAATGGTAAATGCTAAACATATCCATGTATATGTGTGTGAGACTATTTAAAATCACAGCAGTCACAGAAAGACATTTCAGAGAAGATGGTTGTCTGCCCTGATTATTCAATGCATATGTGTCCGTGTAATGCTCTGACCCTGCCATGACCAGGACAGATTTGACAGCTCTCATCCCAAAGTCATAGTGGTCCTGCTGGGACAGTTGCTCTGAGCACAGCTTGTACATCTGGGTCATCTTCCTTGCGAGGGTTTTACTAGACTCAAATCCTTCTGAGTACAAAATCACCTGGAGGGAGAACAGAGAAACAAATGCAGCTGAGCTTAAGTCAATAAAAGAGGGAAAATGATAGCTTATTCTGTGGAGAAATATCAGAGAATTTAGAATAAGACACATAAACACACAAACTGGAAGTTACCTCTGCAATAAGAGCATAGTTTGGAACCATCATTGCTATTGGTCTAAAGAGAGCTTTAAGGTTGTCGGGTAATTCTGTTCTTCCAGCATAGCCTGGGTTCATAGTGATGAATGCAGCACATGTCATCACCAGCTTGATCTCCCGGCCCTCAAATAGAAACCTTGACAGCTACATAACAAAGATAAAAGAGACACTCTTGTTAGTAAAAGGTCAACTTTATTATCCTAAACTATATACTCACTATGGATAAAGTGAAATATCCATCCATCCATTTTTCTTAAGCGCAATCAAATAAGGCTTTACAATACAGAAATGTATTTCTGTATTTCTTTAAGATGTCCACTTCCTGGTTAAATAAGGGTTAAAAAAAGTGTGAGTGCAGTCTTTTGTATCTTCCTCTTGACAACACCCCATCTACTGTAATACCCATGGCTATTCAAGGAGAGTTATAATATGGCCAGCAATCCATCTGCTAGTAAGTTTGGCACTGCAATTAATAATGGCAGGTAATTATTTCTACTGGAAAAGGAAATTGGCACCTCCATACAGCTTGTCAGCAGTTGGTGAAATACTCTAAAATCTGACTTTGGCCTTTATAAAACACAGTGGACCAACTATCACCAACACCCGAAATCAGTGGAGGAAATGGTGGTAAAAATGGACGTGATCATACACTCGGTGTCTTCAACCTGGTGGCAATTCAAATTTGAGTAACTTATAACAAACTTGAAATTAAATTAAACTTTTACTAATTTGTATTTTGTAAATCAAAAGCCAGAAATATCAAAACAACAAATTAGACTTGAAATATTTAACTTTATGTGAGGTGACTCTAGGACATGACAGCCGATTTTTTCTTGCAAAACTGTGTGCATGTGTTTGTATACCTTAGCAGCTTTGGCATTTCTTATGGTTATGAGCTGCTGAGCGATGACAGACAACACTTCAATGTCGATTCTGTTAAATTCGTCAAAACAACACCAGGCTCCTGACTGTGCCAGCCCACTGAAGAACCGACCCATCATCTGTATAAGAATATTGTGATTCATTAAAAACAGATATTATGTGTGGAATACCAAGACTTGAAAAGTAGTTACTACTCTTATCTTCCAAATAGTGGCAAATACTCAATTCCACTGTTAAGTGTAATTATTCAAAGAGGATTTTGTACATCTTTTGTGTTTGTAAATAGGACATCAGTAATTTTACTTTAATGGATGACATAAAGCATTGTTCAAAGTTATTTGCAGTTCATAAACAGGCTTATAAAATACCAGAAACGGCCCTTTATGCTGGTCACAGTGATTCCAAGCACCTGTCCAGCTGTAATCTATTTCAGGTGTAGTCTAGCAATGACAAAAAAGCGATCTAGGTTCATAAAATTCCTTGTAGCTGACCTTATAGTCCAGTCCATCTGAACAATTAAAGACCACACACTGGATGGCCAGCGCCTTTGCCAAGTCCTTTGTGGTCTCTGTTTTGCCCGTCCCTGCCGGCCCTGCAGGAGCACCTCCCAAGTCCAGTTGGAGAGCTCCCATAAGACAAAGGTAGCAACGGTCCTGCGTCCCAAGGCAGACAGAGAAACACAAAAATGAAGAAAAGGATCCATGTTTCTATAGAATTTAAAAAGATGACAGATAAAACAACTAACACTTAAAGAAGTCTAAATGAAATAAAACAGTGTTTACAAAAATATGCCAAGTGTAAGTTTTTCTAACTAATTTTTACATTTATCTAAACAGTTTTGGATATATAATCTGTATTTTGATTCTAATGATAAGTTATTGCCAGTAGCATATGGTGGTTTTGCTAGTATTTTGCTTTGTGGCCCGTTTGACTGTATGTATTCCGTTGTGTTTTTACAGCACTCCTGCATTTAATCATTACGGTGCGTTCACACCGAACGCGATAGAGGCAGGCGGAGCGTCAGGTTTACATGTAAAGTCAATGGAAAGGCGCGCTGACCCGCGATTGCGGCCCCCGCGAAAATTCGGAAGCGTTTTGGCGTTGCGAAAACGCAAAAACGCCAGAAACGCGCGTGAGTGTAGGGCGTTTCAGGCGTTTGACTCGCGAAAAAATCCACGCGCGTGAGTTTATGTGTTGCATTTTGTGCATACGCGCGTTTCGCCTCCCCCGCTCGAGTTGGAAAAATCTGAACTCCAGCGTAAAATCGCGCCGCGACAACCAATCAGGAGCCTGGTGACGTGGCTGTTACCTAGTTCAAAGGGGCAGATCCAGCCAAAGCCATTCATTCTGCATTCAAAATGGAGGAGAAACTAATCAGTGCTGTGGCAAATCATCCAGAATTATACGATGCTACCTATTATTTCTACCGAGACAGGAATAAAAAGGACCTAGCTTGGAGACAAATCAGTGAGGAGATCGGGCAACCTGGTAAGTTCATTCCTACTTTTTAATTTTCAGACTGACCCGATGAAGCCGCGCAAAAGCTAGCAAGCTAGCAAGCCCGCCTACTGTCCCGCGATTTTCCCACTGTTGTACAAATAGCTTTCCGCTAACCAGATAATGCGTTTATTCAGAGGACATCTGCAGGAGAAAGTGGAAGGGCCTCAGGGACACCTATAATAAGGAGAAGAGGGCAGAGAAGGAGAAGAGGAGTGGGTCGGCAGCAGGATCGGGGAGGAGATGGAAGTTCTTCACGGTCATGGGGTTTCTGGACCCCTTCCTCACTCCGCGGGAGACCAGCGGAAATATGGTGCGGACCGTGGAGAACTTCTCCCCCGAGGACCAGGGACAGCCCGAAGAGGCAGCAGGGGAGTGTCAGTCAGAAGGTATATTTACAATGAATTAATGTAGGCAGTTAATTAATGCGTGTTGTCATACAGGAATATATTTTGTTTAGTAATAAACAGTATACAGTAGTCCCGCCGTTCATCCGTCACGGCCTCGCCTGTCGCTGATTTCTTTCTTTTTATTGCACCGTACAGCTTTCAACAATGCGCATTGCATTCTGCATTTTGCTCCCGGTGCAGGTGCCTATTTCCCATTCGGAAATAGGCACCTGCACTGGGAGCAAAAAAGGCGCACAAAATTGGCGCCGCAGACAGAGAAAAAGCGCAGCATACTTTAACGTTTTAAAATTGACTTGGTTTGCACTTTCAGAATCAACTTGTGAGAACTGTGACTACTGGTCATGTGCTGCAATAAATGAGAGACCACTGTATATAATAATAAGTATATAATAACATAATATTCTCTATGACTATTGTCTTCAACCTGTTAACATTTAATATTGTCTTGATAGAGTCAAGTAATCATGCAGCAGAGTCCTCTCCTGTTGCTTCTCCTGGCTCCCCAGTCCCTGGTCCATCCACTCCTGCTGCTGCACCCACAGGTATGAACATCAAGCACTGATCGCTTTTTACTTGCTTGAATCCCCTTGTGATCACCTTTACTAAATATCTACAACCAATCTGTTCAAATCCTGGTTTTATTCAATTTTAAAAATAAAAATCTAGTAGCAGCATTCTCATTTCTTTGTGGTGTTTTGTTCTGTGTTTTACAGGCCCACAGAGGAGGACAGCTCGAAGGCGGGCGAGGGAAGGGTCCCAGGACGGTCCATCGGCGGTGGAGCTGGCTATCCTGGAGTCCCTAAAGAGGCCACGCCCGTCTGCAACAGAGCATTTCCTCCTCAGCCTTGTTCCTGCTCTGGAGAGCATGCCGCCTCAGACACGAGAATTCGTGAAATTCCAAATTTATAAATCAGTTTTTGAAAACAGCACAGCTGTGCTAAATTTGGAAACATTGGACCCTAATGATCAGTAGTTTACTGATGAGGCAGCAGCTCTCCAGGGCAGAAACAATGTTCTTATGTTTCTCCTCCTTCTCCCTGAGGCTCTTCCACTCCAAGCTGGGTCCTTTTTATCCCTGTCTCTCTGTAAATAGTTAGATCTCATATATTTATGTTATTTATGTCCTTTTGTTACTGAATTTGTATATTTTATTCCTGTCTGTCTGTAAATAGTTGATGTCATATATTTATCCTTTTGTTACTGAATTTATATATTTTATCAAATAAACATTTATACTGACAAATGTCTTTGTTCTACTACACAGCAAATATTGGCACCGGACTTAACAAAAGTAGAATTTATTTCATATTACACCAATAACAAAACATACTAATACAGTGGGATGCATAAGTTTGGGCAACATTGTGAAAAGTAATTATTTTCCTGTACAAATCGTTGGTTGTCACAATAAAAATTGTCAGTTAAATACATCATATAGGAGACACACAGTGATATTTGAGAAGTGAAATGCAGTTCACTGGATTTACAGAAAGTGCAATAACTTTAAACTAAATGAAGCAGGTGCATAAATTGGCAACACAAAAAAAGAGGAATAACATAAATATGTAGTGTATATCAATGTGTGTGTCTCCTATATGATATATGTAAGTAACATTTTTTACTGTAACAGCGATTCATACAGGAAAATAATGACTGTGAACCTTCACAGACACTAATAATAAGGTTGCCCAAACTTTTGCACCACACTGTATATAGGAACATAGTGAAGACAAGTTGCAGAGTAAAAAGAGGTTAGTTTATTTTGGAGTAGAGCTCCATTCATTAAGAAAATGTTAAAAAGACAGGAACACTCTTTAGAGGTTTGTGGGTGGCTCTTAAAAGAGCCGTTGTGGGGAAGTCGTTCAGACTTCAAACAGGCTACTCCTTTGGTTGCCAAGACACAGCTCCCTCTGCCGAGAAGTGAGCCATGAACTTCTCCCTCACCAGGACAGCCTCTCTGGAGGAGTTGTTTGCTGCCACACGACCCAGGCCTTGCAACGGCTCCACCACAGCAGGCGCCACACCTCCCACAGCAGGTGCCCCTCCATCCAGGCGCAGCTCCTGTAGCAAATGGTGAAACTCACCAAACTGATCACGCGTCTCGAGGACCTGATGGACCCAGGTACGGCGAGGACGTCTCTTACGCCGCTGCTCTGCTCTCCACAGTAAATAAAGAAGGGAGACTCTCTCTTCAAGCGCTAGCTCGACAGCTGCCATCTTTCAAAGATACCGGTCTAGCACAACTTCCTCCCACATCCCTCCCACATTTCCGGTTCACGCGCGTGAAAATATGATATTTTGGGGCGCGAGCGATTTTTCTTGGACACGCGTAGAGGTCGCGAATGTGCAGGCGTCAAGTTAGGGGCGTTTTGGCGTTTTTTCACGCGCCCATCGCGTTCGGTGTGAACACACGGTTAAACTCTGCCTCCTTCTCCCGCAGTGTCTTCTGTCCTGTCCCTCTCCGCTGCTTTCTCCTTCTCCTCACCCCCCACTAATCATGGCAGATGGCTGCCCCTCGCTGGACCTGGATCTACATGAGTTTTCTTCCTTCTAAAAGGGAGCTTTTTCCTCCCACTGTCACCACACGCTTGCTAACAGGGGTCATCTGATTGTTTCCTTTCTAAAATCATAGGGTCTTACTTTTACCTTACAACACATTGAGGTGACTGTTGTTGTGAATTGGCACTAAATAAAATTAAAATTGAATTCTTAGACATTTTTTATTTAAGTATCACACAAAATTGAAGAACAGTCTAAATATACTTACAACTGGAACTCTACATTTGTGTGAATGTAGTTTTATATTCTCCATTACCGTGAGTGGTGTGATGACCAGCCTAGGACAAGCTCCCAGATATTCATAGCCATAAATGTAAGTGGACAGTGCCATTGTGGCTACACAGTTATTAAGGTCCATGTCCCAGTAGTAGCGCAGCTGTCTCTGCCATTCAAAGCTGGACCTGTTGTCAACCTGAAGAAAACCTTAAGTCAGTTGAAGGTGGTGACTTGTTACTAACTTGTTTTTGTTTTTATAACACTGATCACAGGAAAAATCAGGTAACTATAGTCAGTGTCCCGCTAACACTACACTGTTGTACCTTTTGTCGAACTAGATCAGTGACTATGTCTCTAGCGTGAACATCAATGGTGATGAGGGCTGTGATGATATTACGATGTAAAGCAGGGAGCTGTCCTCGTACCAATGCTGCTAGGGCATTCAGTCTCTGGAGTGCACAGAAACATAATCAAGCAAGCATCCTTGGGTTATAACGTTGAAATTAAAGAGCAAAAAAAGTCCAGGTTTGTTTGATGAGGTTAAAATGTAACCACAGAATTAAAGAAGCAGTAAAAGAATCTGTACTGTGATTTACTTCAAAGTTGGTGCCTTCAAATTTCTGCAAGGCAGCAAAATGGTCATGGTCTCCCTCCAGGCACGCATCCATGTCCCTGCACCACATCAGCTGTGATATGGTCAGCACCACCTGGTGGGCATAAAGACAAAGTGAAGTTAAATCTTTTATAAACAAAACTGAGCAAAAAGTATCAAAAAAGTATATAAATAAATTGAGAAACCTATGAAAGCTTTAGATATGACAGCAAGAGTCTGGTTGACTCATAAACAGTTATGCAGTGCTAATTGTTAATATACCTATAAAATGGAATTTAGTAGTAATGATTTCCTGATCTGTTCCAGTGCCAATCTAATAAATGACTATACACAGGATAGCATGCACCTGTGCTCCTTCGAAAGTCTAAAAGGCTCTAGCACCCAACTTTCCTTTAACACACGTGTGTGTGTGTGTGTGTGTGTTCGTGTATTTGTGTACCTGTGACGGGTGTCCTGCCACCACCCATTCCTCTCTAGACTTCTTCTGGTAGTCTACAATGGCAGCCTTGCTGAGCTGTCGCAGTGAGGAGAACATAGCCTCCTCCACTTTGCAAAGCCAGTCTTCCACATTTCCCTGTGCTTTCAGACCTTTAGCCAAACCCACCTTCAAGCACAGAACCACAGAATCAGTTAGGGTTGAGGATTTGATTACACCTCTTGTGCTTATTATACTATTTTGTAATTGACACCTGAGCAAAGACTGGAGTTTTTCATGTGAATAAGAAAACCCAGAGCAGCAAACAGATGTCAACAAAAGAATTCTTGTAAAACAAATGTCCATGATAACATCACCATTCATGTCTTATTATGTTTCTAGTTTTGGGTGCAAACTAAGACTTGGGATGTCCCTTTTATGCCTTAATTGGTACTTGCTAAGTCCTTGCACTTGAGATACAGTAGTTCTTACTATACTAAGATGGTTGCCAAGTGAGAGAGAAGTAGTATTTATTAAAGAGAGCTCAAACTATAAAATCCACACTTGCATTAAAAATTACATATACTTTGTGATTAGGATATAATATTATTCTTTAAGACTGTTCTCTTAGATTTTGTGCATGTGAGCTTCTTGCTTTCAAATGACTGGCTACCTAAGAATCATATCTTACTTGTATCTCAATGACTGGTTCAATTTAGGAATTCTAACCTGCCAAAGTTTTTTTACTTTATAACAAAGACCTAAAGAGAGAATAACATGCAGAATTAAACACAGACAATAATGACCAGATGACTGAAGGTTCCTCAAGCCTGACCTTTTCTCCCTCAGGGGACACCATATTCAGGATGTCTGTGCTATATATGGTCTTCTGCTCTCCATCATCCAACATTTCTGGAGCACCAGAAGGTTCTTCAGGCAATAAAGCAAACTCCAGTCGAGTGATGGCATCAAAACACTTCCTGAGGTGAGGCTGCACTGCCTGAGGGTTACGTGTCTGAGCAAGAATCTTTAGCAGTTCATCATTGGATAAGAAGTAAAACCTGTAAGTCACAGACAAAAGGTACATAGTACAGCATGCAAACAATCTAACAATAATGTTTGTCATTTTCTAAAAACAAAAAATGTAAAATATGAATAATTAGACATTAAGAGATCAGATTGTCTATGAAACATATCTAAAGGAAGGAAAAGAATATTACATTGCCATGATCTTCAATCAGATGTCGATAGACTAAACATGAAAATTGTTGCTTTCAAAATGTACTTTTGGTGAACCCAGATTACCGCGGCATCCACAAATAATCTTTCAAACTCCGCATCTTTAATTGCATTTAAAAATTAAACATGCTGCCGATTGATTTTTATGAATCAATCGGCAGCATGAGATTTTTATGAAGATCAAGCAAAGTGAAGTTTAAAACAGTCCATTCAAAATGTGTGTAAATTCAAAATTTACACTGTTGTTGTAGAAGTCTCAAAAACTCAAAGAATGCACAAAACTTGCATATCAAATATGATATACTTGGTGTGGTGGAATAAGGGATTTTAAAATCACATACAACCATATTTTATTCACACAACAGAAAACATCAAATGTCACAACAAATTTAAAAAAAATGAGGACAGGGCCGTGTTTATGACTGTGTAGCATCCCATCTTATTTTAACTGGGATGTCTGGGAACTGAAGATACTAGTTGCTGGTGTCTGGTGTTGACAGCATTGTTTTTCTACTCTTATCTGAGGCTTCTAGCTGCAATACAGTGTACAGGCCTGCTTTTCTATCATGTAACAAACAAACAAATCATGTGTGCATAGTACCTTGGGAAGATGGCTCTCTTGGACTCCAGGTAAGCTTCCAGACACTTCTGTATCTCATCCAAAAGAGCATTGTTCTGCTGCAAAGTCTCCAACAGACCTTTTGGAATAAAACAACAGGCTTGTATGCAGTGTGTCAGCATAGTCGCCTTCATGAATGCATGTATTTGCATGTACAGTAATTCTGCCTTCGTCTTTCAGCATTAACATCCCTACAATGCTGTTTTAATGCATCGTGTTTGGTCACTGTGGCGCTGCAGGGGCACCGCAGACCACACAGACGACACCTGAGCGACATCTGCAATCATGCCTCGCCGGCTTAAAGTCTGAACTGGGTCCTGTCTGTCTTTTGTTGTTGTTGTGGGTGATGTGTTCAGCTGTGAGCTGCAAAGCTACAGCCGTGTGTGTAAAACAGCAACCATGAAAATAAAGAATGCTGAAAACCGCTGAAACACAGTCGCGTCTGTCATGAATCATTTACAGTCACATACCAGTCTGTGTGGCTGCATCAAAAGCATTGGGCATCCAGTTAACTTTAGCCATGAACTCTTCCCAGGACTTGTCAACTTTAAGAAACATTTCTGATTCAGCAGGCAGCTGTCTCTTTATGTCTGGAGCCAAAAAGATACTTTCTAGGTATAACCAGTTCCTTTGACATGTAAGCCACTCCTCCTAGAAAGGAAAAAAAGAAACACAGTGAGCAGACAGAGTATTTAAAATGCATAGGAATGAATGAAAAAACTCAACAATGTTCCCTTAAACCATCTACTGAACTCAGTAAACTTTGAAAAATCATATATTTTGCAAGTATTTTGTTTTCTTTTCTACAGCCACTGAGGAAAGCCAATGTGAATGAAACTGGATCTGCATTTAAGAAAGCAAACCTTTATTACAGCTGAACCAGTTTCACTTAGAAATAAACTTAGTTTTTTAAAAGACTTTACCAATGTTTGGTTAAAAAGGATCAGCTGTGTCAGCAATTTCTTGACCCTCCCCTTGATGGGAGCTACATAGCGTGAGGATGCCACTGTGCCCACACTGATAATGCTGTCATCCAGGAGTACCTTCACACATAAATAAACACAGAGGGATGAAACATAAACATTTAGAGATACTGAAACACTGGTGATGTTTTACAATAGACTGCATGAAAGTGCAACTCATCACAACCTGGATATCATCCGTGCCTCCCAAGATAAAGACATCCTTAGTGTCACCATGGGACAGCACAGTAAACTCTGTGTTCTTCCACAAATCCTCCACCTGCAAGACCCATTAGGAGTGCTTCATCAACACGCAGTAACACATGGAATTTCTTAAATATCGTTTTGCATGCATGTTTATTCTCCCATAAACGTGAATTTCCAAAAGGAGCGTAGATATTGTGTTGAGTAGTGTGCTAAATCTGTCACTGCAGCCAAAACAGTTAACCTGTCTATGGTGGAAACATCTGCTGCATTAGACCTCTTATGCTATTATAGTTATAGCCATGTAACGTGTCGTATCTTGTCTTGTTAATTGGTTATGCAAACGTAGCTAACTGTTTCTTCCCTTTTACACTAATAGATTAGCATTTTTTCTCTGAAATCAAGTAACATTTGAGTGGCTTTTACTCATATTTGGGTATAAAATGTGGGGATAGTATATTAAATAGAGAGATATGTAAATGTAACTTCTAATTTAGTACTTTTAATGAGATGTAATATCTGTATAAATAGTTATATTTAACCCACATACCTTTGTGATAATGGTCTCCATTGATGCCTCACCTGAAGCTTGTCCTGAAACCTAAAAGTTAATATTTGTGTCAGTTCCTAAAGAGTTTGCCATAACTATAGTTGCAATTTAATGATGAGCTGATAAATTTGGGATCTCTAATCAATCTGTAACTTTTATTAGGTATTAGGATGTGTTGTGTACTCAGTAGTACCCAGAGTCTCCTAAGCAGAACAAGCAAATCTCATATTATATACATTTTACCTCCTGAATCTCCTTGCCATATGAGAAAACACTGAGCTCCTCTAAACCAGCTATGGTAAGTTCATCCACATTGAGGGAAGTCCCCACCAAAGACTCCAAAGTCTTCCAATGTTCCGGTTTCAGACATGGGTTACGAAGATCAGTGATCACAGGCAGCTAAAAAAAAGAACACATAAATACCACTTGGGCAGTCACAAAAACAGTCTATTACTTTCAGCCCATATTTTAATGTGGTATGATTTTATAAAGAGGCTGCTGGCAACATTATCTATGAAACAAAAAATATGAGATATTTCATAACACTTTTTTCTACCCACTCTGTGCATCATCACGTCCACCTTGTTCTTCAGACAGGGAACTATATTGTTACGTGGCAGACCCTTTTCAAGCTGGTTGACGTACTTGTTGTATTTGTTGACTTGTGAGCTAAACTGCTCCATGTCCAGTTGTTGAAGCGTGCTCTAGTGATGGATAAAATGAAAGAACACAGTAGAGCTAATGGCATTCATTTATAAACTGTACTTTATAGTTATGCATGGACAGACTTGCTATACAGTGGAGGAAATAATCATTTAATCCCCTGCTAAATTTGTAACTTGGCTCACTTACAAAGAAATGAACAGTGTCTTGTTTTCATGGTGAGAGACGGAATATCATCTAAATATCCATATAAACTAGAAAGTGCATTTTCTGAAGAAACTGCAGTGTGAATGCTTGAATCTGAATGTATGCATTGAAATGAAATAATTACTGAATTTAAGTTAAAAATTTTGAATGAGATTTAAAAAAAAAAACCCGAATTTAACCTGAAAACAAAAGTGCTGAACTGCTAAAAGCTGAAGGTTACACAGAAGAAGAAGTTGGAAAAAAGCTGAAAATGTTTTAATTGCAAATTAGAAAAACCTAAGAAATGAGAAAAGAACATTTAGAGTCAGAAAACATCTGAAAGAATATTAAAAGGTCATATTCTTTGAATCACTGAATGACTAAAATGTGATCCCTCCACTTGGATCCACACAGTTTAAAAAGTTTAAATGTCTGAGCTTTGAAAGACAAGATGTTGGAAAGAGAACAACGATGGCGACGTTTTGAGGGTAAAATGATGGCTTTAACACTGTGGACACAGCAGCAGTTGAAAGAGAAGTGTTTAAGATGAATCTTGGCAGAGTGGCAGAGAGAGCTCGTTAAGCAGGCAGGTGTGAGCCTGGTTGCTATAGTGACCGCACCCAATGGCTCCATACACACGTACACAGACATGCGCCTCACTTTTGCTGCTTAAAATGAACAGAAAAGTCAGGCCGAAACAAATCGTTCCCAAATGAAAAGTAAAAGTCGTATTGACAAAATTCTTTCACCGTGAGCGACAGCCATGTCTAGTCTACCTAATTCTCAGTTTTCATGCCTGTGGAGTTTATTATATGGACGTGGTGACAGTGTAAAGACACCATGCTCTTCTAATTTTCAAACGAACCTTCTGAGCCATTTTAACATTAGAGTCTATGGAAGAGTTGGAGGGAGGAGGCTGTGCATTGGTGACATTTATGAAAGAACCATAACACCTAGTACAATAGTAAACACATTGGATGAAAGAGGACAGCCATGGCTACGTTTTGAGGGTAAAATCATACCTGTAGAGCAAACGCTGTGGACACAGCAGCAGTTTTAAAAAAGATTTTAAGATTAATTTTTTTGCTCCTCTCACTCTAGCAGTTGAGCTGTCTCACTCTAGCCCCAACATTCCGTCCCATACACACCCATTATAAACTCTGAAACGGGTGAAAAAACATCATGAAACTTAAACTGGAACTGAAGAAAAAGTATAATAGATATTGAAAAGATAAATACAAGTTGAATAGTTGAATGTCTTGTCTTCGTTTTAAAGTTTGAATGGTGGCTCTATGTCAATGTATGTGGAAGTAGTAAGAGTTTAAAAATGAGTAAGTTGAATGAGGATTTGAAGGGTCTCCCCATTGAAATACATTATAAATTTTTGTTGAATAAAGTTGAATAAAATTAAAAATATAAATGTTAAAAATATGAAAAATAGAAGCAGTGTTGTCCAAAAGAATAGGAATCTAACGGTGTTTGAATGGTTTTTCTAAGTTGAACGGTTTTGAAGGAGTAGGCTTTCAAAAAACGTACGGAATAGATAATAATAATAAAATATAACTAGAAAGTGCATTTTCTGAAGAAACTGCAGTGTGAATGCTTGAATCTGAATGTATGGACTGAAATGAATTAATTGCTGAATTTTGAGTTAAAAATTTTGAATGAGATAAAAAACAAAACAAAAAAAAAACCCGAATTTAACCTGAAAACAAAGGTGCTGAACTGCTAAAAGCTGAAGGTTACACAGAAGAAGAAGTTGGAAAAAAACTGAAAATGTTTTAAATGTAAATTAGAAAACCCTAAGAAATGAGAAAAGAACATTTAGAGTCAGAAAACATCTGAATGAATATTAAAAGGTCATATTCTTTGAATCACTGAATGACTAAAATGTGATCCCTCCACTTTGATCCACACAGTTTAAAAAGTTTAAATGCCTGAGCTTTCAAAGATACGGTGTTGGAAAGAGAACAATAATGGCGACAATTTGAGGGTAAAATGATGGCTGTAAC
Source organism: Astatotilapia calliptera (assembly GCF_964374335.1). NCBI lineage: Eukaryota > Metazoa > Chordata > Actinopteri > Cichliformes > Cichlidae > Astatotilapia > Astatotilapia calliptera. The sequence continues at coordinate 4,053,433 of NC_137427.1, forward strand.
ACTGTGGACACAGCAGCAGTTGAAAGAGAAGTGCTTAAGATGAATCTTGGTACAGTGGCAGGCAGAGCTCGTTAAGCAGGCAGGTGTGAGCCTGGTTGCTATAGTGACCGCACCCAATGGCTCCATACACACGTACACAGACATGCGCCTCACTTTTGCTGCTTAAAATGAACAGAAAAGTCAGGCCGAAACAAATCGCTCCCAAATGAAAAGTAAAAGTCGTATTGACAAAATTCTTTCACCGTGAGCGACAGCAATGTCTAGTCTACCTAATTCTCAGTTTTCATGCCTGTGGAGCTTATTATATGGACGTGGTGACAGTGTAAAGACACCATGCTCTTCTGATTTTCAAACGAACCTTCTGAGCCATTTTAACATTAGAGTCTATGGAAGAGTTGGAGGGAGGAGGCTGTGCATTGGTGACATTTATGAAAGAACCATAACACCTAGGACAATAGTAAACACATTGGATGAAAGAGGACAGCCATGGCTACGTTTTGAGGGTAAAATCATACCTGTAGAGCAAACGCTGCGGACACAGCAGCAGTTTTAAAAAAGATTTTAAGATTAATTTTTTTGCTCCTCTCACTCTAGCAGTTGAGCTGCCTCACTCTAGCCCCAACATTCCGTCCCATACACACCCATTATAAACTCTGAAACGGGTGAAAAAACATCATGAAACTTAAACTGGAACTGAAGAAAAAGTATAATAGATATTGAAAAGATAAATACAAGTTGAATAGTTGAATGTCTTGTCTTCGTTTTAAAGTTTGAATGGTGGCTCTATGTCAATGTATGTGGAAGTAGTAAGAGTTTAAAAATGAGTAAGTTGAATGAGGATTTGAAGGGTCTCCCCATTGAAATACATTATAAATTTTTGTTGAATAAAGTTGAATAAAATTAAAAATATAAATGTTAAAAATATGAAAAATAGAAGCAGTGTTGTCCAAAAGAATAGGAATCTAACGGTGTTTGAATGGTTTTTCTAAGTTGAACGGTTTTGAAGGAGTAGGCTTTGAAAAAACGTACGGAAAAATAAAATATAATAATAATAATAATAATAATAAAGATTCGAATAACAATACTGTGAATGCTTTTCAAGCATTCACACTAACTAGAAAGTGCATTTTCTGAAGAAACTGCAGTGTGAATGCTTGAATCTGAATGTATGCATTGAAATGAAATAATTACTGAATTTAAGTTAAAAATTTTAAATGAGATTAAAAAAAAAAACCCGAATTTAACCTGAAAACAAAAGTGCTGAACTGCTAAAAGCTGAAGGTTACACAGAAGAAGAAGTTGGAAAAAAGCTGAAAATGTTTTAATTGTAAATTAGAAAAACCTAAGAAATGAGAAAAGAACATTTAGAGTCAGAAAACATCTGAAAGAATATTAAAAGGTCATATTCTTTGAATCACTGAATGACTAAAATGTGATCCCTCCACTTTGATCCACACAGTTTAAAAAGTTTAAATGCCTGAGCTTTGAAAGATACGGTGTTGGAAAGAGAACAATAATGGCGACAATTTGAGGGTAAAATGATAGCTGTAACACTGTGGACACAGCAGCAGTTGAAAGAGAAGTGTTTAAGATGAATCTTGGTACAGTGGCAGGCAGAGCTCGTTAAGCAGGCAGGTGTGAGCCTGGTTGCTATAGTGACCGCACCCAATGGCTCCATACACACGTACACAGACATGCGCCTCACTTTTGCTGCTTAAAATGAACAGAAAAGTCAGGCCGAAACAAATCGTTCCCAAATGAAAAGTAAAAGTCGTACTGACAAAATTCTTTCACCGTGAGCGACAGCCATGTCTAGTCTACCAAATTCTCAGTTTTCATGCCTGTGGAGTTTATTATATGGACGTGGTGACAGTGGAAAGACACCATGCTCTTCTGATTTTCAAACGAACCTTCTGAGCCATTTTAACATTAGAGTCTATGGAAGAGTTGGAGGGAGGAGGCTGTGCATTGGTGACATTTATGAAAGAACCGTAACACCTAGGACAATAGTAAACACATTGGATGAAAGAGGACAGCGATGGCTACGTTTTGAGGGTAAAATCATACCTGTAGAGCAAACGCTGCGGACACAGCAGCAGTTTTAAAAAAGATTTTAAGATTAATTTTTTTGCTCCTCTCACTCTAGCAGTTGAGCTGCCTCACTCTAGCCCCAACATTCCGTCCCATACACACCCATTATAAACTCTGAAACGGGTGAAAAAACATCATGAAACTTAAACTGGAACTGAAGAAAAAGTATAATAGATATTGAAAAGATAAATACAAGTTGAATAGTTGAATGTCTTGTCTTCGTTTTAAAGTTTGAATGGTGGCTCTATGTCAATGTATGTGGAAGTAGTAAGAGTTTAAAAATGAGTAAGTTGAATGAGGATTTGAAGGGTCTCCCCATTGAAATACATTATAAATTTTTGTTGAATAAAGTTGAATAAAATTAAAAATATAAATGTTAAAAATATGAAAAATAGAAGCAGTGTTGTCCAAAAGAATAGGAATCTAACGGTGTTTGAATGGTTTTTCTAAGTTGAACGGTTTTGAAGTTATAGGATTACAAAAAACGTACGGAATACAGAATAAATAAAATATAATAATAACTAGAAAGTGCATTTTCTGAAGAAACTGCAGTGTGAATGCTTGAATCTGAATGTATGCACTGAAATGAATTAATTGCTGAATTTTGAGTTAAAAATATTGAATGAGATAAAAAAAAAACAAAAAAAAAAACCCCGAATTTAACCTGAAAACAAAGGTGCTGAACTGCTAAAAGCTGAAGGTTACACAGAAGAAGAAGTTGGAAAAAAACTGAAAATGTTTTAAATGTAAATTAGAAAACCCTAAGAAATGAGAAAAGAACATTTAGAGTCAGAAAACATCTGAATGAATATTAAAAGGTCATATTCTTTGAATCACTGAATGACTCAAATGTGATCCCTCCACTTTGATCCACACAGTTTAAAAAGTTTAAATGCCTGAGCTTTGAAAGATACAGTGTTGGAAAGAGAACAATAATGGCGACAATTTGAGGGTAAAATGATGGCTGTAACACTGTGGACACAGCAGCAGTTGAAAGAGAAGTGCTTAAGATGAATCTTGGTACAGTGGCAGGCAGAGCTCGTTAAGCAGGCAGGTGTGAGCCTGGTTGCTATAGTGACCGCACCCAATGGCTCCATACACACGCACACAGACATGCACCTCACTTTTGCTGCTTAAAATGAACAGAAAAGTCAGGCCGAAACAAATCGCTCCCAAATGAAAAGTAAAAGTCGTATTGACAAAATTCTTTCACCGTGAGCGACAGCAATGTCTAGTCTACTGAATTCTCAGTTTTCATGCCTGTGGAGCTTATTATATGGACGTGGTGACAGTGGAAAGACACCATGCTCTTCTGATTTTCAAACGAACCTTCTGAGCCATTTTAACATTAGAGTCTATGGAAGAGTTGGAGGGAGGAGGCTGTGCATTGGTGACATTTATGAAAGAACCATAACACCTAGTACAATAGTAAACACATTGGATGAAAGAGGACAGCGATGGCTACGTTTTGAGGGTAAAATCATACCTGTAGAGCAAACGCTGCGGACACAGCAGCAGTTTTAAAAAAGATTTTAAGATTAATTTTTTTGCTCCTCTCACTCTAGCAGTTGAGCTGCCTCACTCTAGCCCCAACATTCCGTCCCATACACACCCATTATAAACTCTGAAACGGGTGAAAAAACATCATGAAACTTAAACTGGAACTGAAGAAAAAGTATAATAGATATTGAAAAGATAAATACAAGTTGAATAGTTGAATGTCTTGTCTTCGTTTTAAAGTTTGAATGGTGGCTCTATGTCAATGTATGTGGAAGTAGTAAGAGTTTAAAAATGAGTAAGTTGAATGAGGATTTGAAGGGTCTCCCCATTGAAATACATTATAAATTTTTGTTGAATAAAGTTGAATAAAATTAAAAATATAAATGTTAAAAATATGAAAAATAGAAGCAGTGTTGTCCAAAAGAATAGGAATCTAACGATGTTTGAATGGTTTTTCTAAGTTGAACGGTTTTGAAGGAGTAGGCTTTCAAAAAACGTACGGAAAAATAATAAAATATAATAATAATAAAGATTCGAATAACAATACTGTGAATGCTTTTCAAGCATTCACACTAATAACTAGAAAGTGCATTTTCTGAAGAAACTGCAGTGTGAATGCTTGAATCTGAATGTATGCACTGAAATGAATTAATTGCTGAATTTTGAGTTAAAAATATTGAATGAGATTAAAAAAAAACAAAAAAAACCCCGAATTTAACCTGAAAACAAAGGTGCTGAACTGCTAAAAGCTGAAGGTTACACAGAAGAAGGAGTTGGAAAAAAACTGAAAATGTTTTAAATGTAAATTAGAAAACCCTAAGAAATGAGAAAAGAACATTTAGAGTCAGAAAACATCTGAATGAATATTAAAAGGTCATATTCTTTGAATCACTGAATGACTAAAATGTGATCCCTCCACTTTGATCCACACAGTTTAAAAAGTTTAAATGCCTGAGCTTTGAAAGACACGGTGTTGGAAAGAGAACAATAATGGCGACAATTTGAGGGTAAAATGATGGCTGTAACACTGTGGACACAGCAGCAGTTGAAAGAGAAGTGCTTAAGATGAATCTTGGTACAGTGGCAGGCAGAGCTCGTTAAGCAGGCAGGTGTGAGCCTGGTTGCTATAGTGACTGCACCCAATGACTCCATACACACGTACACAGACATGCACCTCACTTTTGCTGCTTAAAATGAACAGAAAAGTCAGGCCGAAACAAATCGCTCCCAAATGAAAAGTAAAAGTCGTATTGACAAAATTCTTTCACCGTGAGCGACAGCAATGTCTAGTCTACCTAATTCTCAGTTTTCATGCCTGTGGAGCTTATTATATGGACGTGGTGACAGTGGAAAGACACCATGCTCTTCTGATTTTCAAACGAACCTTCTGAGCCATTTTAACATTAGAGTCTATGGAAGAGTTGGAGGGAGGAGGCTGTGCATTGGTGACATTTATGAAAGAACCATAACACCTAGTACAATAGTAAACACATTGGATGAAAGAGGACAGCCATGGCTACGTTTTGAGGGTAAAATCATACCTGTAGAGCAAACGCTGCGGACACAGCAGCAGTTTTAAAAAAGATTTTAAGATTAATTTTTTTGCTCCTCTCACTCTAGCAGTTGAGCTGCCTCACTCTAGCCCCAACATTCCGTCCCATACACACCCATTATAAACTCTGAAACGGGTGAAAAAACATCATGAAACTTAAACTGGAACTGAAGAAAAAGTATAATAGATATTGAAAAGATAAATACAAGTTGAATAGTTGAATGTCTTGTCTTCGTTTTAAAGTTTGAATGGTGGCTCTATGTCAACGTATGTGGAAGTAGTAAGGGTTTAAAAATGAGTGAATTGAATGAGAATTTGAAGGGTCTCTCCATTGAAATACATTATAATTTTTTGTTGAATAAAGTTGAATAAAATTAAAAATATAAATGTTAAAAATGAGAAAAGTAGAAGCATTCATGTCCAAAAGAATAGGAATCTAACGGTGTTTGAATGGTTTTTCTAAGTTGAGCGGTTTTGAAGGAGTGAGATGCCAAAAAACGTACGGAATATATAATAATAATAATAACTAGAAAGTGCATTTTCTGAAGAAACTGCAGTGTGAATGCTTGAATCTGAATGTATGCACTGAAATGAATTAATTGCTGAATTTTGAGTTAAAAATATTGAATGAGATAAAAAAAAACAAAAAAAAAAACGAATTTAACCTGAAAACAAAGGTGCTGAACTGCTAAAAGCTGAAGGTTACACAGAAGGAGGAGTTGGAAAAAAACTGAAAATGTTTTAAATGTAAATTAGAAAACCCTAAGAAATGAGAAAAGAACATTTAGAGTCAGAAAACATCTGAATGAATATTAAAAGGTCATATTCTTTGAATCACTGAATGACTCAAATGTGATCCCTCCACTTTGATCCACACAGTTTAAAAAGTTTAAATGCCTGAGCTTTGAAAGATACGGTGTTGGAAAGAGAACAATAATGGCGACAATTTGAGGGTAAAATGATGGCTGTAACACTGTGGACACAGCAGCAGTTGAAAGAGAAGTGCTTAAGATGAATCTTGGTACAGTGGCAGGCAGAGCTCGTTAAGCAGGCAGGTGTGAGCCTGGTTGCTATAGTGACCGCACCCAATGGCTCCATACACACGTACACAGACATGCGCCTCACTTTTGCTGCTTAAAATGAACAGAAAAGTCAGGCCGAAACAAATCGCTCCCAAATGAAAAGTAAAAGTCGTATTGACAAAATTCTTTCACCGTGAGCGACAGCAATGTCTAGTCTACCTAATTCTCAGTTTTCATGCCTGTGGAGCTTATTATATGGACGTGGTGACAGTGGAAAGACACCATGCTCTTCTGATTTTCAAACGAACCTTCTGAGCCATTTTAACATTAGAGTCTATGGAAGAGTTGGAGGGAGGAGGCTGTGCATTGGTGACATTTATGAAAGAACCATAACACCTAGTACAATAGTAAACACATTGGATGAAAGAGGACAGCCATGGCTACGTTTTGAGGGTAAAATCATACCTGTAGAGCAAACGCTGCGGACACAGCAGCAGTTTTAAAAAAGATTTTAAGATTAATTTTTTTGCTCCTCTCACTCTAGCAGTTGAGCTGCCTCACTCTAGCCCCAACATTCCGTCCCATACACACCCATTATAAACTCTGAAACGGGTGAAAAAACATCATGAAACTTAAACTGGAACTGAAGAAAAAGTATAAAAGATATTGAAAAGATAAATACAAGTTGAATAGTTGAATGTCTTGTCTTCGTTTTAAAGTTTGAATGGTGGCTCTATGTCAATGTATGTGGAAGTAGTAAGAGTTTAAAAATGAGTAAGTTGAATGAGGATTTGAAGGGTCTCCCCATTGAAATACATTATAAATTTTTGTTGAATAAAGTTGAATAAAATTAAAAATATAAATGTTAAAAATATGAAAAATAGAAGCAGTGTTGTCCAAAAGAATAGGAATCTAACGGTGTTTGAATGGTTTTTCTAAGTTGAACGGTTTTGAAGGAGTAGGCTTACAAAAAACGTACGGAATAGATAATAATAATAACTAGAAAGTGCATTTTCTGAAGAAACTGCAGTGTGAATGCTTGAATCTGAATGTATGCATTGAAATGAAATAATTACTGAATTTAAGTTAAAAATTTTGAATGAGATTTAAAAAAAAACCCGAATTTAACCTGAAAACAAAAGTGCTGAACTGCCAAAAGCTGAAGGTTACACAGAAGAAGAAGTTGGAAAAAAGCTGAAAATGTTTTAATTGTAAATTAGAAAAACCTAAGAAATGAGAAAAGAACATTTAGAGTCAGAAAACATCTGAAAGAATATTAAAAGGTCATATTCTTTGAATCACTGAATGACTAAAATGTGATCCCTCCACTTGGATCCACACAGTTTAAAAAGTTTAAATGTCTGAGCTTTGAAAGACAAGATGTTGGAAAGAGAACAACGATGGTGACGTTTTGAGGGTAAAATGATGGCTGTAACACTGTGGACACAGCAGCAGTTGAAAGAGAAGTGCTTAAGATGAATCTTGGTACAGTGGCAGGCAGAGCTCGTTAAGCAGGCAGGTGTGAGCCTGGTTGCTATAGTGACCGCACCCAATGGCTCCATACACACGTACACAGACATGCGCCTCACTTTTGCTGCTTAAAATGAACAGAAAAGTCAGGCCCAAACAAATCATTCCCAAATGAAAAGTATAGGTCGTATTGACAAAATTCTTTCACCGTGAGTGACAGCAATGTCTAGTCTACTGAATTCTCAGTTTTCATGCCTGTGGAGTTTATTATATGGACGTGGTGACAGTGGAAAGACACCATGCTCTTCTGATTTTCAAACGAACCTTCTGAGCCATTTTAACATTAGAGTCTATGGAAGAGTTGGAGGGAGGAGGCTGTGCATTGGTGACATTTACGAAAGAACCATAACACCTAGGACAATAGTAAACACATTGGATGAAAGAGGACAGCGATGGCTACGTTTTGAGGGTAAAATCATACCTGTAGAGCAAACGCTGCGGACACAGCAGCAGTTTTAAAAAAGATTTTAAGATTAATTTTTTTGCTCCTCTCACTCTAGCAGTTGAGCTGCCTCACTCTAGCCCCAACATTCCGTCCCATACACACCCATTATAAACTCTGAAACGGGTGAAAAAACATCATGAAACTTAAACTGGAACTGAAGAAAAAGTATAATAGATATTGAAAAGATAAATACAAGTTGAATAGTTGAATGTCTTGTCTTCGTTTTAAAGTTTGAATGGTGGCTCTATGTCAATGTATGTGGAAGTAGTAAGAGTTTAAAAATGAGTAAGTTGAATGAGAATTTGAAGGGTCTCCCCATTGAAATACATGGGAAATTTTTGTTGAATAAAGTTGAATAAAATTAAAAATATAAATGTTAAAAATGAGAAAAGTAGAAGCAGTCATGTCCAAAAGAATAGGAATCTAATGGTGTTTGAATGGTTTTTCTAAGTTGAACGGTTTTGAAGGAGTAGGAGTACAAAAAACGTACGGAATAGATAAAATATAATAATAATAATAAAGATTCGAATAACAATACTGTGAATGCTTTTCAAGCATTCACACTAATAAAATATAATAATAAAGATTCGAATAACAATACTGTGAATGCTTTTCAAGCATTCACACTAACTAGAAAGTGCATTTTCTGAAGAAACTGCAGTGTGAATGCTTGAATCTGAATGTATGCACTGAAATGAATTAATTGCTGAATTTTGAGTTAAAAATTTTGAATGAGATAAAAAAACAACCTGAATTTAACCTGAAAACAAAAGTGCTGAACTGCTAAAAGCTGAAGGTTACACAGAAGAAGAAGTTGGAAAAAAGCTGAAAATGTTTTAATTGTAAATTAGAAAAACCTAAGAAATGAGAAAAGAACATTTAGAGTCAGAAAACATCTGAAAGAATATTAAAAGGTCATATTCTTTGAATCACTGAATGACTAAAATGTGATCCCTCCACTTGGACCCACACAGTTTAAAAAGTTTACATCTCTGAGCTTTGAAAGACAAGATGTTGGAAAAAGAACAACGATGGCGACGTTTTGAGGGTAAAATGATGGCTGTGACACTGTGGACACAGCAGCAGTTGAAAGAGAAGTGTTTAAGATGAATCTTGGCAGAGAGAGAGAGAGAGAGAGAGAGAGCTCGTTAAGCAGGCAGGTGTGAGCCTGGTTGCTATAGTGACCGCACCCAATGGCTCCATACACACGTACACAGACATGCGCCTCACTTTTGCTGCTTAAAATGAACAGAAAAGTCAGGCCCAAACAAATCGCTCCCAAATGAAAAGTACATGTCGTATTGACAAAATTCTTTCACTGTGAGCGACAGCCATGTCTAGTCTACCTAATTCTCAGTTTTCATGCCTGTGGAGTTTATTATATGGACGTGGTGACAGTGGAAAGACACCATGCTCTTCTGATTTTCAAACGAACCTTCTGAGCCATTTTAACATTAGAGTCTATGGAAGAGTTGGAGGGAGGAGGCTGTGCATTGGTGACATTTATGAAAGAACCATAACACCTAGTACAATAGTAAACACATTGGATGAAAGAGGACAGCCATGGCTACGTTTTGAGGGTAAAATCATACCTGTAGAGCAAACGCTGCGGACACAGCAGCAGTTTTAAAAAAGATTTTAAGATTAATTTTTTTGCTCCTCTCACTCTAGCAGTTGAGCTGCCTCACTCTAGCCCCAACATTCCGTCCCATACACACCCATTATAAACTCTGAAACGGGTGAAAAAACATCATGAAACTTAAACTGGAACTGAAGAAAAAGTATAATAGATATTGAAAAGATAAATACAAGTTGAATAGTTGAATGTCTTGTCTTCGTTTTAAAGTTTGAATGGTGGCTCTATGTCAACGTATGTGGAAGTAGATACAGTTTAAAAATGAGTAAGTTGAATGAGAATTTGAAGGGTCTCCCCATTGAAATACATGGGAAATTTTTGTTGAAAAAAGTTGAATAAAATTAAAAATATAAATGTTATAAATGAGAAAAATAGAAGCAGTCATGTCCAAAAGAATAGGAATCTAATGGTGTTTGAATGGTTTTTCTAAGTTGAACGGTTTTGAAGGAGATAGAGTACAAAAAACGTACGGAATCCATAATAATAAAATACTAGAAAGTGCATTTTCTGAAGAAACTGCAGTGTGAATGCTTGAATCTGAATGTATGCACTGAAATGAATTAATTGCTGAATTTTGAGTTAAAAATATTGAATGAGATAAAAAAAAACAAAAAACAAAAAAAACGAATTTAACCTGAAAACAAAGGTGCTGAACTGCTAAAAGCTGAAGGTTACACAGAAGAAGGAGTTGGAAAAAAACTGAAAATGTTTTAAATGTAAATTAGAAAACCCTAAGAAATGAGAAAAGAACATTTAGAGTCAGAAAACATCTGAATGAATATTAAAAGGTCATATTCTTTGAATCACTGAATGACTCAAATGTGATCCCTCCACTTTGATCCACACAGTTTAAAAAGTTTAAATGTTTGAGCTTTGAAAGACACGGTGTTGGAAAGAGAACAATAATGGCGACAATTTGAGGGTAAAATGATGGCTGTAACACTGTGGACACAGCAGCAGTTGAAAGAGAAGTGCTTAAGATGAATCTTGGCACAGTGGCAGGCAGAGCTCGTTAAGCAGGCAGGTGTGAGCCTGGTTGCTATAGTGACTGCACCCAATGGCTCCATACACACGTACACAGACATGCGCCTCACTTTTGCTGCTTAAAATGAACAGAAAAGTCAGGCCGAAACAAATCGCTCCCAAATGAAAAGTATAGGTCGTATTGACAAAATTCTTTCACCGTGAGTGGCAGCAATGTCCACTCTACCTAATTCTCAGTTTTCATGCCTGTGGAGTTTATTATATGGACGTGGTGACAGTGTAAAAACACCATGCTCTTCTGATTTTCAAACCAACCTTCTGAGCCGTTTTAACATTAGAGTCTATGGAAGAGTTGGAGGGAGGAGGCTGTGCATTGGTGACATTTATGAAAGAACCGTAACACCTAGGACAATAGTAAACACATTGGATGAAAGAGGACAGCGATGGCTACGTTTTGAGGGTAAAATCATACCTGTAGAGCAAACGCTGCGGACACAGCAGCAGTTTTAAAAAAGATTTTAAGATTAATTTTTTTGCTCCTCTCACTCTAGCAGTTGAGCTGTCTCACTCTAGCCCCAACATTCCGTCCCATACACACCCATTATAAACTCTGAAACGGGTGAAAAAACATCATGAAACTTAAACTGGAACTGAAGAAAAAGTATAATAGATATTGAAAAGATAAATACAAGTTGAATAGTTGAATGTCTTGTCTTCGTTTTAAAGTTTGAATGGTGGCTCTATGTCAATGTATGTGGAAGTAGATACAGTTTAAAGAGGAGGAAGTTGAATGAGAATTTGAAGGGTCTCCCCATTGAAATACATGGGAAATTTTTGTTGAAAAAAGTTGAATAAAATTAAAAATATAAATGTTAAAAATGAGAAAAATAGAAGCAGTCATGTCCAAAAGAATAGGAATCTAATGGTGTTTGAATGGTTTTTCTAAGTTGAACGGTTTTGAAGGAGATAGAGTACAAAAAACGTACGGAATCCATAATAATAAAATACTAGAAAGTGCATTTTCTGAAGAAACTGCAGTGTGAATGCTTGAATCTGAATGTATGCACTGAAATGAATTAATTGCTGAATTTTGAGTTAAAAATATTGAATGAGATAAAAAACAAAACAAAAAAAAAAACCGAATTTAACCTGAAAACAAAGGTGCTGAACTGCTAAAAGCTGAAGGTTACACAGAAGAAGGAGTTGGAAAAAAACTGAAAATGTTTTAAATGTAAATTAGAAAACCCTAAGAAATGAGAAAAGAACATTTAGAGTCAGAAAACATCTGAATGAATATTAAAAGGTCATATTCTTTGAATCACTGAATGACTAAAATGTGATCCCTCCACTTTGATCCACACAGTTTAAAAAGTTTAAATGCCTGAGCTTTCAAAGATACGGTGTTGGAAAGAGAACAATAATGGCGACAATTTGAGGGTAAAATGATGGCTGTAACACTGTGGACACAGCAGCAGTTGAAAGAGAAGTGCTTAAGATGAATCTTGGTACAGTGGCAGGCAGAGCTCGTTAAGCAGGCAGGTGTGAGCCTGGTTGCTATAGTGACCGCACCCAATGGCTCCATACACACGTACACAGACATGCGCCTCACTTTTGCTGCTTAAAATGAACAGAAAAGTCAGGCCGAAACAAATCGCTCCCAAATGAAAAGTAAAAGTCGTATTGACAAAATTCTTTCACCGTGAGCGACAGCAATGTCTAGTCTACCTAATTCTCAGTTTTCATGCCTGTGGAGCTTATTATATGGACGTGGTGACAGTGGAAAGACACCATGCTCTTCTGATTTTCAAACGAACCTTCTGAGCCATTTTAACATTAGAGTCTATGGAAGAGTTGGAGGGAGGAGGCTGTGCATTGGTGACATTTATGAAAGAACCATAACACCTAGTACAATAGTAAACACATTGGATGAAAGAGGACAGCCATGGCTACGTTTTGAGGGTAAAATCATACCTGTAGAGCAAACGCTGCGGACACAGCAGCAGTTTTAAAAAATATTTTAAGATTAATTTTTTTGCTCCTCTCACTCTAGCAGTTGAGCTGCCTCACTCTAGCCCCAACATTCCGTCCCATACACACCCATTATAAACTCTGAAACGGGTGAAAAAACATCATGAAACTTAAACTGGAACTGAAGAAAAAGTATAATAGATATTGAAAAGATAAATACAAGTTGAATAGTTGAATGTCTTGTCTTCGTTTTAAAGTTTGAATGGTGGCTCTATGTCAATGTATGTGGAAGTAGTAAGAGTTTAAAAATGAGTAAGTTGAATGAGGATTTGAAGGGTCTCCCCATTGAAATACATTATAAATTTTTCTTGAATAAAGTTGAATAAAATTAAAAATATAAATGTTAAAAATATGAAAAATAGAAGCAGTGTTGTCCAAAAGAATAGGAATCTAACGGTGTTTGAATGGTTTTTCTAAGTTGAACGGTTTTGAAGGAGTAGGATTACAAAAAACGTACGGAAGAATAATAAAATATAATAATAATAATAAAGATTCGAATAACAATACTGTGAATGCTTTTCAAGCATTCACACTAATAACTAGAAAGTGCATTTTCTGAAGAAACTGCAGTGTGAATGCTTGAATCTGAATGTATGCACTGAAATGAATTAATTGCTGAATTTTGAGTTAAAAATATTGAATGAGATAAAAAAAAAACAAAAAAAAAAAACGAATTTAACCTGAAAACAAAGGTGCTGAACTGCTAAAAGCTGAAGGTTACACAGAAGAAGGAGTTGGAAAAAAACTGAAAATGTTTTAAATGTAAATTAGAAAACCCTAAGAAATGAGAAAAGAACATTTAGAGTCAGAAAACATCTGAATGAATATTAAAAGGTCATATTCTTTGAATCACTGAATGACTCAAATGTGATCCCTCCACTTTGATCCACACAGTTTAAAAAGTTTAAATGCCTGAGCTTTGAAAGATACGGTGTTGGAAAGAGAACAATAATGGCGACAATTTGAGGGTAAAATGATGGCTGTAACACTGTGGACACAGCAGCAGTTGAAAGAGAAGTGCTTAAGATGAATCTTGGTACAGTGGCAGGCAGAGCTCGTTAAGCAGGCAGGTGTGAGCCTGGTTGCTATAGTGACCGCACCCAATGGCTCCATACACACGTACACAGACATGCGCCTCACTTTTGCTGCTTAAAATGAACAGAAAAGTCAGGCCGAAACAAATCGCTCCCAAATGAAAAGTAAAAGTCGTATTGACAAAATTCTTTCACCGTGAGCGACAGCAATGTCTAGTCTACCTAATTCTCAGTTTTCATGCCTGTGGAGCTTATTATATGGACGTGGTGACAGTGGAAAGACACCATGCTCTTCTGATTTTCAAACGAACCTTCTGAGCCATTTTAACATTAGAGTCTATGGAAGAGTTGGAGGGAGGAGGCTGTGCATTGGTGACATTTATGAAAGAACCATAACACCTAGGACAATAGTAAACACATTGGATGAAAGAGGACAGCCATGGCTACGTTTTCAGGGTAAAATCATACCTGTAGAGCAAACGCTGCGGACACAGCAGCAGTTTTAAAAAAGATTTTAAGATTAATTTTTTTGCTCCTCTCACTCTAGCAGTTGAGCTGCCTCACTCTAGCCCCAACATTCCGTCCCATACACACCCATTATAAACTCTGAAACGGGTGAAAAAACATCATGAAACTTAAACTGGAACTGAAGAAAAAGTATAATAGATATTGAAAAGATAAATACAAGTTCAATAGTTGAATGTCTTGTCTTCGTTTTAAAGTTTGAATGGTGGCTCTATGTCAATGTATGTGGAAGTAGTAAGAGTTTAAAAATGAGTAAGTTGAATGAGAATTTGAAGGGTCTCCCCATTGAAATACATGGGAAATTTTTTTTGAATAAAGTTGAATAAAATTAAAAATATAAATGCTAAAAATATGAAAAATAGAAGCAGTCATGTCCAAAAGAAGAGGAATCTAATGGTGTTTGAATGGTTTTTCTAAGTTGAACGGTTTTGAAGGAGTAGGAGTACAAAAAACGTACGGAATACAGAATAAAATATAATAACTAGAAAGTGCATTTTCTGAAGAAACTGCAGTGTGAATGCTTGAATCTGAATGTATGCATTGAAATGAAATAATTACTGAATTTAAGTTAAAAATTTTGAATGAGATAAAAAAAAAAAAACCGAATTTAACCTGAAAACAAAAGTGTTGAACTGCTAAAAGCTGAAGGTTACACAGAAGAAGAAGAAGTTGGAAAAAAGCTGAAAATGTTTTAATTGTAAATTAGAAAAACCTAAGAAATGAGAAAAGAACATTTAGAGTCAGAAAACATCTGAAAGAATATTAAAAGGTCATATTCTTTGAATCACTGAATGACTAAAATGTGATCCCTCCACTTGGACCCACACAGTTTAAAAAGTTTACATCTCTGAGCTTTGAAAGACAAGATGTTGGAAAAAGAACAACGATGGCGACGTTTTGAGGGTAAAATGATGGCTTTAACACTGTGGACACAGCAGCAGTTGAAAGAGAAGTGTTTAAGATAAATCTTGGCAGAGAGAGAGAGAGAGAGCTCGTTAAGCAGGCAGGTGTGAGCCTGGTTGCTATAGTGACTGCACCCAATGGCTCCATACACACGACACAGACATGCACCTCACTTTTGCTGCTTAAAATGAACAGAAAAGTCAGGCCGAAACAAATCGTTCCCAAATGAAAAGTAAAAGTCGTATTGACGAAATTCTTTCACCGTGAGCGACAGCAGCTTCTAGTCTACCGAATTCTCAGTTTTCATGTCTGTGGAGTTTATTATATGGACGTGGTGACAGTGGAAAGACACCATGCTCTTCTGATTTTCAAACGAACCTTCTGAGCCATTTTAACATTAGAGTCTATGGAAGAGTTGGAGGGAGGAGGCTGTGCATTGGTGACATTTATGAAAGAACCATAACACCTAGTACAATAGTAAACACATTGGATGAAAGAGGACAGCCATGGCTACGTTTTGAGGGTAAAATCATACCTGTAGAGCAAACGCTGTGGACACAGCAGCAGTTTTAAAAAAGATTTTAAGATTAATTTTTTTGCTCCTCTCACTCTAGCAGTTGAGCTGCCTCACTCTAGCCCCAACATTCCGTCCCATACACACCCATTATAAACTCTGAAACGGGTGAAAAAACATCATGAAACTTAAACTGGAACTGAAGAAAAAGTATAATAGATATTGAAAAGATAAATACAAGTTGAATAGTTGAATGTCTTGTCTTCATTTTAAAGTTTGAATGGTGGCTCTATGTCAATGTATGTGGAAGTAGTAAGAGTTTAAAAATGAGTAAGTTGAATGAGAATTTGAAGGGTCTCCCCATTGAAATACATGGGAAATTTTTGTTGAATAAAGTTGAATAAAATTAAAAATATAAATGTTAAAAATGAGAAAATTAGAAGCAGTCATGTCCAAAATAATAGGAATCTAACGATGTTTGAATGGTTTTTCTAAGTTGAACGGTTTTGAAGGAGTAGGCTTTCAAAAAACGTACGGAAAAATAATAAAATATAATAATAATAAAGATTAGAAGAACAATACTGTGAATGCTTTTCAAGCATTCACACTAATAACTAGAAAGTGCATTTTCTGAAGAAACTGCAGTGTGAATGCTTGAATCTGAATGTATGCATTGAAATGAAATAATTACTGAATTTAAGTTAAAAATATTGAATGAGATAAAAAAAAAACCCGAATTTAACCTGAAAACAAAAGTGCTGAACTGCTAAAAGCTGAAGGTTACACAGAAGAAGAAGTTGGAAAAAAGCTGAAAATGTTTTAATTGTAAATTAGAAAAACCTAAGAAATGAGAAAAGAACATTTAGAGTCAGAAAACATCTGAAAGAATATTAAAAGGTCATATTCTTTGAATCACTGAATGACTCAAATGTGATCCCTCCACTTTGATCCACACAGTTTAAAAAGTTTAAATGCCTGAGCTTTGAAAGACAAGATGTTGGAAAGAGAACAATAATGGCGACAATTTGAGGGTAAAATGATGGCTGTAACACTGTGGACACAGCAGCAGTTGAAAGAGAAGTGCTTAAGATGAATCTTGGGACAGTGGCAGGCAGAGCTCGTTAAGCAGGCAGGTGTGAGCCTGGTTGCTATAGTGACTGCACCCAATGGCTCCATACACACGTACACAGACATGCGCCTCACTTTTGCTGCTTAAAATGAACAGAAAAGTCAGGCCGAAACAAATCGCTCCCAAATGAAAAGTATAGGTCGTATTGACGAAATTCTTTCACCGTGAGCGGCAGCAATGTCCACTCTACCTAATTCTCAGTTTTCATGCCTGTGGAGTTTATTATATGGACGTGGTGACAGTGTAAAAACACCATGCTCTTCTGATTTTCAAACCAACCTTCTGAGCCGTTTTAACATTAGAGTCTATGGAAGAGTTGGAGGGAGGAGGCTGTGCATTGGTGACATTTATGAAAGAACCGTAACACCTAGGACAATAGTAAACACATTGGATGAAAGAGGACAGCCATGGCTACGTTTTGAGGGTAAAATCATACCTGTAGAGCAAACGCTGTGGACACAGCAGCAGTTTTAAAAAAGATTTTAAGATTAATTTTTTTGCTCCTCTCACTCTAGCAGTTGAGCTGCCTCACTCTAGCCCCAACATTCCGTCCCATACACACCCATTATAAACTCTGAAACGGGTGAAAAAACATCATGAAACTTAAACTGGAACTGAAGAAAAAGTATAATAGATATTGAAAAGATAAATACAAGTTGAATAGTTGAATGTCTTGTCTTCGTTTTAAAGTTTGAATGGTGGCTCTATGTCAATGTATGTGGAAGTAGATACAGTTTAAAGAGGAGGAAGTTGAATGAGAATTTGAAGGGTCTCCCCATTGAAATACATTATAAATTTTTGTTGAAAAAAGTTGAATAAAATTAAAAATATAAATGTTAAAAATGAGAAAAAATAGAAGCAATGTTGTCCAAAAGAATAGGAATCTAATGGTGTTTGAATGGTTTTTCTAAGTTGAACGGTTTTGAAGGAGTAGGCTTTCAAAAAACGTACGGAATAGATAATAATAACTAGAAAGTGCATTTTCTGAAGAAACTGCAGTGTGAATGCTTGAATCTGAATGTATGCACTGAAATGAATTAATTGCTGAATTCTAAGTTAAAAATGTTGAATGAGATTGAAAAAAAACAAAAAAAAAAACAAAACGAATTTAACCTGAAAACAACAGTGCTGAACTGCTAAAAGCTGAAGGTTACACAGAAGAAGAAGTTGGAAAAAAGCTGAAAATGTTTTAATTGTAAATTTGAAAAAACCTAAGAAATGAGAAAAGAACATTTAGAGTCAGAAAACATCTGAATGAATATTAAAAGGTCATATTCTTTGAATCACTGAATGACTAAAATGTGATCCCTCCACTTGGACCCACACAGTTTAAAAAGTTTACATCTCTGAGCTTTGAAAGACAAGATGTTGGAAAAAGAACAACGATGGCGACGTTTTGAGGGTAAAATGATGGCTTTAACACTGTGGACACAGCAGCAGTTGAAAGAGAAGTGCTTAAGATGAATCTTGGTACAGTGGCAGGCAGAGCTCGTTAAGCAGGCAGGTGTGAGCCTGGTTGCTATAGTGACCGCACCCAATGGCTCCATACACACGTACACAGACATGCGCTTCACTTTTGCTGCTTAAAATGAACAGAAAAGTCAGGCCGAAACAAATCGCTCCCAAATGAAAAGTAAAAGTCGTATTGACAAAATTCTTTCACCGTGAGCGACAGCAATGTCTAGTCTACCAAATTCTCAGTTTTCATGCCTGTGGAGCTTATTATATGGACGTGGTGACAGTGGAAAGACACCATGCTCTTCTGATTTTCAAACGAACCTTCTGAGCCATTTTAACATTAGAGTCTATGGAAGAGTTGGAGGGAGGAGGCTGTGCATTGGTGACATTTACGAAAGAACCATAACACCTAGGACAATAGTAAACACATTGGATGAAAGAGGACAGCCATGGCTACGTTTTGAGGGTAAAATCATACCTGTAGAGCAAACGCTGCGGACACAGCAGCAGTTTTAAAAAAGATTTTAAGATTAATTTTTTTGCTCCTCTCACTCTAGCAGTTGAACTGCCTCACTCTAGCCCCAACATTCCGTCCCATACACACCCATTATAAACTCTGAAACGGGTGAAAAAACATCATGAAACTTAAACTGGAACTGAAGAAAAAGTATAATAGATATTGAAAAGATAAATACAAGTTGAATAGTTGAATGTCTTGTCTTCGTTTTAAAGTTTGAATGGTGGCTCTATGTCAATGTATGTGGAAGTAGTAAGAGTTTAAAAATGAGTAAGTTGAATGAGAATTTGAAGGGTCTCCCCATTGAAATACATTATAAATTTTTGTTGAATAAAGTTGAATAAAATTAAAAATATAAATGTTAAAAATGAGAAAAATAGAAGCAGTCATGTCCAAAAGAATAGGAATCTAACGGTGTTTGAATGGTTTTTCTAAGTTGAACGGTTTTGAAGTAGTAGGATTACAAAAAACGTACGGAATAGATAATAATAATAAAATATAATAATAAAGATTAGAAGAACAATACTGTGAATGCTTTTCAAGCATTCACACTAATAATAAAGATTCGAATAACAATACTGTGAATGCTTTTCAAGCATTCACACTAATAAAATAGAATAAAGATTAGAAGAACAATACTGTGAATGCTTTTCAAGCATTCACACTAATAATAACTAGAAAGTGCATTTTCTGAAGAAACTGCAGTGTGAATGCTTGAATCTGAATGTATGCACTGAAATGAATTAATTGCTGAATTTTGAGTTAAAAATATTGAATGAGATAAAAAAAAACAAAAAAAAAACGAATTTAACCTGAAAACAAAGGTGCTGAACTGCTAAAAGCTGAAGGTTACACAGAAGAAGGAGTTGGAAAAAAACTGAAAATGTTTTAAATGTAAATTAGAAAACCCTAAGAAATGAGAAAAGAACATTTAGAGTCAGAAAACATCTGAATGAATATTAAAAGGTCATATTCTTTGAATCACTGAATGACTCAAATGTGATCCCTCCACTTTGATCCACACAGTTTAAAAAGTTTAAATGCCTGAGCTTTGAAAGATACGGTGTTGGAAAGAGAACAATAATGGCGACGTTTTGAGGGTAAAATGATGGCTGTAACACTGTGGACACAGCAGCAGTTGAAAGAGAAGTGCTTAAGATGAATCTTGGTACAGTGGCAGGCAGAGCTCGTTAAGCAGGCAGGTGTGAGCCTGGTTGCTATAGTGACCGCACCCAATGGCTCCATACACACGTACACAGACATGCGCCTCACTTTTGCTGCTTAAAATGAACAGAAAAGTCAGGCCGAAACAAATCGTTCCCAAATGAAAAGTAAAAGTCGTATTGACAAAATTCTTTCACCGTGAGCGACAGCAGCTTCTAGTCTACCTAATTCTCAGTTTTCATGTCTGTGGAGTTTATTATATGGACGTGGTGACAGTGGAAAGACACCATGCTCTTCTGATTTTCAAACGAACCTTCTGAGCCATTTTAACATTAGAGTCTATGGAAGAGTTGGAGGGAGGAGGCTGTGCATTGGTGACATTTACGGAAGAACCATAACACCTAGGACAATAGTAAACACATTGGATGAAAGAGGACAGCGATGGCTACGTTTTGAGGGTAAAATCATACCTGTAGAGCAAACGCTGCGGACACAGCAGCAGTTTTAAAAAAGATTTTAAGATTAATTTTTTTGCTCCTCTCACTCTAGCAGTTGAGCTGCCTCACTCTAGCCCCAACATTCCGTCCCATACACACCCATTATAAACTCTGAAACGGGTGAAAAAACATCATGAAACTTAAACTGGAACTGAAGAAAAAGTATAATAGATATTGAAAAGATAAATACAAGTTGAATAGTTGAATGTCGTGTCTTCGTTTTAAAGTTTGAATGGTGGCTCTATGTGAACGTATGTTGAAGTAGTAAGAGTTTAAAAATGAGTAAGTTAAATGAGAATTTGAAGGGTCTCCCCATTGAAATACATGGGAAATTTTTTTTGAATAAAGTTGAATAAAATTAAAAATATAAATGTTAAAAATGAGAAAAATAGAAGCAATGTTGTCCAAAATAATAGGAATCTAACGATGTTTGAATGGTTTTTCTAAGTTGAACGGTTTTGAAGGAGTAGGCTTTCAAAAAACGTACGGAAAAATAATAAAATATAACTAGAAAGTGCATTTTCTGAAGAAACTGCAGTGTGAATGCTTGAATCTGAATGTATGCACTGAAATGAATTAATTACTGAATTTAAGTTAAAAATCTTGAATGAGATAAAAAAAAAAAACCCGAATTTAACCTGAAAACAAAAGTGCTGAACTGCTAAAAGCTGAAGGTTACACAGAAGAAGAAGTTGGAAAAAAGCTGAAAATGTTTTAATTGTAAATTAGAAAAACCTAAGAAATGAGAAAAGAACATTTAGAGTCAGAAAACATCTGAAAGAATATTAAAAGGTCATATTCTTTGAATCACTGAATGACTAAAATGTGATCCCTCCACTTGGACCCACACAGTTTAAAAAGTTTACATCTCTGAGCTTTGAAAGACAAGATGTTGGAAAGAGAACAACGATGGCGACGTTTTGAGGGTAAAATGATGGCTGTAACACTGTGGACACAGCAGCAGTTGAAAGAGAAGTGCTTAAGATGAATCTTGGTACAGTGGCAGGCAGAGCTCGTTAAGCAGGCAGGTGTGAGCCTGGTTGCTATAGTGACCGCACCCAATGGCTCCATACACACGCACACAGACATGCACCTCACTTTTGCTGCTTAAAATGAACAGAAAAGTCAGGCCGAAACAAATCGCTCCCAAATGAAAAGTAAAAGTCGTATTGACAAAATTCTTTCACCGTGAGCGACAGCAATGTCTAGTCTACCTAATTCTCAGTTTTCATGCCTGTGGAGCTTATTATATGGACGTGGTGACAGTGGAAAGACACCATGCTCTTCTGATTTTCAAACGAACCTTCTGAGCCATTTTAACATTAGAGTCTATGGAAGAGTTGGAAGGAGGAGGCTGTGCATTGGTGACATTTATGAAAGAACCATAACACCTAGTACAATAGTAAACACATTGGATGAAAGAGGACAGCCATGGCTACGTTTTGAGGGTAAAATCATACCTGTAGAGCAAACGCTGCGGACACAGCAGCAGTTTTAAAAAAGATTTTAAGATTAATTTTTTTGCTCCTCTCACTCTAGCAGTTGAGCTGCCTCACTCTAGCCCCAACATTCCGTCCCATACACACCCATTATAAACTCTGAAACGGGTGAAAAAACATCATGAAACTTAAACTGGAACTGAAGAAAAAGTATAATAGATATTGAAAAGATAAATACAAGTTGAATAGTTGAATGTCTTGTCTTCGTTTTAAAGTTTGAATGGTGGCTCTATGTGAACGTATGTTGAAGTAGTAAGAGTTTAAAAATGAGTAAGTTGAATGAGAATTTGAAGGGTCTCCCCATTGAAATACATGGGAAATTTTTGTTGAATAAAGTTGAATAAAATTAAAAATATAAATGTTAAAAATGAGAAAAGTAGAAGCACACCATTCCAAAAGAAGAGGAATCTAATGGTGTTTGAATGGTTTTTCTAAGTTGAACGGTTTTGAAGGAGATAGTCGGCGAAAAACGTACGGAATAGAAAATAATAATAAAGATTAGAAGAACAATACTGTGAATGCTTTTCAAGCATTCACACTAATAATAACTAGAAAGTGCATTTTCTGAAGAAACTGCAGTGTGAATGCTTGAATCTGAATGTATGCACTGAAATGAATTAATTACTGAATTTAAGTTAAAAATCTTGAATGAGATAAAAAAAAAAACCCGAATTTAACCTGAAAACAAAAGTGCTGAACTGCTAAAAGCTGAAGGTTACACAGAAGAAGAAGTTGGAAAAAAGCTGAAAATGTTTTAATTGTAAATTAGAAAAACCTAAGAAATGAGAAAAGAACATTTAGAGTCAGAAAACATCTGAATGAATATTAAAAGTTCATATTCTTTGAATCACTGAATGACTAAAATGTGATCCCTCCACTTGGACCCACACAGTTTAAAAAGTTTACATCTCTGAGCTTTGAAAGACAAGATGTTGGAAAAAGAACAACGATGGCGACGTTTTGAGGGTAAAATGATGGCTGTAACACTGTGGACACAGCAGCAGTTGAAAGAGAAGTGCTTAAGATGAATCTTGGTACAGTGGCAGGCAGAGCTCGTTAAGCAGGCAGGTGTGAGCCTGGTTGCTATAGTGACCGCACCCAATGGCTCCATACACACGCACACAGACATGCACCTCACTTTTGCTGCTTAAAATGAACAGAAAAGTCAGGCCGAAACAAATCGTTCCCAAATGAAAAGTAAAAGTCGTATTGACAAAATTCTTTCACCGTGAGCGACAGCAATGTCTAGTCTACCAAATTCTCAGTTTTCATGTCTGTGGAGTTTATTATATGGACGTGGTGACAGTGGAAAGACACCATGCTCTTCTGATTTTCAAACGAACCTTCTGAGCCATTTTAACATTAGAGTCTATGGAAGAGTTGGAGGGAGGAGGCTGTGCATTGGTGACATTTACGAAAGAACCATAACACCTAGGACAATAGTAAACACATTGGATGAAAGAGGACAGCGATGGCTACGTTTTGAGGGTAAAATCATACCTGTAGAGCAAACGCTGCGGACACAGCAGCAGTTTTAAAAAAGATTTTAAGATTAATTTTTTTGCTCCTCTCACTCTAGCAGTTGAGCTGCCTCACTCTAGCCCCAACATTCCGTCCCATACACACCCATTATAAACTCTGAAACGGGTGAAAAAACATCATGAAACTTAAACTGGAACTGAAGAAAAAGTATAATAGATATTGAAAAGATAAATACAAGTTGAATAGTTGAATGTCTTGTCTTCGTTTTAAAGTTTGAATGGTGGCTCTATGTCAATGTATGTGGAAGTAGTAAGAGTTTAAAAATGAGTAAGTTGAATGAGGATTTGAAGGGTCTCCCCATTGAAATACATTATAAATTTTTGTTGAATAAAGTTGAATAAAATTAAAAATATAAATGTTAAAAATATGAAAAATAGAAGCAGTGTTGTCCAAAAGAATAGGAATCTAACGGTGTTTGAATGGTTTTTCTAAGTTGAACGGTTTTGAAGGAGTAGGCTTACAAAAAACGTACGGAATACAGAATAAAATATAATAACTAGAAAGTGCATTTTCTGAAGAAACTGCAGTGTGAATGCTTGAATCTGAATGTATGCACTGAAATGAATTAATTGCTGAATTTTGAGTTAAAAATATTGAATGAGATTAAAAAAACCCAAAAAAAAAACCGAATTTAACCTGAAAACAAAGGTGCTGAACTGCTAAAAGCTGAACGTTACACAGAAGAAGAAGTTGGAAAAAAACTGAAAATGTTTTAAATGTAAATTAGAAAACCCTAAGAAATGAGAAAAGAACATTTAGAGTCAGAAAACATCTGAATGAATATTAAAAGGTCATATTCTTTGAATCACTGAATGACTCAAATGTGATCCCTCCACTTTGATCCACACAGTTTAAAAAGTTTAAATGCCTGAGCTTTGAAAGATACGGTGTTGGAAAGAGAACAATAATGGCGACAATTTGAGGGTAAAATGATGGCTGTAACACTGTGGACACAGCAGCAGTTGAAAGAGAAGTGTTTAAGATGAATCTTGGCACAGTGGCAGGCAGAGCTCGTTAAGCAGGCAGGTGTGAGCCTGGTTGCTATAGTGACCGCACCCAATGGCTCCATACACACGTACACAGACATGCGCCTCACTTTTGCTGCTTAAAATGAACAGAAAAGTCAGGCCGAAACAAATCGTTCCCAAATGAAAAGTAAAAGTCGTATTGACGAAATTCTTTCACCGTGAGCGACAGCAATGTCTAGTCTACCTAATTCTCAGTTTTCATGCCTGTGGAGCTTATTATATGGACGTGGTGACAGTGGAAAGACACCATGCTCTTCTGATTTTCAAACGAACCTTCTGAGCCATTTTAACATTAGAGTCTATGGAAGAGTTGGAGGGAGGAGGCTGTGCATTGGTGACATTTATGAAAGAACCATAACACCTAGGACAATAGTAAACACATTGGATGAAAGAGGACAGCGATGGCTACGTTTTGAGGGTAAAATCATACCTGTAGAGCAAACGCTGCAGACACAGCAGCAGTTTTAAAAAATATTTTAAGATTAATTTTTTTGCTCCTCTCACTCTAGCAGTTGAGCTGCCTCACTCTAGCCCCAACATTCCGTCCCATACACACCCATTATAAACTCTGAAACGGGTGAAAAAACATCATGAAACTTAAACTGGAACTGAAGAAAAAGTATAATAGATATTGAAAAGATAAATACAAGTTGAATAGTTGAATGTCTTGTCTTCGTTTTAAAGTTTGAATGGTGGCTCTATGTCAATGTATGTGGAAGTAGTAAGAGTTTAAAAATGCGTAAGTTGAATGAGGATTTGAAGGGTCTCTCCATTGAAATACATTATAAATTTTTGTTAAATAAAGTTGAATAAAATTAAAAATATAAATGTTAAAAATGAGAAAAATAGAAGCATTCATGTCCAAAAGAATAGGAATCTAACGGTGTTTGAATGGTTTTTCTAAGTTGAGCGGTTTTGAAGGAGTGAGATGCCAAAAAACGTACGGAATATATAATAATAATAATAATAATAATAATAAAGATTCGAATAACAATACTGTGAATGCTTTTCAAGCATTCACACTAATAACTAGAAAGTGCATTTTCTGAAGAAACTGCAGTGTGAATGCTTGAATCTGAATGTATGCACTGAAATGAATTAATTGCTGAATTTTGAGTTAAAAATATTGAATGAGATAAAAAAAAACAAAAAAAAAAACGAATTTAACCTGAAAACAAAGGTGCTGAACTGCTAAAAGCTGAAGGTTACACAGAAGGAGGAGTTGGAAAAAAACTGAAAATGTTTTAAATGTAAATTAGAAAACCCTAAGAAATGAGAAAAGAACATTTAGAGTCAGAAAACATCTGAATGAATATTAAAAGGTCATATTCTTTGAATCACTGAATGACTCAAATGTGATCCCTCCACTTTGATCCACACAGTTTAAAAAGTTTAAATGCCTGAGCTTTGAAAGATACGGTGTTGGAAAGAGAACAATAATGGCGACAATTTGAGGGTAAAATGATGGCTGTAACACTGTGGACACAGCAGCAGTTGAAAGAGAAGTGCTTAAGATGAATCTTGGTACAGTGGCAGGCAGAGCTCGTTAAGCAGGCAGGTGTGAGCCTGGTTGCTATAGTGACCGCACCCAATGGCTCCATACACACGTACACAGACATGCGCCTCACTTTTGCTGCTTAAAATGAACAGAAAAGTCAGGCCGAAACAAATCGCTCCCAAATGAAAAGTAAAAGTCGTATTGACAAAATTCTTTCACCGTGAGCGACAGCAATGTCTAGTCTACCTAATTCTCAGTTTTCATGCCTGTGGAGCTTATTATATGGACGTGGTGACAGTGGAAAGACACCATGCTCTTCTGATTTTCAAACGAACCTTCTGAGCCATTTTAACATTAGAGTCTATGGAAGAGTTGGAGGGAGGAGGCTGTGCATTGGTGACATTTATGAAAGAACCATAACACCTAGTACAATAGTAAACACATTGGATGAAAGAGGACAGCCATGGCTACGTTTTGAGGGTAAAATCATACCTGTAGAGCAAACGCTGCGGACACAGCAGCAGTTTTAAAAAAGATTTTAAGATTAATTTTTTTGCTCCTCTCACTCTAGCAGTTGAGCTGCCTCACTCTAGCCCCAACATTCCGTCCCATACACACCCATTATAAACTCTGAAACGGGTGAAAAAACATCATGAAACTTAAACTGGAACTGAAGAAAAAGTATAAAAGATATTGAAAAGATAAATACAAGTTGAATAGTTGAATGTCTTGTCTTCGTTTTAAAGTTTGAATGGTGGCTCTATGTCAATGTATGTGGAAGTAGTAAGAGTTTAAAAATGAGTAAGTTGAATGAGGATTTGAAGGGTCTCCCCATTGAAATACATTATAAATTTTTGTTGAATAAAGTTGAATAAAATTAAAAATATAAATGTTAAAAATATGAAAAATAGAAGCAGTGTTGTCCAAAAGAATAGGAATCTAACGGTGTTTGAATGGTTTTTCTAAGTTGAACGGCTTTGAAGGAGTAGGCTTACAAAAAACGTACGGAATAGATAATAATAATAACTAGAAAGTGCATTTTCTGAAGAAACTGCAGTGTGAATGCTTGAATCTGAATGTATGGACTGAAATGAATTAATTGCTGAATTTTGAGTTAAAAATTTTGAATGAGATAAAAAAAAAAACAACCTGAATTTAACCTGAAAACAAAAGTGCTGAACTGCTGAAGGTTACACAGAAGAAGAAGTTGGAAAAAAGCTGAAAATGTTTTAATTGTAAATTAGAAAAACCTAAGAAATGAGAAAAGAACATTTAGAGTCAGAAAACATCTGAAAGAATATTAAAAGGTCATATTCTTTGAATCACTGAATGACTAAAATGTGATCCCTCCACTTGGATCCACACAGTTTAAAAAGTTTACATCTCTGAGCTTTGAAAGACAAGATGTTGGAAAGAGAACAACGATGGCGACGTTTTGAGGATAAAATAATGGCTGTAACACTGTGGAGACAGCAGCAGTTGAAAGAGAAGTGTTTCAGATGAATCTTGGCAGAGTGAGAGAGAGAGCTCGTTAAGCAGGCAGGTGTGAGCCTGGTTGCTATAGTGACCGCACCCAATGGCTCCATACACACGGACACAGACATGCACCTCACTTTTGCTGCTTAAAATGAACAGAAAAGTCAGGCCGAAACAAATCGTTCCCATATGAAAAGTACAAGTCGTATTGACAAAATTCTTTCACCGTGAGCGACAGCAATGTCTAGTCTACTGAATTCTCAGTTTTCATGCCTGTGGAGTTTATTATATGGACGTGGTGACAGTGGAAAGACACCATGCTCTTCTGATTTTCAAACGAACCTTCTGAGCCATTTTAACATTAGAGTCTATGGAAGAGTTGGAGGGAGGAGGCTGTGCATTGGTGACATTTATGAAAGAACCATAACACCTAGTACAATAGTAAACACATTGGATGAAAGAGGACAGCGATGGCTACGTTTTGAGGGTAAAATGGTGGCTGTAGAGCAAACGCTGTGGACACAGCAGCAGTTTTAAAAAATATTTTAAGATTAATTTTTTTGCTCCTCTCACTCTAGCAGTTGAGCTCTCTCACTCTAGCCCCAACATTCCGTCCCATACACACCCATTATAAACTCTGAAACGGGTGAAAAAACATCATGAAACTTAAACTGGAACTGAAGAAAAAGTATAATAGATATTGAAAAGATAAATACAAGTTGAATAGTTGAATGTCTTGTCTTCGTTTTAAAGTTTGAATGGTGGCTCTATGTCAATGTATGTGGAAGTAGTAAGAGTTTAAAAATGAGTAAGTTGAATGAGGATTTGAAGGGTCTCCCCATTGAAATACATTATAAATTTTTGTTGAATAAAGTTGAATAAAATTAAAAATATAAATGTTAAAAATATGAAAAATAGAAGCAGTGTTGTCCAAAAGAATAGGAATCTAACGGTGTTTGAATGGTTTTTCTAAGTTGAACGGTTTTGAAGGAGTAGGCTTTCAAAAAACGTACGGAATAGATAATAATAATAAAATAGAATAATAATAAAGATTCGAATAACAATACTGTGAATGCTTTTCAAGCATTCACACTAACTAGAAAGTACATTTTCTGAAGAAACTGCAGTGTGAATGCTTGAATCTGAATGTATGCACTGAAATGAATTAATTGCTGAATTTTGAGTTAAAAATATTGAATGAGATAAAAAAAAAACAAAAAAAAAAACGAATTTAACCTGAAAACAAAGGTGCTGAACTGCTAAAAGCTGAAGGTTACACAGAAGAAGGAGTTGGAAAAAAACTGAAAATGTTTTAAATGTAAATTAGAAAACCCTAAGAAATGAGAAAAGAACATTTAGAGTCAGAAAACATCTGAATGAATATTAAAAGGTCATATTCTTTGAATCACTGAATGACTCAAATGTGATCCCTCCACTTTGATCCACACAGTTTAAAAAGTTTAAATGCCTGAGCTTTGAAAGATACGGTGTTGGAAAGAGAACAATAATGGCGACAATTTGAGGGTAAAATGATGGCTGTAACACTGTGGACACAGCAGCAGTTGAAAGAGAAGTGCTTAAGATGAATCTTGGCACAGTGGCAGGCAGAGCTCGTTAAGCAGGCAGGTGTGAGCCTGGTTGCTATAGTGACTGCACCCAATGGCTCCATACACACGTACACAGACATGCACCTCACTTTTGCTGCTTAAAATGAACAGAAAAGTCAGGCCCAAACAAATTCTTCCCAAATGAAAAGTACATGTCGTATTGACAAAATTCTTTCACCGTGAGCGACAGCCATGTCTAGTCTACCTAATTCTCAGTTTTCATGCCTGTGGAGTTTATTATATGGACGTGGTGACAGTGTAAAAACACCATGCTCTTCTGATTTTCAAACGAACCTTCTGAGCCATTTTAACATTAGAGTCTATGGAAGAGTTGGAGGGAGGAGGCTGTGCATTGGTGACATTTATGAAAGAACCATAACACCTAGTACAATAGTAAACACATTGGATGAAAGAGGACAGCCATGGCTACGTTTTGAGGGTAAAATCATACCTGTAGAGCAAACGCTGTGGACACAGCAGCAGTTTTAAAAAAGATTTTAAGATTAATTTTTTTGCTCCTCTCACTCTAGCAGTTGAGCTGTCTCACTCTAGCCCCAACATTCCGTCCCATACACACCCATTATAAACTCTGAAACGGGTGAAAAAACATCATGAAACTTAAACTGGAACTGAAGAAAAAGTATAATAGATATTGAAAAGATAAATACAAGTTGAATAGTTGAATGTCTTGTCTTCGTTTTAAAGTTTGAATGGTGGCTCTATGTCAATGTATGTGGAAGTAGTAAGAGTTTAAAAATGAGTAAGTTGAATGAGGATTTGAAGGGTCTCCCCATTGAAATACATTATAAATTTTTGTTGAATAAAGTTGAATAAAATTAAAAATATAAATGTTAAAAATATGAAAAATAGAAGCAGTGTTGTCCAAAAGAATAGGAATCTAACGGTGTTTGAATGGTTTTTCTAAGTTGAACGGTTTTGAAGGAGTAGGCTTACAAAAAACGTACGGAATACAGAATAAAATATAATAATAATAAAGATTAGAATAACAATACTGTGAATGCTTTTCAAGCATTCACACTAATAAAATATAATAATAAAGATTCGAATAACAATACTGTGAATGCTTTTCAAGCATTCACACTAATAAAGATTAGAATAACAATACTGTGAATGCTTTTCAAGCATTCACACTAATAAAGATTCGAATAACAATACTGTGAATGCTTTTCAAGCATTCACACTAACTAGAAAGTGCATTTTCTGAAGAAACTGCAGTGTGAATGCTTGAATCTGAATGTATGCACTGAAATGAATTAATCGCTGAATTTTGAGTTAAAAATATTGAATGAGATTTAAAAAAAAAACCCAAATTTAACCTGAAAACAAAAGTGCTGAACTGCTAAAAGCTGAAGGTTACACAGAAGAAGAAGTTGGAAAAAAGCTGAAAATGTTTTAATTGTAAATTAGAAAAACCTAAGAAATGAGAAAAGAAAATTTAGAGTCAGAAAACATCTGAAAGAATATTAAAAGGTCATATTCTTTGAATCACTGAATGACTAAAATGTGATCCCTCCACTTGGATCCACACAGTTTAAAAAGTTTACATCTCTGAGCTTTGAAAGACAAGATGTTGGAAAGAGAACAATGATGGCGACGTTTTGAGGGTAAAATGATGGCTGTAACACTGTGGACACAGCAGCAGTTGAAAGAGAAGTGCTTAAGATGAATCTTGGCAGAGTGAGAGAGAGAGCTCGTTAAGC
Source organism: Astatotilapia calliptera (assembly GCF_964374335.1). Classification (NCBI taxonomy): domain Eukaryota; kingdom Metazoa; phylum Chordata; class Actinopteri; order Cichliformes; family Cichlidae; genus Astatotilapia; species Astatotilapia calliptera. The sequence continues at coordinate 4,084,333 of NC_137427.1, forward strand.
AGGCAGGTGTGAGCCTGGTTGCTATAGTGACTGCACCCAAGGGCTCCATACACACGTACACAGACATGCGCCTCACTTTTGCTGCTTAAAATGAACAGAAAAGTCAGGCCGAAACAAATCGTTCCCATATGAAAAGTACAAGTCGTATTGACGAAATTCTTTCACCGTGAGCGACAGCAGCTTCTAGTCTACTGAATTCTCAGTTTTCATGCCTGTGGAGTTTATTATATGGACGTGGTGACAGTGTAAAGACACCATGCTCTTCTGATTTTCAAACGAACCTTCTGAGCCATTTTAACATTAGAGTCTATGGAAGAGTTGGAGGGAGGAGGCTGTGCATTGGTGACATTTATGAAAGAACCATAACACCTAGGACAATAGTAAACACATTGGATGAAAGAGGACAGCGATGGCTACGTTTTGAGGGTAAAATCATACCTGTAGAGCAAATGCTGCGGACACAGCAGCAGTTTTAAAAAAGATTTTAAGATTAATTTTTTTGCTCCTCTCACTCTAGCAGTTGAGCTGTCTCACTCTAGCCCCAACATTCCGTCCCATACACACCCATTATAAACTCTGAAACGGCTGAAAAAACATCATGAAACTTAAACTGGAACTGAAGAAAAAGTATAATAGATATTGAAAAGATAAATACAAGTTGAATAGTTGAATGTCTTGTCTTCGTTTTAAAGTTTGAATGGTGGCTCTATGTCAATGTATGTGGAAGTAGTAAGAGTTTAAAAATGAGTAAGTTGAATGAGGATTTGAAGGGTCTCCCCATTGAAATACATTATAAATTTTTGTTGAATAAAGTTGAATAAAATTAAAAATATAAATGTTAAAAATGAGAAAAATAGAAGCAGTCATGTCCAAAATAATAGGAATCTAACGGTGTTTGAATGGTTTTTCTAAGTTGAACGGTTTTGAAGGAGTTAGATGCCAAAAAACGTACGGAAGATGATATAATAACTAGAAAGTGCATTTTCTGAAGAAACTGCAGTGTGAATGCTTGAATCTGAATGTATGCATTGAAATGAAATAATTACTGAATTTAAGTTAAAAATTTTGAATGAGATTTAAAAAAAAAACCCGAATTTAACCTGAAAACAAAAGTGCTGAACTGCTAAAAGCTGAAGGTTACACAGAAGAAGAAGTTGGAAAAAAGCTGAAAATGTTTTAATTGCAAATTAGAAAAACCTAAGAAATGAGAAAAGAACATTTAGAGTCAGAAAACATCTGAAAGAATATTAAAAGGTCATATTCTTTGAATCACTGAATGACTAAAATGTGATCCCTCCACTTGGATCCACACAGTTTAAAAAGTTTAAATGTCTGAGCTTTGAAAGACAAGATGTTGGAAAGAGAACAACGATGGCGACGTTTTGAGGGTAAAATGATGGCTTTAACACTGTGGACACAGCAGCAGTTGAAAGAGAAGTGTTTAAGATGAATTTTGGCAGAGTGGCAGGCAGAGCTCGTTAAGCAGGCAGGTGTGAGCCTGGTTGCTATAGTGACCGCACCCAATGGCTCCATACACACGTACACAGACATGCGCCTCACTTTTGCTGCTTAAAATGAACAGAAAAGTCAGGCCGAAACAAATCGTTCCCAAATGAAAAGTAAAAGTCGTATTGACGAAATTCTTTCACCGTGAGCGACAGCAATGTCTAGTCTACCTAATTCTCAGTTTTCATGCCTGTGGAGTTTATTATATGGACGTGGTGACAGTGGAAAGACACCATGCTCTTCTGATTTTCAAACGAACCTTCTGAGCCATTTTAACATTAGAGTCTATGGAAGAGTTGGAGGGAGGAGGCTGTGCATTGGTGACATTTATGAAAGAACCATAACACCTAGGACAATAGTAAACACATTGGATGAAAGAGGACAGCCATGGCTACGTTTTGAGGGTAAAATCATACCTGTAGAGCAAACGCTGCGGACACAGCAGCAGTTTTAAAAAAGATTTTAAGATTAATTTTTTTGCTCCTCTCACTCTAGCAGTTGAGCTGCCTCACTCTAGCCCCAACATTCCGTCCCATACACACCCATTATAAACTCTGAAACGGGTGAAAAAACATCATGAAACTTAAACTGGAACTGAAGAAAAAGTATAATAGATATTGAAAAGATAAATACAAGTTGAATAGTTGAATGTCTTGTCTTCGTTTTAAAGTTTGAATGGTGGCTCTATGTCAACGTATGTGGAAGTAGTAAGGGTTTAAAAATGAGTGAATTGAATGAGAATTTGAAGGGTCTCTCCATTGAAATACATTATAAATTTTTGTTAAATAAAGTTGAATAAAATTAAAAATATAAATGTTAAAAATGAGAAAAGTAGAAGCATTCATGTCCAAAAGAATAGGAATCTAACGGTGTTTGAATGGTTTTTCTAAGTTGAGCGGTTTTGAAGGAGTGAGATGCCAAAAAACGTACGGAATATATAATAATAATAACTAGAAAGTGCATTTTCTGAAGAAACTGCAGTGTGAATGCTTGAATCTGAATGTATGCACTGAAATGAATTAATTGCTGAATTTTGAGTTAAAAATATTGAATGAGATAAAAAAAAAACAAAAAAAAAAACGAATTTAACCTGAAAACAAAGGTGCTGAACTGCTAAAAGCTGAAGGTTACACAGAAGAAGGAGTTGGAAAAAAACTGAAAATGTTTTAAATGTAAATTAGAAAACCCTAAGAAATGAGAAAAGAACATTTAGAGTCAGAAAACATCTGAATGAATATTAAAAGGTCATATTCTTTGAATCACTGAATGACTCAAATGTGATCCCTCCACTTTGATCCACACAGTTTAAAAAGTTTAAATGCCTGAGCTTTGAAAGATACGGTATTGGAAAGAGAACAATAATGGCGACAATTTGACGGTAAAATGATGGCTGTAACACTGTGGACACAGCAGCAGTTGAAAGAGAAGTGCTTAAGATGAATCTTGGTACAGTGGCAGGCAGAGCTCGTTAAGCAGGCAGGTGTGAGCCTGGTTGCTATAGTGACCGCACCCAATGGCTCCATACACACGTACACAGACATGCACCTCACTTTTGCTGCTTAAAATGAACAGAAAAGTCAGGCCGAAACAAATCGTTCCCAAATGAAAAGTAAAAGTCGTATTGACAAAATTCTTTCACCGTGAGCGACAGCAGCTTCTAGTCTACTGAATTCTCAGTTTTCATGCCTGTGGAGTTTATTATATGGACGTGGTGACAGTGGAAAGACACCATGCTCTTCTGATTTTCAAACGAACCTTCTGAGCCAATTTAACATTAGAGTCTATGGAAGAGTTGGAGGGAGGAGGCTGTGCATTGGTGACATTTATGAAAGAACCATAACACCTAGGACAATAGTAAACACATTGGATGAAAGAGGACAGCCATGGCTACGTTTTGAGGGTAAAATCATACCTGTAGAGCAAACGCTGTGGACACAGCAGCAGTTTTAAAAAAGATTTTAAGATTAATTTTTTTGCTCCTCTCACTCTAGCAGTTGAGCTGCCTCACTCTAGCCCCAACATTCCGTCCCATACACACCCATTATAAACTCTGAAACGGGTGAAAAAACATCATGAAACTTAAACTGGAACTGAAGAAAAAGTATAATAGATATTGAAAAGATAAATACAAGTTGAATAGTTGAATGTCTTGTCTTCGTTTTAAAGTTTGAATGGTGGCTCTATGTCAATGTATGTGGAAGTAGTAAGAGTTTAAAAATGAGTAAGTTGAATGAGGATTTGAAGGGTCTCCCCATTGAAATACATTATAAATTTTTGTTGAATAAAGTTGAATAAAATTAAAAATATAAATGTTAAAAATATGAAAAATAGAAGCAGTGTTGTCCAAAAGAATAGGAATCTAACGGTGTTTGAATGGTTTTTCTAAGTTGAACGGTTTTGAAGGAGTGAGATGCCAAAAAACGTACGGAATATATAATAATAATAATAATAATAAAGATTCGAATAACAATACTGTGAATGCTTTTCAAGCATTCACACTAATAACTAGAAAGTGCATTTTCTGAAGAAACTGCAGTGTGAATGCTTGAATCTGAATGTATGCACTGAAATGAATTAATTGCTGAATTTTGAGTTAAAAATATTGAATGAGATTAAAAAAAAACAAAAAAAAAAAAAAACGAATTTAACCTGAAAACAAAGGTGCTGAACTGCTAAAAGCTGAAGGTTACACAGAAGAAGGAGTTGGAAAAAAACTGAAAATGTTTTAAATGTAAATTAGAAAAACCTAAGAAATGAGAAAAGAACATTTAGAGTCAGAAAACATCTGAATGAATATTAAAAGGTCATATTCTTTGAATCACTGAATGACTCAAATGTGATCCCTCCACTTGGACCCACACAGTTTAAAAAGTTTACATCTCTGAGCTTTGAAAGACAAGATGTTGGAAAAAGAACAACGATGGCGACGTTTTGAGGGTAAAATGATGGCTTTAACACTGTGGACACAGCAGCAGTTGAAAGAGAAGTGTTTAAGATGAATCTTGGCAGAGAGAGAGAGAGAGCTCGTTAAGCAGGCAGGTGTGAGCCTGGTTGCTATAGTGACCGCACCCAATGGCTCCATACACACGTACACAGACATGCGCCTCACTTTTGCTGCTTAAAATGAACAGAAAAGTCAGGCCCAAACAAATCGCTCCCAAATGAAAAGTACATGTCGTATTGACAAAATTCTTTCACTGTGAGCGACAGCCATGTCTAGTCTACCTAATTCTCAGTTTTCATGCCTGTGGAGTTTATTATATGGACGTGGTGACAGTGGAAAGACACCATGCTCTTCTGATTTTCAAACGAACCTTCTGAGCCATTTTAACATTAGAGTCTATGGAAGAGTTGGAGGGAGGAGGCTGTGCATTGGTGACATTTATGAAAGAACCATAACACCTAGTACAATAGTAAACACATTGGATGAAAGAGGACAGCCATGGCTACGTTTTGAGGGTAAAATCATACCTGTAGAGCAAACGCTGCGGACACAGCAGCAGTTTTAAAAAAGATTTTAAGATTAATTTTTTTGCTCCTCTCACTCTAGCAGTTGAGCTGCCTCACTCTAGCCCCAACATTCCGTCCCATACACACCCATTATAAACTCTGAAACGGGTGAAAAAACATCATGAAACTTAAACTGGAACTGAAGAAAAAGTATAATAGATATTGAAAAGATAAATACAAGTTGAATAGTTGAATGTCTTGTCTTCGTTTTAAAGTTTGAATGGTGGCTCTATGTCAATGTATGTGGAAGTAGATACAGTTTAAAGAGGAGGAAGTTGAATGAGAATTTGAAGGGTCTCCCCATTGAAATACATGGGAAATTTTTGTTGAAAAAAGTTGAATAAAATTAAAAATATAAATGTTAAAAATGAGAAAAATAGAAGCAGTCATGTCCAAAAGAATAGGAATCTAATGGTGTTTGAATGGTTTTTCTAAGTTGAACGGTTTTGAAGGAGATAGAGTACAAAAAACGTACGGAATCCATAATAATAAAATAGAACTAGAAAGTGCATTTTCTGAAGAAACTGCAGTGTGAATGCTTGAATCTGAATGTATGCATTGAAATGAAATAATTACTGAATTTAAGTTAAAAATTTTGAATGAGATAAAAAAAAAACCCCGAATTTAACCTGAAAACAAAAGTGCTGAACTGCTAAAAGCTGAAGGTTACACAGAAGAAGAAGTTGGAAAAAAGCTGAAAATGTTTTAATTGTAAATTAGAAAAACCTAAGAAATGAGAAAAGAACATTTAGAGTCAGAAAACATCTGAAAGAATATTAAAAGGTCATATTCTTTGAATCACTGAATGACTCAAATGTGATCCCTCCACTTTGATCCACACAGTTTAAAAAGTTTAAATGCCTGAGCTTTGAAAGACAAGATGTTGGAAAAAGAACAATAATGGCGACAATTTGAGGGTAAAATGATGGCTGTAACACTGTGGACACAGCAGCAGTTGAAAGAGAAGTGCTTAAGATGAATCTTGGTACAGTGGCAGGCAGAGCTCGTTAAGCAGGCAGGTGTGAGCCTGGTTGCTATAGTGACTGCACCCAATGGCTCCATACACACGTACACAGACATGCACCTCACTTTTGCTGCTTAAAATGAACAGAAAAGTCAGGCCGAAACAAATCGTTCCCATATGAAAAGTACAAGTCGTATTGACGAAATTCTTTCACCGTGAGCGACAGCAGCTTCTAGTCTACTGAATTCTCAGTTTTCATGCCTGTGGAGTTTATTATATGGACGTGGTGACAGTGTAAAGACACCATGCTCTTCTGATTTTCAAACGAACCTTCTGAGCCATTTTAACATTAGAGTCTATGGAAGAGTTGGAGGGAGGAGGCTGTGCATTGGTGACATTTATGAAAGAACCATAACACCTAGGCCAATAGTAAACACATTGGATGAAAGAGGACAGCGATGGCTACGTTTTGAGGGTAAAATCATACCTGTAGAGCAAACGCTGCAGACACAGCAGCAGTTTTAAAAAAGATTTTAAGATTAATTTTTTTGCTCCTCTCACTCTAGCAGTTGAGCTGCCTCACTCTAGCCCCAACATTCCGTCCCATACACACCCATTATAAACTCTGAAACGGGTGAAAAAACATCATGAAACTTAAACTGGAACTGAAGAAAAAGTATAATAGATATTGAAAAGATAAATACAAGTTGAATAGTTGAATGTCTTGTCTTCGTTTTAAAGTTTGAATGGTGGCTCTATGTCAATGTATGTGGAAGTAGATACAGTTTAAAGAGGAGGAAGTTGAATGAGAATTTGAAGGGTCTCCCCATTGAAATACATTATAAATTTTTGTTGAAAAAAGTTGAATAAAATTAAAAATATAAATGTTAGAAATGAGAAAAATAGAAGCAGTCATGTCCAAAAGAATAGGAATCTAACGGTGTTTGAATGGTTTTTCTAAGTTGAACGGTTTTGAAGGAGATAGATTACAAAAAACGTACGGAATACAGAATAATAAATAAAATAGAATAAAGATTAGAAGAACAATACTGTGAATGCTTTTCAAGCATTCACACTAATAAAGATTCGAATAACAATACTGTGAATGCTTTTCAAGCATTCACACTAATAATAATAAAGATTCGAATAACAATACTGTGAATGCTTTTCAAGCATTCACACTAATAAAGATTTGAAGAACAATACTGTGAATGCTTTTCAAGCATTCACACTAATAACTAGAAAGTGCATTTTCTGAAGAAACTGCAGTGTGAATGCTTGAATCTGAATGTATGCACTGAAATGAATTAATTGCTGAATTTTGAGTTAAAAATATTGAATGAGATTAAAAAACAACAACAAAAAAAAAAAACGAATTTAACCTGAAAACAAAGGTGCTGAACTGCTAAAAGCTGAAGGTTACACAGAAGAAGGAGTTGGAAAAAAACTGAAAATGTTTTAAATGTAAATTAGAAAACCCTAAGAAATGAGAAAAGAACATTTAGAGTCAGAAAACATCTGAATGAATATTAAAAGGTCATATTCTTTGAATCACTGAATGACTCAAATGTGATCCCTCCACTTTGATCCACACAGTTTAAAAAGTTTAAATGCCTGAGCTTTGAAAGATACGGTGTTGGAAAGAGAACAATAATGGCGACAATTTGAGGGTAAAATGATGGCTGTAACACTGTGGACACAGCAGCAGTTGAAAGAGAAGTGCTTAAGATGAATCTTGGTACAGTGGCAGGCAGAGCTTGTTAAGCAGGCAGGTGTGAGCCTGGTTGCTATAGTGACCGCACCCAATGGCTCCATACACACGTACACAGACATGCGCCTCACTTTTGCTGCTTAAAATGAACAGAAAAGTCAGGCCGAAACAAATCGCTCCCAAATGAAAAGTAAAAGTCGTATTGACAAAATTCTTTCACCGTGAGCGACAGCAATGTCTAGTCTACCTAATTCTCAGTTTTCATGCCTGTGGAGCTTATTATATGGACGTGGTGACAGTGGAAAGACACCATGCTCTTCTGATTTTCAAACCAACCTTCTGAGCCATTTTAACATTAGAGTCTATGGAAGAGTTGGAGGGAGGAGGCTGTGCATTGGTGACATTTATGAAAGAACCATAACACCTAGTACAATAGTAAACACATTGGATGAAAGAGGACAGCCATGGCTACGTTTTGAGGGTAAAATCATACCTGTAGAGCAAACGCTGCGGACACAGCAGCAGTTTTAAAAAAGATTTTAAGATTAATTTTTTTGCTCCTCTCACTCTAGCAGTTGAGCTCTCTCACTCTAGCCCCAACATTCCGTCCCATACACACCCATTATAAACTCTGAAACGGGTGAAAAAACATCATGAAACTTAAACTGGAACTGAAGAAAAAGTATAATAGATATTGAAAAGATAAATACAAGTTGAATAGTTGAATGTCTTGTCTTCGTTTTAAAGTTTGAATGGTGGCTCTATGTCAATGTATGTGGAAGTAGATACAGTTTAAAGAGGAGGAATTTGAATGAGAATTTGAAGGGTCTCTCCATTGAAATACATTATAAATTTTTGTTAAATAAAGTTGAATAAAATAAAAAATATAAATGTTAAAAATGAGAAAAATAGAAGCAGTGTTGTCCAAAAGAATAGGAATCTAACGGTGTTTGAATGGTTTTTCTAAGTTGAACGGTTTTGAAGGAGATAGATTACAAAAAACGTACGGAATACAGAATAATAATAAATAAAAAAATAGAATAAAGATTAGAAGAACAATACTGTGAATGCTTTTCAAGCATTCACACTAACTAGAAAGTGCATTTTCTGAAGAAACTGCAGTGTGAATGCTTGAATCTGAATGTATGCACTGAAATGAATTAATTACTGAATTTAAGTTAAAAATCTTGAATGAGATAAAAAAAAAACCCGAATTTAACCTGAAAACAAAAGTGCTGAACTGCTAAAAGCTGAAGGTTACACAGAAGAAGTTGGAAAAAAGCTGAAAATGTTTTAATTGTAAATTAGAAAAACCTAAGAAATGAGAAAAGAACATTTAGAGTCAGAAAACATCTGAAAGAATATTAAAAGGTCATATTCTTTGAATCACTGAATGACTCAAATGTGATCCCTCCACTTGGACCCACACAGTTTAAAAAGTTTACATCTCTGAGCTTTGAAAGACAAGATGTTGGAAAAAGAACAACGATGGCGACGTTTTGAGGGTAAAATGATGGCTTTAACACTGTGGACACAGCAGCAGTTGAAAGAGAAGTGTTTAAGATGAATTTTGGCAGAGTGGCAGAGAGAGCTCGTTAAGCAGGCAGGTGTGAGCCTGGTTGCTATAGTGACCGCACCCAATGGCTCCATACACACGGACACAGACATGCACCTCACTTTTGCTGCTTAAAATGAACAGAAAAGTCAGGCCGAAACAAATCGTTCCCAAATGAAAAGTAAAAGTCGTACTGACAAAATTCTTTCACTGTGAGCGACAGCAATGTCTAGTCTACCAAATTCTCAGTTTTCATGCCTGTGGAGTTTATTATATGGACGTGGTGACAGTGGAAAGACACCATGCTCTTCTGATTTTCAAACGAACCTTCTGAGACATTTTAACATTAGAGTCTATGGAAGAGTTGGAGGGAGGAGGCTGTGCATTGGTGACATTTACGAAAGAACCATAACACCTAGGACAATAGTAAACACATTGGATGAAAGAGGACAGCCATGGCTACGTTTTGAGGGTAAAATCATACCTGTAGAGCAAACGCTGCGGACACAGCAGCAGTTTTAAAAAAGATTTTAAGATTAATTTTTTTGCTCCTCTCACTCTAGCAGTTGAGCTGTCTCACTCTAGCCCCAACATTCCGTCCCATACACACCCATTATAAACTCTGAAACGGGTGAAAAAACATCATGAAACTTAAACTGGAACTGAAGAAAAAGTATAATAGATATTGAAAAGATAAATACAAGTTGAATAGTTGAATGTCTTGTCTTCGTTTTAAAGTTTGAATGGTGGCTCTATGTCAATGTATGTGGAAGTAGATACAGTTTAAAGAGGAGGAATTTGAATGAGAATTTGAAGGGTCTCCCCATTGAAATACATTATAAATTTTTGTTAAATAAAGTTGAATAAAATAAAAAATATAAATGTTAAAAATGAGAAAAATAGAAGCAGTGTTGTCCAAAAGAATAGGAATCTAACGGTGTTTGAATGGTTTTTCTAAGTTGAACGGTTTTGAAGGAGATAGATTACAAAAAACGTACGGAATACAGAATAATAACTAGAAAGTGCATTTTCTGAAGAAACTGCAGTGTGAATGCTTGAATCTGAATGTATGCACTGAAATGAATTAATTGCTGAATTTTGAGTTAAAAATATTGAATGAGATTAAAAAAAAACAAAAAAAAAAACAAATTTAACCTGAAAACAAAGGTGCTGAACTGCTAAAAGCTGAAGGTTACACAGAAGAAGGAGTTGGAAAAAAACTGAAAATGTTTTAAATGTAAATTAGAAAACCCTAAGAAATGAGAAAAGAACATTTAGAGTCAGAAAACATCTGAATGAATATTAAAAGGTCATATTCTTTGAATCACTGAATGACTCAAATGTGATCCCTCCACTTTGATCCACACAGTTTAAAAAGTTTAAATGCCTGAGCTTTGAAAGATACGGTGTTGGAAAGAGAACAATAATGGCGACAATTTGAGGGTAAAATGATGGCTGTAACACTGTGGACACAGCAGCAGTTGAAAGAGAAGTGCTTAAGATGAATCTTGGTACAGTGGCAGGCAGAGCTCGTTAAGCAGGCAGGTGTGAGCCTGGTTGCTATAGTGACCGCACCCAATGGCTCCATACACACGTACACAGACATGCGCCTCACTTTTGCTGCTTAAAATGAACAGAAAAGTCAGGCCGAAACAAATCGCTCCCAAATGAAAAGTAAAAGTCGTATTGACAAAATTCTTTCACCGTGAGCGACAGCAATGTCTAGTCTACCTAATTCTCAGTTTTCATGCCTGTGGAGCTTATTATATGGACGTGGTGACAGTGGAAAGACACCATGCTCTTCTGATTTTCAAACGAACCTTCTGAGCCATTTTAACATTAGAGTCTATGGAAGAGTTGGAGGGAGGAGGCTGTGCATTGGTGACATTTATGAAAGAACCATAACACCTAGGACAATAGTAAACACATTGGATGAAAGAGGACAGCGATGGCTACGTTTTGAGGGTAAAATCATACCTGTAGAGCAAGCGCTGCGGACACAGCAGCAGTTTTAAAAAAGATTTTAAGATTAATTTTTTTGCTCCTCTCACTCTAGCAGTTGAGCTGCCTCACTCTAGCCCCAACATTCCGTCCCATACACACCCATTATAAACTCTGAAATGGGTGAAAAAACATCATGAAACTTAAACTGGAACTGAAGAAAAAGTATAATAGATATTGAAAAGATAAATACAAGTTGAATAGTTGAATGTCTTGTCTTCGTTTTAAAGTTTGAATGGTGGCTCTATGTCAATGTATGTGGAAGTAGTAAGAGTTTAAAAATGAGTAAGTTGAATGAGGATTTGAAGGGTCTCCCCATTGAAATACATTATAAATTTTTGTTGAATAAAGTTGAATAAAATTAAAAATATAAATGTTAAAAATATGAAAAATAGAAGCAGTGTTGTCCAAAAGAATAGGAATCTAACGGTGTTTGAATGGTTTTTCTAAGTTGAACGGTTTTGAAGTTATAGGATTACAAAAAACGTACGGAATAGATAAAATATAATAATAATAATAACTAGAAAGTGCATTTTCTGAAGAAACTGCAGTGTGAATGCTTGAATCTGAATGTATGCACTGAAATGAATTAATTGCTGAATTTTGAGTTAAAAATATTGAATGAGATTAAAAAAAACCAAAAAAAAAACCGAATTTAACCTGAAAACAAAGGTGCTGAACTGCTAAAAGCTGAACGTTACACAGAAGAAGAAGTTGGAAAAAAACTGAAAATGTTTTAAATGTAAATTAGAAAACCCTAAGAAATGAGAAAAGAACATTTAGAGTCAGAAAACATCTGAATGAATATTAAAAGGTCATATTCTTTGAATCACTGAATGACTCAAATGTGATCCCTCCACTTTGATCCACACAGTTTAAAAAGTTTAAATGCCTGAGCTTTGAAAGATACGGTGTTGGAAAGAGAACAATAATGGCGACAATTTGAGGGTAAAATGGCTGTAACACTGTGGACACAGCAGCAGTTGAAAGAGAAGTGTTTAAGATGAATCTTGGTACAGTGGCAGGCAGAGCTCGTTAAGCAGGCAGGTGTGAGCCTGGTTGCTATAGTGACTGCACCCAAGGGCTCCATACACACGTACACAGACATGCACCTCACTTTTGCTGCTTAAAATGAACAGAAAAGTCAGGCCGAAACAAATCGTTCCCATATGAAAAGTACAAGTCGTATTGACAAAATTCTTTCACCGTGAGCGACAGCAATGTCTAGTCTACTGAATTCTCAGTTTTCATGCCTGTGGAGTTTATTATATGGACGTGGTGACAGTGGAAAGACACCATGCTCTTCTGATTTTCAAACGAACCTTCTGAGCCATTTTAACATTAGAGTCTATGGAAGAGTTGGAGGGAGGAGGCTGTGCATTGGTGACATTTATGAAAGAACCATAACACCTAGGACAATAGTAAACACATTGGATGAAAGAGGACAGCGATGGCTACGTTTTGAGGGTAAAATGGTGGCTGTAGAGCAAACGCTGTGGACACAGCAGCAGTTTTAAAAAATATTTTAAGATTAATTTTTTTGCTCCTCTCACTCTAGCAGTTGAGCTCTCTCACTCTAGCCCCAACATTCCGTCCCATACACACCCATTATAAACTCTGAAACGGGTGAAAAAACATCATGAAACTTAAACTGGAACTGAAGAAAAAGTATAATAGATATTGAAAAGATAAATACAAGTTGAATAGTTGAATGTCTTGTCTTCGTTTTAAAGTTTGAATGGTGGCTCTATGTCAATATATGTGGAAGTAGTAAGAGTTTAAAAATGAGTAAGTTGAATGAGGATTTGAAGGGTCTCCCCATTGAAATACATTATAAATTTTTGTTGAATAAAGTTGAATAAAATTAAAAATATAAATGTTAAAAATATGAAAAATAGAAGCAGTGTTGTCCAAAAGAATAGGAATCTAACGGTGTTTGAATGGTTTTTCTAAGTTGAACGGTTTTGAAGGAGTAGGCTTTCAAAAAACGTACGGAATAGATAATAATAACTAGAAAGTGCATTTTCTGAAGAAACTGCAGTGTGAATGCTTGAATCTGAATGTATGCATTGAAATGAAATAATTACTGAATTTAAGTTAAAAATTTTGAATGAGATAAAAAAAAAAAAAACCCGAATTTAACCTGAAAACAAAAGTGCTGAACTGCTAAAAGCTGAAGGTTACACAGAAGAAGAAGTTGGAAAAAAGCTGAAAATGTTTTAATTGTAAATTAGAAAAACCTAAGAAATGAGAAAAGAACATTTAGAGTCAGAAAACATCTGAAAGAATATTAAAAGGTCATATTCTTTGAATCACTGAATGACTCAAATGTGATCCCTCCACTTTGATCCACACAGTTTAAAAAGTTTAAATGCCTGAGCTTTGAAAGATACGGTGTTGGAAAGAGAACAATAATGGCGACAATTTGAGGGTAAAATGATGGCTGTGACACTGTGGACACAGCAGCAGTTGAAAGAGAAGTGCTTAAGATGAATCTTGGTACAGTGGCAGGCAGAGCTCGTTAAGCAGGCAGGTGTGAGCCTGGTTGCTATAGTGACTGCACCCAATGGTTCCATACACACGTACACAGACATGCGCCTCACTTTTGCTGCTTAAAATGAACAGAAAAGTCAGGCCGAAACAAATCGCTCCCAAATGAAAAGTATAGGTCGTATTGACGAAATTCTTTCACCGTGAGCGGCAGCAATGTCTAGTCTACCTAATTCTCAGTTTTCATGCCTGTGGAGTTTATTATATGGACGTGGTGACAGTGTAAAAACACCATGCTCTTCTGATTTTCAAACCAACCTTCTGAGCCGTTTTAACATTAGAGTCTATGGAAGAGTTGGAGGGAGGAGGCTGTGCATTGGTGACATTTATGAAAGAACCGTAACACCTAGGACAATAGTAAACACATTGGATGAAAGAGGACAGCCATGGCTACGTTTTGAGGGTAAAATCATACCTGTAGAGCAAACGCTGTGGACACAGCAGCAGTTTTAAAAAAGATTTTAAGATTAATTTTTTTGCTCCTCTCACTCTAGCAGTTGAGCTGCCTCACTCTAGCCCCAACATTCCGTCCCATACACACCCATTATAAACTCTGAAACGGGTGAAAAAACATCATGAAACTTAAACTGGAACTGAAGAAAAAGTATAATAGATATTGAAAAGATAAATACAAGTTGAATAGTTGAATGTCTTGTCTTCGTTTTAAAGTTTGAATGGTGGCTCTATGTCAATGTATGTGGAAGTAGATACAGTTTAAAGAGGAGGAAGTTGAATGAGAATTTGAAGGGTCTCCCCATTGAAATACATTATAAATTTTTGTTGAAAAAAGTTGAATAAAATTAAAAATATAAATGTTAAAAATGAGAAAAATAGAAGCAATGTTGTCCAAAAGAATAGGAATCTAATGGTGTTTGAATGGTTTTTCTAAGTTGAACGGTTTTGAAGGAGTAGGCTTTCAAAAAACGTACGGAATAGATAATAATAATAATAAACTAGAAAGTGCATTTTCTGAAGAAACTGCAGTGTGAATGCTTGAATCTGAATGTATGCACTGAAATGAATTAATTGCTGAATTTTGAGTTAAAAATATTGAATGAGATTAAAAAAAAAACAACAAAAAAAACCAAATTTAACCTGAAAACAAAGGTGCTGAACTGCTAAAAGCTGAAGGTTACACAGAAGGAGTTGGAAAAAAACTGAAAATGTTTTAAATGTAAATTAGAAAACCCTAAGAAATGAGAAAAGAACATTTAGAGTCAGAAAACATCTGAATGAATATTAAAAGGTCATATTCTTTGAATCACTGAATGAAGAAAATGTGATCCCTCCACTTTGATCCACACAGTTTAAAAAGTTTAAATGTCTGAGCTTTGAAAGACAAGATGTTGGAAAGAGAACAACGATGGCGACGTTTTGAGGGTAAAATGATGGCTTTAACACTGTGGACACAGCAGCAGTTGAAAGAGAAGTGTTTAAGATGAATCTTGGCAGAGTGGCAGGCAGAGCTCGTTAAGCAGGCAGGTGTGAGCCTGGTTGCTATAGTGACCGCACCCAATGGCTCCATACACACGACACAGACATGCACCTCACTTTTGCTGCTTAAAATGAACAGAAAAGTCAGGCCGAAACAAATCGTTCCCAAATGAAAAGTACATGTCGTATTGACAAAATTCTTTCACCGTGAGCGACAGCCATGTCTAGTCTACCTAATTCTCAGTTTTCATGCCTGTGGAGCTTATTATATGGACGTGGTGACAGTGTAAAGACACCATGCTCTTCTGATTTTCAAACGAACCTTCTGAGCCATTTTAACATTAGAGTCTATGGAAGAGTTGGAGGGAGGAGGCTGTGCATTGGTGACATTTATGAAAGAACCATAACACCTAGGACAATAGTAAACACATTGGATGAAAGAGGACAGCCATGGCTACGTTTTGAGGGTAAAATCATACCTGTAGAGCAAACGCTGCGGACACAGCAGCAGTTTTAAAAAAGATTTTAAGATTAATTTTTTTGCTCCTCTCACTCTAGCAGTTGAGCTGCCTCACTCTAGCCCCAACATTCCGTCCCATACACACCCATTATAAACTCTGAAACGGGTGAAAAAACATCATGAAACTTAAACTGGAACTGAAGAAAAAGTATAATAGATATTGAAAAGATAAATACAAGTTGAATAGTTGAATGTCTTGTCTTCGTTTTAAAGTTTGAATGGTGGCTCTATGTCAATGTATGTGGAAGTAGTAAGAGTTTAAAAATGAATAAGTTGAATGAGAATTTGAAGGGTCTCCCCATTGAAATACATGGGAAATTTTGGGAAATTTTTTTTGAATAAAGTTGAATAAAATTAAAAATATAAATGTTAAAAATATGAAAAATAGAAGCAGTCATGTCCAAAAGAAGAGGAATCTAATGGTGTTTGAATGGTTTTTCTAAGTTGAACGGTTTTGAAGGAGTAGGAGTACAAAAAACGTACGGAATACAGAATAAAATATAATAATAATAATAAAGATTCGAATAACAATACTGTGAATGCTTTTCAAGCATTCACACTAATAACAATACTGTGAATGCTTTTCAAGCATTCACACTAATAACTAGAAAGTGCATTTTCTGAAGAAACTGCAGTGTGAATGCTTGAATCTGAATGTATGCACTGAAATGAATTAATTGCTGAATTTTGAGTTAAAAATATTGAATGAAATTAAAAAAAAAACAAAAAAAACCAACCAAATTTAACCTGAAAACAAAGGTGCTGAACTGCTAAAAGCTGAAGGTTACACAGAAGCAGAAGTTGGAAAAAAGCTGAAAATGTTTTAAATGTAAATTAGAAAACCCTAAGAAATGAGAAAAGAACATTTAGAGTCAGAAAACATCTGAATGAATATTAAAAGGTCATATTCTTTGAATCACTGAATGACTCAAATGTGATCCCTCCACTTTGATCCACACAGTTTAAAAAGTTTAAATGCCTGAGCTTTGAAAGATACGGTGTTGGAAAGAGAACAATAATGGCGACGTTTTGAGGGTAAAATGATGGCTGTAACACTGTGGACACAGCAGCAGTTGAAAGAGAAGTGCTTAAGATGAATCTTGGTACAGTGGCAGGCAGAGCTCGTTAAGCAGGCAGGTGTGAGCCTGGTTGCTATAGTGACCGCACCCAATGGCTCCATACACACGTACACAGACATGCGCCTCACTTTTGCTGCTTAAAATGAACAGAAAAGTCAGGCCGAAACAAATCGTTCCCAAATGAAAAGTAAAAGTCGTATTGACAAAATTCTTTCACCGTGAGCGACAGCAGCTTCTAGTCTACCTAATTCTCAGTTTTCATGTCTGTGGAGTTTATTATATGGACGTGGTGACAGTGGAAAGACACCATGCTCTTCTGATTTTCAAACGAACCTTCTGAGCCATTTTAACATTAGAGTCTATGGAAGAGTTGGAGGGAGGAGGCTGTGCATTGGTGACATTTACGGAAGAACCATAACACCTAGGACAATAGTAAACACATTGGATGAAAGAGGACAGCGATGGCTACGTTTTGAGGGTAAAATCATACCTGTAGAGCAAACGCTGCGGACACAGCAGCAGTTTTAAAAAAGATTTTAAGATTAATTTTTTTGCTCCTCTCACTCTAGCAGTTGAGCTGCCTCACTCTAGCCCCAACATTCCGTCCCATACACACCCATTATAAACTCTGAAACGGGTGAAAAAACATCATGAAACTTAAACTGGAACTGAAGAAAAAGTATAATAGATATTGAAAAGATAAATACAAGTTGAATAGTTGAATGTCGTGTCTTCGTTTTAAAGTTTGAATGGTGGCTCTATGTGAACGTATGTTGAAGTAGTAAGAGTTTAAAAATGAGTAAGTTGAATGAGAATTTGAAGGGTCTCCCCATTGAAATACATGGGAAATTTTTGTTGAATAAAGTTGAATAAAATTAAAAATATAAATGTTAAAAATGAGAAAAATAGAAGCAATGTTGTCCAAAATAATAGGAATCTAACGATGTTTGAATGGTTTTTCTAAGTTGAACGGTTTTGAAGGAGTAGGCTTTCAAAAAACGTACGGAATACAGAATAAAATATAATAATAAAGATTAGAAGAACAATACTGTGAATGCTTTTCAAGCATTCACACTAAAAATATAATAATAAAGATTACAACAACAATACTGTGAATGCTTTTCAAGCATTCACACTAATAAAATAGAATAATAATAAAGATTCGAATAACAATACTGTGAATGCTTTTCAAGCATTCACACTAATAATAAAGATTCGAATAACAATACTGTGAATGCTTTTCAAGCATTCACACTAATAAACTAGAAAGTGCATTTTCTGAAGAAACTGCAGTGTGAATGCTTGAATCTGAATGTATGCACTGAAATGAATTAATTGCTGAATTTTGAGTTAAAAATATTAAATGAAATTTTAAAAAAACAAACAAAAAACCCCCGAATTTAACCTGAAAACAAAGGTGCTGAACTGCTAAAAGCTGAAGGTTACACAGAAGAAGGAGTTGGAAAAAAACTGAAAATGTTTTAAATGTAAATTAGAAAACCCTAAGAAATGAGAAAAGAACATTTAGAGTCAGAAAACATCTGAATGAATATTAAAAGGTCATATTCTTTGAATCACTGAATGACTCAAATGTGATCCCTCCACTTTGATCCACACAGTTTAAAAAGTTTAAATGCCTGAGCTTTGAAAGATACGGTGTTGGAAAGAGAACAATAATGGCGACAATTTGAGGGTAAAATGATGGCTGTAACACTGTGGACACAGCAGCAGTTGAAAGAGAAGTGCTTAAGATGAATCTTGGCACAGTGGCAGGCAGAGCTCGTTAAGCAGGCAGGTGTGAGCCTGGTTGCTATAGTGACCGCACCCAATGGCTCCATACACACGTACACAGACATGCACCTCACTTTTGCTGCTTAAAATGAACAGAAAAGTCAGGCCGAAACAAATCGTTCCCAAATGAAAAGTAAAAGTCGTATTGACAAAATTCTTTCACCGTGAGCGACAGCCATGTCTAGTCTACCTAATTCTCAGTTTTCATGCCTGTGGAGCTTATTATATGGACGTGGTGACAGTGTAAAGACACCATGCTCTTCTGATTTTCAAACGAACCTTCTGAGCCATTTTAACATTAGAGTCTATGGAAGAGTTGGAGGGAGGAGGCTGTGCATTGGTGACATTTATGAAAGAACCACAACACCTAGGACAATAGTAAACACATTGGATGAAAGAGGACAGCCATGGCTACGTTTTGAGGGTAAAATCATACCTGTAGAGCAAACGCTGCGGACACAGCAGCAGTTTTAAAAAAGATTTTAAGATTAATTTTTTTGCTCCTCTCACTCTAGCAGTTGAGCTGCCTCACTCTAGCCCCAACATTCCGTCCCATACACACCCATTATAAACTCTGAAACGGGTGAAAAAACATCATGAAACTTAAACTGGAACTGAAGAAAAAGTATAATAGATATTGAAAAGATAAATACAAGTTGAATAGTTGAATGTCTTGTCTTCGTTTTAAAGTTTGAATGGTGGCTCTATGTCAATGTATGTGGAAGTAGATACAGTTTAAAGAGGAGGAAGTTGAATGAGAATTTGAAGGGTCTCCCCATTGAAATACATGGGAAATTTTTGTTGAAAAAAGTTGAATAAAATTAAAAATATAAATGTTAAAAATGAGAAAAATAGAAGCAGTCATGTCCAAAAGAATAGGAATCTAATGGTGTTTGAATGGTTTTTCTAAGTTGAACGGTTTTGAAGGAGATAGAGTACAAAAAACGTACGGAATCCATAATAATAAAATAGAATAAAGATTCGAATAACAATACTGTGAATGCTTTTCAAGCATTCACACTAATAAAATAGAATAAAGATTAGAAGAACAATACTGTGAATGCTTTTCAAGCATTCACACTAATAATAATAATAAAGATTAGAATAACAATACTGTGAATGCTTTTCAAGCATTCACACTAATAATAAAGATTAGAAGAACAATACTGTGAATGCTTTTCAAGCATTCACACTAATAAACAGTGCATAAAAGTTATAAATTATTTTGCATGTAATTAATTGAAATCATTAAGTGAAAGTATTTGTTCCTGAAGAAAAACATGACTTTGTACTTTACAGAGAAACCTTTGTTGGTAAGCACAGCGGTAAGATTTTTCTCGTAATTTATCACCAGGTTTGCACACAGGAGGGATTTTGGCCCACTTCTCTTTAATGGAAAACTCTCTAATCCTAAAAGATTTAGAGCTATCTTAACAGTCGCATGGCTGTTCCTTCCATAGATTTTTCTATCGGGATTCAGGTCAACAGACTGAATTGGCCATTCAATAACATTAATGTGCTTCCTATTTAGCCGCTCCATTGTTGCCTTGGTGGTATGTTAGGGTCATTGTTATGCTGGAAGATCCATCCACAGTGTTCTTCAGTGTTCTGGCTGAGGGAACTAAATTCCCAAGATTTTGTGTATAGGGCCCTGTCCCAGCTTGATATTACTTTTATCCAACCACAGCAATTTCTTCAAAGTCTTCTCTGAATCATTTAGATGTTTTTTTTTCTTGTCAAAGTTTATAAGTCAAGTGTACAGTTAGCTTTGATTTTGAGGCAGCACAGTATGAAAGAGAAGGTTTACAGATACAGAACATTTAATACCAGAGACAGACGCTGACTAACATGCTACATTTCATCTTTATTATTTTCTAGTTGTGTTAGTGTTGCCATCACAAGTCTTTAGGTCATCCATTGCATCCAACACTGGTCTAAGCAGTGATGTAGAAATCAACAATGGCTTCATAACTTCACACAAAGGATCCATGAGACGTCCAAAATCATCAAAGATAGCTGGAACATAGGCTCTGTCTAAATTATTTTCAGCCTTCCTTCTCGCTGTTTCCTTTTGTGATGTTTCAACATTTCCCTTCAGCTCCTCCAGTTTGTCCTTGTTTATCAGTGCACTTGAAAGATGGAGCAGACACATCAGAGTCAAAATCATAACTAAGCCTTTGGTAGTTGTGACACCACTCATGGTCAACTGTGCTGCTGCCATCAAAGTTTCTGCCAGTCACAAACAAACTGATGAATGCTGACATGAAGGACTGACACACACAAACTCACACACAGAGTGGCCTCTATGACACGGCTCAGCTGTGGGTGGGTCAAAGTACTTTCATTTCAATTCCAAAAAGTCACGTTCTCTGTGGGTTCATACTAGCTGTCTGTCATCCTGGTAACAGGGTAATATTTGTCAAATACAGACAGCTTTTATTTCATTATATAGTGACACGAAAATGGTTTAAAGCAGCTCCACATTTTTAACATTTGTATTTGTGAGTGTATGTTCAGACATTCAGACTGCAGACATTTCTTTTTTTTTCTTTTCTTTTTCTTTTTTTGTGTCCCGTTTGGATCTTTAGTCATCAGAATTGTTGTCTTAAGGCCAAGAAAGATGCCAAGCGGATTTATTTTACCAAGTGGATCATCATGGCCTTGCCATATTGGTCCATTTGATTGACCTTTATTATAATTATGTATTTATTTTATTTTCGGTTGCTACAAATGGGACAGACATGACTGGGGGATAGGACAGGGAGAAAGAATGAAAGAAAGAGAGGGAGAGAAAGAAAGAAAAACAAGCAAAACACCTGGATCACCTGTATGGAGAAAAAAAACAGAAGAGAAAGCAAACAAAAAAAGAGCAACATAATAAAAAACAGCACCATCACAACAAACTAGCTAGCAGTAGATAACAGTAGATACTAAATATTAAACGATATTGTGCAGCACGCAAGATAGACAGCGCACAATGTGCTTTGAGGCAGCAGCCAAGAAAGGTGTAGTCCGCGTCTGTGAACACCTGTGTGCACACCTGTGTGGATCAGCATGCTTGTATTCCAAAGGTTTCTCCATGTAACGATCTGCTAGGGAGTGTGGGGAGCCACAGCCCTGTCCTCCAGGGTATGAGGGTACGGAGCAGAGGCCAGAGGGGGTTGCGGTGGCGTGCCCGCGGGCTCTGCCGGCAGCCAGCTGTGCCAGAGAGGACCGAGCTTCAGGCCCAGAGGCCAGAGGCCTGAGGGCATCCCATCCCCCGGAAGGGGCCCAGCCGGGCCACAGGCGCCAGGCCCCGCCAATCGGCCACCAGGAGTGAGCCGGTACATACATGAGCGCCCAGCCCCAGACGACAAGGACCACCAACACACCAACGTCTGAGGGCATCAGCCACCGGCAGGGAGTGTGGTGAGGGGAGATAGGCCTCCGTACTTTAGAGGGCCTGAGATGTACCCAGAGAGGTTGAGTCTAAGACCCAACCTGACATATAGACACAGACGAACAGGCGTACGCGGACACAGACGTGCATTCCCACCCCATATGCACAACCAAATACTCGGCACTCACCCAACGTGTAGACAGACACAAATAGACACTGCACAGATAGTCGCACTCCCCAAACATACTCTATATCCCAGGTCCAGGTACCCCCGCCCTCAGAGGGGCAAGCCGCACCTAGACCCAGAAGATGTAACCCTTCTCTCCGGGGTGGAGGCAAGCGGACCACCTCCTTATCTGCAGTAGCAGGGAGGCCCCGCATCCCAGACCCCAATCTGACGGCCAGCACCTCCTCCCAGCCCCCCAGCCCTGACGGCTAACAGAACCGGGGTGAGTGAAGACCCCAAACCTCCCTGCGCCCACTCACAAATTGAGCAGGTGGTGAAAGAATTACTTTCAGTGCTGTAGATATAGAATTAAACGTTTGCACCTCACCTGCTGCCATCCGTTCTGTAAAGGGTCCCATTGCTCCAGAGAGGTCCAGAGCAACTGCTTTAGCTTGAACATTGCCGTCAGCTGCTCCAGTGACTCAAATTTGGTCACCTCCATCTTTATTAATTAAAAACAGAGAATGGGAGAGTAAGTTGTTTTCAGGCGGTCAGAAATTTGGCTTTCAAAATTAAAGTAACAACTTTTTTTTAGCACACATTGAAACTGTTATGGCCTGATCTAATTTCTATGAAATATGTTTACATTGAAAGAAGAAATACCTTGAATTTCTTCTGGTAGGCTATGCAGGAGGATGCTTTGGCCTGTAGCTTTTCTATGGAAATCTTGATCTCCCTCAACAGCAGATGCACTTGTGATGAATCAGCATTGATGTCTAGAATTTGTGGATCCTACACATTGAAATCCACAAGTTTTTAATTATACCAAATGTATTTTGTTTTTTTTAATTGTCCATTAGTTAGCATTATTAAAAAGAAAAATAACAACAAAATTAAAAACAAAGTCATCATCTTTTTATACCTGCAATTTAAGCTGGATTTTCATGTCCTCCTGTTTGATTTCCTTTATATCCTTCTGCAAGCAGCTGCAAAACTTTTCCATAGTACCATTCCGCTGTAGCACTGCCTTTAGCATGACAGAGCTTAACGACTCAATAAAGGGTTCCAGTGCGGCAAACTTCACAAGATCTTCTGGTGGTGTGGGAACTGAGTACATGTTGATCAGATCGTACATTTTGGATACTGATTTCTGCTCTTCTTTTATTTCTATAATCTAGCAAAACAAAAAATGGAAATATGGAGTCAAGTAAAGCAGAGAAAGGAAGCTGAGGAAAAAGAAAACAAGCTGCTGTTTTATTGGTTTATCGGATTTAATTATTAAACAGGAGCGTCTCACCCTCTCCTGAATCTCATCCACAAATGTGAGAAAGTCAGCCAGCTGAGCTGTAGTAGAAGGACTGAAACCTAGTTTAACTTCGGCCTCACAAACTTCCGTCACTATGGCGTCTACTTTCCTCTTAGCGAGTTGGGTGAGCATGTGATTGATGACCTTAAATCACATTTTATGGTCAAAAACATTTCCAAATGTTTCCAAAACAATCAAGAGTAAAATTTAGATGAAAAACAAAAAACAAAATAATAATGGGAAAAAAAATACATTTTAGTGGACTAACTTATTGAGTGTATTGCATGCATGTGCAGATAGGCTAATCCTAACCTCCAGATTTCGGAGGGAAGATGACACAAGCTTCTCTTTGAGCTGTCCTTTGTCCACAACCAGTAAACCAAGATGTGTCCTCTGCTGAATACCCGCGGCTTCCTTTTGCTGTGTGGGGTATAACTTGAGCGCTTTTTGAAAGAAGGATAAATCTGTGAGATAAAATCAAGAATTATCAGCAAAAAAGGAAATAACATGTATCTTGTGGTTTCTTTGCTTTTTGTAAACAAACCACAAGAACAATAAGTTAACAAGTAAAACTTATTAACTTATTATTCTTCGTGACTTTATTTTATTTTCTCCTATTCAGAAACATGTCCAATATCCCCATTTTGCTTTTTTAGACCGAACGTTTTCCCAAGAATATTAAAAGCATTTATAATGTAAGGTGGTCTAAAATAAACATAACAACCATCAAACTAAGAATGAAAAAAATGTTTTAAAAAATCAATATAGTATAGGCTACAACAATTGATTGACCCTGTACTGTTACCTAAACCTACAGTGATAAGAAAGATTCCATGTCATATCCATATCATTACGTACACTGACTTTTACTTGTAGACTCTGCCAAACTTGTAAAGAACAATTTAATTTGCTGAGAACAATCAAACTGTGGGGTCTATGATCCAAGCTATGATCTAAGATATAGAGGCTTCAACAGAGAGTGGAATGAATATGCTAAAACAAAATATTGCTGCAAACTGACTGCTGGCTACAAGAAGAGAATAATAATTTTCTTAATGGAGTAGAAATAATAATATGTAATGGTCTCTGAAGGTATGTGAATTTGGTGACAGCTTGAAGTATTAAAAGACAAAATGAAATATGTTTTGTAAGGACACAATTGAAATCACACTGAGTCATATGGATCCTGTCTGGGCAGTAAACTATAAAACATTTCCATAACAAAAAAACGCATTAAAGAAAAGCAGCAGGCCAAGAAAGGACCGAAAGGACCAATGCAAAAGTTAAATAAATATTAAAAAGCATATTATGAGGGAGGACATTTGTCATATTTCAACGATACACCCAGTGACAACACATGAATGTGCTGTTTTTAAGTGTCCAACTATCTGACAAATAAAACCTTTATCTTTTCAAAACAAAGACAAAAAACACAGAAATTTACAGAAAGCTCTAACAGTGTTGATGCTGATGTACTGCACATTACCTTGATCCTGTCCCTGCAGTGCATCCAGATCCAAACTTTCATTCTCCTTGTAGATTCTCAGAAAGTGCTCAAACATGTGTGAGTACACGTTTGCAGCAGCAAATACAATCTGGAATGACCTCTGAAGGAGAAAAATACATCAGCTCAGTTCAAAGCTATCAGGACGCCATGAGACCTTAGGAAAACAACACAGTAAAAACACTGACCTGGATGCTTTGCTTTAAACTTTGCAGGTAGACGTCATTGTTTAGGATAACTTTCAAAGAGGGTGCATTTTCATATTTATTTACCACCTTCCAGAAACATATAAAACATTCAAATAAAATCCCATATTAATTGCAAATTAAAATTCAACATAACCATAATACTTCAATCATATCAAAAAATCTGACAATTTTAAGTATAAATATGAGGCAGGTTGAAAATATGTTGAAATAGATTGAAGAACGTCACTAACCTCACCCCTTTGAGGTTCAATCACTGAATTAAAAATAGGATCTTTAGTAAGATCCTTAACTGACGTCACCATGTTCTCAAAATGCTTGATAAAATCTGCAACAGTCTCCTGTAGGAAATAGAAACATAATGTTGATGGGTATTTTCTGATTAGAAACAAAAAAACTATACAGTGTAAAAACTAATCATACCCAGAAGTTCTCTTCAGAGGGTTTATAAGTCAAGCTGTTTGTGTCCAGGATCAACTCAGACATGAATACAGGATGGAATTGAGGAGCTTCTGACTCAATAGTCTGATGAAGATACATATATTGGCATAAACAAGAATGTGTTCTCTTGACATCTCGATTTCTCATGGCTACAAATGCAATATTTTTACAGTTACTTGTACTGAATAATTCCCCTACCTTTTCATCCATCTCTTTTTCAGTACAGTCAGTGGCAGCGTCTGAGTCAAGGGTCCAGCTTTGAATGATGGCATTGCTGGGTGTCGGACCGGCCTGCACTTGCAGGAGAGTCAGTATTTCATCCACTGCAATCACTGCACAGCTGTGCAAGGTGGTGATAACCAAATAGTCAACAAGTCGAACAAAGCTGGGCAGGTAAGAAACAAAGACATCGTTAGTGTGACAGATGTGCTTGAGCCATGATTATCTGTTCTGTATTTTTGCCATTTTGCTTATTTACTTATGTGAGTGTTTTGTTATTAAAACAAAAAAGTACAGTATGCTTAATATACAAATCAATACAGAAAACATATTACATTTTGGGAAGCAAAGACAGAAATAAAATGCACCCACTGGATGACGTGGTTGAAGAAAAAAGACATGTTGGTCCCTGATGCGTTCTTCTTTTCTTGTTCTGTGACAAACCGAGCATGAACAGGCTTTGAACTTTGTGATCTACATCTGGATATACAAATCAACTTTCTCTATTGTGTCAAGACTATCTCTGCAACCTACATCCCCACAGCGCAGCATGGATACTCTTTAAGTACCTATAATGCGTGTAGTGTGCGTAACATCAGCATGTCTGCTTAAATTGTAAGAAGAGAGCTGGTCACCCCGACCTCTTCAGAGATGGCTGTTGTCTCCCCCTACACAAACTAGTGAAAAGCTTGGGTGCTTCACCAACCTGCTGTCGTAGCCATTTTTGCCACGTGAAATCTGGCCAGTTAGAGGAAAAGTCAGGCTGCTTTCATTCATCCTACCCAACTCACCAGACAGTTACAAAAAAACATTGTGCTGTTGGCAATTGCTACCTGACTCTCAGAGTCACATTTCAACAGTCGCAGCGACAGAAAACTGCATCACACCCATAGTTTTTAGAACCTGTATAACATTAAGTATATGACGTGTGATTGTTACCCAAATTATTAGGGCGATCGTGGCTCAAGAGTTGGGCGTTCGCCTTGTAATCGGAAGGTTGCCGGTTCGAGCCCCGGCTTGGACAGTCTCGGTCGTTGTGTCCTTGGGCAAGACACTTCACCCGTTGCCTACTGGTGGTGGTCAGAGGGCCCGGTGGCGCCAGTGTCCGGCAGCCTCGCCTCTGTCAGTGCGCCCCAGGGTGGCTGTGGCTACAATGTAGCTTACCATCATCAGTGTGTGAATGTGTGTGTGAATGGGTGGATGACTGGATATGTAAAGCGCTTTGGGGTCCTTAGGGACTAGTAAGGCGCTATATAAATACAGGCCATTTACCATTTACTCCAGCACATTTCCCAGACAGAATATGGCTAGCCCAGTGGACGACACCTATTTAAGTTGTGGAATAAATATGCCTATAGAGGGTGGCCATGGTAAGTGTGTGTATTACTTAGGCCCAGACCGTGCCCATGTGGCTAGCAGGGGTCTAGCCTAATGCCTGAACTGCCTGAACAGCTGCATATGCTTGGTTTTCTCATGGTGTCTTACAGAGTCCACTGAAGGAAGTCTTTGAATTATACAGAGTCCATATAAGCCTATGGACACATGGAGTTCATATGGACTCTTACATATGAAATATGTAAGACAGAGAGATGAAAGAGAACAGTTGGTTACATTGTAACCCAGATTCTCAGAGTGAAGAGACTATCTCTCCAGTTCCAACCTGCTCAGAAAGCCAAGGTTAACCTATGTGGCTTATATAGCCACAGTGGCAATTAGTTCGTGGCCACCAGCATGTGTCTTAAACAGTATCCACATCATGTACGCACCAACACGAGCTTTAGCATCCATCAAGTAGCGGCCACAGGTATAAACTGTCTCCTCCTTTACTAGTTCATGAAACCCCTTCAGGTCGCTGTATGCCTGATAATAAGAAAGAAAGCAATAATGTAATAATAACCTTATAACCAATGTAATGAAACAGACAATATCAGTATATACATACACATACACATATATATATGAAAAGTTCTTATACAACTGCACCTCTTGTAGTTGTTTGATCTTACTGTCCTGGAATTCCTGCAGTGTGTATGCATACTTTTTCTTCACGTGACAGAAGCCTGTTTCAATAAGTTGGCAGCACATTTTCCTAATATCCATCAGTGCAGGACTTAGATTCTGATTAACATAGACAAATGTAAAGAACATGATAAAAGAACCACACTTTTATTAAAATCTGTATAATTCAAAGACTTTCTCTCTCTGAAAATATTTAGAGCTCACTAAAAACAGACTTCAGTTTGTACATACACATACCGGGATGACAATAAACAAATTTTTTTGTAGTGACTCCCTGGCCAAAGTCATCTTGTTGGCACGAACATTTCTGTGCCAGACATAGAAAGGTTTCCATAGTCTGTAGCGTGCAAAGAAGGGGATGCATCGCAGCTTGCATACGTTCTTTTCCCAGCGCTTCACAATTAGCAATCCTGCATCATCACCATCAGACTCCGAAATCACAGTTTGACTGTCAGTCAAAACAAAGTCAGTACTGTGGTACTCATTAAGTTGAGATTTGGAAGTATAGTCCCACTGTATATAACTCTTAATGGGAAGCCTTGGGAGAGGGGGGGTTGACATCACACCCTTTAAGGGCTGAGGAAAGAAGAGAGAAGTTAAGTTTTCCAGTTATAGTGGCAATTATGACAGAAAATTGCTTTAGACATATTTTGGAACTACCTATTCACTGTACACTATAGATATTGTTTACTGATGTACTACAGCACTATATTGCTTTTTAATGTAAAATATGCTACCATTATTACAAATTCCTCAAACAAGCTTTATTTGTCACCTACACAATCATACAGAGTACGATACGCAGTGAAATGTTTCGCGTCTGAGCTGCTGACAGGCTGCAGAAGTAGCCACACCATTCCAGGGCTTGGTTTTTAGCATGGGGGGTCTAACCAGGACCCTTACTTAATGGATACTGGGTGGGAATCGAACTTCCGACTCCCACTCCAAAGGTGTGTAGTGTTACCGCTACATTATCAAGCTGCCTGAATATGTCAAGGGACCTCTTTTATGATACAGTATTTACTTTAACTAACTTTAACTTATAAATACTAGACTAGAGTACTTTCTGTACTGTGTGTGCAATGCTTGCGACATCAGACAAGGGCTGGTCACACAATATTTTAAAGGGCAAGCTTTTTTAAAATCATACCTATTGACTTCTCATACCTGTTGGACATTTTTAGTGGATGGCAGAGGAGGTAGGTGGACAGCTTCATGGTGCCTTTGTTTCAGATCTTTTGGTGTGGATGACTGCTCAGAGGCTTTTAAGTGTTGGAGACTCGGTTTCTTAGGTCTCACAAGCCTCTTTGGCACAACCTACATTAAAGGTAAGCAAAAAACTGCATAAGCTCATAACAGTTTGATTCTTTTATGGATGTGAAAAGATTTATAACGATAGCTTGACTAACTTCCTAAAGAAAATGCAGTGTGAATGCTGAAAGCTGAATGGTTTGAGTTGAACTGCTGTAATTATTGAATTATTTAAGGAACATGTTGAAGCTGTTGAAATATACTAAATCATTCCAAAGTGCAGAACTGGTGAAAGCCAAAGTTTGCACACAAAAATGTAGAAGAATGAGTGTTAATATTTCATCTGGATTTGATTAAAAAAACTCAAAGCGTGTACTGCTAAATATATAAACACTGGCAGCCACCAGAATAACCCCTCAGCCTCCTAGTAGATGCAGCTATGACATACATCCTCAGTGACTTCCTTTTCAGTTATTGCATTCACATGATTTCATAAAATAGGGCATGTTTATGCCTTTATTGGATAGCTCAGCAGTGAAAACAAACTGGGGGACAGGAACGTGGGGAGACAGAGGGCGAAGACACCCATCAAAGGCCCAATGGTTGGACTTGTTCTTGCGCCACTACACTCTGGCTATGTGGAATATGGTCACCTGTGGCCCCTTGTGCAGACAATGCAATTCCAAAAAGTGAAGCAATGCATAGTTGGATACAGTTTTAGCCTAGAAACCAGGCAGAATGAATCCCTTAAACCCTTAATCCCAGGTGAATATTTGATAGTTTTGAGACGTTTACATTATCACTGTAAGAGGCACCTTCTAAAAAAAAAACCCCAAACAAACCAAACTAAATAAATTGTACAACACAGTATTAAGCAACAAATTGCCACAAATGCTGATGTAGCAAATATGATACAAATTAAAGCTCATAGTAGGCTTTTTTCATACATATTATCGTCTAATACCTGTTGGTCAGTGGCATCTTTAGAGGATGGCTGAGAAGTTAGGTCGATAACTTCACGGCGCCGTTGCTCCAGACTTTTAGATGACTGTGGCTCTGTGTACCAACCTGGAAAAATCATCTCTTCGCGAGCTTTTAAATGTAGAACACTGGGCTCGTTTCGTTTTACACATCTCTTCAACACACCCTACATTTAAGGAAAGCAAAAGACATGCAAAAGCCCCTATCATTTCATTTATTTTATGGATAAGCAAAAACTCCTATGGATGACACTGGGTATACAGTAAACTGGATCTCATACCATCTACCATTTGAACTTAATAAGCCAAGTCTCACCTGGGGATCTCTGAATGGAGGCTTTGGTGGGTCAGGGGGCTTCTGTAGTTCAGGAAGCTTTTGCAGCAGCTCTGTGACAGTATCAAGTAGAAACCAAACTTATTCCTAACATTTGCAAAAGAGGTTGACTACCCGAGACTTACTGGTTATATGTCACTCACTATAATTTTAAAGACATAAAGGCCTAGATGACCTCTAATTTCCTGTTTCTAAATTCAGATAGAAATCTTAGAAATGGTGTCTAACCAGATTCTTACTCTGGATGGCATTACCTGGGCTCCAGTAACACTGGGAGGAATCTTGAAGTTTTGACCAGGAAATGTCCTTCAATGTGCATATTAAGCAAATATGTAGGACTGCTTTCTTGCATTTACGCAAGATCCCTTTAATTAAAAACATTCTTGCTCAGGGTGATGCTGAAAAATTACTTCATGCATTTATTACTTCTAGGCTGAACTATTGTAATTAATTTGATGCGGAGACTCCCGCAACACTACACAAGCAAAAGTAATGAGAAACAACTTTATTCAGTGACCAACTGATTTTTTAACTACATTTTTCCATCATCTTCCTCTTTTAATGTTCCTGTACTTATATTTACTTTTAAATTTTATCTTTTTTTATTCTTTATATTAACTTATTTGCATCTTTCTGTGTAATTTTGAGTATGTATTACGTTAAGACATGTGGGGATTTTTTCCCTCCCCTTTTAATCTTTAATGGTTTAGTCCAGAATCGAAGGCTGTGACTTGGGCTGTGACTTAACTAAATGACCAATACCACCTCGTTAAATGTCAGTTGGTCAGCTGGTTTATTTGTGAAGGTTTAATTATCCATTTGAAATTGTTTTCTGTTTCCTGGCTTTTACTTAAACACAAACTGTTTTACATTTTACAATGACCCTCATGAAGGCTACAAGCCGAAATGTGTTGGTCACTTAATAAAGTTGTTTCTCATTTTTAAGTGTTGCTGGAGTCTCTGCGTCATTAGATCCTTATCTTCTCCATGCAGTAGGTGTAGTTGTGCCAGAAATATTTGTTACTATTGTAATTCATTAACTAAAAGCTTTGAAACCCCTTCAGTTGATCCAAAATGCTATAGTGAGAGTACTGACAGGCACTAGAGAGATTAAGCATATTTCTCCTGCATTAGCTTCTCTTCATTGGCTCCCTGTTAAATTGAGAATTTAATTTAAACTCCTTCTGATCACATACAAGGTCTTGAATAATCACGCCCCATCTTATCTTAAAGACATCATAGGACCATAGGACTTTGCTGTCAGACTGGTTGTTTACTTGTAGGTTTCTAGGATATTTAAAAGTAAAACAGGAGACTAGCCTTTTAGACCTTTAAGGCTTTTAGACCCTTTTATTATGGAACCAGCTCCCAGTTTGGATTCAGGACACAGACACCCTCTTTACTCTTAAGATTAGACTTAAAAACTGTAATTTATTTTTGCAATGCATATGTTTAGCGCTGGATCATGTGACCCTGAAGCCTGCTTAGTTATACTGCAATAGACCAAGGCTGCTGGGGGCTTCCTACAATGCACTTAGTGTTTCTTCTTCATTCACCTTATTTAAATACACCACTCTGCATTTATTCATTGGTTATTATTGTCTCTCTTCCACAGCCCGTGTTTTGTCCTGTCTCACTCCCCACACTCTCACACTCTTGATGGCTGCCCCTCCCTGAGCCTGGTCATGCCGGAGGTTTCTTCCTGTTAAATGGGGAGTTTACCTTCCTACTGTCCCAAGTGTTTGCGCTCAAGGATTCGTCTGATTGTTGGGGTTTTCTCTGTACAATATACAGCGTCTTGAGGCGACGGTTGTTGTGATTTGGCGCTGTATGAACACAAATGAACAGAATAATGGATGTACCCACCTGGGGAGCCACTAGCACTTCTTTGGGCAGGGAGGATCGGCTGCGCGCCCCTCGCAGTTGAGTCCATATTCTCGTCCCTGAGAGAGTAAAAGGACAAGAGGACAGGAAGTGCAAAAAGCAAGTGCACAGTGTGATGCAACTAGCTAAAGTCACGTACTTAAAACGCTGGAAAACGTCGAAGCGAACTGACAGTTGGCCTGTACTGAACCTACCGTTAAGTTAGAAAACGTTTTCAACTTCGTTGATGCCTGATGACAGTGTTGTGATTGCAGTCACCTTGTATTTAAGCAGGCTATCGAATCAAATATTCAGCACCAGAATATCTTATTGTTCTCTCAAAATAATAATTAAACTGCCTTAGTGTTTAGAGCTTTGTCAAACTAGCTACAAAGCGCTGTACCGTCACCGAATGATGTTTACGGTCTCCTAGCAACAAAATTATTTCCCAGCATGCAACGCAGCCTAACGTCCCTTGTTTGGCATTTTACTACAAACACACCCCTCGAGTGAAAGTGGTCTATATGCAGTTATTGCAAGCATCCGTGTAATTTGTATGAGACTACAGGGTGTCAGCGCTCCACACGTTCATCTTCTTCCACAG
The DNA here is from genome assembly GCF_964374335.1 of Astatotilapia calliptera. Taxonomy (NCBI): domain Eukaryota; kingdom Metazoa; phylum Chordata; class Actinopteri; order Cichliformes; family Cichlidae; genus Astatotilapia; species Astatotilapia calliptera. Next base: position 4,117,226 of record NC_137427.1, read on the forward strand.
CTGAGCAAAACAAAAGAGTTTCATCCCCTTAACAGGCATATAACAGCTAAGAGTTAAATGAAATATACAGTAAAAGGCAGTAAAAACAACGTTTATGTCCCATTATGTCTGGCAAAATTTGGAAAACGGAATTCAACGGAATATAAATATCCTAATTTATTATGCAAAATGTAATTGGAATTGAGGTGTCCTTCTTATCATACTGACATCATGAGACTATTGTACTAGTCCTTTACAGGGATCATCTGCTGGCAGCTTGTCATACTGCATATGTCAGTTAGATATACACTGAGTAAACCACAAATATCTCAGTGTTAAATCTTTTACTTTTTTAAAGCATCTAAAAGTACTAAGGGACATATTGTCACGGTACGGCATGGCACACCGTGGAAGGAGTGGGGAAGGAGGACCCAGGCGCGGTGCTCTACGTATAGACAGTGTTTATTTACAGAGGGTGATACCAAACAACAATAAATCCCCGTGTTTCTCCCCAGACTCCCGTGTCGTGTCCTCCAAGTGCTCTCTGCTCCCGTGTCTGCACTCCCGGTGCTCGCTGCTCCTTAAGCCCTCCACGCTCCTCCTGCGGGAAACAATAGCGGCAGCAGTCAGGACACTGAACAATGGCAGGCATACACTACACGACCAAAACCTAAACTGGGTAACTAACGTGGAGTCCCACGCAATGATCCCGCGTCGGTGGGAGCTCCAAGACTCTCCTAAGTAGCTCCCCCGACGAGCCCTGATCAGCGGCAGGTGTGTGGCTTCGGGTGTGGCCAGTCCTTCCGCAGGGCCACACCCCTCAGGCCTGCAGGTGGCTGAGCTCCATCCTCCAAGCATCCCCGCAGACATAAACACACACACTCACATCTACAATCATGGAGGAGAGCAGCAGCAATACCAAAATACATATAATACTAATAATAATAATAATATAATACATAACTGCTCAGGGATCCTGGGTCGCCCCAGGACCCTGACACATATGGTGGAATTATAATTTTCCATTACCACAAATATAATTATTTTCCCAGACTGTTGTTCATAGATGCAAGCTTTGCATTTCACAATCATCAGTGAATCTTCACAATATCAGTGCAATTCATTCGTTTCTAAACGAACTCAGTTTGTTTCAGTTCTAGGTTCATTCTATACATATTTACTAAGCACAGGACCTATTATTCTTATATATGCATTATGTGAAAAAAAATCATTTAAAAAAATCATAAAATATCATTTTAGAGCTCATATAATCGAAAGCATCTGCCGAACCCTTAAAATAATAGCTGTGCAGTTATTTAAAGTTTGGATCTCGACATAGGAGAAACCAAACAGCCACTCCATCACATTTTACATTACTCAGAAATACTCTCCTTGTTATTCAAACATCCAACTCTTAACTCATAAAACGATATGTTCTACACATCGAAATAAAGACATCATATAATTAATAATTAGGATATCATAAATGCAGCTGACATCACTAATGTGTCCAATGTTTTGGCATTTCCATTGTCTTTAAGGGAACTCAATACAAGGATCTGACACAAATAATATACATTCAAATGATAATGAAATAGCCCTTTAAACTGAACTTTAAGTACAAGATAAGCAGTCACTTACATGGTTTTCTCTGTTCATCAAAAACACTTCATTTTATTAGAAAGAAATATCATTTTCTATTCTCCAAAACAAAAGTTTAAGGTTTTGGAATGGGACTAGGGTTTCAATCATAATCAGTGATGATCTACTTTGGTACACTGGTCCAAGCTTGGTCTCTTGTTTTGTTTTTTTTAAAGACAAAACCCCCCCGCATGGCATAATCACATGGCTTAGTGTAGGAGCTTGAAGGGGAATTTTATCAACTTTGGAAATGGACAATTTTCATTTTCAAAGTTCAGTGGTTCTTTCAATGGTTTTGGGACTGTTTCTCATTGAGCTGTTGCTAGGTAGATTAGAAATTGTTGAGATTTTAAGGAACCAATTAAATGCATTTTCTAGATGTTCAAATTTACTCCTTCACTGTAGTTGTATATTAGAAATATCTGTACTTTCGTTTCCTCCACATTTTCAGTTGCTTTGATGCGTTCTCGTTGTATGTGATATGTGAGTTTTCTCCTCTTGAAGCAGCCCAACTTGAGAGAGACGAAAGAAAAAAAGAATCATTAGACCAGATAGTAAAACCATTATTTCAATATGCTTAATCAAGTTAGACTTAAATTAACATAAAGATAAAAGTCTTTAAGTCTCACCTTAAACAGCACGACCGTGATTACAATCAGGAGCACGAGTCCTAAACTAACTCCAGTTGAAATAATCAGCAGTTTATTTGGAGGGATAATGAAATCAAACTGAACTTCAATCTGTTGCCAGAGAAAACAGAAAAGAAATCTAAGTGCTACCCAACTCTTTTTAATGTTGACCCATCTAGTAGTATTATTTGAATGAGTGAAGACTCCAGGTACCCTTCTCATTGGAAACTGGAACGGCGTAAAATCGTCTTTTTTCTGTGGGTCATAAATATAATAAATTAGGTTTACTGAAAAAGCAATGACAGAAATATGTTGTGGTCAAACTTAGACATACCTTTTGTTTAAGAGATTCCAACACAAACCGATCCTTGTTATAGCCAACATGTATAGAACTTACAAATTTTACATTTCCACTGTCTCCAGTGTATTTTTTGAGAAAAGGAAGATTCTGTAAGTTAAGATCAGATTAACAAGATTTTCTATATTTAATATAAAAATGTATATGTGGAGTATATTTTGTCTGCATATTTAGTTATTACATACGGCTGGCTTCTGTTCAAGGTCTCGGAAATTTGCTTTTCCCAACAGGGTAAACTCAGCGGCTGAATATTTCTCCAAATTGAAACTTTTGCAGACCATGGTTATGCACTTATTTTCTAGCAAGCAATCCTGTAATGGAACCAGAGGTTTAGTTTTTTAAGAGAGACCTATTAGGCTTTTCCTGACTTTCTGTCATACACTCACTGGCCACATTTTTAGTTACATCTGTTCAACTACTTTTTAACACATATATCTAATCAGCCAATCAAATGGCACGCAATACATTGCATTTAGACATGTAAACTTTGTCAAGATTACCTGATTGCGTTCAATTTAGATCCCAAATCTAATGCTTAGGCATTAGATTTGGGATTATTTATGTGATTTGTGTGACTTTAAATAAAATATAAGAGGTATAATAAGATGCAAGCCATCAATCCCAACCATCCTACCTGTCACCGGATACCAAGCTAGATTAAGAGGTGGGCACAGGAGGAGACCGATGGTTTATGACAAATTTTGGCTTTGTATTATGTTCCTGGAACCTTCTGATTATGATAAAAGTTAGCTTAAGTAAGAAAATTAGCTAAAATGGCTTATTTAAGAGAGAGCCTCGATTGAAAGGCTACAGCAAGGTCCACTGTAAGAAAATGATGTCATTATTCTGAACTGTGAACAATGCAGAGTGATTCCAGTAGAGTACAAGCATAAAAACACAGAAACAAACACAACAGGTTACGCTTATGATTTGACAATGTTGTGAAAGTTTAAGCATATAGTCAATATACAAGCAATATTTTTTATGTGAAATCCGTTGTACTTACCTCAGACGTCTGGTTAGTAGTGGCTGTGCACTGCGTTTTGTTCTTAAAGAGACAGAGTATGGTAAGCTTTAAGGCTCTATATTTTCATATCCAGCACCAGTATGACTGAGAAATGTTCTGGCAGACACAAAGTTACCTCCTTGACAAAGACTTCATAGCTTTTTATTTCAAAGTTATGCTCCAGTTCAGTTGGGAAGAACATGGTAACATTGACAGGAAAATCCTTAAAACCAAAGTTATCTATCTGTAAATCGGTAGAGAGAGAATGGTCATTTTAAATACATACATTTTTTGTATATTTTAGTTTATGTATGAATATCAAAATATTGATACCACCCTCCCATCTGCCAGCTACAGTCAGTAAGTGTAGCTTAACATTTACTTGAACCTATCGATATTGTTTTGGGACCACTGTCCAAAGTAAATGTTGGTATTTTTATTGATCCAGTGAAATGATCACTCGGTCCAGCGCAGAAGGCCGCACCAACAACAAGCTGAATTACCTTCTTTCTGCTAATATTTTTTTATCTCTTTATAAACTGCTACTGTCAAGAGAACACATGGCAATCCGGTTGTTCAGTCTGACGTCACTAGCCGTGTCTGGACCTAAACTCCGCTGCAGGTCCATATATCAAACGATCACTATGGCATTACTGAGAGTTGAAAAACTGTCTAAAGTCTTTCATCTTTAATAAAATGATCAGCGTTCTGCTCTACCAGGTGTAACAATTGAGTTTAACATCCAGGCATCCATGAAAACGGAATTTATGACATTTAACTGAGTTAGAAGTTAGCAGGGAGTTAGCTCGCTAGCTTCTATCTAAATACAATATAGCATGTCCTGACTGCGGGGTTTTGGAAACAAATTAAAACGTACAGCTCTGATATCACTTCCAGCATAAATGAAGACAGAAAACTAAACAGCAGTGACGTTTGTAGGGTTACTGAAGTTGGGCTAGCTGGTATATAATGATGTGCTACGTGACCGCTGGCGACACAGCTATGTTAGCATAATATAAACAAGCTAACTTTTTTTCCACTCGATAAAAGTTAACGTGAGTGTTCTCAGTGGTCAGGAACAAATGTAATCGCATGGCAGGATGCTGTAAAAGGACCAAACTTCAGCCAGGAGAACAACTGAGATAATCCATCCACAATACGAGGTTAGTCATTCATATACTGCTGCATGGGCTGGGCTGTAGTTACATCCTAAGGTTTTAAAAACTGAGCTTAAATAAATGATTACCGGTAATAAAAGCCGAGGGAGGTCAACAGTGATCACTGACTGTTTTAGGAGCTTTTTGAGATTAAATAGAAGAAAATACATAACATTAAACATGTTAACAACACAAAAGCCATATTAAATGCAGACTACTTTAGGCCCGGAAGTAGGATTCGTCACGTCATCACTGAACAATCGGATTCAACAATGAAAATGTGAAATTCAGTTCAGTTTGGTTTTTTATCAAACTGAACATGCTCCTGGATAGTGGTCAATAATATATATTAAATAATAAATAAAATATATATTTTTATAAAATAGTGAATGCCCTTTTCAAACTTCAAATGAAAGAAAAAGTATTCATTTTGATCATTGATCATCAGTTCTGTTGAATGGTTTTTTGACAGTGTAATTATGTCTTACCCTGTATGTAATACCCATTTCTTTAGGTGCAGGGTCCTCTGTTGTGAAGTTCAGATAGGTAGCGCTGTCTTGCTTCCTGAAAATATGTTCGCAGCATGCAGCTGAACAAGTATGCAACTACAGACTTGCAGAAATAAATAACATAGAAGCATTCCATAATATTTTGTGTGAATAGTGAAACTTACACTGTTAATATCATTTTAATTTCATATTGTACTGGGATATTTTTGGTCAGTGCACTGGTCCTATTAGAGTCTTGATTATTACTGTAGATGAGAAAGCAATGTCTTTTAATATCAGAAGCAAATTTTTTAAAGATATGGTTTGTATGTTAAGTATTTCCGTACCTATTTGCATCAATTGTCATGGAGATTGTATCATCCCATTCAAAGTCATGCATGACATAGAAAGAAGATTCAAACGTTGCCTTTTTGTGGGAAGAAATTAAAAAGAGGTTAGGCCTGATTCATAGACGAAGAGAAAAATATTTCTCAAAAAGTTTCAGAAAGCTTGTGACAGTTCCCCATTTGTGAAACTTGAGTTCTGTCTCCTGGGAGGATATCTGTGTGTTTTGTGACTCACAGAGGATCTGCTGCGAAACAGAGGAAGGCTCACACCACATATGGTTTTGTCAAGTACTCCTTCTAGATCTGAGCATTTGTGGGGCGTTGATCTTGATGACTGTTTTAAGAAAAAAAAGACTTTTAGAATAGTCTCTGCTGAGACTCTTTAGAATAACAACTTTTTCAGCTACTGTGACAGTTTTTTTGATATTCTGTAAGACTGAGTTTAAAATTTTGAAGATTGTAGACTGTAAGAAAGAGCTCTTTGTACCTACAAACAACTCCAAGTCCCACTAAATAGTTCCTTAAGTCTTCTGTGTTTCATACAAATGTCTCCCTTAAACATAAATTAGAGGTTTTTCTGTTTTTTTATTTGCTATACACCAGCCCCCTGCCAAACACCAGACAGCCAAAATAAGCCACAAACCCATTGGTTTGTACAAAGTGTTGTTGAGGTACAAAGTTAATTGAGTCCCCCGAGCTGTCTGAATTCTAAAATCATCTGAAATGTGTGAATAGTGGGGACAACAATGAGCGAAGTGTTTGCAAAACTCAGCACCCAGACTCAGGTCTGGGTGTTTTCTTAATGGAAATTTGATTAATGTACAAAATAATTCACTTTAAGGTCATTTAGTTCTAGTCTAATTTTCTTTGTTCAAATTGTCTTGTTCATATGGGTGATGTAGCCAACTACTGCCAAGACCAAAGTCAGCCATATTGCTTTAAAGTTGCTGCTGTTTGCTGAATCCTAATATTGACTTAAGCGTTATATCCAGTAATCAGTACTGGTGGATTTAAACTGGTTGTCGATTAAATTTAGTACCGACTTTCCATTCATTAGCATTAGAAAGCATTAAATGGCCTTGCTCTGAAGTACATTAAGGTGGTGGGGAAGGAGCCTGAGTTAGTGCGTGAGGTTAAGAGTTAACTGGAACCACTCTCCTGGTGAGGGGCTGAACTTTGCCTAAGTCTGGAGCTGTCCTTGGTGAGAGGTGGCAGGTTGTGGTGGATATCTTAGTATTCCCTTGGCTTGCTGCCTGTACATTGTGGTTTTTCCCAGTGGACGAGAGGGTTTGTTCTCTGAGCCTTCGGGTAAGGGAACATATCCTGACTGTCGTCTGTGCTTATGCATTGAAAGACTATTGAGAGTACCTGGCCTTCTTGGAGCCCCTGTGCGGGGTGGTGTCTCTGTCATCCTGCTGAGAGACTTCAAAGCTCATGTGGGCAATGACAGTGAGACCTGGAGGGGCATGAATGGGAGGAATGGCCTGCTAGATCTGAACCCGAGTGGTGTTCTATTACTGGACTTCTGTGCAAACTGCATAACAAACACCATGTTTGAACATAAGGGTGTCCATAAGTGCACGTGGCACCAGGACACTTTAGGTCCCAGGTTGATGATCGATTTTGTAATCGTATCATTGGATATGCGGCCATATGTACTGGACACTCGAGTGAAGAGAGGTGCTGAGGTGTCAACTTATCACCACCTGGTGGTGAGTTGGGAAGGTGGCGGTGGATGATGCTGGACAGACCTGGGATGCCTAAACATATAGTGAGGTACACTGGAAATGCTTGTCAGAGGCCCCGGTCCATAAGATCTTCAACTCCCACCTCCAGCAGAGCATCGACAGCATTCAGAGGGAGACTGGAGACATTGAGTCTGAATGGACCATGTTTAGCACCTCCATTGTTGAAGCTGCTACACTGAGGTACGGCCGCAAGGTGGTTGGTCCCTGTCGTGGTTGTAACTGCCTCTACCCCTGAACAATATGGTGGACACCAGAGGTAAAGGGAACCATCAAGATGAAGGAGTCCTATTGGGATTAGTTAGCCTATGGGACTTTGGAGGCAGTTGATAGGTATTGATAGGCCAAGCGGAACGTGGCTCAGGTAGTGGCTGAAGCAAAACCTCAGGAGGAGTTTGGAGATGCCACGGAAAAAATACTTTTGGACTGCCTCTAAGAGATTCTGGCAAACCTATAGGCATATCAGGAGGGGAAAGCAGTACTCTACCTGCACTATGTATAGTGTGGGTGGAGCGCTTTCGACTGAGGACACTGTCGGGCGGTGCAAGGAATACTTCGAAGACCTCCTAAATTCCACTCGCACATCTTCTTGTCTATCTCTGGGGGTGAGACCACTAGTTCCTGAAGGCTATGGATGTTGTAGGGCTTGACTGACACACTTCTACAATGTTGCATGGATATTTTGGCGGTACTTCTTGATTGGCAGACTTAGCTGGGGGTTCTCATCCTCAAGAAGAGGGTGTGCTCCAATACAGAGAGATCACACTCCTCAGCCTCCCTGGGAACGTCTATGCCACTTCACCATATTAATATATAGGACCGGACAAATTCAGTTACTGGTAAATAAGGTTAGTTATTTGCATGGAAACAAGGGTTATGATGCTATTCCACCATTGCAGCCCTCAGGGAGCATGTAAAACGTACTGCCTGCTAGGTCGGAAAACTCTGTGAACAAGCAATCAATTAGGATCCAAACAATGGGAACCCAGATGACCGGGCAGACAGGAAAAAAGGCCTTGGCAGTTTCATGGACAACACTCCCTACAATTAACTGCACGCTTCCAGGAACTGACATATTGAGTATGCAGGGGCAGATGTCATCGACACTGTGCCACTGCCCTTACAATGTGCAGTGAACTCTGACTTGCTTTGGCAGGTGCATTTCCACCATTGTGCTTTATATTAAAATGTGTTTGTTTCTTGCAGCAATCTGTTGATCTGCTAAATAGCAAACATCTACACGACATAACTGACTGCATATTGTTTTCAAAATAATATTATAAATCTGGTTATACGTCTTGCTGTTAGGCTCTTGATAATGGGAAAATGAACTTGGGAGGTTTGAAAATGTCTGTTTAGACACCAAGATTACTAAAAACTAAACAATTGAGAGTTTTTTGGTGGCCGTCTTAAAAAATCCACCATCTTGGATTTTCAAGTGGATAATCAAGTAAACTTTAAATGTGTATTAATCTGAGGAATTGTGCCAGATTTGGTGCTTATATTACTATTTGCACAATTTTTTAAAATTATCTGCTCCACTATTTATTCCTCTCCTTATTTTTCTGTTATTTGTCTTGTTTTTTCCCCACTATTTCTGGATTTTTAATAAATTATATATTTCTTTTTATGAAGCACTTTGTAACTTTTTAACAAAATTTGCTATTATTATTATTATTATTAATAATAATGATAATAATAATAATAATAATAATAATAATATTACTACTACTGTCATGAACCAGCAATTGAGGGAACAACTAATACTCTTCAAAGGTTTGTATACTTTTGACCATTAAGTTGCTCCAAAATCATAGTAACTTTATTTTCATGAAAAGAATTGTTCACTGAAATATTATGTGACAATATTATTTTTCAACTTGTAGTATTTACACCAAATACATTTAGATGCTTTTCTTAATCCCAGCAGAAACATGGAAGAAGTTAAGAGAGCTCAGTTTCTGAACACACTTTTACATATGCATATAGCACACCCCTCATGCACATACAGCAGTGCTCCCCACAACCTGTAAATTTAGTGATGTGTAAAACCATGGCTTGATTCTTTAAATAGCAGTTGTTATTCAAATCTATTTTGGGATTAAATTAGATCATTTAATCAGATTAGATGAGTTTAAAGTCTGAGTTACCTCTATAAGTGTCATTCTACTGAAGGAGAGGCCTGGAGGATAGTGCATCGCTAGCATGGTGTTGTACGAGTCATCACCGTGATTGGCCAGTTTTATAGACACGTTGAAGTACGCATCTTCTGCCACTAATAATTGTGTAGTCCTGAGAGAAACAAAGAACCTTTTACATTAAACATGTGACTTCAGTCTTATAGTTTCTATGCTATGATTGTCACATATACGTACATAAAACTGAAATCCACATCCAGTTCAGCGATACAAGTGTCATTTTTTCTACACGCTTTTTTAAAGGGAACCTGTGAAAAAATAATACATCTGTTTATCTGATGTCAGAGAATTGGTTTGTATCAAAATATAAAGTTCTAAAAAGTTGGAGTAGAACAATTTCGATGTCTTATTGGATCCAAATGATGTTGATGTGACAAACTAAGTTAACTTTTAATTTGGTAAGTATGTTAAAGTCCCGTCAAATGTAAAGAAATTAATATGCTGCCAAAAGCTTTGTAGTTTACAGGCTCTGTTGCCTGTTATCCTCTTATAAGTTTGCCTATGCTTATTATGGGCATGAATGTAATGGTAATTTGGGGCTTTTAAGAATTTCTTTTCTTTCTTGGTATGTATTATTGTGGAATTAGCCACAGTTCACTGAAATATCTTTAATTAATTAAAAAAACAAAAACAAATTGGGTGTACAAGTTTTAATTTATCCAAACAAGGTAAAAACTATACATACCGACCCAAATACATATGTATACCCCACTAATATTTAGTTAGCAAGCTGCAACATAACCAGATGTTTTTGGCAGCCATCAAGAAACTTAGGGCTGAATATTGGATCACTTTTCTTAGCAGAACTTTTAGAGTTCATTTGGTTGCTTTCCTGGCACGCACCTGGCTCCTAAGCTTAGTCCACAAGGTTTCAATAGAGCTGAGGTTTGGGCTTCGGGAAGGCCATTCCAAAAGCTTTATCTATCCCATAAGTTTATTATTTAAGACCTTGTATGTGAGGAGCAGGATTTTAAATTCATTTATATAATTTTAGATCAACTGAAAGTGATTCAGGATGTTTTCAGGACATCCTGATAATAACAAATTACAGTAGTCCAGCCTAGAAGTAATAAATGTATGAAACTAGTTTTTTTAGCATCACTCTGGCGGAGTCTACAGCCTGGTTATGGACATCATCTTTACAAAAGTGAAGGACAAAGGACAAGAATGCGATGGTAAAGTGGAAACTGCATCGAGAACAGAAACAAATGCATGATGTTGCTAACAGAACTTTGGGCCTTTGCAAACACCTGAACAAACCACATGCTAACCCTAAGCAACCCAAGACCCCAGAGTACCGTTAGCCCAGGTAATGCCGCCCCCGGCCCAGTACCCTGACCCTGAAATGCAACTGTCAGTGTTCAGGGTAGAGTAGAAAAGCACTATATAAGTACCGATCCATTTAACATTTAATTTCATTGTATGGTGTTTTGCCACCGTACATACCTCAACAACGGACTGCCGTTTGCTGTCCACATTCAGGGTGGTGGCTGCAGTCTCATTGTCAGCTTGGGAAAAGTTACATTTGATGCTGATAGGTGACAATAATTCACTCACACATTTCTGTAAAGCAAAACCAGAACAAAAGGTTTATCTGTTATATAGAGTTAGAAATTATTTGTTTATCTCTGAAAGTTTGAGTTTAAAAAAAGCTAAAGGACAGGATAACAAAGGATTAGGATCATGGTTAACATTACTGTTATTCTTTTATCTCTTTACCCCTTTGAAAGCCTACTAGGAGTAACTCTTGAAGTAATTAAATGTCATCTTTATGGGGAAAAGTAAAGAAAAGCTAAGTCAAAGATCAGAATGGGAAAGTTTATTATAAACAGATTAAGTATATTTGCAAATATTATTAGCTTCATACATGCATGTAGATGGAGAAGTTAAAACAAGCTGTTTCATCAAGCATCTCATAGGTGGAGGTAAGACTTCTGGCTGTCTTATCAGTTTGACTGAAGAAACCTCGATATTTTTGTCTCATCGGATCCACAGCGACTGTGAATGTGATGTTCAGTCCAGACCTCACAGCCTCTGTAAACCCGAAAAGCAAAATTGAAATGATGCATTCACAGGATGCAATCAGCAGTTTTTAATTGTTTATCTTTACTGGATGTGGTACCTACCTTGTTTGCTCTTTGTTACTTTTACCATTTCAAAACAGGCTGTTAAGGTAACCATAGGTAAATTTTCATCGGCACCCAGACAATCAAATATCTCAGTGTTTATCTCCTTAGGTTGGAAAGTTAGATGAGCCATCACGTCAAAGATGGGCTTGGCCCTGAAAGACATTTATGAACAGGCGTGTCAAAATAGAACGTACTTCCGCATTTCAGTAGTAAGGTTTTATGTGCCAGGACATAATTTTATGGCACAAAATCACAACAACAGTCACCTCAAGGCACTTTGTATTGTAAGGTAAAGACTGTACAAAATCCACAGCATGCTGGTTCTAGTTCTAACTTATCTAAGGGAAGATTCAGGGTCACCAGATCCAGCCTCAACGTTATAATTTATCAAAATGAAACGTTTTAAGCCTAATCTTAAAAGTAGTGATGGTAGCTATCTCCAGAATCTAATGTGGGAGCTGGTTCCAAAAAAAGACGGGCCTGCAAGCTGAAGGCCATCCAGGTCTTTGCCTTTAAGACATTCCCACAGTGTAACTAATTGGTGAGTGTTATGTGGCTATCCATCTGAGGTTGCATTTAAATAACTCCAACTTTATTTTAATTTTGGAAAAAAACACAAAGTATGAGGGTTGCTATTTTGACATAGTAGAGCAGAAGCAGAGCGCTTTGCAAAGGTGCAGACAGCTGGTCAGAACAAGGCTTCTAAGGACGACATGTAGCAGAAGCACAGGAAGTGATCCAAAGGGCAAAATGAGTTAAACTGAGCGGTGGAGAGTAAATTTAAGTCAGGAAAGATTTTTTGTTTTTTATAATTGCATCTTGTATGTAGTTTGGCATCAAGCCTTTGTAAGGTAGATATGTACAATACTTAGCAACATAAATCGTGCACAGAGTTCTGATACCTAAAGACAACAGCAGCACCCTGTGATCCAATCACAATATCTGGGAGTCCGTTCCCTCCAAGGTCAATAGCTCCATCGATGGCCTGTCCAAAGAATTTTATCCCAGGTGTGACTTCTTTTCCTGTGATTCTCTGGAACAAGAGATTTGACAGCTAAAACAATGCTCATCTTGCATGGTGGAGACAAAAGTTGTATTTATACATTTTCCTCTTCACTCTCTCATCGAAGCCTTTTCTGTTTACAGATAGATGGCTGTTTTGTTTGGACAACTGTGCTCCTAGCTGTCTGCAAGGTTTTACCTCAGCTAACTGGAGTCACTGACCTGGAAATGGACAAATAATTTTGCTTGCTGTGAGGAGGGAAATACGATGCTGTGGCAAAGTGTAAATAGAAAATATTGTTATGTGGACAATAGCTAAGGCTAAGTGGACAGAGGAGGATAATGAGACATGAAAATCAAGTCAATGAGATAGAAGGATGGAAATAAACTAAACACAAGGCAAAGGAAACAAATAACTCAGCGGGACGCTATTTATAAACAGCACAGACTTCTACTCTCCACCAGATCGTCTGCTACCCCTTGGTGATAAATTGGCCTCAATGTTTAAGCTTTACCTTGTTACTCCTAGTGTTAACATCAGTCTACCTGCACCTCCAGTTTCCTCTTCCTTGGGTCAGCATTGAAACTTACCTGTTGCTCTACTGGTTCTCTCTGCTGCTAGTCTACTCCTCGATCACTGCTCTGGAAAAAGCAAAAGCTCAAACATCTCACCTGCCTGCCCTCCTTCTCACCATTTACCTCCAGGTCAGTGCAAAGGAGAGAAAAGGTCAGACATCTTGGTTTGCTCAGTTCACCTTAAGCCTGGACACTCACCCAGTTCACTCCCCCTCAGAGCGCACTACTCCCCACTAGGGATGGGTACCGGTAAACGGTAGTAACCAGACCGAAAAGCAGCGCACATTTCGGTGCTTTATTTCGGTGCTTTATTTCGGTGCTATTTTTCCTGAGATGTCGTACACTTTGGATTCTAGCCAATCATTTTACCTTTCCAAGGATAGTAGGCGGGCCCAGGTACGTACGTTCTTTTAGAGCAGAGCTACAGATTAAAAATGCTCAAGGCGAAGCGGTCAAAAGTCTGGCTGTACTTCACAGCAAAAGATGCAAACTCAGCAGCCTGCAACAAGTGCTTTAAGCTGATACTGTGATACTGTCAAAGGAGGTGACACCTCGAATCTGATGAAACACCTGGCAACGCATAGCGTTTTTTTAAAAGCCAAGAAATGCGCCGTATTTGATAGCTTGCTGCAAGAGCTCACACCGAGCACATCTACTGCGGGTGTGGTGCCTGTTATCAGACCCGGAGTTAGCAACATCCCCAAGAACCCGAAGAGGAGAGTCCTGGCCCCTAGCCCTGCCAGTGTAGCAGAAATGATGAGGATGATGATGGCAGCAGCAGCCGTTCTTCTCTGCGTGAGTAGCTTAATGTTGTTCGTGTGTAATTTACGTTGAGTAGGCTAACCACGTTATTACATTAATGCACGTAAGGTGAACTAGCAAACACCATCGTAGTTACATGCGGCTGTCTTCTTGTTTGATGGCAGATACTCCCTTCACCCTGGCCAAAAAGGCTAAAATGACCAAAGAAAAAGTGGAAAAAAGTTAAACATGAGAGGTTTTTGGACAAAGTTGGTGTTTTTCCATTGTTTAAGCACTGCTTCCAGCCAAGAGTGATGCCATATATGCCCCATAGCTGCAAAAAAGGCTAACATTGTTATCTTTTTACAAAAAAACAACTAAACATGAGAGGTTTTTGGACAAAGTTTGTGTTTTCCATTCTTTAAACACCGGTTAAGCACCAGCACTGTTTCAAAAGTACCGGTTTGGCACCAGTATCGGATAAAACCTAAACGATACCCATCCCTACTCCCCACTTTCCAAGTAAGCAGACTCTGAGTCTGTTTTTGGGTCCACTGCACGTAGTAGCCTTTCAGCTATCTGACATGAATAAAGACACCTGAGAATGAGGGAGGAAATACTAAGGGAACAAATATAATATGTTCTATGCAGAAACGTAGATAACAGTAGTATATAACTGACAGCTTTGCTCGTTGACGTAACCCCCTGTCTCCTCCTAGTGGGTGTGTTTTAATTAGGTTTTAATGTTTTATCTGTTTGATTAGGAGTGTATTTCAGTTTTCAGTGTGAATTTATACAAACAGGAATTGTTTTTTTATAGATGGAGGATCCAATTTTTTTTTGCGGCTCCAATGCACGTCCAGGCATCAATTGGTCTTTCCGCCGACTGGCTGGACCTTCAACATCCACATTGGGATTTGCCGCACAACCTTGCACAGACCGGGGGGCAGGGCAAAACTTGAAAGCCCTAATTTGGGTCTTCAGGGCTCCCAGAAAATTAACAATTGAAGAAAGTGATCCAGCACAAAACTCACATCACTCAGTATAGTTTGAAGTGTCCACACCCATGCTCAGTTTCACAAATAGACAAAAAACTAGCCACACTCGTCGTAGTCACAGGAGTGAAAATTGAAAACGTCCCAGAAATTGAAATTGTGGTAAATTAATCACACTAAAGCCAGATCTACGCCATTTTGGAAAGGTCCAGAGCCTTTATACATAGCATATGACAAACAGACTCAGTGGGAGATAAATAACATGTAGCCTAAAATTCAACATCTACGATTTTAAAGAGACACACAGGCCTTCCCTCCCCATCTCCAGCTGCCTCCCTCTTCCCGGTCCACCACAATCGCCCACACATGCAGGGCCTTGGAGTAGGGGTATGTCACCAGGGTGCAGAGGAGGCTACCCCCCCCCCCTCTGTCCCCTTCTGGCTGCCTCTGCCTCAATTTTATCCCACAACTTAGACATTCACATTACTCACACTCTCATTACACATACATATAGGATCTTGGGGGTGGGCACGATACACGGAATCCAAGTTACCATCAGGGTGTACACCTCACCCCTGGCGTCGTTGCCCACCTCTCAATTTTAAATACACGTAGACATTGAGGGCTATCAGGGGGGGCTATGCGCTTACCTGCTGCTCTCTGGCAGGTAGCTCCAAGCCCTCCTGGGTTTTAAATGCACCTTAGAACACACATGCATCAACACTACAATGAGCGGGCGGAGGGAGGTTTGGAGTCTTCTCTCACCCCCGTTCTCTGCTGCCTGCTGGAGCGGGGGGGCCAGGAGGAGGAGTTGGCCGTCCGATTGGGGTCTGGAATGTGGGGCCTCCCTGCTGCTGCGGAGTCGGGGTGGTCTGCCTCCCCCCACCGCAGGGAAAAGGGTAATACCACCTGGGTCTGGGTGCAGTTTCCCCCTCCAGGGGCAAGGGTACCTAGACCTGGGGCTTAGAGTACGCTTGGGGAGTGTGATCGTGTGTACAGCGTCTCTTTATGTCTGTCTCCACGTTGGGTGAGTGTTGAGTAATTGCATATGAGAGCATGAGGGTGGGAATGGATGTTTGTGTCTGTGTGTGCCTGTATTTCTGTGTCTATATGTCAGGTCGGGTATCAGACGCCACCTCTCTGGGGACATCTCAGGCCCTCCAAGGTATGGAGGCCTATCTCCCCCACCACTCCCCCTGCCAGTGGCGGACTCCCTCAGACATCGGTGCGTTGGTGGTTCTTTGTGTCCGGGGATGGGCGTCCAGGTACACACCGGCTCACTCCTTGGCGGCCGCTTATCGGGGCCTGGCGCCTGTGGCTCGCTCGGGCCACTTCGGGGGTGGGGTGCCCTCGGCCTCTCAGCCTGGGGCTCGGTCACTCTGGCACGGCTGGCTGCCGGCGGAGCTCCCGGGCGCGTCACTGCAACCCCCCCTGTCTTCTGCTCCGCGGCTGCTGTGTGACCCCTCATCTGGGGCTCTCCTCAGCTCTTTCTGGGATAGTGGCGCGGCTGCCCCTCTTTTGTTCTTCCTTGGTCTCCTTTGCTCTTGGGGCCTCTGGATGTCTGGAGTCTTGATCTCCTCCATACCTGCTTCATGCCCTGGGGGATAGGGCTGTGGCCCCCCCACACCCTCTAGCAGATCATTACATGAAGGAACCTTTTAAATACAAGCGCGCTCATGCTCACAGGTGTACACACGGGTGATCACACCCACAAACTACACCCTTTTTGGCTGCTACCTCAAAGCACACTGTGTGCTGTCGATCTTACGTGCTGCACAATAATGTTTAATATTTAGTATTTACTGTTATATTCCCATAGATCATCGTGATGATGTTGTTTATTATATATTTTTTTTTCTGCTTGTTTTCTCTTTTTTCTTTCTCAACAGGTGATCCAGGTGATTGATATATGTATTTTTTGTCTGTTTATTTTGTTGGTTTTTGTTTTTTGCCCTTTATCACCGTTACTCTTCCCCGCTGTTTTTCTTTCCCTCTTTCTTTCTCCCCTTTCTTTCCCCCAGTCAAGTCTGTCCCGTATTTAGCAAGTGAAAATAAAATAAACAATAAAAGGTGAATCAAATTGACCATAACAGCAAGTCTGGGATGGTCCATTTGGTAAAGTAAATCCGTTGGGCATCTTTCTTCGCCTTTAAACAATAATTCTGATGGCAAAAGAGCCAAACGGGACAGGCAAAAAAAAGAGACGCATAGTCTTTGAACTCTAGACAGTTCTGGAGGGTAGTTCACGCAAGTTGTCCTGCGTTTTCCCAGATACCTGTGAAAAAGCTGATTTAAGAAAAAAAAAAGATTAACACTGTGTTTTATCAAGTTAAAAACAAATCTGATACGCAAACGCAAGGAAGGCCTTTCTTTAAGGCTTCTCCACAGTGTAAGGATAAAGCAACATTAAATAATTTGATCCTGCATGTTTAAAAAAATAATTCCTTTTTTTATAAAATTCACACTGAAAACCGAAATACTTAGTGTACTACGTATAATTACACTGAATTAAATAATATATGGCCTGTTAATAACACGTCTACGCTTGAAGATGGCACCGAACTCAATACATGGTATTTGTCTTACATTTAGAAATGTCGATCCCTAAAATACTTCATTTACATGGATGAGCAAACGTGTCAGCTGGGTGGGGGTAACTGAGGATACACACCAGGACGCCCTCACATGTCCGTAGGTGTCCAAATTCTCGGGAAACAAATGCTGGCCATCAGACATCAAATGTTTTTGATGAAAGGACATTTCAAAGGTTTGGACTGCGTTTTCTCAGACAGACTACACATGATTTAAACAATACGTCCTCCAACAGGAAAGAGCTATAAAAGGAAAGCAAAACTGGAGGTTGAGCAAGATCGTGTGTTGGTCTAACTGACAATTCGACTTGCAGAGGGTAAGATAACGGGGGTCAAACAAATCCAATAAGGTTGCTTCTAACATCCAAAAAACCAAATAGGTCTTCCACTCCACAATTAGAAATAGTAATACTCTTATAAGGCTTTATTTTCCAAGTTAAAAAACAAATCCAGAAAATGTAGCTTTCAGATTGCTGATTAAAAACAAACAAGTCTTGTTGTAGGGCTTTTCCATAGTGTTAGGATAAAACAACATTAAAAAATTGGATCCTCCATCTATAAAAAAGTAATTCCTGTTTGTATAAATTCACACTGAAAACCGAAATACATCATCAACAGAGAAAACATTAAAACCTAATTAAAACACACCCACTAGGAGGAAACAGGTGCGGGGTTTACGTCAACGAGCAAGCCTGTCAGTTCTGGATAGGGTAGTGCACGCACATGTTCACATGCATGAATGTGAATGTGTGCGTGCACGTACGTGAACGAGCAAACCTATCAGTTATATACTACTGATAAGCAACTGAGAAACCAATATAGAACAATAAAGTCCAATATTTAAACCCCAGGTCCAAGACCAAGAATTTTTATAAAAATAAGGTGTTTTCATATCTGAAGTCATTGGCCCAGTGTCCTGCAGAATGAAGTTTTTAACTTCAAGGGGCTCCTGAGGAATGTAATAACCAGATGAAGATGACACAGTAGCTTTAAATATCTTTTATGTTTATATAGTTTGATAAGCAGGGATTCATAAGAAGGGAAACTGAAATTGCTGATTATTTATGGTCACCTTTTTGCCTCTGTCCGTCTCTCACCTGGCTGAAAGTGCTGCATATTCCTCTCTGCTTGTTGCCATGGTAGATATACACAGCACCTCTGTTATCATCCTCAAGCGGAGCTCCGACAGCAACGTCTCGGAGTTCATCTCCATTCAGGTCTGCGAGGCTGGATATGGTGGTGCCAAATCTACCCATGGATGGTCCCATCACAATCAGTTCACTTTTCAGTTGCAGCTATGAGAAAAGAGGAGATTAGTTCATTGAGTTTGATCATGAAAGCATTGAATGTCACACTGTAATATCACAAAGTGGTGGCTCACCTCATCAGTCAGAGTGTAGATGTAGATCTGACCTTCTTTCTTCTCCTGAAGCTGGTAAAACGTTGGCGCTCCCACCAGCAGGAAATCAGTGTCACCGTCTGAGTTAATATCCACCGAACACAGCTCGGCGCCGAAGTAGGAACCGATCTGACAAGTTAGTTATATCATTAGTTCAGTGTTGTTTTAATTATAGATTTATATCATTTAGGGATATCACTAAAGCACCTTGGTGACTTCTGTCTTCTCTCTCCTTTAGCTTGTGTTTTGTCATGTTTGACATTGGTGGTTTATCTCCATGCTCTTATTTTCTGTCTTATTTTATCTCAACCAGTCTGCTAGAGGTCTGTTCCTGTTACTAGAGTTCAATCAAGTGTTTGATCATGCTGATCGTCTGCTTGTTGTGGTTCTCTAATATTTCACTGTCTTTACTTTATAATATAGAGCACCTTTCTATAATTGTTAATGTGAATCACTGATCTACACATAGAAGTGATTTAAAATAGAAATAACAGTAGATTTGATCAAGAAAATTTGCATTTATTTCAAGGCAACACTACAATCAGGTATCAACAATGACATGGTGACACACAATGACTTCGAAAAACAAACTGAGCCATATGAAGAGTAAAATTACCATATAAGTAACCGACCTGGTCTCCAGTTATTCTTTGTGCTGTGGTCCAGTTGTTGCTGTTTTGTTTGAAAAGTACAACCTGTCCTGTGTGCTGAAACCGGGGTGCACCCGTGAAATACAAAGAAACCCCACCTCTCTCTCCAACAGAGACAGAATATCCTGCAAGAGGCAAATATAACACACAACATGTTTTTATTTGAAAAACTAATGTGTGTATTTGTTGTACCTGGAAGATATTAAAACTGATTTAGACTGGAACCTTCCAAAGTTCATTTGTTCAAGTGTTGAGCCAAATAACGAAATCTTATTTTTAAAAAAGAAACATCAGATAATGTGTAAATAAAGTTTACCCATGTAGGAGTCCATCTCCATTTCTTGATCCTCAATTGTTTCTGTTTTATCTCGACGTTCTTGGAGAGAACCACGCCAGCTGTTTGTTCCCACTGAACCCAGAATCAGTGTATCCTATAAACAGGAATGTGCAGGTGTAATGAAACAGGAATCCCAGGTATGGTTAGAAAAGGAAGCGGAAGATCAACTGTGTCATCTGACCTGCTGCAGCTGGACTCATTTTCCAGTTAGTCAGCAGCAGAAAAGTTTTAAGGATGCTGAAGTGCTAAATTTAGCATGGATAAAGTCCTTCACTCAAACTCCGTATATTGATATGAAGAAATATAATGCAATTTGGCCCTTCACTGTACATTTATGTCTGCACTTGTGTCTGGCCAGAAAGAGAGTACCAATTCGCTTATTTGGTAGGTCAATGAAAGGCTTAAGTTAGTTAAGTGTGAGAAAAAATGTGCATTCATGTTTGCAGTTTTGTCTTGTTATACAATATTTGAAATTTAAAAAACAAACAAACAAAACACTACATTTTGGGAAATATTTGTGGGTGTTTTCTTGTTTGTACTACTGAACACTAAAAGTGGCCCTCACATGAGATGACAGTGCAGGCAGTGACCCACAGCTCATTTAAGTTTGAGACCCCTGCTTTAGTCTGATTTCCAGATGATTCTTTAGGGTGCTCAGATAGATTTTGCTCACCTTGTTGAAAATAGCGCTGAATCCACTCTGAGACATTTCATCAGTCAGGTTTCTTGCTTGAGCCCCTTTGGAACCTAAATATGGACCATCAGGGAGTACACGTTACAGCTGCACATGTGGAAGATGACATGAATTCTTGATTCTTGATTGAAAGAAATTAGACCCCACCTTCCATAACAAAGACATCTTTCTGAAAATTCTCCAGTACTCCTGTGAGTCCATCATAATTCTCAATTTTGAAGGCATTTTTGTCTTTTGGTTCTGAAGCGATGGCCCTAAATTTATCCAGCTTTGCATCCTTGATCTGAAACCAGAACACAGCTTTAAAACATGAAGGAGTTCCAAGTCTGACATCAGCATAAGAAAAAAAACACAATATTAGAATAAAAATTGGAATTTACTTGTTCTGACCCACAACAATAAACTCATATTCATCACATATATTAAAAAGAGCATTGATTGTTATACAGAAGTGAACAGAAGAAACCAAACGTGACAAAAAAGGAGACATGATATATGGCATTACCCCAATAACAAGACGAATTATATTTTTCTCATCATATTTTTTAATTATCCCTTTTCTGTCTGTATCAGAGGGATCTCCGTCTGTGATTAGAATCAGAGCTTTAGTTGCATCAGGAGAGGCGCCTGCAGCTTTGTTGTCAAAGATTTCATCACTGAAACAAAAGTAAAAACAGCTTTTGTAACACAATAAACCAAGCTGTGAACATGAACACATTAACAGTAAATCAACAAACTTAAGATGCAAATAATGTCACAGTTGTGTTGAGCCTTTCTTCTTTTATTATAACTGAACTTACAGAACAAATTCGATGGCTCTGTGTGTGTTGGTGAGACCTTTTAAATGATTTTCTTTCATGAGTTTATCAAGAGCACGTCCGGCTTTATAGTCATTGAAGTCAAACACTTTGTGGACTGTTGAGGAGAACTGAACTGCTGCAAACTGAAAAACCAACATAAATTATTTAGATACGACACTAAACGGTAAATATATCTTAACAAATAAAAGCTGTGAATGCTTAAATGTTGCAGTAGTGAACTGACCTTGATCGACATGTTCTTCAGGCTGTCCATTATCTCCACAATAAAATCGTTATTTCTGTTGAATTCTTCTTCAGTCATACTCGCTGATCCATCAAACAGAAAGACGAGGTCCACTGTCTTTTTGGTGCATTCTGGAAAAATAAAACATATTTAATCATAACTCTTCCAGGCAGTTACAGGTCAAAATTACCATTTGTATTAAATATTGTTGAAAAAAACAGTAGCAGAATAACTTAACTACTTTTTGAAGAAAACAACGTAATGGACCTTTTCCAGTCTGGTTTGAGCAAATTGCATTCCACTGAAACCACTTTACTTACAGTGGGGCAAAAAAGTATTTAGTCAGCCACCGATTGTGCAAGTTCCCCCACCTAAAATGATGACAGAGGTCAGTAATTTGCACCAGAGGTACACTTCAACTGTGAGAGACAGAATGTGAAAGAAAAATCCATGAATCCACATGGTAGGATTTGTAAAGAATTTATTGGTAAATCAGGGTGGAAAATAAGTATTTGGTCAATAACAAAAATACAACTCAATACTTTGTAACATAACCTTTGTTGGCAATAACAGAGGTCAAACGTTTACTATAGGTCTTTACCAGGTTTGCACACACAGTAGCTGGTATTTTGGCCCATTCCTCCATGCAGATCTTCTCGAGAGCAGTGATGTTTTGGGGCTGTCGCCGAGCAACATGGACTTTCAACTCCCGCCACAGATTTTCTATGGGGTTGAGGTCTGGAGACTGGCTAGGCCACTCCAGGACTTTCAAATGCTTCTTACGGAGCCACTCCTTTGTTGCCCGGGCGGTGTGTTTTGGATCATTGTCATGTTGGAAGACCCAGCCGCGTTTCATCTTCAAAGTTCTCACTGATGGAAGGAGGTTTTGGCTCAAAATCTCACGATACATGGCCCCATTCATTCTGTCCTTAACACGGATCAGTCGTCCTGTCCCCTTGGCAGAAAAACAGCCCCATAGCATGATGTTTCCACCCCCATGCTTCACAGTAGGTATGGTGTTCTTGGGATGCAACTCAGTATTCTTCTTCCTCCAAACACGACGAGTTGAGTTTATACCAAAAAGTTCTACTTTGGTTTCATCTGACCACATGACATTCTCCCAATCCTCTGCTGTATCATCCATGTGCTCTCTGGCAAACTTCAGACGGGCCTGGACATGCACTGGCTTCAGCAGCGGAACACGTCTGGCACTGCGGGATTTGATTCCCTGCCGTTGTAGTGTGTTACTGATGGTGACCTTTGTTACTTTGGTCCCAGCTCTCTGCAGGTCATTCACCAGGTCCCCCCGTGTGGTTCTGGGATCTTTGCTCACCGTTCTCATGATCATTTTGACCCTACGGGATGAGATCTTGCGTGGAGCCCCAGATCGAGGGAGATTATCAGTGGTCTTGTATGTCTTCCATTTTCTGATGATTGCTCCCACAGTTGATTTTTTCACACCAAGCTGCTTGCCTATTGTAGATTCACTCTTCCCAGTCTGGTGCAGGTCTACAATACTTTTCCTGGTGTCCTTCGAAAGCTCTTTGGTCTTGGCCATGGCGGAGTTTGGAGTCTGACTGTTTGAGGCTGTGGACAGGTGTCTTTTATACAGATGATGAGTTCAAACAGGTGCCATTCATACAGGTAACGAGTGGGGGACAGAAAAGCTTCTTACAGAAGACGTTACAGGTCTGTGAGAGCCAGAGATTTTCCTTGTTTGAGGTGACCAAATACTTATTTTCCACCCTAATTTACGAATAAATTCTTTACAAATCCTACCATGTGGATTCATGGATTTTTTTTCACATTCTGTCTCTCACAGTTGAAGTGTACCTCTGGTGCAAATTACTGACCTCTGTCATCATTTTAAGTGGGGGAACTTGCACAATCGGTGGCTGACTAAATACTTTTTTGCCCCACTGTAACATGCCTAGTGACATTTTGATCACAGCAGACTTTGGAAAGTAAACAATTCTGGTTCTACTGGATCTCACCTCTGCTTTAATACCATTGATCATGATAAATAGGCTTAAGGGCTTGTTTAGGATTACTGGTGTTGTTTTGAAATGGTTCATGTTGCATATATGTGAAAGATCTTTTACTGTCTGTATGTATCAAATTTTGTCTGAAACATCAGTTCTGCCCTGTGGGGTCCCTCAATGATTTGTTTCGGGTTTGATTCTCTTTTTGCTTTATATAATCCCTCTAGGCCAAATTATCAGACGTTGCAGTAATAGTTCTTATCACCTCTGTGCAGATGACATTCAGTTATATTGTTCTTTCAAAGCTTCTAAGTTTTATAAATGGTCTTGTTTAAATAATTGTCTGTCAGAAATCAAACAATGGTTAATGGCAACTTCCTCCAGTTAAATACAGACAAAATCAAAATAATAATAATATTAATACATTTTTATTTAAGAAAGTGCCTTTAAAAAACACTCGAGGACACTGTACACAAGCTATAACAACAACAAACGTAACAATTTACAAAATAATAAGGATAAAATGTTGAGCAAATATATAAAATAAATTAAAGTAGCAGGATGGAAAGATTTATGTGGAATAGGCTAATGTGAATAGCTGAGTTTTGCGTCTGAACTTAAAAAGAGGGAGGGAAGTGATGTTTCTTATCTCAGGTGGAAGGAGTTCCAAAGACGGGGGGCAGAGCAACAGAAAGCCCTGCGCCCCATGGTGGCTAGCCGGGGGGAAGGGATGGAAAGAGAAAGAGAAGAGGAGGATCTGAGACACCGAGAAGGGATGGTGATTTGAACCAGGTCAGAGAGGTATGAAGGCGAGAGATGATGTATAGCCTTGAATATGTACAAAATTATATTGAAATTGATGTGGTATTTAACCAGAAGCCAGTGAAGCTACTGCAGAGCAGGGGTGATGTGGTGCATAGAAGGGGTCCTGGTGATAATACGAGCAGCAGAGTTCTGGACACGTTGAAGCTTATGGATAGATTTGTGACTAAGACCAAAAAGAAGAGAGTTGCAGTAATCGATCCGGGAAGTGACCAGGCTATAAACAAGAATGGCAGTGGCATGTGGGGAGAGAAAAGGATTATTCTACTTTCATCTCTCTTCAGATTACTGTAACGCTCTGATTACTTGTTTCAGCGAATCATCATTGGATCGCCTTCAGACTGTACAGAATGTACAACATGATGAAACTCCCCAGTATATCTCTGAGCTTTGAGCACCTCTTCCTTCTTCCCGAACTCTTAAGTCTTCAGGTCAGAGGTTACTGTTGGTCCCACATACTAGGTTCAAAGCATGTGGGCTTTTCAGGCAGCGGCACAAAGGTTATATTTATATTTCTGGTTTTATTGTGAAGCACTTTGTCATTTTATCTGTAAAAAGGGCTATATAAATACATTTTACTTACTTACTTTTACTAAAATAAACATGGAGGAACACTTTACCTTGATACGCAGGTTTGAAAGAGGAGATTTTCTGGAGTTGATCAGAGAGCTCATAACAAATACTGTTCAGATAGGAGTTCTCATTGCATTCATGCACCAAACTTGGACTGCAAACCTAAATCAGAGCATAAAAGTTAAATAAAGCTCTGCATATTAATTTGTTTTGCTCACAGTGATGAGGAGAGAGAGTGATTTACTCACAGTGAATCTGGAGCCGGAGGAATCAGCAGCGATCGACAAGCCAAGATGTTTGACTGCTGTTGTGTTTGACTGCAGGTCCTCTGCAACTGAAGCATTTTATTATAAAATACACAAACTTTTACAGTAATGTATTTAGTTGTAAGTTGTAAATTGTGTAATATTCTGTTGATACCAGTAGGTTTGAACCACTTGTTTTGGTGAGGTTGGTAAATTCCTCCAGATCCATTTAGCCTGAGAGGTGCAGTGACGACTATCCTGTGGAAAATGATGACACTAATTAGTTAATGAAGTTTATGCATAAGTTCTATGGGGAGGGTCTGTAATCATCTGCCTGCTTTCCTGGGTCTTCAGCTCCTAGTCTATTCTCTACATTGCTTACATTTTCCCACGCTGTCAAATTCATCCATCCATCCATCCATTCGCTTCCGCTTCTCCTTTTCAGGGTCGCGGGGGGCGCTGGAGCCTATCCCAGCTGTCATAGGGCGAGAGGCAGGGTACATCCTGGACAGTTCGCCAGTCTGTCGCAGGGCCAACACACAAGTGACAGACAACCATTCACACTCACATTCATTCACACCTAGTGGCAATTTGGATTATCCAATTAACCTATCCCCACAAGCTGCATGTCTTTGGACGGTGGGAGGAAGCCGGAGTACCCGGAGGGAACCCACGCAAACACGGGGAGAACATGCAAACTCCACACAGAAAGACCCCGGCCTGATGGTGGAATTGAACTCAGGACCTTCTTGCTGTGCGGCAACAGTGCTAACCACCGTGCCGTGTCAAATTCATACCAACCTCATTATTCTAGTCCAGTCATTTTCTTGCCTGCCTTCTGTGAGCCAATCACTCTCCACTCTGACTGCTTTAAGTTTCAGTACTCATTCACTTGTTTGTAAAACCTGTCTCACCCCCATCCAAGCCTCTGCATCTTCAACACCACCACCAGTGTCTAAACTCCAGGGGGTCCTCTCCTATCCCCTATCACTGCTGGAATTCTGTTCTGCTATGATGGGTCATCAGTGTTTAAGTGCTAAACAGCTAAAGAACCAGTCCATTTACCATCTCTCCTCCCACTTTATTTAGATATTCAGGCTTTGAAGAATAGATGGTTCATTAAATATGAAAGTTTTTAGGATATATTTGTACTCCTTTATATTAATATCCAAACTTACAATAGGAAGAAAACTGAAAAAGGAGATGAGATTAACTTGACATAAGCGGGGGAACAAAACAGACAAACAAACACAGAGAGAAGATTGGAGGAACAGAGTCAGAACACCAAAGGTGATTACACACTTTGTAAAAGGATCAGAATGTGCCTGCTTATGCCTGCTCATTACAGTATTAAAGGACATTTGACTTCAGTTCCTTGAAATTACTGTTAAATGTGGTTCCCTTCATCCATGCAGTATTTCAAATTAGTCAAAAACAATTAGTTTCATGCACTTAAAAAGGAAGAAATGTTACAGAAACTTAAATATTTATTTTAAAAAATAGATTTTTACTAAATTATTACTAAATTTTCTACTAAATCTATGTAATTACGTTGAACGTTGGGTTTGAAGTGCAGCAGAAGAGTTTTAATTAGTGCTTTCAACAGTGTTAGATCACTCACAGGATACAGTATTATACGATGTCTTGAGTCAAACTTACCCTTTGTTATTACTAGACTTGTTCAAGTACTGTAGCACTCGGTATCCAAAGAAATCACCTGGTTCACCCAGAAAGACTTCAGGATTTCTTGTGTCAATATTAAAAGCCAAACAGGCAGGGATGGTTGAAGCTGAGAAAGTGAAAAGCATGAAATTGATACTAACTAAGACTTTAATACCCTAAATGAAACCTGCATCACCAATAAACAAAAAGCACAGCTTATATGGGAAATGGTTTTTGCACTGCTGCAGATGGGAAAGGTGTGCCTGAATCATTTGGGGGCAGTGAGTCGGGTAAGACTGATCACTTTGCATCAGTCAGTCTCTTCCTATTTCAGTATCATGCTGGGGCCTGAAGAAGAGGCAGTACAAAGAGCACATGGTGGAACGGGGTGAGAAGCTAGTGTGAAAAAAGGAATATGAAAAGAGCACGCCCAGAACTGGACTTGATAACAGGGCAGGTCCACTGAATATGATGTACAAAGGTGTAAAAAAATGTTAGCTCCCTTCCTGATTTCGTTTTTTTTGCATGTTTGTCACACTTTCAGATCATCAAACAAATTTAAATATTAGACAAAGATAACACAGGTAAAAACAAAATGCATATTCTAAATGATTGTATTTATGGAGTGAGAAATAATCTAACCCTATATGGCTATGTGCGAAATATAAATTTTTGCCAGAAAACATCTTTTTGATCCCCAAGACTTTCGGGAAAATACTCTGTGGACTGGAGAGACAAAAGTTGACTTTTTGGAAGCTGTGTGTCCCATTATATCTGGCATAAAACTAACTCAGCAACCCTCTGATATGGCTGAATTACAATACTGCAAAGATGAGTGGGCCAAAATTCTTCCACAGAGCTGTAAAGGACTCAATGTCAAACATATAAAATTAGGAAATCAGGAAGGGGGCAAAGCCTTTTCCACAACACTGTATATGTGAGCTGAGATAATGTGTTTGTGAGAGCTGAATGAACTGTTGGTATTCTGTGCTTGGAGGGAATCCATGAGTGAGCCTTGTCACACTCATTATCTATGAACACGTTTTTCTATATATGGTGTTTCTCACACACCGTTTACTTGGGTGGGCTTTCCTGATACATTTCCAGTGACCGATATATTTTACTGTTCAATCGAGATAACAACACAGTCAATAAACTACTGGAAACCCCTGCGCTCTGACTGGGTAGCTGACAACAACTGCAGAAGCTACAGGACCAGGCAGAGCGCCAGACCCAGGCCCTGGAAAATCTGTTTGCTGGGTTCTCTCGAGCTGCGCTGTCGCTCCCCCCAGGCAATTCATTGTTTTCTGAGTGATCAAATAAATATTTCCTCCACTGTATGTGAGCTCTGTGTACTTCATCAGTTAAAAAACCATTCCCTCCATAGTAAAACAATTCCCTCTCTGGTTAGGAGGAGGCCACTTTTTGTTAACTATAATAACACATGTGCAGGAACACATAACACATTCAGGAATTCCAGCTCCTGAATGTGATTACGTATAGTTAGCTAGCTTATCCTAGAGGATCAGAGGAACATTGGATATATTTATTACTCTTTACACATTTGAAATGAGAGTGTCTAAAAATAATACAATAAATTTCGATCTATAACACAGATACTCATACAATCTGCTCTTTTAACGTAACACAAACAATTCCACAAAGGTTTAAGGGAAGATTTCATCAGTTTCAGAGGCGTCCTTTTTGCCACATTACTGTATGGTCTTTACCTTATAATATAATGATTGTTGTTTTAATTTAGTACTATGTAAATAGAACTGAATTGGCTTTGTTTCTAAAAGTGGGAGCATGTGGAAGAAATCACTTGCCTGTTTTTGAAGTGCATACACAAAGTCCATATTCAGAAAAACTCCCACAACTCTTTCCCCAGACAAACAAAGGATCTCTGTCTATTTCAAATGGAGGAAACCTGTTTCAAATCTTACCAACAGCCACTGTACAGATGAGCCAGACTATGTGGTCCTTCATCGTCCTGTGTTGCTCTAGTCCGATCTCTTAGTCTGAAATAGGATTAAGACACAAGCCAGCATTTTAGTGAGCACCAAAAAGGATGCCCGGTTCAAGAACTTGGAGGAAACACAAACAATGGGAGGGTCACTGAAGGAAATTGCCTTCCCGGGTTTCCTCCGTGGCGTGAGCGATAAGCAGAGTTTTGTCCTTTCCTTCTAAGATTCCTAATTATTTAAAGTAACACTCAGGTATGCCGTTCAGCTGGGTTAGTTACAGCGCCGGGAGCAGCTTGGGAGAACAAGGAAACACAGACTGCTTCAGGTTGCCTTCCCAAATCAACTCAAAGGTTTATTTGATACACAGCAGTTTATATAGATGAAAAAAAAAGGTTCGTGTGTCAGCTTTCCCAGTTCAAACCGGTACAGACCAAATAAGGAAACGTCTTCCTGCCTTGTGAGCAAAGAAGTATCCTGTGTGTAGTTTATCAGTTCAGCTATAATTTATGATCATCCCAGCAAAATACACTCCTAGACATAAAATACAGAGTTCTTTCATTAGTGAATTCTGAAACAAACCACCTAGCCTTTAACGAGCCTTTTCCAGGAGATAAAGAAAAAGGGAGGATGGGAGTAAGGAAGTGGTCTCATCTCTGTGGTGTTTTCGACCTTGGGGTACCAGCCTGTGAGTCTTACACATCAATTCTTGGGTCAGAGAGAAAAATAACTAAAACAAAGGGGCCTTATTGAATGACAGAGTTTTCCTGCATAATGTCACTATAAAACAATATCCAGTAAATGCTACCATGGTACTAAAATACCTAACAGTCACACCTCTCATTTATCTGGACACAGGGCCGTGCAGAGATCTTTGAAGGGGCGGGTTCTCAAAGTAAAATCGGCATTTGGTCATATTTGAAATATTAATCGAATATAATCTGTTTTTAATGTATTTTCTTTAAACTACAGTGATTTTATAGCGTAATTATAATAATCCATAATTACGTGGCTATGCATATTAGATAGTTTTCAGTGAAAAATAAGCACCCCAGAAAGGCAGGGGAAAGCCCTGTAACTTACTTTAAAACTAAATATGTCCCTAAAACGGTGGACAGAGCTACAGACCCATGACAGCCTTGCTCGGTTAGCTAGCGGCTAATGACCAGCACTACTTGTGGGGTTATAAAAGGACAGTTGTTGTGTGTCGCAAACACAGCACGCTCATGTGTTTCAATTCGTCAGTTGCCACAAGACAACTTGCCAACGTGTACATAATAAGCTAATACTCCCGTGTGCTGAAGACTGAAGTGTACGTTGTACACCCTGCTTACTGTTTTTTGCGGCATCAGTCTGGTTTAGTGATGGGTCGTTCGCGAACGAAATGGCTCTTAGAGCCGGCTCTTTGACGTGAACGACGAGAGCCGGCTCCTTATCGCGAGCCGTGACGGCTCATGGGGTTTTTTTTTTTTTTTCTTTCTCTCACCCTCTCTCTCTCTCTCGCACTTTTTTTCCGCTTCACTCTGCACGCGAGCCTTGTGCTTTACGCTGGGCAGAGGGGGGAGGGGCGGTAGTTACACTCAGTAGCACAGGAACAGAGCCAGAGGGAGAGAGAGAGAAAGAGAGCCAGGGACAACAACTTCACATTAGAAAGGTATAGTAATCATCCACAACTATTTTCGGTTGCAGATGATAAAGGATTCAGAAAGTGCGGATTCATGCAGGCCCATATGACAGAGAATGTGCATGTTCTTTTTGTTTTCATATTATAATTTATATTTAATTGTGTTTTGCAGTGTTTTGTGTTGTTTTCACTTTAAATTTGTAAAAGGAAACAGGTGAAAATTTAAATAGTTAAAAGTTGAAATGTGAATAGTGTCATGGTCTCCGTGCCTGCCCGGTCGGCCCCACAAGGCTACAATTGCTGTTGCTGTTTTCTCCCTCTCTGCCTGGGCGGAGCTCACTGTGGGCTCCCGCCCTTGGCCCACACACACACCTGACAACACTCACCCATCATCACCGGGAGCACTATTTGAGGCTGGAACACAGATCCTCTCGTCGCTGGATGATTGTACCCCTAACGTTAGTGTTCTCACAGCTCTTGTGCTTCATATCCGTGACTTGTGATTAGTTGGTGACCTGCTTTCTCGTCTGCTTCAGATCTCCCCCCCCCCCCGGACCTGCAACCTCCCTGCTGCGGGAAAGTGTGTGAGTGTGAGCGAAGAAGACGTGAGCGAGTTACCCTGTGATTTCCCCCGGAGTTTTGGATCCCTTCACTGTATATATATTGCACTGCACTGTAAATAAACCACACCTTGGAGATACCTTACCGCTCTGCGTTGAATCCCTGTACCAGATCGTGACAAATAGTTGATTTTTGTATTATATGATTTATTTATTACATTTTATGTGGCGTGAATAAATAAAAATATATTTACAGTGGTCCCTAGAGACAAAGCACATACAAACTTCAAATCACGTACGAACTCTGAAGCATGTACAAACTCCAAAACACGTAAAAACACGTACAAACTCCGAAGCATGTAAAAACTCAGAAGCACATAAAAACTCAAAACACTTACAAAAGACAACAGAAGTGCTCCAGGATGCTGGGCGCAGTGTTGAGCTTTTGTTATCTTGTGGCTACACAATCCAGCAAGTACCAATGACCGGATTTGGTGTGTGATAGTAACAGGTAGATGAACTTTTTTTTAAATTATTTAAATATATTTGAGTGCCTGTGTATAAATACACAAACAATACACACATGCTTTCAATTGTGTAATTTAAGTGATCTAGTAGCTCTGCTTTGGAAGTTCAGTTCATGCTAGAAATGTGTTTTGGAGTTTGTACGTGTTTTGTCTCTAGGGGCCACCGCATATATTTATATATAAACATATATAAATAAAACCACTTTTTTACGTTAGTAATTCCTTTTGTGCATAATTTTATATTATTGTGAATAATAAATTAATTAAAGCAACAAAACAACCTGAAGAGCCGGTTCGGAGCCGAAAGAGCCGGCTCTTTTTAGTGAGTCGAGCCGAAAGAGCCGGCTCTCTAAAAAGAGCCGGAAATCCCATCACTAGTCTGGTTTCCCAGTTCATTTGTGTTTCTCTTACAGCTCCGCACAGTCCAGGAGGAAAACAATGCGCGTGCTCTTTGCGTGCTCGTTCCCGGCTCCTCTGTTGTCAATGGCGAGGATTGGTTAATGGTCATCATGTGACTGATGCGCGCCCGTTCCTTTTATTTACCAAAATTGTGATTAATAGCTAAATGTTATTGCTGAGGGGCACAGGCAGGACTCCACACGCACACACACATTAGAAAAAAGGCTGCACTTGAGTCCTGTCAGTCCGTTTCAGAGGTGTTGTTTTGACTAAAGGCTTAACTTAAAACATGTGCAGTTCAAAAGGTGAGCTTGTACTTGTTGGAGTTCATCCTCATTGGTTACTGCTTCTGACAAACATGACGTTTGTACACAGAAAACGACTTAATGTGACTTTTTCTCTTTCTGCATATACACAGATCTGCCAGGAGGGAGCACTAAAAGATCTTTTTACACTGCACATGACTTCAGCCCACACAAATATTGCCCTTTTTGTGCATTTAAGTCCAAAATAATATTGTTAAAGTTGCTTTTACAAGTTTGTTTATTCAAAGTGAATAAAGCACAGTCTATGTGGGCAGTTTTGTTTTTCTCAGCATTAAGATCTCTCTATCTCTATCTCTCACTCTCTCTCTCTATATATATATATTCACTCCTGTGAAATAAGCTGTAAAAGCCAGTAGTACAAATATTTTATTATATTTGTTCATCCAGTTGAAAATGTCACTGAGATCTAAAATTACCTTTTAAAGACCGAAGTAAACAAAAAGGCAGCCGACTTTGTAACTGTTAAACTCACAGACTCAGATGGGGCTAATTTACATCAGAGTGAACACAACATCAAGATTATATGTGAACTTACATGTAAGCTTTCTTTCTTTTCTCTCCCTCTGAAATAAGCAGCTGAACCTTTAGCTAGCAACACACCGTGTGACAAACTACACACAAACAGGTTGTGTGTTCACAGATGTTTGTTGAGATGATAGAAATGTATTTGAAAATACCTGACAATAAAAAAACATTGCTCTTTTTGTGCTCAACTTTTGTTTGGGCTTATTTTCAAAACACAAGAAGTAGAAAGTACCAATATTTGTTTAAAAATGTAGGGAGTAAAAAATGCTAGAAAAATAACTACTCAAGTAAAGTACAGATACCTGAAAGTTCTTAAATACATTAACAAAGTATCGATACTTTGTTACTTCCCACCTCTGGGTATAATATAAGTGACAGTTTAAGTGCTATAACTACATGTGCAGAAGGCAGGATAACCTGCGCAACTCGTGCTCCCATTCAGACAACATCTTTTTTCAAGGAAGGACTTTCATATTTCAGCAGAACAATGAAAAATCCCATGATGCATCTATTACAACAGCGTGGCTTCAATCCACACCATTCATCAACTGGGGGGGACCTGACCCAGCTACCATAATGTGGGAGTTGGGGTACAGATCACCAGTCTGTCGCGGGAGTAACACAGACAAACAACCATTTGTGCTCACATTCACAACTACAGGCATATTAGAATCACCAGTTAACCTAATCCTGCTAACTAGCTACTAGCTACAGAGCAGGTCACCTACTAACCGGAAGTTGGTGGTTCGTTCCTAGTCTGCTCCAATCTGCATGCTAAATATCCTTTGGCAATATACTAACTCCATCAGAGTATGAATGTTAGTTAGTTAGATAGCACTACAAACTTAGAAAAGTGCTTGTGTGAATGGGTGTGATTGGGTGAATGAACGAGTTGTGTAAAGCGCTTTGAGTGCTCAGAGTAGAAAAGCGCTATATAAGAACCAGTCCATTTACCATTTCCTTGTCTTTGGACTGTGAGAAGAAGCCACACTACCTGGACAGAACCCATGCAGACACAATGAGAACATGCAAACTGCGCATAGACAGGCCTCAGCCAGATGGTGTCACTCACAAGCTGGCAACACTCGGCCTACACCCAACCCTATCCACCCACCACAGGACTTTATGACTGGCAGGCAGCATTAGTACTAACACTGGCGTTCCACAGGGTTGCGTCCTCAGTCCCATCCTCTACACCCTGTACACCCACGACTGTGTTGCATCCAATAGGGATAACACCATACTAAAGTTCGCGGACGATACTGCAGTGATCGGTTGCATCACTGGAGGGGACGAAGCTGCTTACAGGAGAGAGGTGGCCGGTCTGGTGTCATGGTGTGAGGAGAACAATCTCACCCTCAACACTGATAAGACAAAATAGATGATTGTGGACATGAGGAAGAAGAAGAGGCCTCACCAGCTGCTGTTCATCCTGGGGCTTGAAGTGGAGAGGGTGAGCAGCTTTAGGTACCTGGCCGTCTACATGTCTGAGGACCTCACCTGCACACTGAACACCACACAGCTGGTCAAGAAGGCTCAGCAGCAGCTGTATTTCCTGAGGAGGCTGGGGAAATTTGGGGTGTTGGCCAAGATCCTCAGCAGTTTCTACAGCTGGATTGTGGAGAGCACCCTGACCAGCTGCATCACTGCATGGTATGGCAGCACTACTGTTATGGACCACAAATGCCTGCAGAGAGTGATAACAAACGCTGTGAGGATCACCAAGACCCCGCTGCCCTCTCTGCAGAACATCTG
The DNA here is from genome assembly GCF_964374335.1 of Astatotilapia calliptera. Classification (NCBI taxonomy): domain Eukaryota; kingdom Metazoa; phylum Chordata; class Actinopteri; order Cichliformes; family Cichlidae; genus Astatotilapia; species Astatotilapia calliptera. The sequence continues at coordinate 4,151,896 of NC_137427.1, forward strand.
CCATCGCAGAGTCCATAGGAGAGCTGCCTCCATCCTCAAAGACCCCACACACCCAACACGGACTGTTCACACTTCTGCCCTCGGAACGAAGGTTTAGAAGTGTGAAATCCAGACTCGACTTGATTTTGTATCTCGACTCAGCAACTCCTTCTTCCCCACTGCTATCAGACTCTTAAACAGCTGACCTATTTTAACAGTATCAATAATTTTTGCACTTCAGGTCATCTCACATATCAACCAGCATATTAAGCTCATAGCTCTTTTGCACATAAATCTATCTATTCAATACTTCAATTTTTCCTTTTTGTCTCCATTTATTTATTCATACTATTTGTATTCTATCTATTGTACATATTAACATCAACACTGAACTGCATAGAAAATTCAGCTGCCAACCTGTTAACTTGTTGGAGACTAAACAAGCATCAAGTCATCTTTTCCTCCCAGAGGGGATGATACATGAGGTTATAAAGACTTCCGATATTGTAGAAGTCTATGGAAGAACACATCTGATCAGGATCAACCTCTGGTTGTGATTGTACATAAATAAATAAATAAATAAATAAATAAAGACATTTTTATTTCTATAGCACCTTTCTAGACAGAATCACAAAGTGCTGCACATAAGATAACAAATAATAAAAGGGTAAAACAGACAATATAAAACAGGCAGAAATTTAACCAAACACAGTTTTAAAAAGGTGAGTTTTGAGTTGTTCTTTTAAAAAAAACTACTGAGTCCACAGTTCTTAATGTTTGGGGGAGAGAGTTCCACAGTCTAGGGGCCACGGTGGCAAAAGCTCTGTCACCATTAGTTCTCATTTTAGCCTGTTTTATAGCAAGTAAGCCCTGATCAGATGACCTCAGGGACCTGCTAGGGACATAGGGCTGTAGCAGATCGGAGATGTAGGGAGGTGCCAGTCCATGCAAGGCTCTAAATGTCAAGACCAGGATCTTAAAATGTACTCTAAGTTCAACAGGAAGCCAGTGTAGCTGAAATAGCAATGGTGTCACATGAGAATACTTGGAGGATTTTGTCAAAAGTCTAGCTGCAGCGTTTTGCACAACCTGCAGACGATCCAGAGAACCTTTGCTTAGACACATAAACAAAGAGTTACAATAGTCCAAGCGTGAGGAAATAAATGCATGTATAGCTATCTCCAGTTCAGGGCGAGATAAAATAGGGCTTAACTTAGCCACATTTCTTAAATGATAAAAACAAGACTGAACCAGAGATTTCACATGCCCATCCAATGTGAGAGTCGAGTCAAAAGTGACACCTAAATTCCTGATAGAGGATTTAACATACACAGAAAGAAGACCAAGGGCTTTCACTATCTGGGATACAAATCTGTCCGGAGCACATATGAGGACTTCAGTTTTCCCCTCGTTGAGTTGGAGGAAATTTACAGCCATCAAACGTTTGATAGAATTTAAGCAGTCATTTAAAAGCTGAAGCTTAGATAAATCCTGGGGCTTAAAGAGATGTACAAACGAATATCATCAGCATAACAGTGATAAGAAATCTCCTCAAAAGAGCCCATTATGTGCTGGAGGGGGAGAAGATATATTAAGAACAATGGTGTGAGTGGTGAGTGGCTCTACTACCACAGAGAAGTTGTGGCAAAAACACCTGTAATAGTCAGCTAGACCTAGAAACCGCCCAAAACAAGAGAGTTCATCTCTTGTCTTGGGTGTAGGGTGGGACAGAATTGCATCCATTTATGCAGTTATGAGACGAATTTGCCCCTGTCCAACCTGCTTACCTAGATATGTCGACAGCTTTCCCAAACTCGCACTTTGCCAGGTTAAGGGTTAAAGAGGCTTGAGCTAAACAAGTAAACGCAGATCACACTTCACTGTTAACAGCATGATTTTACAACTACAGTCTCTTCAAAGAGCCATTATAAAAGCTATAGTTGGAACCAACTGATGAATACATAGCACTAAATCTGACATTCACACACTTTGGTGATGAGTTTATGGGCTCTGTCACTCATTTCATATCACAATGAATAAAACATTGAGCCCACTTTTGGGTAATTTTTGGTCATTCTTAGAGTCAGAAAGAAACATTATCCAGAGTATACTCACTGGTAACGCTCGTGATTTAAATAATAATAATAATATGATGTGGCTTGTTTTGTGTGTCCAACAAGTTTGCAATTTAGTTTTGGCGAAGAAAATTCTAATGATTTATTCATCTTCTCGTCTTTTAGCGCTAACTAGCAGAAAGACATAAAGGTCATCTCTTATGTGGTATCTTTTTCCTGGAGTTGTAGAGCTAAAAATGAGATTGGTCTGTTCCAGTTTCTGTTACCTGTCCAAAGGTAATAAAAGTCACCTCCAGACCCCTCTCACAAAATATAGTGTTAAGTTTCACTTTAGTGGATCACATAAACATCATATTAAAACCCTTCTGTCACGGTCCTGGGTCAGTGACCCAGTGTTTTGATTTTGTATTATCATTAAGTCCCCGTCTCTGTGTTATACTTCCTGTTTTACTTTGACGGTCCCTTGTCTTATGTCAGTGTTTCTACTTTTGCTTTACCCATCCCATGTCTCATCATGTTTGATTACTCCCAGCTCTGCTCTTCTCCTGTGTCTCATTCACTCGGTGTCCCTCAGTGTGTTTAAGACCTGTGTTTTCCTTGCTCTGTGTCACGTCGTACCCTCGTCATGCTGTGTGTGGTTCCCTCCGTGCTCCCTGTGATCCGCGTCCCTAGTCTCTCGTTCCAGGTTTCCTAGTGTTTAGTATCAGTTTCCAGTTTGTAGTTTGGGTTTGTTTTTTGTGTGTTTGTTTTTATGGAGTTTTTTGCACTGCAATAAAGCAGCCTCTTTGAGTGTTTTTTCCTATGTCTGAGTGTCTTGCGTTTGGGTCCTACATCCTGCCTGCCACACAGCCGTATGACATCTTCCATGTGTTGTAGGATTTTTTTTCTGCCTTTTTTGCTTTATAGTACCTACCCACCACATAATAGCAGAATGGCAAAGTTAATGACAAGTGCAATGGCTGCTCGAACATGCTCCTGAAAAGTGTCTTCAAACATACATTAATTACTAAATAATAATCAGTGAAGAGCATTTTAAAAACGCAGCTTTACATAAAAAGTATTCTGTTACGTTTGATCATCAGGTCTGGTGGACGGTCTCTTGCTGTAGAGTAATTAAGTGTCTTATCCTATATGTAATGCTAAAACAGATGCAGTGTGCGAATACTGATACTGTTTACTTTAATTTCATATTTTGCCATGATCTTTGGTCAGGATGCTGGTCCTGTGGGAGTTTTGATTATCATTGAGAATGAAAAAGGTATTGCTTTAAAAATCAAAGTAAATATTTTAAAGAAAATGTTTGCCTTTGTATTATGTTGGGCAGTAGTACCTGTTTGCAGCAGTTGTTACAGAGACGTGGAAAGAACATTCAATCGTCGTGTTTTTGTGCGAAGAAATGACAAAGACGTTGTACCTGATTCATAGATGAGAATTTCTACACAGCAGACGCCGGTTGCTAAAACTAAAGTTTCAGTTTTGCGTTTGTGAAACTTGATTTTGTCTGTTAGGAGGGCATCTGCTTGCAGTATGACTCACAGAGGATCTGCTGCCATAAACAGGAAGGCTCAAACCACACACGGTTGTGTTGAATACTCCTTCCAGAGCATTGCAGATGCGAGGTGTCGCTCTCAAAGACTGTTTTAAGAAAAAAGAAAAAGCTGGTATGAGCTGAGACTCTAGAATAAAAGTTTTTTCAGTCACTGTGACAGTTACTACATTGAGACACAGAAAGTGTGGTACATATATCACAGTTATGTAGTAGTTGTGAACATCAGTGCAGGTTCATCTGTGGAGGTTTTGGCCAGTAATTTTTAAAAATCCAGACTTTGAATCAGTTTTATAAATGTTCAGCACATTTTAGTGGCTTGAAATAATAGTGGCCTTGAATTCAGTGGCACATGCAGAACTGTTTCTGTTATTTTCTCTAGTGAAAAGATTTTGAATGTAAAAAAGTGGACAAAAAAGATCTACTGGTAAGTTTCTCCTGTTGTTGCAGGGCAACTTGCTCAAAAGGGAAAATGCATGTGCAAGGTTTTGCTCTTTCTGTTTAACCCTCTCAGGATCAAATTAAACTTTTTGTTGCTAATGCACAACCAAGTCCTGTAGTGATACTTCTGAGTAAAGAAAAAAACTATAAAATATGTATGTGGGGTAATCAGGTTGTTAGTTTTTAACTGTTGCAAATCGGCAACGCCTGCCTTGAGAGGGTTAAAGGCCTTTAAGATGACAGTGTTTATTCAGATTATTAGAGTCTCTCTTCAGCACCATACACTCACATTTTCATTTGAATTAGTTTGCCCAACGAAAAAAGTAATAAAAGTATAGATGAGATTCACTCCCAATAAATAAATCTTCTTCAAGACCTTACACTTTTTCATTAAATAATCTGATTTAGTGTAACATCACTTAATCAGGTCAACAGCTATCCAGGCTAAAATATTTTGCTCTGCCTCGTGTGAGAATTCAGGCACATTAGAAAAAGCCAATAAAAGGCTCAGTCATCATTTTATAGTTTCAATACTACATTCTGATAAACGCAGTTCTTCTTTTTCTATTAATAAACTCTAACAACAAACTACAAACGAAAGCCTGAAAAAATTCAGTACTGAAAACCATTTCCCTTATTTATGAATTCTGCTTATTCGTATTAAAATGTTAATTTTTTTTAAAAATGACTCAGCTTTGATATCATTACGCCACATTAATGGAAAATTAAGCACACAAAAGGGATGAAATTAGTGACTGCACTAATATATTCTGTTTTCTATCCTCAGATCAATGCAGAATAAACAGTCAGTAGCCCAATTTGTCTGCTTCATATGTCTCATCCTCGAGTTCCCTGTTTGATGGAGATCTGACAGCAGTGTGTGAAACTCCCATTTCTTGACCTTCACATAGATATGGACAGATGACATTCTCATTTTTTTTCTCAAAGACCTTGCTGTGTCCATATATATAAGCTGAGAAATACAATTATGTTAAAAAAAAAAAGACATCATTAACTAATGCCTGGAAAACAGCAAGGGCATTGGTGAATCCAAAAGGCAAATAAAAAACAAGTATTACAAGTAAACAAGTATAAAAAAAAACAACAAGAAACTTCATACAAGTTATTTCCAGTGAGGTGTATATGAACCTGCACAGCCACTATTTTTTCGAGAGTTTTGGCTCGGAAGGGCAAATTTGAAATTAGCCTGAAATTATTTAAAACGGTACGGTCTGAACCATTCTTTTTCAAAACTGGAGTTATTATTGCAGTTTTAAGAGAGGATAGAACAGAACCAGAGATAAGAGAGGAGTGTGCGATATTAACTATCAACGAGCCAAGAGAGGGGAGGGAAAGTTCAACAAGATTAGTGGGTCAAGTTTACACGATGACAGCTGAATTATTGTAGGAAGTTCAAAACTGTTAGAGAGGAAGACAGCTGAGTAGGAGAAAAAACAATTGACCATATCATGAGTTGGCCAAGTTCAGAAGAATACCAGGGGACAGAGCGAGAGAAGGAAACAGTTTGAGTTTTCTATATCTGTATCCAAAAATATCCAGATATTTTACCAAAATCATGTGGTTTAAGGATTTAGTCGGTCTTACACCCGAGATAACACCCTCAGTTCACATGTCAGTGCATATATGACATGGGAAATTGTCTTTATTCATTTGCAGATACAAAGGTGGTTTGTGCATCTGTTTATCTTACAAACATTATTTCACTTTTACTAAGATACAGAATTTCTTTTAAAAAGAAAAAAAAAGTCATAATTCATGTTCACATGGATACAGATCTTAGGATATATTCCAATGGAAATTAACAGTGTAAAGGCAAGACATTTAAAACACGGAAAAGCAAACTAAAAGTACAAATATGCAAACAACAGTAGACTAAAAATATTAGGGAAATTAAAGGAACATGTTGTTTTCCACCCTTTAATATCTACATTTCATTTACATTTTCTACATTTAAAATTGGTGTCTTACTTTGCCAACATCATCCACAATTTCTAAATATCTGATGTAATCTCAGATTTAAACTCCCAAATTTATGAAGTTTATTGTCAATCCAGCTGCAAACTTTTTATTATCAACACTTTTGTCTACCTAACTTTCATGTCTGTAACGAACTAAAGATCTTCTCACTCACATTAACTCATTTAGTGAGATCAGAATCAATTATTCAAAATTTTAATTACTCTACAAAAATCAACATATTAAACACAGTCAGATATAATACAAGGTGAAGTGCTTTTTGAATAAATACCTGTGCAGAAGGCAGCAGAGCCTTTTCATATAGGTGGTAACTATTAAAAATATTACAGTGTATCAAAATGTAAATAATGTGCATTAATGGGGAATACATGGTAGGCTATTGACATTAGCAGAGAAGGAATTATTAAGCGTGTTAAATAAGTTGTGTTAAACAGTCACATGAACAACAATTATTAAACCTTGGGTTTCTGCATGAACTATGGATTGCTACAGGTATGACTCTTTAGTCACATCTCAACAGAATATTAAACAGAAGTGCTTGCCTCTTGTGTCTGGCATGAACAGCCTCCTTCATGGAGGTGTCTACAAACTCGCTGATGTTTTCCTGTGCTGTGACCATTGAACATTTGTAGAAAGCCAATCCATCTGATGCTTATTCAGCTTCATGTCTGGTGTCATTGATTTTTCCCTGATGTAGCTGAACCCACAATTATTGCATGAGATGTAAAAACCTAATTCAGAAACAGTAAGAGTACTGTAAAAAGTAGAAATAGAATGCACTGATTTGTAAATCTCATAAACCTATATGCTGCATGGCATGATTCTGGCATCAGTGTATGAGCTCAGGAACCCTAACAGAAATCACTGTGAAATGCAGGTTAAAGCTCTCTCATCCAAAGATTAAACCATACGTGAACATAATCCATAAATGCCACCGAGTTAAGGCAATGCACTGAGGCAAAGTGCGAAATTCTTCTGTAGCCAGGCAAATCAAAATTTGAACTGTTTTACACTGTGGTTTATGTGTTGCAACTCATGAAGAATAATAAGAGAATTAAAAAATATGGGGGGGTCATCTGGGACACAGACCCAGATCATACCCCTAAATCACGTTTTCTACTTGTGTCCAGTCTGAACTATGCTAAACTGTCACTAAGACTAACAAATGTTCCATATATTCCAAATCCTCCTTGACTTTATGCGTTAATGGTAACAGTAGCTTCATCCTTTTTCTCCTCAGCAGCACCATCATCATGAACCTTATTTTCCTCAGAAGGTTGATCAGATTTGTTATCAGTGCCTGACTGCTTGATCTGTTCATCATCGGGGGGAGAGGAGATGAGAGGTGATTTTTCCTGCGTTTGATTATCATTGGAAGATTTCTCAGATTTCTTATCAGTCCCTACAGTTGAAGCAGGGATTGGTATTACAACAGTGTCATCCTCAAGATCATCTTCTCCAAACTTTTTCCTCTTGAAGCAACCGAGCTTGTGACAGACACAAAGAGAATCATTAGACCAAATAGCAATTTGGTGATCTCAGTGCAGTTATGGAGATTCAGACAACTTGATATAAAGATAACAGTCTTCAGGCTGAGTATAAACTCTCACCTTAAACAGGATGATTGTGATTATGATCAGAAGTAAGAGTCCCAAACCGGCTCCAGTTAAAATGATCAGCATTTTATTTGGGAGGATAAAGAAATCAACCCGAACTTCAGTCTGTTGGCAGAGAAAACACAAGATTTCAAAGTAGTGCCTTACCATTTTTAACATCACTCTAGTAAATAGTTTGAATAATTATAATAATTATTCATGTAAAGACTGAAGGTACCTTTTTTGTTGGAAATTTGAATGGTGTCAAATGGTCTTTATTCTGTGGGTAATAGATATAATAAATTAGGTTTACTGGAAAAGCAATGACAGAAATATGCTGTGGTCAAAATCAAACATACCTCTGGATCGTTCAGCACATACCGAGCGTCGTCATAGCCAACATGTACAGAACTTACAAAGTTAATCTTTCTGCTGTCTCCAGTGTATTTTTTCAGAAAAGCAACATTCTGTAAAGTAAGAGCAGATTAATTAATCTTAAGTAATTTATTATTTTTATATATGTGTAATGTGTATTCTGTGTGTATTTAGTACATACGGCTGCCTGTTGTGCGGCTTCTTTAAAGTGGACTTTTCCCGATAGTGTAAACTCAGCAGATGCATAGTTCTTCAAATTGAAAGTGTTGCAGACGATGGCCACGCACTTATTTTTTGGTAAGCAGTTCTGTTCCACAACCCCAAGAAAATGTTTTAAATGAGACGTATTATTCTTTTCATTACTTCTTCATCTGTCATAAATACACTGCAGTAATTGTGGATACTAATATGATGTTTTAAATTACATCAGTACAGTTGGAAGTATTCTCTAAACACTCAGTTTGATGTCCCTGATAGTTGCTTTATCGAATATTGTCAATACAGAAGAACCAGCTGTTCAAACCTTCTGTTTTTGAGGGGCAGCCAATCCGAAGAAAGTTGGGTTAAGGGAAAGAAAATTAGATAAAGCTTCTTGTTTTAAATGGAGGATGAATTGAGAGGTTGTTGCAAAGTCATTTATAAGATAAGGATTACTTTGAACTGTGCGTCATGTAAAGTTAGTCTAATAGAGTCCAAGCACGAATAAATAAAAGCATTAGCACAACAGCTTCCTTTTAAGGTATTAATAATTTTACAAGACCTCAATATTTTATTAAATCTCTTGTACTTACCTTAAATTTGTGGTTAGTAGCGGCTGTGCACTGTGTTTTGTTCTTAAAGAGAAAAAGTATGGTAAGCTTTAAGGTTCTATATTTTCATATGGAGCAGCAGTGTTCAGACACAAAATTACCTCCTTGACAAAGATTTGATAGCTTTTCATTTCAAAGCTATGCTCCAGTTGAGTTGGGAATTCCAGGGTGATGGTTGCAGGAAACTCCTTAAAACCAGTGTTATCTATCTGTAAATTGTCATAGACAAAATGGTCATTTTAAATAAATACATGTGGAAATATTCAGTTTTCTGATGAGAATCAGATGAAAATACTGATAACAGCCTTGTATCAGTCAGTTACAACCAGTTAGTTTAGTTTAGCAAGAACATGATCGATAATTTTGATTGATCAGCTGAAAACTGAAATCAATACGGGAAAGCCATCAACTCCTCTAATGGCCACTTGAGGCTTGGTCTAAACCACAGACAGTATAAAAGGTGGACGTAGGTTCTGGGTCTGAAAAGTGAAGCCAACAAAGTTCCTTAAACTTGCATTATTTTGAATGGCCTCCAGGGGGCGATACACAGGGTTATGAAAATACTTCTGGCTCTATAGAACCAGTCTATGGAAGAACGGGCCTGAACTCTGGAAACAAATTATTGATAGGCTAACATCTGATTTTGTGTCACCCTGACTAAATGAAGATCAATATGGTTTTAAAACTGCATCTTGACAATTAAAGTATTCAATGAGATCATTGATCACCAGTTGAGTTGGATAGTTTCTTGTTACAGAGTCGTCATGTGTCTTACCCCAGCGGTGCCCGACCCCGGGCCACGGACTGGTACCGGTCCATGAGTCATTTGGTACAGGGCCCCGAGAGTTGAAGCTCGGGTGTGAAATGTATGGTTTTCAGTGTTTTTATCATTAACTCTGTTTCCCTGGGTCTTTCCCCGTGTTGTAGTTGTACACACAACTACAACACGGGAAAAGTAAGATCTTATTTTGAAAGAAATATTTACGCGTTACCATGGTGACCAGAGAGCATTACGGGGCAGAGAGGAGGACGCTAAAGCTACACAATTACACAGAGTTAACGATTATTATTATATTTACGAAATACCGAGTTTTTGTCTTGGTCGTGTCAGTCTATTTTGTTGTATTTATCCGCGACACCTTAAAGACCGGTCCGTGAAAATATTGTTGGACATTAAACCGGTCCGTGGCGCAAAAAAGGTTGTGGACCGCTGTCTTACCCTGTATGTAATGTTCATTTCTTTAGGTGCAGTCTCATCTGAGGTGAAGTTCAGATAGGTAGTGCTGTCTTGGTTCCTGAAAAGATGATCGCAGCATGCCACTGAACAATTATACAACTACTGACTTGTAGAAATAGATTAAACATAAGGATACACATAATATTTTATGTGAATAGTGATACTTACACTGTTAAAATCATTTTAATTTCAAATTGCACTGGGATGCTTTCGGTGAGGGTGCTGGTCCTGTTTGAGTCTTGATTATCACTGAGCGTGAAAAAGACATTTCTAGTAAATATCAAAATAAATATTTTAGAGAAATGTTTATGCAGTAGATTGTTGTACCTTTTTGCTTCAATTATCATGGACATCTTGTCATTCCACTCATAATTATGCATGACATGGAAGGAAGATTGAAACGTTGCCTTTTTGTGGGAAGAAATGAAAAAGATGTTAGGCCTGATTCACAGATGAAGAGAAAAGATGTAAGGAGGAGAAGCTGGAAGCTAAGACTGAAGTTTCAGAGACTTGGTCATTTGTGAAACTTCACTTCTGTCTGTTAGGATGGTATCTGGATGTTTTATGACTCACGTAGGATCTACTGCGATACACAGGCTGGCTCACACCACATATGGTTTTGTTGCGTTCTTCTTGATCCCGGCAGTCGTGCGTTGTTGGTCTTGATGACTGTTTTAAGAAAAGAAAATGGTTGGTATGAGCTGAGACTCTAAAATAAAAGTTTTTACACCTACTGTGACATTTCCTTTGATACACTGCAGGTAACACTAAGTTTAAACTTTTGAAGGTTAAGCTATACTGCATAGTGTAGTGGAGGTCACCGAGGCATTGTATAACCTGACCATCATCACACACACACATATATATATATATACACATATATATATCCTAACCCTAACCCCGTCATGCATATATATGATGTTTAGTCCATCTTAGTAGTTTGAGACAGTTCAGTTAAATGTGCAGAGCTGTCAGCTTTCAGGAAGTTTCTATAATTACATATGAAAATTAATATTTTAATATGAATATTTGTGATATTTTGTCAGCATTTTTCAAAGAACTGTCTAGAGGAAAGATTTTAAGGATGTGGGTATGAAGGGACATTTTAAGATTCTGCCTTTCTCTGTGATAAGCTGACTAGGCTTAACGAAAGGTTGCATAATGTCATCTTTGTCTTTATGGCAGGGCAAATAATTATTTGATTACCTGCTGCATTTATGTTTGAAGAACCATAAAATAACCATGGATTAGCCCAAACCTACACCGGAGCAGCTTGTTAATGATCTGAAGAACAGCATGTGTAAAACACTGTGCCGTAATGAACTAAAATCTTAAAATTTTGAAACACTTGCTTTGATGTTGTCCTAAATTCACACACAGGGGAAGGATGCAACTGAACATCACTTTAACCTGACAAGAGCAGGTGAGAAGAAATATCGTGCTATGCTTCACGGTGGACTGACTTTGCATTTCTAAGAACTAAATGAGTATAATATGCTTAAAAAATACTTATAAAAAAGACATTATATTCAACCTGTCGCAATCTGTTCATGTCTGTAAGCGATATCAAATACTGCCAATCTCAAAATGTTCTAGAAGTCCGTGATGACAAAAATAACGTATTCATCAGTAAAACACAGTAAACTTGCCAACATGTCTCCAAAAACCGTCTGCTCATAACCTTGTTGATGCTGAGCTCTGTTTTGATGTGCAAATGAAAATAGATTGCATGCATTTAGTTTCTCCTGCATTTTATTACACAGTGGTCACTATACGAGGATCAGTCAGTGATCACTTCACTGAGCTGAACATGCACCATCAATGAAGGGAACAACTGATCCTCTTAAAATGGGTTTGTATAGATGTATGCATTGAGTGGCTCCAGTAAGGTTATCTGCTTTTTTCATTTTAAAAAAAAGCAGTTTTCCACCAAAGTATTATTTTATTCTTATGGTTTTCATTCATTTGTAATTAGACCCAACAGATATGAGTAACCTTTCATTTAATTTCCCTTTTCCCAGCAAAAACATTGGTTAAGATTGTGAGTTTTAGGATTTTAAGACATAAGCAGAAAGAAGAGGAAATGCATTACTGGACAACCACAGGAAGGAAGTTAAGGCAACTTATCAGATTTTGTGCAACACAGCACAGAAATGCACATAAAATCGAGTTCCCTGCAACCTGTAAACTCTATTGTGTATAACCAGGTTGTCCTATAAGCTTTGTGAAAAGCCTTCAGTTAATCCAAAATACTGCAGTGAGATTACTGAAAGGACTAGAAAGACAGCGCCTATTTCTCCCATACGGCTCTCTGTTAAATGTAGAATTTAAACTCCTCTTCATCATATGCAAGGTCTTGTATGCGATGAGTGTTAATCCATTTTGAGACATAATTTTACAGTTTAATATTCATTTCCACCGCTTGTATCCTCAATCTCGTTCTATCACTCACTACCCACAGCTCGTGACCATAGGTTTTTCTGAAAAGTGGCATTTCAGAAATACTGTGTTTCTGAAAAATACAGTAGTTCTCATCATTGCTACACTAACAACATTCAAATTTATTGTCAACTGACTGATGATCTGTCATTGTCACTGCACTCCTTGTTGGCTTGCCTGAGAGAGGTCAAAGATTGGCTGTCGGATAATTCTCTCATTTTAAATGAGAAAACAAAATGAAATTATGGTGTTCAATAGCCATGTTCCTCGAGACCAGCTTGTTGCCTCTTGCTAACTCTCACTCTCTCCCGGGTGTCTATTTGGATATCTCCTCCATCTGTAGTTAAATCTGGCTTCTTTCAATTTCGCTAGATTTCTAAAGCTAAGCATTATATACCACACAGGAACCTCGAAAAAGGTATCCATGCTTTTGTGACCTCTGGGTTAGACTGTTGCAATTCTCTTTACTGTGGTCTCCAATAGGGATGGGTATCGAAAACCGGTTCTTGTTGAGAGCCGGTTCCCACTGTTTCAATTCCTTGGAATTGTTTGCCATTTTTGCAAACGATTCCCTTATCGATTCCAGTCGCCCCGAATGAGGTCACCACGTCGCGGAACGTCATTTATCTGGCAGGAAACACGGCGCCTAAGCGGCTTAAACGCTCAAAAGTTTGGTTATACTTTACGAGAACGGATGACAACAGGGCAACTTGCAATACTTGCAAAGTAGATGTTTCATTTAACGGAGGAAACACTACGAATATGCAAAAGCATTTGCTCACAAAACACACGATGACCTTAAATGAATGTCGTGTTTTTAATTCGCTCCGGACTCGTGAATCTCAACCCAGCAGCAGCGGTAACGTTTGCACGTCCTCTCCCGTTAATGCGGCAGGTAAATAATCAACTAACAGTGCATATTATGTTAGCGCGATCTGCCTTATTACAAACCTGCCATTACTGTGCATTGAGGTGACCATGATGAGACAGAGTCTGGCTCAGATGCTGGCAGTTCTCACTGCAGTCTACCGGTAGCGTCTCCTTTCAGGCCAGGATAGACGAATGTCACCGAGCAGTGACTGAGTTTGTGGTCAAAGGCTTGCACCCGTTTGCCACAGCAGATGATTTTCGGTAAGTGAATGTGTTTAATTGTAGGCAGGGACATTACTGAATATTCTTGTGTAATTGCTACAGAATAATTTATGTTATACTTTGTTATTGCTACAGAAGAATATTTATTTTATTATTTTACATTTTTTTTCCTGGGGACCCTGTGACGCCCCATTGAAGAGCTGTAGGCTGGATCTCTTAAGATCTCACTGTTGGGTTTGTAAGGCCATGTTACTCCTAAGTTTCTATCTTGTTCAAAGAGAAGATATAAAACAAAGTTCTAAGCTAATCGACCTTAGTGTTCTCCTTTTTAAAAAAGAATCGATAAAGAATCGAATCGTTAAACAGAATCGAAAATGGAATCGGAATCGTGAAAATCTTATCAATACCCATCCCTAGTCTCCAATCTGTCTCTCTTCATAGGCTACAGCTTGTTCAGAATGCTGTGGCTCGCCTTCTTACTGGAGCTAAAAAAATTTGATCCTATCACTCCCGTTCTTGTTGATTTACATTGGTTACTTATCAAATATCATTAAAAATTTTGCTACTCACTTTAAAACTCTGAATAATTTTGCACCCAGTTGTCTCACTGAACTTCTCAATCTGTACACTCCTTGTCGTGCGTGATGGCCCAAACTAAGTTTAGGCTGAAAACTAGAGATGGCACGATACCACTTTTTTATGTCCGATACCGATACCGATATCATAAATTTGGATATCTGCCGATACCGATATGAATCCGATATAGTGTTTTTTAATCAACAAAACTGTTTTTTAAAATATCTTGCTGCATTTTGCAAGTCTGCAAGTTCATACTCAAGTTTAAAACAACAACTACACTAAAGCTATTCTGTTATACCTGTATACAAAAAAAATATTTCATAGTTCAGCAATACTGATCAATCTAATAAACTTAGACCTACACCATCCTCCCTATTCTGGTATTTTAAAGAGTACTTAGCGTAAATATTAAGCAACCTAACTAATAGGGTTCCAACTCCCAGCAACAACAAAAATAAATTAAAGCTGCAAGCAGCGTTATGAGGGCCCTCGCACCCCCGGCACGTCGAGCCACTGCCAACACCTCAAACTGGCACGTCCGATGTGATGTCACATTGATGGATTTCATGCTTTTAATCACCAGCTAACATTTCATCTTATTCAACCAGGATTATAGTCATGCCACTAGGTGGCGCTCTAACCATTATTGACAAATAGCATAACAAACATTTCCAAGCTCGAGTCTCATCACACCTGCGACCTTTGGGAGAGATTGGACATTGTGTTTTTTAGTGACAGCAGATTACTGCTTTTTGCGAGTGATTGAAACTCTACGTGCCGCCATGACCACCCCGTTTCCCTGAACGGAAAAAGCTTCGCAATTTAACATCACAAAGGTCTTTAGATTCCACACACTGAAGAATGCTTCAAGATGATGAAATCCCTTGGAGGAGTTCGTCAAAGTATGAGGCCTGAAAAGGGGGGAAAATGTCATCAAAATTACACATTAATTTTAAAATGGCTGACTTCCTGTTGGATTTGGGATATTGCTCCAAGAGACTTTTTTGTACACCTTGATATCTTACACAAGCTTACCAAGTGTCAGACTCATAGATGAAACACAGAGCAGGGGCTGATGTTTTGAAATATTGTAGGGG
Organism: Astatotilapia calliptera; assembly: GCF_964374335.1. Lineage (NCBI taxonomy): Eukaryota > Metazoa > Chordata > Actinopteri > Cichliformes > Cichlidae > Astatotilapia > Astatotilapia calliptera. The sequence goes on from NC_137427.1 coordinate 4,167,158, forward strand.
GCGCTGTGGAGCCATTTTGCGCTATTCAAGGAAAATGGTTACATAACAACAATGCCTTCATCCATTTGGAGGTGTGTGCCAAATTTCAAGCCTCTATAAACTTTCCAAGCCCCTCAAAAGCCACTTCATCTTTCATGATGAACCGCGTTGCCACCAGGGTGCGCCGTTCAGTTTAAAGTCACAATTTTTGCACTGAAGCATCACGAGGGACTGATGGTGATATTCACCGCTTTTGAGGTGGCCACGATCAACCTGTGAAAATCAGTACAACAAAGTTAAAGCCATGACATTTCCTGTTGCCACTAGGTGGCGCTGTCCGTATTTCCGACAATGGGCATATCAATCTGTTCAGGGCGGGTCTGACATTGTGCCTGTAAAGTCTGGTACTGATCAGACTGGATTTCATTGAGTTATACTAATTTGTTTCTTCATGGCGTGACATCAAAGTTCGCCATGCTGCTGGGGTCACACCCTTTCGTGAAAAGTCACAGTTTTCACTGTAACCCAAGACCAACTCCTTAAGGCTTTCCTGGAGAAATTTGAGGCTGCAGATGTCACCCATCACAATACTGTACCCCAAAGTGTAAAACATGACATTTCCTGTTCCCACTAGGTGGCGCTATCCTTGATGTCAAATATGGCAGTTGAAATATGTTCAGGGGTGGAGCCTTATCATATGTGTGCTCTTTGGTCCAGATCGGAACATGTATGACAGAATGAGAGGCAATAAGATTTTCATGGCGAGTCATCAAAATTCGCCATGGCGCCACGGCCTCATAGTATTGTGAAAACTCAAAAGCTCCGCAATTTAACATGGCACAAGGGTGTAGTTGACACTGTCCAAATTTGAAGCTTATAGGACCAAATCCCAAGGAGGAGTTCGTTAAAGTTCGAGGCATGGAAATGGCAAAATTAGAGCCAAAATGTCACCTTCTCTTCCAAATGGCGGACTTCCTGTTGGGTTTGCGTCAATGGGCCCACAGACTTTTTTGTTCGTCTTGGCATGATACACATGTGTGCCAAATTTCATACATGTAGCTCAAACGATGTGGTCGTAGGGCTGCATTATACAAGGCATAGGTGGCGCTGTAGAGCCATTTCCCAGTGCTCATATGTAAAACCATTAAAATACAAAATTTTTCACCAGACCTGGCATGAGTGCAAAATTTCATGAGTTTTTGAGCATATTTAGGCCCTCAAAAAGGCCCTTGTTTGGGGTGAATAATAATAATAATAATAATTAAAGCTGCAAGCAGCGTTATGAGGGCCCTCGCACCCCCGGCGCGTCGAGCCACGCCCAACACCTGAAACCAGCACGTCCAATGTGATGTCACATTGATGGAATTCATGCATTTAACCACCAGCTAACATTTCATCTCATTGAACCATGATTATAGTCGTCCCACTAGGTGGCGCTCTAACTATTACTGACAAATGGCATAACAAACATTTCCGAGCTCGAGTCTCATCACACCTGCGACGTTTGGGAGAGATTGGATATTGTGTTTTTGAGTGACAGCAGATTACTGCTTTTTGGTGAGTGATTGAAACTCTAAGTGCCGCCATGACCACCCCGTTTCCCTGAACGTAAAAAGCTTCGCAATTTAACATCACAAAGGTCTTTAGATTCCACAAACTTCAGATCGGTCCAATCTGATGAAATCCCTTGGAGGAGTTCGTCAAAGTATGAAGCCTGAAAAGAGGGGAAAATGTCGCCAAAATTACACATGAATTTTAAAATGGCTGACTTCCTGTTGGATTTGGGATATTGCTCCAAGAGACTTTTTTGTACATCTTAATATCTTCCATGAGCTTTCCAAGTTTCAGACTCATAGATAAAACACAGAGCAGGGGCTGATATTTTGAAACTTTGTAGGGGGCGCTGTGGAGCAATTTCGCGCTATTCAATGAAAATGATCATATGACAACAAAGCCTTCATCAATTTGGGGGTGTGTGCCAAATTTAAAGCCTCTATAAACTTTCCAAGCCCCTCAAAAGCCACTTCATCTTTCATGTTGAACCGCGTTGCCACCAGGGTGCGCCGTTCAGTGTAAAGTCACAATTTTTGCACTGAAGCATCACGAGGGACTGATGGTGATATTCACCGCTTTTGAGGTGGCCACGATGAACCTGTGAAAATCAGTACAACAAAATTAAAGCCATGACATTTCCTGTGGCCACTAGGTGGCGCTGTCCGTATTTCCGACAATGGGCACGTCAATCTGTTCAGGGCGGGTCTGACATCATGCCTGTAAAGTCTGGTACTGATCAGACTGGATTTCATTGAGTTATACTAATTTGTTTCTTCATGGCGTGACATCAAAGTTCGCCATGCTGCTGGGGTCACACCCTTTTGCGAAAAGTCACAGTTTTCACTGTAACCCAAGACCAACTCCTTAAGGCTTTCCTGGAGAAATTTGAGGCTGCAGGTGTCACCCATCACTATACTGTACCCCAAAGTGTAAAACATGACATTTCCTGTTCCCACTAGGTGGCGCTGTCCCTGGTGTCAAATATGGCAGTTGAAATATGTTTAGGGGTGGAGCCTTATCATATGTGTTCACTTTGGTCAAGGTCAGAAAATGTATGACAAAATGAGAGGCAATAAGATTTTCATGGCGAGTCATCGAAATTCGCCATGGCGCCACGGCCTCATAGTATTGTGAAAACTCAAAAGCTCCGCAATTTAACATGGCACAAGGGTGTAGTTGACACTGTCCAAATTTGAAGGTTATGAAATGAAACCCCAAGGAGGAGTTCGCAAAAGTTCGAGGCATGGAAATGGCAAAATTAGAGCCAAAATGTCACCTTCTCTTCCAAATGGCGGACTTCCTGTTGGGTTTGCGTCAATGGGCCCACTGACTTTTTTGTTCGTCTTGGCATGATACACATGTGTGCCAAATTTCATACATGTAGCTCAAACCATGTGGTCGTAGGGCTGCATTTAACAAGGCATAGGTGGCGCTCTAGAGCCATTTCCCAGTGCTCATATGTAAAACCATTAAAATACAAAATTTTTCACCAGACCTGGCATGTGTGCGAAATTTCATGAGTTTTTGAGCATGTTTAGGCCCTCAAAAAGGACCTTGTTTCGCCTGAATAATAATAATAATAATAATAATAATAATAATTAAAGCTGCAAGCAGCGTTATGAGGGCCCTCGCACCCCCGGCACGTCGAGCCACTGCCAACACCTAAAACCAGCACGTCCGATCTGATGTCACATTGATGGAATTCATGCATTTAACCACCAGCTAACATTTCAACTCATTCATTCATGATTAGCTAGTCGTTCCACTAGGTGGCACTCTAACCATTATGTACAAATGGCATAACAAACATTTCCGAACTCGAGTCTCATTATGCCTGCGACCTTTGGGTAAGATTGGACATTGTGTTTTTGAGTAACAGCAGATTACTGCGTTTTGGCGAGTGATTGAGAGTCTACGTGCCGCCATAACCACCCCGTTTCCCTGAACGTAAAAAGCTTCGCAATTTAACAACACAAAGGTCTTTGGATTCCACACACTGAAGAATAGTGCAATCTGATGAAATCCCTTGGAGGAGTTCGTCAAAGAACGATGCCTGAAAAGAGGGGAAAATGTTGCCAAAATTGCACATTAATTTTAAAATGGCTGACTTCCTGTTGGATTTGGGATATTGCTCCAAGAGACTTTTTTGTACATCTTGATATCTCCTATAAGCTTACCAGGTTTCAGACTCATAGATGAAACACAGAGCTGGGGCTGTGGTTTTGAAATTTCGTAGGGGGCGCTGTGGAGCCATTTCGCGCTATTCAATGAAAATGATCACATGACAACAAAGCCTTCATCCATTTGGAGGTGTGTGCCAAATTTCAAGCCTCTATATACTTTCCAAGCCCCTCAAAAGCCACTTCATCTTTCATGATGAACCGCGTTGCCACCAGGGTGCGCCGTTCAGTTTAAAGTCACAATTTTTGCACTGAAGCATCACGAGGGACTGATGGGGATATTCACCGCTTTTGAGGTGGCCACGATGAACCTGTGAAAATCAGTACAACAAAATTAAAGCCATGACATTTCCTGTTGCCACTAGGTGGCGCTGTCCGTATTTCCGACAATGGGCACATCAATCTGTTCAGGGCGGGTCTGACATCATGCCTGTAAAGTCTGGTACTGATCAGACTGGATTTCATTGAGTTATACTAATTTGTTTCTTCATGGCGTGACATCAAAGTTCGCCATGCTGCTGGGGTCACACCCTTTCGCGAAAACTCACAGTTTTCACTGTAACCCAAGACCAACTCCTTAAGGCTTTCCTGGAGAAATTTGAGGCTGCAGATGTCACCCATCACTATACTGTACCCCAAAGTGTAAAACATGACATTTCCTGTTCCCACCAGGTGGCGCTGTCCTTGATGTCAAATATGGCAGTTGAAATATGTTCAGGGGTGGAGCCTTATCATATGTGTTCACTTTGGTCAAGGTCAGAAAATGTATGACAAAATGAGAGGCAATAAGATTTTGATGGCGAGTCATCGAAATTCGCCATGGCGCCACGGCCTCATAGTATTGTGAAAACTCAAAAGCTCCGCAATTTAACATGGCACAAGGGTGTAGTTGACACTGTCCAAATTTGAAGGTTATGAAATGAAACCCCAAGGAGGAGTTCGCAAAAGTTCGAGGCATGGAAATGGCAAAATTAGAGCCAAAATGTCACCTTCTCTTCCAAATGGCGGACTTCCTGTTGGGTTTGCGTCAATGGGCCCACAGACATTTTTGTTCGTCTTGGCATGATACACATGTGTGCCAAATTTCATACATGTAGCTCAAACGATGTGGTCGTAGGGCTGCATTTAACAAGGCATAGGTGGCGCTGTAGAGCCATTTCCCAGTGCTCATATGTAAAACCATTAAAATACAAAATTTTTCACCAGACCTGGGATGTGTGCAAAATTTCATGAGTTTTTGAGCATGTTTAGGCCCTCAAAAAGGCCCTTGTTTCGCCTGAATAATAATAATAATAATAATAATTAAAGCTGCAAGCAGCGTTATGAGGGCCCTCGCACCCCCGGCACGTCGAGCCACTGCCAACACCTCAAACCGGCACGTCCGATGTGATGTCACATTGATGGATTTCATGCTTTTAATCACCAGCTAACATTTCATCTTATTCAACCAGGATTATAGTCATGCCACTAGGTGGCGCTCTAACCATTATTGACAAATAGCATAACAAACATTTCCAAGCTCGAGTCTCATCACACCTGCGACCTTTGGGAGAGATTGGACATTGTGTTTTTTAGTGACAGCAGATTACTGCTTTTTGCGAGTGATTGAAACTCTACGTGCCGCCATGACCACCCCGTTTCCCTGAACGGAAAAAGCTTCGCAATTTAACATCACAAAGGTCTTTAGATTCTACACACTGAAGAATGCTTCAATATGATGAAATCCCTTGGAGGAGTTCGTCAAAGTATGAGGCCTGAAAAGGGGGGAAAATGTCATCAAATTTACACATTAATTTTAAAATGGCTGACTTCCTGTTGGATTTGGGATATTGCTCCAAGAGACTTTTTTGTACATCTTGATATCTTACACAAGCTTACCAAGTGTCAGACTCATAGATGAAACACAGAGCAGGGGCTGATGTTTTGAAATATTGTAGGGGGCGCTGTGGAGCCATTTTGCGCTATTCAAGGAAAATGGTTACATAACAACAATGCCTTCATCCATTTGGAGGTGTGTGCCAAATTTCAAGCCTCTATAAACTTTCCAAGCCCCTCAAAAGCCACTTCATCTTTCATGATGAACCGCGTTGCCACCAGGGTGCGCCGTTCAGTTTAAAGTCACAATTTTTGCACTGAAGCATCACGAGGGACTGATGGTGATATTCACCGCTTTTGAGGTGGCCACGATCAACCTGTGAAAATTAGTACAACAAAGTTAAAGCCATGACATTTCCTGTTGCCACTAGGTGGCGCTGTCCGTATTTCCGACAATGGGCATATCAATCTGTTCAGGGCGGGTCTGACATCATGCCTGTAAAGTCTGGTACTGATCAGACTGGATTTCATTGAGTTATACTAATTTGTTTCTTCATGGCGTGACATCAAAGTTCGCCATGCTGCTGGGGTCACACCCTTTCACGAAAAGTCACAGTTTTCACTGGAACCCAAGACCAACTCCTTAAGACTTTCCTGGAGAAATTTGAGGCTGCAGATGTCACCCATCACTATACTGTACCCCAAAGTGTAAAACATGACATTTCCTGTTCCCACTAGGTGGCGCTGTCCTTGATGTCAAATATGGCAGTTGAAATATGTTCAGGGCTGGAGCCTTATCATATGTGTGCTCTTTGGTCCAGATCGGAACATGTATGACAGAATGAGAGGCAATAAGATTTTCATGGCGAGTCATCAAAATTCGCCATGGCGCCACGGCCTCATACTATTGTGAAAACTCAAAAGCTCCGCAATTTAACATGGCACAAGGGTGTAGTTGACACTGTCCAAATTTGAAGCTTATAGGACCAAATCCCAAGGAGGAGTTCGTTAAAGTTCGAGGCATGGAAATGGCAAAATTAGAGCCAAAATGTCACCTTCTCTTCCAAATGGCGGACTTCCTGTTGGGTTTGCGTCAATGGGCCCACAGACTTTTTTGTTCGTCTTGGCATGATACACATGTGTACCAAATTTCATACATGTAGCTCAAACGATGTGGTCGTAGGGCTGCATTTAACAAGGCATAGGTGGCGCTGTCGAGCCATTTCCCAGTGCTCATATGTAAAACCATTAAAATACAAAATTTTTCACCAAACCTGGCATGTGTGCAAAATTTCATGAGTTTTTGAGCATGTTTAGGCCCTCAAAAAGGCCCTTGTTTGGGGTGAATAATAATAATAATAATAATAATAATAATTAAAGCTGCAAGCAGCGTTATGAGGGCCCTCGCACCCCATCGCGTCGAGCCACGCCCAACACCTACAACCAGCACCTCCGATCTGATGTCACATTGATGGAATTCATGCATTTAACCACCAGCTAACATTTCATCTCATTCAACCATCATTATAGTCGTCCCACTAGGTGGCGCTCTAACCATTACTGACAAATGGCATAACAAACACTTCCAAGCTCGAGTCTCATCACACCTGAGACGTTTGGGAGAGATTGGACATTGTGTTTTTGAGTGACAGCAGATTACTGCTTTTTGGCGAGTGATTCAAACTCTAAGTGCCGCCATAACCACCCCGTTTCCCTGGACGTAAAAAGCTTCGCAATTTAACATCACAAAGGTCTTTAGATTCCACACACTGGAGAATGGTTCAATATGATGAAATCCCTTGGAGGAGTTCGTCAAAGTATGAAGCCTGAAAAGAGGAGAAAATGTCGCCAAAATTGCACATTAATTTTAAAATGGCTGACTTCCTGTTGGATTTTGGATATTGCTCCAAGAGACTTTTTTGTACATCTTGATATCTCCTATAAGCCTACCAGGTTTCAGATTCATACATAAAACACAGAGCTGGGGCTGTGGTTTTGAAATTTTGTAGGGGGCGCTGTGGAGCCATTTTGGGATATTCAATGAAAATGATCACATAACAACAAAGCCTTCGTCACATTGGAGGTGTGTGCCAAATTTCAAGCCTCTATAAACTTGCCAAGACCCTCAAAAGCCACTTCATCTTTCATCGTGAACAGCGTTGCCACCAGGGTGCGGCGTTCAGTTTAAAGTCACAATTTTTGCACTGAAGCATCACAAGGGACTGATGGTGATATTCACCGCTTTTGAGGTGGCCACGATGAACCTGTGAAAATCAGTACAACAAAATTAAAGCCATGACATTTCCTGTTCCCACTAGGTGGCGCTGTCCGTATTCCCGACAATGGGCACATCAATCTGTTCAGGGCGGGTCTGACATCATGCCTGTAAAGTCTGGTACTGATCAGACTGGATTTCATTGAGTTATACTAATTTGTTTCTTCATGGTGTGACATCAAAGTTCGCCATGCCGCTGGGGTCACACCCTTTTGCGAAAAGTCACAGTTTTCACTGTAACCCAAGACCAACTCCTTAAGGCTTTCCTGGAGAAATTTGAGGCTGCAGATGTCACCCATCACAATACTGTACCCCAAAGTGTAAAACATGACATTTCCTGTTCCCACTAGGTGGCGCTGTCCTTGATGTCAAATATGGCAGTTGAAATATGTTCAGGGGTGGAGCCTTATCATATGTGTGCTCTTTGGTCCAGATCGGAACATGTATGACAGAATGAGAGGCAATAAGATTTTCATGGCGAGTCATCGAAATTCGCCATGGCGCCACGGCCTCATAGTATTGTGAAAACTCAAAAGCTCCGCAATTTAATATGGCACAAGGGTGTAGTTGACACTGTCCAAATTTGAAGTTTATAGGACCAAATCCCAAGGAGGAGTTCGTTAAAGTACAAGGCATGGAAACGGTAAAATCAGACCCAAAATGTCACCTTCTCTTCCAAATGGCGGACTTCCTGTTGGGTTTGCGTCAATGGGCCCACAGACTTTTTTGTACGTCTTGGCATGATACACATGTGTGCCAAATTTCATACGTGTAGCTCAAACGATGTGGTCGTAGGGCTGCATTTAACAAGGCATAGGTGGCGCTGTAGAGCCATTTCCCAGTGCTCATAAGTAAAACCATTAAAATACAAAATTTTTCACCAGACCTGGCATGTGTGCAAAATTTCATGAGTTTTTGAGCATGTTTAGGCCCTCAAAAAGGCCCTTGTTTGGGGTGAATAATAATAATAATAATAATAATAATAATAATAATAATAATAATAATTAAAGCTGCAAGCAGCGTTATGAGGGCCCTCGCACCCCCGGCGTGTTGAGCCATGCCCAACACCTGAAACCAGCACGTCCGATCTGATGTCACATTGATGGAATTCATGCATTTAACCACCAGCTAACATTTCAACTCATTCATTCATGATTAGTTAGTCGTTCCACTAGGTGGCGCTCTAACCATTATGTACAAATGGCATAACAAACACTTCCGAGCTCGAGTCTAATCACACCTGAGACGTTTGGGAGAGATTGGACATTGTGTTTTTGAGTGACAGCAGATTACTGCTTTTTGGTGAGTGATTGAAACTCTAAGTGCCGCCATGACCACCCCGTTTCCCTGGACGTAAAAAGCTTCGCAATTTAACAACACAAAGGTCTTTGGATTCGACACACTGAAGAATAGTTCAATCTGATGAAATCCCTTGGAGGAGTTCGTGAAAGTATGAGGCCTGAAAAGAGGAGAAAATGTCGCCAAAATTACACATTAATTTTAAAACGACTGACTTCCTGTTGGATTTGGGATATTGCTCCAAGAGACTTTTTTGTAGATCTTGATATCTCCTATAAGCTTACCAAGTTTCAGACTCATAGATAAAACACAGAGCAGGGGCTGATATTTTGGAATATTGTAGGGGGCGCCGTGGAGCCATTTTGCGCTATTCAAGGAAAATGGTCACATGACAACAAAGCCTTGATCCCTTTGGAGGTGTGTGCTAAATTTAAAGCCTCTATAAACTTTCCAAGCCCCTCAAAAGCCACTTCATCTTTCATGGTGGACGGCGTTGCCACCAGGGTGCGCCGTTCAGTTTAAAGTCACAATTTTGGCACTGAAGCATCACGAGGGACTGATGGTGATATTCACCGCTTTTGAGGTGGCCAAGATGAACCTGTGAAAATCAGTACAACAAAATTAAAGCCATGACATTTCCTGTTGCCACTAGGTGGCGCTGTCCGTATTCCCGACAATGGGCACATCAATCTGTTCAGGGCGGGTCTGACATCATGCCTGTAAAGTCTGGTACTGATCAGACTGGATTTCATTGAGTTATACTAATTTGTTTCTTCATGGCGTGACATCAAAGTTCGCCATGCCGCTGGGGTCACACCCTTTTGCGAAAAGTCACAGTTTTCACTGTAACCCAAGACCAACTCCTTAAGGCTTTCCTGGAGAAATTTGAGGCTGCAGATGTCACCCATCACTATACTGTACCCCAAAGTGTAAAACATGACATTTCCTGTTCCCACTAGGTGGCGCTGTCCCTGATGTAAAATATGGCAGTTGTAATATGTTCAGGGGTGGAGCCTTATCATATGTGTTCACTTTGGTCAAGGTCAGAAAATGTATGACAGAATGAGAGGCAATAAGATTTTCATGGCGAGTCATCGAAATTCGCCGTGGCGCCACGGCCTCATAGTATTGTGAAAACTCAAAAGCTCCGCAATTTAACATGGCATAAGGGTGTAGTTGGCACTGACCAAATATGAAGGTTATGAAATCAAACCCCAAGGAGGAGTTCGTTAAAGTTCGAGGCATGGAAACGGTAAAATCAGAGCCAAAATGTCACATTCAATCCAAAATGGCGGACTTCCTGTTGGGTTTAGGACATTGCCATAATAGACTTTTTTGTTCGACTCTGAACGTTATATAGGTGTACCGACTTTCAAACATGTAGGTGATACCCATACTGGGGGCTCGCGTTTTTCATTTTTCTAGGTGGCGCTACTGAGCTAATTTTCCCTGGCCATGTTTGAGAACATTAAAATACGTAAATTTTCACCAGACCTGACGCGTGTGCAAAATTTCATGAGTTTTCGAGCATGTTTAGGTCCTCAAAAGGCCGATTCATTTGCCGAAATAATAATAATAATAATAATAATAATAATAATAATAATAATAAACAGAGCAATTACAATAGGGCCTTCGCACTGTCAGTGCTCGGGCCCTAATAATAATAATAATAATAATAATAATAATAATAATAATAATAATAATAAGAAACGGAGCAGATACAATAGGGCCTTCGCACTCTCGGTGCTCGGGCCCTAATAATAATAATAATAATTAAAGCTGCAAGCAGCGTTATGAGGGCCCTCGCACCCCCGGCACGTCGAGCCACTGCCAACACCTCAAACCGGCACGTCCGATGTGATGTCACATTGATGGATTTCATGCTTTTAATCACCAGCTAACATTTCATCTTATTCAACCAGGATTATAGTCATGCCACTAGGTGGCGCTCTAACCATTATTGACAAATAGCATAACAAACATTTCCAAGCTCGAGTCTCATCACACCTGCGACCTTTGGGAGAGATTGGACATTGTGTTTTTTAGTGACAGCAGATTACTGCTTTTTGCGAGTGATTGAAACTCTACGTGCCGCCATGACCACCCCGTTTCCCTGAACGGAAAAAGCTTCGCAATTTAACATCACAAAGGTCTTTAGATTCTACACACTGAAGAATGCTTCAATATGATGAAATCCCTTGGAGGAGTTCGTCAAAGTATGAAGCCTGAAAAGAGGGGAAAATGTCATCAAAATTACACATTAATTTTAAAATGGCTGACTTCCTGTTGGATTTGGGATATTGCTCCAAGAGACTTTTTTGTACATCTTGATATCTTACACAAGCTTACCAAGTGTCAGACTCATAGATGAAACACAGAGCAGGGGCTGATGTTTTGAAATATTGTAGGGGGCGCTGTGGAGCCATTTTGCGCTATTCAAGGAAAATGGTTACATAACAACAATGCTTTCATCCATTTGGAGGTGTGTGCCAAATTTCAAGCCTCTATAAACTTTCCAAGCCCCTCAAAAGCCACTTCATCTTTCATGATGAACTGCGTTGCCACCAGGGTGCGCCGTTCAGTTTAAAGTCACAATTTTTGCACTGAAGCATCACGAGGGACTGATGGTGATATTCACCGCTTTTGAGGTGGCCACGATGAACCTGTGAAAATCAGTACAACAAAATTAAAGCCATGACATTTCCTGTGGCCACTAGGTGGCGCTGTCCGTATTTCCGACAATGGGCACATCAATCTGTTCAGGGCGGGTCTGACATCATGCCTGTAAAGTCTGGTACTGATCAGACTGGATTTCATTGAGTTATACTAATTTGTTTCTTCATGGCGTGACATCAAAGTTCGCCATGCTGCTGGGGTCACACCCTTTCGTGAAAAGTCACAGTTTTCACTGTAACCCAAGACCAACTCCTTAAGGCTTTCCTGGAGAAATTTGAGGCTGCAGATGTCACCCATCACAATACTGTACCCCAAAGTGTAAAACATGACATTTCCTGTTCCCACTAGGTGGCGCTGTCCCTGGTGTCAAATATGGCAGTTGAAATATGTTCAGGGGTGGAGCCTTATCATATGTGTTCACTTTGGTCAAGGTCAGAAAATGTATGACAAAATGAGAGGCAATAAGATTTTCATGGCGAGTCATCGAAATTCGCCATGGCGCCACGGCCTCACCGTATTGTGAAAACTCAAAAGCTCCGCAATTTAACATGGCACAAGGGTGTAGTTGACACTGACCAAATATGAAGGTTATGAAATCAAACCCCAAGGAGGAGTTCGCAAAAGTTCGAGGCATGGAAATGGCAAAATTAGAGCCAAAATGTCACCTTCTCTTCCAAATGGCGGACTTCCTGTTGGGTTTGCGTCAATGGGCCCACTGACTTTTTTGTTCGTCTTGGCATGATACACATGTGTGCCAAATTTCATACATGTAGTTCAAACGATGTGGTCGTAGGGCTGCATTTAACAAGGCATAGGTGGCGCTGTAGAGCCATTTCCCAGTGCTCATATGTAAAACCATTAAAATACAAAATTTTTCACCAGACCTGGCATGTGTGCAAAATTTCATGAGTTTTTGAGCATGTTTAGGCCCTCAAAAAGGCCCTTGTTTGGGGTGAATAATAATAATAATAATAATAATAATAATAATAATAATAATAATAAACAGAGCAATTACAATAGGGCCTTCGCACTATCAGTGCTCGGGCCCTAATTAAAGCTGCAAGCAGCGTTATGAGGGCCCTCGCACCCCCGGCACGTCGAGCCACTGCCAACACCTCAAACCGGCACGTCCGATGTGATGTCACATTGATGGATTTCATGCTTTTAATCACCAGCTAACATTTTATCTTATTCAACCAGGATTATAGTCATGCCACTAGGTGGCGCTCTAACCATTATTGACAAATAGCATAACAAACATTTCCAAGCTCGAGTCTCATCACACCTGCGACCTTTGGGAGAGATTGGACATTGTGTTTTTTAGTGACAGCAGATTACTGCTTTTTGCGAGTGATTGAAACTCTACGTGCCGCCATGACCACCCCGTTTCCCTGAACGGAAAAAGCTTCGCAATTTAACATCACAAAGGTCTTTAGATTCTACACCCTGAAGAATGCTTCAATATGATGAAATCCCTTGGAGGAGTTCGTCAAAGTATGAGGCCTGAAAAGGGGGGAAAATGTCATCAAAATTACACATTAATTTTAAAATGGCTGACTTCCTGTTGGATTTGGGATATTGCTCCAAGAGACTTTTTTGTACATCTTGATATCTTACACAAGCTTACCAAGTGTCAGACTCATAGATGAAACACAGAGCAGGGGCTGATGTTTTGAAATATTGTAGGGGGCGCTGTGGAGCCATTTCGCGCTATTCAATGAAAATGATCACATGCCAACAAAGCGTTCATCCATTTGGAGGTGTGTGCCAAATTTCAAGCCTCTATAAACTTTCCAAGCCCCTCAAAAGCCACTTCATCTTTCATGGTGAACCGCGTTACCACCAGGGTGCGCCGTTCAGTTTAAAGTCACAATGTTTGCACTGAAGCATCACGAGGGACTGATGTTGATATTCACCGCTTTTGAGGTGGCCACGATGAACCTGTGAAAATCAGTACAACAAAATTAAAGCCATGACATTTCCTGTTGCCACTAGGTGGCGCTGTCCGTATTTCCGACAATGGGCACATCAATCTGTTCAGGGCGGGTCTGACATCATGCCTGTAAAGTCTGGTACTGATCAGACTGGATTTCATTGAGTTATACTAATTTGTTTCTTCATGGCGTGACATCAAAGTTCGCCATGGTGCTGGGGTCACACCCTTTCGTGAAAAGTCACAGTTTTCACTGTAACCCAAGACCAACTCCTTAAGGCTTTCCTGGAGAAATTTGAGGCTGCAGATGTCACCCATCACAATACTGTACCCCAAAGTGTAAAACATGACATTTCCTGTTCCCACTAGGTGGCGCTGTACCTGGTGTCAAATATGGCAGTTGAAATATGTTCAGGGGTGGAGCCTTATCATATGTGTTCACTTTGGTCAAGGTCAGAAAATGTATGACAAAATGAGAGGCAATAAGATTTTCATGGCGAGTCATCGAAATTCGCCATGGCGCCACGGCCTCATAGTATTGTGAAAACTCAAAAGCTCCGCAATTTAACATGGCACAAGGGTGTAGTTGACACTGACCAAATATGAAGGTTATGAAATCAAACCCCAAGGAGGAGTTCGCAAAAGTTCGAGGCATGGAAATGGCAAAATTAGAGCCAAAATGTCACCTTCTCTTCCAAATGGCGGACTTCCTGTTGGGTTTGCGTCAATGGGCCCACAGACTTTTTTGTTCGTCTTGGCATGATACATATGTGTGCCAAATTTCATACATGTAGCTCAAACGATGTGGTCGTAGGGCTGCATTTAACAAGGCATAGGTGGCGCTCTAGAGCCATTTCCCAGTGCTCATATGTAAAACCATTAAAATACAAAATTTTTCACCAGACCTGGCATGTGTGCAAAATTTCATGAGTTTTTGAGCATGTTTAGGCCCTCAAAAAGGCCCTTGTTTCGCCTGAATAATAATAATAATAATAATTAAAGCTGCAAGCAGCGTTATGAGGGCCCTCGCACCCCCGGCACGTCGAGCCACTGCCAACACCTCAAACAGGAACGTCCGATGTGATGTCACATTGATGGATTTCATGCTTTTAATCACCAGCTAACATTTCATCTTATTCAACCAGGATTATAGTCATGCCACTAGGTGGCGCTCTAACCATTATTGACAAATAGCATAACAAACATTTCCAAGCTCGAGTCTCATCACACCTGCGACCTTTGGGAGAGATTGGACATTGTGTTTTTTAGTGACAGCAGATTACTGCTTTTTGCGAGTGATTGAAACTCTACGTGCCGCCATGACCACCCCGTTTCCCTGAACGGAAAAAGCTTCGCAATTTAACATCACAAAGGTCTTTGGATTCTACACACTGAAGAATGCTTCAATATGATGAAATCCCTTGGAGGAGTTCGTCAAAGTATGAGGCCTGAAAAGGGGGGAAAATGTCATCAAAATTACACATTAATTTTAAAATGGCTGACTTCCTGTTGGATTTGGGATATTGCTCCAAGAGACTTTTTTGTACATCTTGAGATCTTACACAAGCTTACCAAGTGTCAGACTCATAGATGAAACACAGAGCAGGGGCTGATGTTTTGAAATATTGTAGGGGGCGCTGTGGAGCCATTTTGCGCTATTCAAGGAAAATGGTTACATAACAACAATGCCTTCATCCATTTGGAGGTGTGTGCCAAATTTAAAGCCTCTATAAACTTTCCAAGCCCCTCAAAAGCCACTTCATCTTTCATGATGAACCGCGTTGCCACCAGGGTGCGCCGTTCAGTTTAAAGTCACAATTTTTGCACTGAAGCATCACGAGGGACTGATGGTGATATTCACCGCTTTTGAGGTGGCCACGATCAACCTGTGAAAATCAGTACAACAAAGTTAAAGCCATGACATTTCCTGTTGCCACTAGGTGGCGCTGTCCGTATTCCCGACAATGGGCACATCAATCTGTTCAGGGCGGGTCTGACATCATGCCTGTAAAGTCTGGTACTGATCAGACTGGATTTCATTGAGTTATACTAATTTCTTTCTTCATGGCGTGACATCAAAGTTCGCCATGCTGCTGGGGTCACACCCTTTCGCGAAAACTCACAGTTTTCACTGTAACCCAAGACCAACTCCTTAAGGCTTTCCTGGAGAAATTTGAGGCTGCAGATGTCACCCATCACTATACTGTACCCCAAAGTGTAAAACATGACATTTCCTGTTCCCACTAGGTGGCGCTGTCCTTGAGGTCAAATATGGCAGTTGAAATATGTTCAGGGGTGGAGCCTTATCATATGTGTTCACTTTGGTCAAGGTCAGAAAATGTATGACAAAATGAGAGGCAATAAGATTTTCATGGCGAGTCATCGAAATTCGCCATGGCGCCACGGCCTCATAGTATTGTGAAAACTCAAAAGCTCCGCAATTTAACATGGCACAAGGGTGTAGTTGACACTGTCCAAATTTGAAGGTTATGAAATGAAACCCCAAGGAGGAGTTCGCAAAAGTTCGAGGCATGGAAATGGCAAAATTAGAGCCAAAATGTCACCTTCTCTTCCAAATGGCGGACTTCCTGTTGGGTTTGCGTCAATGGGCCCACAGACTTTTTTGTTCGTCTTGGCATGATACACATGTGTGCCAAATTTCATACATGTAGCTCAAACCATGTGGTCGTAGGGCTGCATTTAACAAGGCATAGGTGGCGCTCTAGAGCCATTTCCCAGTGCTAATATGTAAAACCATTAAAATACAAAATTTTTCACCAGACCTGGCATGTGTGCAAAATTTCATGAGTTTTTGAGCATGTTTAGGCCCTCAAAAAGGCCCTTGTTTGGGGTGAATAATAATAATAATAATAATAATAATAATAATAAGAAACGGAGCAGATACAATAGGGCCTTCGCACTCTCGGTGCTCGGGCCCTAATTAAAGCTGCAAGCAGCGTTATGAGGGCCCTCGCACCCCCGGCGTGTCGAGCCACGCCCAACACCTAAAACCAGCACGTCCGATCTGATGTCACATTGATGGAATTCATGCATTTAACCACCAGCTAACATTTCAACTCATTCATTCATGATTAGTTAGTCGTTCCACTAGGTGGCGCTCTAACCATTATGTACAAATGGCATAACAAACACTTCCGAGCTCGAGTCTAATCACACCTGAGACGTTTGGGAGAGATTGGACATTGTGTTTTTGAGTGACAGCAGATTACTGCTTTTTGGCGAGTGATTCAAACTCTAAGTGCCGCCATAACCACCCCGTTTCCCTGGACGTAAAAAGCTTCGCAATTTAACATCACAAAGGTCTTTAGATTCCACACACTGGAGAATGGTTCAATATGATGAAATCCCTTGGAGGAGTTCGTCAAAGTATGAAGCCTGAAAAGAGGGGAAAATGTCGCCAAAATTGCACATTAATTTTAAAATGGCTGACTTCCTGTTGGATT
This sequence comes from Astatotilapia calliptera, assembly GCF_964374335.1. Taxonomy (NCBI): domain Eukaryota; kingdom Metazoa; phylum Chordata; class Actinopteri; order Cichliformes; family Cichlidae; genus Astatotilapia; species Astatotilapia calliptera. The sequence continues at coordinate 4,184,333 of NC_137427.1, forward strand.
TGGGATATTGCTCCAAGAGACTTTTTTGTACATCTTGATATCTCCTATAAGCCTACCAGGTTTCAGATTCATACATAAACCACAGAGCAGGGGCTGATATTTTGAAATATTGTAGGGGGCGCTGTGGAGCCATTTTGCGCTATTCAATGAAAATGATGACATGACAACAAAGTCTTCATCACATTGGAGGTGTGTGCCAAATTTCAAGCCTCTATAAACTTTCCAAGCCCCTCAAAAGCCACTTCATCTTTCATGGTGGACCGCGTTGCCACCAGGGTGCGCCGTTCAGTTTAAAGTCACAATTTCTGCACTGAAGCATCATGAGGGACTGATGGTGATATTCACCGCTTTTGAGGTGGCCACGATGAACCTGTGAAAATCAGTACAACAAAATTAAAGCCATGACATTTCCTGTTGCCACTAGGTGGCGCTGTCCGTATTTCCGACAATGGGCACATCAATCTGTTCAGGGCGGGTCTGACATCATGCCTGTAAAGTCTGGTACTGATCAGACTGGATTTCATTGAGTTATACTAATTTGTTTCTTCATGGCGTGACATCAAAGTTCGCCATGCTGCTGGGGTCACACCCTTTGGCGAAAAGTCACAGTTTTCACTGTAACCCAAGACCAACTCCTTAAGGCTTTCCTGGAGAAATTTGAGGCTGCAGATGTCACCCTTCACTATACTGTACCCCAAAGTGTAAAACATGACATGTCCTGTTCCCACTCGGTGGCGCTGTCCTTGATGTCAAATATGGCAGTTGAAATATGTTCAGGGGTGGAGCCTTATCATATGTGTGCTCTTTGGTCCAGATCGGAACATGTATGACAGAATGAGAGGCAATAAGATTTTCATGGCGAGTCATCGAAATTCGCCATGGCGCCACGGCCTCATAGTATTGTGAAAACTCAAAAGCTCCGCAATTTAACATGGCACAAGGGTGTAGTTGACACTGTCCAAATTTGAAGCTTATACGACCAAATCCCAAGGAGGAGTTCGTTAAAGTACAAGGCATGGAAACGGTAAAATCAGAGCCAAAATGTCACCTTCACGTCCAAATGGCGGACTTCCTGTTGGGTTTGCGTCAATGGGCCCACTGACTTTTTTGTTCGTCTTGGCATGATACATATGTGTGCCAAATTTCATACATGTAGCTCAAACGATGTGGTCGTAGGGCTGCATTTAACAAGGCACAGGTGGCGCTGTAGAGCCATTTCGCAGTGCTCATATGTAAAACCATTAAAATACAAAATTTTTCACCAAACCTGGCATGTGTGCAAAATTTCATGAGTTTTTGAGCATGTTTAGGCCCTCAAAAAGGCCCTTGTTTCGCCTGAATAATAATAATAATAATAATAATAATAATAATAATAATAATAATAAGAAACGGAGCAGATACAATAGGGCCTTCGCACTCTCGGTGCTCGGGCCCTAATAATAATAATAATAAGAAACGGAGCAGATACAATAGGGCCTTCGCACTCTCGGTGCTCGGGCCCTAATAATAATAATAATAATAATAATAAGAAACGGAGCAGATACAATAGGGCCTTCGCACTCTCAGTGCTCGGGCCCTAATAAGAAACGGAGCAGATACAATAGGGCCTTCGCACTCTCGGTGCTCGGGCCCTAATAATAATAAGAAACGGAGCAGATACAATAGGGCCTTCGCACTCTCGGTGCTCGGGCCCTAATAAATAAAAAATAGGGAACCACCCCTCACGCTCCACCTCATGATGCTTAATCAACGTAATCAACCTTAATTTGATGCAGTGTGAAAAAAAATGCACAGAAATCAATTATTTTTCAAGAAATATTAAATAGATTCAACATCTTTCTTCAACAAAATTGCAGACTGCACAGATGGTACCTTCCCAAATGAAAATGTACTATAGCTTACTAGGGTATATATATTAGACTTAATAGTCACTATATACAGTAATTGACTTCTATTCATTTTACATCAAATTAAAACTTTGGGTGTCAGATAATTATTTATTAAAAGCTAGACATTTTAAATGAGAATAAGAAAGAAAAGTATGTCTTTGTGCCCCCTTTTCCCTGTTAATGCCCTATCGGCCCCCCTGGCTAAACTTTGCTAGATCCGCCCCTGCACAGTTACCAGCCGTCAGCTACGTAGGAAAAGATCCTGGAGTAGAAAGAAATATTAAATAAATTGTAACAACAGCTGATCAAGCTTAAACGTGCTGCTGTTGTCCAGCCGCTGGTTAGCTCTTTCTGGCGCAAAGTGGACCAAAAACAAACAAGAGAGACTCACGACAGAAAAGCCGATCAGCTGATCATTAGCAGTTTCACGATTGAAGTAGCAGCCGGAGAGCGAGAGGCAGTCGCTCGTTAAGCTTAACGTGGGAATGCTTTACAAACATTAAGAGATGGACTTACACACGTGCTTTACTTTTCTCGGGGATAACTTTGTCGGAGATGAAATGCCGGGTTGCTAGCGAAGCTCCACATGCTATCCAGACCACTGACAGGTCCTGCATGCCACAGCTGCTCTATCACGTGATGCATACTGCTCCGACGTTTTTAAACGTGCTATTTAAATAAAACTGTATTGTCTTGTAATGTATCTTTATAGTTACCTTTATAAGAGTCATCCTAGAGAAGGAGAGGCCTGGAGGATAGAACATTATAAGGCTGGTGTTGTATGAGTCATCACCATCATTTTTCAAATGTATAGTCACATTGAAGTAGTTATTTTCTGTCACCAATAATGTCGGAGTCCTGAGAGAGACAAACAACACCTAATATTAAACATATGACATTAATCGTATTATATCTGAGTCGTGTTTGTAGATATACATACTTGAATTTGAATTTGACATCCAGTTCAGCGATACAAGTGTCATTTTTTCTACATTGTTTCTCAAAAGGAACCTGCGAAAAATAAAACTTGTGTTTAATTGATGCCAGAAAAAAGATTTCCTTCCTAACACACTAAACTGAGGTGGTGAATGTGGTAAACATTGTACAGTGTTAAATTGACACTAGAGAGTTTCTATATAGGTTCACTCTTTCCGGTATTAAATGAACACTGACAGTGTTATATTTTAACAGGAGCCTAACACTAAGCAGTACTGATTTTCTAACACTGGAATATCCCTAACATTTTAGGTTATTTTCCAGTGTTTGAAAATGCTCAGTGTTAGTCGTTGTTAATCTTTAAACCTGACTAGGCTACTGATAACACTGTCAAAGTGTTCATTTAACACTCAAAATAGTGGATGTGTAGATGCAGCTTTGTCAATTTTGTGAATATTGATGTTGTATGTAGAACGTACCTCAACAGCAGACTGCTTTTTGCTGTCCATGTTCAGGGTGATGTTAGCAGTCTCACTGTCAGCTTGAGAAAAGTTTAATTTGATGCTGATCGGTGACAACGTGTCGATCACACATTTCTGTAAAGCAAAAGCAACAAGAGAGGAGCAATAAACACGAGGTTTGCTTTTGATCAGATTGAGAATATGTGCAAATATTATGAATTCAGCTTCATACGTGCATGTAGATGGAGAAGTTTAAGCAAGTCATTTCATCTTTCAGCTCATAGGTGGAGGTAAGACTCCTGGTTTTCGTATCAGTTTGAGTGAAGAAACCTCGATGTTTTTGTCTCATTGGGTCCACGGCGAACATGTATGTGATGTTCAGTCCAGAGCTCACATTCCCTGTAAACCCGCAGAGCAGGATTACAATAATGCATTCACAGGGTGCAGTCAGCAGCTGTTAAATGGTTTACTGAATGAGGCTCCTACCTTGTTTGCTCTTTGTTGCTTCTACCATTTCAAAACAGGCTGTTAAGGTAAGCATAAGTAAATTTCCTTCTGCACCCTGACAGTCAAGTTTCTCTGTGCTTATCTCCTTAGGGTGGAAAGATAGGTGAGCCATCACATTAAAGACGGGCTTGGAGCTGAAAGACATTTAAGAACAGTAATAAGAAAGTAGTAATGATGCCCTCTTTCAATACTAAGGTTTTATATATCAGGACATAATACAGTATAGCAACATTAGTTCTTTATTTTATATACAAAACCAAATCTGAAAAATTTGGGACACTTTATAAAATGTAACAACAGAATGCATCCAGAAATCCATATTTTATTCACAACAGAACATAAAAAATATCAAATGTTTAAAATGAGAAAGTGGTCGAGTTTCTCACAGGTAATGATGGGCAGAAATTCACCAATTTGCAAAAAACTGCATCTACACATTATGGAGCAATTTGCGGCAACAACAACAACTTAAACTTTGTGTTTTCCCCCCAAATTAAAACTCAAAGCACAAGAGTTGTGCAAAGGGAGCTGTAACCCTAACACTAAGCACACTAACCCTACCTTAAGACAACAGCAGCGCCCTGTGATCCGATCACAATATCTGGGAGGCCATCCTCTTTGATGCCGACGCCCCCATCGATGGCCTGTCCAAAGAATCTTATCCCAGGTGTTATTTTGTCTCCTGTGATTCTCTGAAATAAGAGATTTCAATACTGAAAAAGTGTTTTCGCACATATTTGTATGGCAGAGAAAAACGGTGTATTTACATTAAAATTTAACAAAGGTCTTATAAGAAATGCTACTCTTTGTGATGTAGATTTCACATGACATTTTGCCCATTCTCCTCCATCCTCTCTATTCTAATTTAATTGTATTTATACAGCACCAAATGACAACAACAGTCGCCTCGATGCTCTTTATCTAAGCCTTTTCCACTCACAGACAGTTGGCTGTTTTTGTGTTTTGCTTGTTTTGTTTTTTTAAATTCCAGAGATCAACAGTTTCACAAATATCAGCAATCATTCCAAAGTCAAAATCTATGAGCTCAAGTTGTTTGTTTCCTATTCTGATGTTTCATGTGAAGGTTAATTGAAGCCCTTGGCTTGTATTTTCAGGATTTTATCAGCTGGAATATGTTCACATGATTAGTTAGTATCATTAATAGTAGGATTGGTAGAAACTCTTGTCAAAGGAAAGAGACTGAGCTGCCTCATTCTCTTTCCTGAAACAGCCTTGCTCAATGATCTCCTTCTGATTGCTGACTCTGGACGCTCTTCAGTCCTGGTCCTACTGGATCCATCCTCGGCCTTTGATATGGTAGATCATAACACCCTCTTAGCGAGGCTTGAACACACAGTTGGCATTAGAGGTGCCGCCCCAGATTGGTTTAAGTCATATCTTTCTAATAGCTCTTTCTCGATCAATTTTGGCCCTTATCTCTCCTCTGCTGCACCTCTCTCGTGTGGCATGCCTCAAGGATCTGTCCTCGGCCCCCTGCTCTTCTCACTGTATATGCTCCCCTTAGGCATCTTTGTGAAGTACAACATTGCACATAATTGTCACGCTGACGACATACAGATCTATTTCGAATTAACTGATGATCCTGCTATGTCTTTGCACGGTTTTCGTGAGTGCTTGCGCAAAGTCAAAGATTGGCTCGCTTATCTCTCGTGTTTGACAGTAGTATTCCCTGTGGCCAACTCCGTGATGCCTTCGGTTCCTTTGATAGTTTCCTCACCGACACTGTTAATGGCCTGGGTGTGTTTTTGGATAGCTCTTTAAAATTTGACAAACAAGCGTCTGCTGTTGTCAAATCTTGCTTCTATCAATTGTGTCTTATTAGCAAAGTCAGGCATTATGTCCCGCATAGGGACCTGGAAAAGCTTATCCACACCTTCGTGACATCTAGGTTGGATTATTGCAGCTCCCTTCACTTTGGTCTTAACTCGACTCTTCTCCATAGACTGCAAATTCAGAATGCGGCTCGTCTCCTTACTGGTAGTGGGCGGCGTGTCTCTATCACCCCTGTCCTTGCTGACCTGCATTGGCTTCCCGTTAAGTATCGCATTCGATTCAAAATCCTGCTGCTTACCTTCCGAATTATTAACAATATAGCTCCAAGCTACCTCATTGAGCTACTTAGATTATACACGCCTACTAGAGTACTAAGATCATCTTCCCAGGAACTCTTGGTACAGCTGAGACCCTGGCTGAAGACTAGAGGTGACCAAGCATTTGCCTTGGCTGCACCTGGTCTACGGTATAACCTCCCCATTGCTATCCGCGAGTCTGATTCCATTCAATCCTTCAAACTGCGGTTAAAAACCCACTTATTTAGCCTCACCTTTTCTACCAGTTAATGACTGGTTGTTAGTTAGTTTAATGCTTATTTCTATCTTCAGTCCATTCTTAACTACTTTTAATCATTTTTAAAATTTTTGACTGTTTTATCCTTTACACATATTGTTCTTTTATGCTTTTATATGGATTTCTTTTGCTTCTGTGTTTTAAATGCCATCTAACATGCTAGCATGTTGGTACTTTGCCACAGCCTTGATCCTCCCCTGTTACTTCATCTCCCCCTCTTGTATGTTAAGCATTTTTTGTACACCACTGGTTTTAAATGTGCTATATAAATAAAGTTTGTTGTTGTTGTTGTTGTTAGTTAGTAAACAATGAAATGAATGCTACACGTGTACTATATTCAAATGAAGAAAACAATTACAGTAATACAAAATTATGTAATGTGTACTAAATTATACAATAAAATACTATTCCATTAAAAGTAAACACTGCTCAGAGATTGAGCTGACTTGCTGGAGATTTGTGCTGGTAAAGTTTTTTTTTTGTTACTTGAAATGATACTTAAAATCATGGGATTCATGGCCAGCTGTACCTTAAAAGATTTTAATCTCAGTTGACTCAGCAGATTAAAGCACTACGATGGCTTTTAGCTTGAATTAACACCCTGTTTTTCTGTTTTATTGTAGTTTACATTATTTTATTTTAGCGTAGAGGCGATCGTGGCTCAAGAGTTGGGAGTTCGCCTTGTAATCAGAAGGTTGCCAGTTTGAGCCCCGGCTTGGACAGTCTCGGTCATTGCGTCCTTGGGCAAGACGCTTCACCCGTTGCCTACTGGTGGTGGTGGTTTTTTTGTAGCCTATTTCTATTTTCCCCGTTGTTTTCACTGGCTGACCTGTAAAGCACTTTGACAGCAGTATCCCCAACTGCTACTACTGCACATTCACCCAATGTGTGTGTGTGTGTGTGTGTGTATATATATATATATATATATATATACATACCCCCCCCCCCCTCATTTTTGCACATGTCGAGCGTGTCAGGCTACATTTCACTGTGTGTTATACTTGTTTAACTATGCATGTGACAAATAAAGAACCTTGAACAACCTTTGACTATTATTGAGTTCACTGAGGTTTACTTCCAGACACTTGAATATTTTTCTTGACCTAATTACTAGGGGTGCAACAATACACAAAATTCACGGTTCGGTTCGATACTTTGGTGTCACGGTTCGATATTTTTTCGATAAAAAAAAATGTTCATGCCTTTTTAATTTGTCATTTATTACATTTTCACGGCACATTCTGCACCACATCTCTGTGCGTTCATCATTTGTTTGAAGCCAGCTCACCTCCTGCAACTACTCTTCCGAGAATACGTGCTTCTTTTGTGGTTCGGACTCCTTCTGACATTTCTTTGGAGGTGGCGTAACATCACAGTAATTGCTTAAAGGAGCTTCTTCGACATCTTTAAGAGTTCTAAACAAATGTCTGTCCTCCTCCTGAAAATCTTATGTATGCAAACACGCGTTGAAACTTCTTATCTTGTGCCCGTTTTTTTTTTTATTTTGACAGCGAATGCGCACCTGCGGACCACTTATGTGCAGCCCTGGTTATTTCGCTTGTCGTATTGCAGCCACAGAAATTCTTTTGTCCATGAAACCATAAAGCTGCACTTTCTTTTTGCCTTATAGTCTGATTTGTCATAACTTTTTCGTTTTGTGGTAAGCTTTTCTTTGGCTGTCACTTCTTCACCCTGACCTGTCTTATTTGGCTCAGCAGAACTAAAATATTGTGGCGAGCTCAGACAAGGAGGAGACGGAGGTATCGTTTGGTCTTGCTTCCCGTGAGCTAGCCAGGGAGCACAGGCCGCCCTCTGACCCCGGAAGGACACACCGTCGCAGCGAGAGGGCATCACCCGTCACTATGGCAACATAAATAAAACATAACTGTACAAACAGAACCCCGAACAGCCCTGACCCGCTACATAGCCCCCACCTAAGGGGTCAGTCGTCCCCGACGACCCCATTACCCCACACAAAGTCCTGCAAATGTCCAGGTGCCTTCTTTTGGCGCACCGGATGGTCACGACCGGCGGGGGAAAAGTCACTGGGGTCAGAACATGGGGTGCCACCATCATCCCACTTCTGACACCAATGTGGCGAGCTCAGACAAGGAGGAGACGGAGGTGTCGTTTGGTCTTGCTTCCCGTGAGCTAGCCAGGGAGCACAGCCGTTTATTGACATCTGCAGAAGAACACTGTCGCTAGCTAACTGCTCAGCATGGCAACAGCACAGCAACAACAACAACAACAACACCACACAGGGCGCCCTCTGACCCCGGAAGGACACACCGTAGCAGCGAGAGGGCGTCACCCGTCACTATGGCAACATAAACAAAACATAACTGTACAAACAGAACCCCGAACAGCCCTGACCCGCTACAATATATATCCTGCTGCTTTTACACACGCACTCACATAACGCTCAGCGATTCTCTGCTCGATCAACCTCTCACATGTTTAAGCTGCGGGAGATTTCACTTGTCATGTTTGCGTAGTAAGCTAACGATTGATAAGACAATGTCAGAGGAATTGGTGCGCAAATTATCATCACTCACCAATCAGTGCTATCGCTCTCTATACACAGTTCACGTGATTGCAAAGTGAAAGCAAAAGACAAGGGCAAATTCAAACGCGATTTCAATATGTCACATATTGACAGTGGCTCACCGATGCCAATGACATAATTACCCAGCTACATTTCCGAAAGAATGCAAAAGCATTGACATATATTTTTCCTTCCTATGATAGCCCGACAGGCAGGGCAGAGATAGATTTTGGTAGCCCGACTGGAAAAATCGCTAGCCCCTGGACGTTGGGCAGGCGATTTTGCGAGCCCTGTATCTGATTAAGGAATCACTCATCTTTGGAAAAGAGAGTTTATTACAGAGAAATGGCTCTTTCCAAAATAACAGCTATACTATACGCTTCTTCTGGGCTATATTCTCAGCAGCATATTAAACATATCAGGTCCCGTAAGGAGAATCATGTGCTAACGGCTGTCTAAATGACTCGGGTAAAGTTTGTAGCATGCGTGCTTGTTGTTTTTGTCTGCTTCCACTTGTCTTTGCACTAGGATGATGTCAGCGTAAATGTGCAGTCATATTTGTTGTGTTCCCACTAGTGCTTTCAGGTTAATCTCGTTGAAATGACGTTAACGCCACAACACGGCAAATCTCCGTTAACGAGCTACCGCAGATCGCCCGTGCATGGGGCTGGACGGCCAACATGTTAACGAGCTAACTGCGCTAACACACTAGCTCCCACCCATGTAATTGAGCATTGTGGAACATCCAACATACTGTTTTACTTTAGTCCATGACGCGCTTACCTTCAGGGTCATACATCACATGAAAACCAAAATAGTTCCAAACGCCAGATCTGAATGAGGGTGGGGGAGGTTCAATTTGCCATGTTGCAAGGAGAGCTTAACTTCTGTCTCGCTAGCTTGCCTGCTCAGTGAATCTGCGTTCGACTACTCCGCCTAGGCTGCACTGTCGAGCGCAGATCCACTGAGCGCTCAACACAGACAGCATCATCAGAAGGAAAGTTGATAAAATAAATTAAAAATGTATTTGGTATTGTTCATACATATGCGTACTGAACCGAAAGCACTGTATCGAACGGTTCAATATCGATAAGAGTATCGTTGCACCCCTACTAATTACAACATTCCTGTCAGGTTAGCAAGAACATTTCTGATCTGATCCTCTGTTTTCCCCCTTTTTAAAAAAAAATGTAAACAGCAGACATCTTTCTTTAAGTGATGCTCCCATTTTTCCAATCTTGTGGCCAAAAAAAAAAAAAAAAAGACAAACAGGAAATAAGTAAGCTGTCAAACATTGTTAATAGCAAAAACAAGAATTTCACTTTCTTTTAGTTTAACATTTATTTTTAAGTTCAGAGGAATATTGTTATTGGATGAACAAGAAAAGTCAGCTAAATATGTTGATTTAGTAAAGTCAAAGATTGAGAAACTTAAAAAGTTTCTCATGTTACTTTGATATTTTGACTTTTCTCAGCTTAAATTATAGTGATGTCACAGTGGCTATGTCCTTCTGTGTCCATTTATACACGCATGAGGTTTTATAAGTTGTATAAGTTCCTACGATGCTGTTGCTGAATGTAACTTATGTAAGTGTTAAGACTGAGACAGAAAAATGTTTTTAAAAGTAAATTCAAAATTACTGAAAAATATTTCACTTGTTCCAAACCCATTGCTGTTTATGGTTACTGTGGTTTCCATGTCCGTCTCTCACCTGGCTGAAAGTGCTGCGTATCCCTCTATGTCTGTCTCCAAGGTAGATATACACAGCACCTCTGTTATCATCCTCAAGCGGAGCTCCGACAGCAACGTCTCGGAGTTCATCTCCATTCAGGTCTGCGAGGCTGGATATGGTGGTGCCAAATCTACCCATGGATGGTCCCATCACAATCAGTTCACTTTTCAGTTGCAGCTATGAGAAAAGAGGAGATTAGTTCATTGAGTTTGATCATGAAAGCATTGAATGTCACACTGTAATATCACAAAGTGGTGGCTCACCTCATCAGTCAGAGTGTAGATGTAGATCTGACCTTCTTTCTTCTCCTGAAGCTGGTAAAACGTTGGCGCTCCCACCAGCAGGAAATCAGTGTCACCGTCTGAGTTAATATCCACCGAACACAGCTCGGCGCCGAAGTAGGAACCGATCTGACAAGTTAGTTATATCATTAGTTCAGTGTTGTTTTAATTATAGATTTATATCATTTAGGGATATAGAAAAATGTGCCTCAAAAATCATCAATGCAGGGAAAATGCTTCATGTACAGAAAACACAATATTACTGCCAGAAAATATGATTTCACAAAACAAAATAAACATGCTGACAAAAACAAGAATCCCTAAAAACAGTTACAGAAACCGACATGTATGCCTGCAAAGTAAGTTTAATGCTTTACGGTGCTTTGAACAAGTTTTATTTTTGAACTGTTTTTATTAAATCAAACAAGGTGCCAGTGTAAAGAAGTTCTTTGGTTTCCTCTGTGTAGCCACAGAGTTTATTTGCCTTTGCACAAGTCTGGAAAGTTGCAAACATTGAACGCTATCATCATTTTAGACTCAGACTACTAGTGATGCATTTCATATTTCTTTCACTCCCATCTTTTCAATCCCTGTACGACATCATTACTGCAACTTGGTGACTTCTGTCTTCTCTCTCCTTTAAATTGTGTTTTGTCATGTTTGACATTTGTGGTTTATCTCCATGCTCTTATTTTCTGTCTTATTTTATCTCAACCAGTCTGCTAGATGTCTGTTCCTGTTACTAGAGTTCAATCAAGTGTTTGATCATGCTGATCGTCTGCTTGTTGTGGTTCTCTAATATTTCACTGTCTTTACTTTATAATATAGAGCACCTTTCTATAATTGTTAATGTGAATCACTGATCTACACATAGAAGTGATTTAAAATAGAAATAACAGTAGATTTGATTAAGAAAATTTGCATTTATTTCAAGGCAACACTACAATCAGGTATCAACAATGACATGGTGACACACAATGACTTCCAAAAACAAACTGAGCCATATGAAGAGTAAAATTACCATATAAGTAACCGACCTGGTCTCCAGTTATTCTTTGTGCTGTGGTCCAGTTGTTGCTGTTTTGTTTGAAAAGTACAACCTGTCCTGTGTGCTGAAACCGGGGTGCACCCGTGAAATACAAAGAAACCCCACCTCTCTCTCCAACAGAGACAGAATATCCTGCAAGAGGCAAATATAACACACAACATGTTTTTATTTGAAAAACTAATGTGTGTATTTGTTGTACTTGGAAGATATTAAAACTGATTTAGACTGGAACCTTCCAAAGTTCATTTGTTCAAGTGTTGAGCCAAATAACGAAATCTTATTTTTAAAAAAGAAACATCAGATAATGTGTAAATAAAGTTTACCCATGTAGGAGTCCATCTCCATTTCTTGATCCTCAATTGTTTCTGTTTTATCTCGACGTTCTTGGAGAGAACCACGCCAGCTGTTTGTTCCCACTGAACCCAGAATCAGTGTATCCTATAAACAGGAATGTGCAGGTGTAATGAAACAGGAATCCCAGGTATGGTTAGAAAAGGAAGCGGAAGATCAACTGTGTCATCTGACCTGCTGCAGCTGGACTCATTTTCCAGTTAGTCAGCAGCAGAAAAGTTTTAAGGATGCTGAAGTGCTAAATTTAGCATGGATAAAGTCCTTCACTCAAACTCCGTATATTGATATGAAGAAATATAATGCAATTTGGCCCTTCACTGTACATTTATGTCTGCACTTGTGTCTGGCCAGAAAGAGAGTACCAATTCGCTTATTTGGTAGGTCAATGAAAGGCTTAAGTTAGTTAAGTGTGAGAAAAAATGTGCATTCATGTTTGCAGTTTTGTCTTGTTATACAATATTTGAAATTTAAAAAACAAACAAACAAAACACTACATTTTGGGAAATATTTGTGGGTGTTTTCTTGTTTGTACTACTGAACACTAAAAGTGGCCCTCACATGAGATGACAGTGCAGGCAGTGACCCACAGCTCATTTAAGTTTGAGACCCCTGCTTTAGTCTGATTTCCAGATGATTCTTTAGGGTGCTCAGATAGATTTTGCTCACCTTGTTGAAAATAGCGCTGAATCCACTCTGAGACATTTCATCAGTCAGGTTTCTTGCTTGAGCCCCTTTGGAACCTAAATATGGACCATCAGGGAGTACACGTTACAGCTGCACATGTGGAAGATGAGATGACATGAATTCTTGATTCTTGATTGAAAGAAATTAGACCCCACCTTCCATAACAAAGACATCTTTCTGAAAATTCTCCAGTACTCCTGTGAGTCCATCATAATTCTCAATTTTGAAGGCATTTTTGTCTTTTGGTTCTGAAGCGATGGCCCTAAATTTATCCAGCTTTGCATCCTTGATCTGAAACCAGAACACAGCTTTAAAACATGAAGGAGTTCCAAGTCTGACATCAGCATAAGAAAAAAAAACACAATATTAGAATAAAAATTGGAATTTACTTGTTCTGACCCACAACAATAAACTCATATTCATCACATATATTAAAAAGAGCACTGATTGTTATACAGAAGTGAACAGAAGAAACCAAACGTGACAAAAAAGGAGACATGATATATGGCATTACCCCAATAACAAGACGAATTATATTTTTCTCATCATATTTTTTAATTATCCCTTTTCTGTCTGTATCAGAGGGATCTAAGTCTGTGATTAGAATCAGAGCTTTAGTTGCATCAGGAGAGGCGCCTGCAGCTTTGTTGTCAAAGATTTCATCACTGAAACAAAAGTAAAAACAGCTTTTGTAACACAATAAACCAAGCTGTGAACATGAACACATTAACAGTAAATCAACAAACTTAAGATGCAAATAATGTCACAGTTGTGTTGAGCCTTTCTTCTTTTATTATAACTGAACTTACAGAACAAATTCGATGGCTCTGTGTGTGTTGGTGAGACCTTTTAAATGATTTTCTTTCATGAGTTTATCAAGAGCACGTCCGGCTTTATAGTCATTGAAGTCAAACACTTTGTGGACTCTTGTGGCAAACTGAACTGCTGCAAACTGAAAAACCAACATAAATTATTTAGATACGACACTAAACGGTAAATATATCTTAACAAATAAAAGCTGTGAATGCTTAAATGTTGCAGTAGTGAACTGACCTTGATCGACATGTTCTTCAGGCTGTCCATTATCTCCACAATAACATCTTTATTTCTGTTGAATTCATTTTGAGTCAAACTCCCTGATCCATCAAACAGAAAGACGAGGTCCACTGTCTTTTTGGTGCATTCTGGAAAAATAAAACATATTTAATCATAACTCTTCCAGGCAGTTACAGGTCAAAATTACCATTTGTATTAAATATTGTTGAAAAAGACTTCCGGTTTATGTGACTATGGCGTAGGTCGCACCGAGCGTAGCTCCTTCAGAGTCTAGTTATTATCTAGCATTTCCAGGCACTTTTTGACGGGTTTTTTCTTTTTGTATAGTTCCGAGACAAGACTGTTTTTGCCTTTTGTGTTTACAATGTCGCGTAAGGTTAATAAGAGCGCAAGCACCTCTCAGCCGAACTTGCGGCCTGCTGCTAACACTGCATCCCCGCCTCGTGGTAAAACTTCGCCACGGCCTGGGTCACCCGACACGCCGCTCGTCGATACGGAAAAATTCACGAAGGCTGAACTCCTCTCTGAACTTCGTGAAGAAATTTCATCACTGTTTAAAAAGGAACTGACGACAGCGTTTGCGGAGAATCTCACGTCTATCAGGTCCGACATACAGCAACTAAAAACGGATCTTTCCTCAGATATAACTACCATGCGGCAGGAATTCGCTGGCCTCAGGAGCACGGTTACGGGGATGGAGCAGTCTCTCTCCACATGTACAGATGATATTGTCCACCTCCAAGCCAAAGTTGATGCGATGTCAAAGGAGTTGGCCAAATTGGAGAATAAATGCGAGGATTTGGAGTCCAGGTCTCGCCGCAATAATATACGCATTGTTGGTGTGCCAGAGGAGAACGTCCTGTCCGCTACAGATGTGTCCGTGCTGTTGATGGAGGCATTTCAGCTTGGGAAGGAGCCGCTTGTAGACAGAGCCCACCGAACTTTGGCCCCCAAACCTAACACCGGTGAACGTCCCCGTGCTGTGGTTGTGAAGCTGCACTATTACGCGGACTGTGCTAGGATTCTCCAGAAGGCCAGGGAGCTGCAGAGAGTGCAGATAAATAATATGACCATTTCTGTGTTCCCCGACCACACCGCTAAGACAGCGCGGGCCCGTGCGGCTTTCAATGAGGTCCGTCGCCAGCTTCGCGGCATCCAGGGAGTCCGATTTGGGATCCTCTATCCGGCAAGACTGCGGATCACTTATCAAGGAATGCAGCGCGACTTCGTCTCGCCAGATGAGGCCAAGGAATATATTAAGACAATAACCACGCGATAAAAAATATAGCGGGACAATGTTTGTTTGTTTGAAATAGCGCATGATCCAAATCCAAACATCATTGTGGTAAGCTAAGTTTGTTACTCTGCCAAACACTTGTTTTGTTTTACCTGTCTAATAGTAAAATATAATTGGGTTATTTTTATTTTATCTGTGCCTTTTAATCTATTGAGAAAAGACTCTGTTGGAGCTTTGGTTTGACACGGTTCGTTTCGTAGTCGGGAGCGTTTTTGTTCAGATTGCTCCGGGTGGGAGCGTGCACTGCCGTCTCCGTCGTTTGGGGATGGGGGCTTTTGCTGTGCAGGGGGGAGGCGGGTGGGTGTGTTTGACGTGTTATTATTATTTTTATTCTGAAGCTGTACTTTTGTTGTTGTGGGTTTGCGTTGTGTGTTTGTGTGAGTGTGTTTTTCCCACTTGTTCTTTCTTTGGGGGTGAAGAAATAAGTATTTTCTCTTTTGTCTTTCTGCAATGATCAGCACTTCAGGTCAGTCCTTAGGCAATAGTGGTATTAGATTTTTAACTTGGAATGTCAAAGGTATGAATAGCCCAATTAAACGATCTAAAATATTTACGCATCTTAAACGTTTAAAGAGTGATGTAATGTTTTTGCAAGAGACCCATTTGCGAGATCGGGATCATCTTAGGCTCAGGTGCCCATGGGTGGGTCATACTTTCCATTCAATGTTTAATTCAAAAGCCAGGGGGGTGGCGATCTTAATAAACAGAAGGGTACAGTTTACAGCCTCTGAGATTAAAGCTGACAAAAACGGGAGGTATTTGGTTGTTGTAGGCACCATGTACAATGTACCCGTCCTCTTAGTCAATGTGTATGCGCCAAATTTTGATAATCCAGGTTTTACAGATGCACTTTTGAGTAGTCTCCCTTCCCTTGATACTCATCTTTTGATATTGGGTGGTGACCTAAACTGTGTTATTGATCCTGCCTTAGATCGTTCGAATCCTCGGACCCTGACCCAATCCTCTATGTCCAAGTCTATTTCTGAGTTTATGTCTCAGAATGGTTTTGTAGATCCCTGGAGGTTTTCTAACCCTACTGCCAGAGCGTACTCTTTCTTTTCTCAGGTACATCAGTCCTTTTCGCGGATTGATTATTTTTTTGTGGACGGTTCCCTTATTCCAAAAGTACTGTCATCTACATATCATCCTATTGTCATTTCCGATCACGCACCACTTAGCGTTGACATCAAGCTCATAGCCCAGTCCTCTTTTTCCTCACCCTGGAGATTTAACTCTTTGTTGCTTTCGGATGAGGGGTTTGTTACCTTTATCAAATCCGCAATTGATGAATTTATGGTGTTTAACGACAGCAATACTGTTACGAGGTCATTGCTTTGGGAATCTCTTAAGGCATATGTGC
This sequence comes from Astatotilapia calliptera, assembly GCF_964374335.1. Classification (NCBI taxonomy): domain Eukaryota; kingdom Metazoa; phylum Chordata; class Actinopteri; order Cichliformes; family Cichlidae; genus Astatotilapia; species Astatotilapia calliptera. The sequence goes on from NC_137427.1 coordinate 4,200,847, forward strand.
GTGGGCAAATAATTTCTTTCTCTGCCCATTCCACTAAAAGCCACAAAGCCAAACTTCAAACTTTGACTACACAAATTTGTGACATAGATAGACAGGTTGTTGACAGTCCCACTCCCGATTTGCATAAAAGACGACTTGACTTGCAGACTGAATTTGATTTACTTTCTACGGCAGATGCTGAACGTCTTTTACTTCGTGCGCGTGCGACTTATTATGAATATGGTGATAAGCCCAGAAGGCTTTTGGCCCATCAGTTAAAACGTCAGGCCTCGTCTCGATTAATTTCCCAGATTAAAGATGCGGCAGGCAACTCGGTCTCTGATTCAAAGGAAGTAAACGAGGTGTTTAAGACGTACTATTCCTCCCTATATGAATCTGAATCTGCTGCTGACGCCTCAGAGATGGATTCTTTTTTTAACGGTCTTACAATGCCCACTGTCGATCCTGTTATAGCTGAACAATTAGATGCCCCTCTTAGGCTGGATGAAATTGTGCATGCAATCAAGACCATGCACAATGGTAAGGCACCAGGACCTGACGGGTTTTCAGTTGAATTTTTAAAAACTTTTATAGACAAGTTAGCCCCACTACTTCTTTCAGTGTATAATGAATCTTTTGAACGTGGTCTATTGCCCCCTACATTGTCTCAAGCACTAATTACTGTTCTCTTAAAGAAGGGTAAGGATCCTACGTCTTGCACCTCGTATAGGCCTATTTCACTGCTGAATGTTGATGTTAAAGTCTTGGCTAAAATTTTAGCAATTCGCCTTGAAAAGGTTCTTCCTACTATTATTTCAGATGAACAGAATGGCTTTATTAAAGGCCGCCAGCTGTTCTTTAATGTCCGCACGCTTTTGAATGTCATTCTTTCCCAACACTCAACCACTACTCCAGAAGTAGTTATCTCACTTGATGCTGAGAAAGCTTTCGATCGTGTAGAGTGGAGCTTTCTCTTTGCGGTCTTGCAAAGATTTGGTTTCAAGGACAGATTCATTTCATGGATTCGACTGTTGTACAGGGCACCCCAAGCCAGTGTCTATACAAATGGTGTTTCCTCTGGCTACTTCTCATTGTCACGCGGGACGAGACAGGGTTGCCCCCTGTCCCCCCTACTTTTTGCTATTGTAATTGAACCCCTATCTGTAGCTTTGAAGGCCCTTCCTCATTTTCGTGGTATTTCCCGGTCAGGCCTTGACGTAAAATTGTCTTTATATGCAGATGACCTGCTTCTATATGTTTCTGATCCCTTATCTAGCATACCATCGATTGTGTCTCTACTAAATAAGTTCGGCTCTCTGTCAGGTTACAAAATAAATCTTCTTAAAAGTGAATGTTTCCCCATAAATTCTTTAAGTCTTACACTTAAACAATCTGACATTCCTTTTAGACTTAGCCCTGCTGGCTTTAAATATTTGGGAGTTAACATGACTCGTACTTTGTCTTCTCTATACTCTTCCAATTTCTCCCCTTTAATGACTCAAATTCAATCAGATTTTCAGAGATGGAAATCGCTACCTTTGTCCCTAATTGGTCGGATCAATGCTGTAAAGATGAACATTTTGCCTCGATTGTTATTTCTGTTTCAGAGTATTCCTATATTTTTACCTAAAGCTTTTTTCAAAAAGTTAGACCAGCTAGTTACATCGTTTTTGTGGGGAGGGAAACACCCCAGGGTGAGGAAATCATTATTACAGAGACTGACATTTGATGGTGGTCTTGCCTTGCCTAACTTTTTATTTTACTATTGGTCCTCTCATGTTCACAAATTGACCCATTGGCTTGAATCTCAAGACCTGCTGTGGTGCAAACTGGAACGCCTGTCGTGCACTTCCTCATCCTTAGAAGCTTTATTATTCTCTCCACTACCACTTAAGCCTTCTCATTTCACCCAAAATCCCGTGGTACAGTCTAGCCTAAGGGTCTGGTCACAATTCAGGAGTCATTTTAAGTACATCTCTGCATCAGTACACATGCCCATCACGCAGAACCATCTGTTTACTCCTGGCCTCATTGATGGTACCTATGTACAGTGGAAGCGTCATGGTATTAATACATTTAAGGATCTCTATAAAGATGGCACTTTCTTAACTTTTTTAGACCTGTGTTCAGAAACAAATCTTCCGGCTACCAATCTATTCCGTTATTTTCAGGCACGGCATTGCACTTCTGCTCTCTTCCCCTCCTACCCTCTTCTCCCAAATGTCCAACCATGGGAGGAATTCTTATCCCTTAAACCCAATAAGAAGTCAATTATATCTTTAATATATAAACAACTTATGGATTTAAATGTCCATTCCGTTGCTAAAATTAGGAGGGCTTGGGAGCAGGAGTTAGGAATAATTTTTTCGGATCAGCAATGGGAGAAAGCAGTATCCAATGTCCGTTATAGTACGTCCTGTGCCAGGTTACAACTCATCCAGTTCAAGGTGTTGTACAGGGTTTACTATTCAAAGTCTCGTCTGTCTGAGATTTACCCACAAGTGATGGATCAGTGTGAGAGATGTCATGCCACCCCATGTGACCTAGGCCATATGTTCTTTCTGTGCCCAAGACTCCATGGCTTCTGGAGTCAGTATTCAGTTATTCTTTCCAAAGCTCTTGGGACCCAAATCTGCATGGACCCTTTTCTAGCTGTTTTTGGGCTTCCAGTCAACACTGGTCTAACCGACCCTACACACTTCAAAATATTAGCCTTTACATCACTTTTGGCTAGACGTTGCATCTTACTCCTTTGGAAATCTTCAAAGCCACCTTCAGTTTCTTTTTGGTTTAGAGATGTGATGTCATCTCTTAAATTGCAAAAGATAGGCCTTGTGGCGAAGGGCAAATACAAAGAATTTTATTCTATCTGGGGCCCCTTCGTGGACTATTGCAAGTCATTAAACGCTCTACCAGCTGATTAATATCATGTCTCTTCCCCCCCCCCCTTTTTTTTTTTTTTTTTTTTTTTTCCCCCCCTTTTGGGGTTTGTGTTTGTTTTGGGTTTCTTATTAGGTTTTGTTTTGTTTGTTTACTTAAGCGTGTGTGTAGGTGTGCCTGTGTGTGTGTTATTGTGTCTGTTCATGTAAGAAAAACTAAAAAATATGTGAGGGGAACAGATTGTGTTGTCATTGTAAACTACTGTACACTTGTCTCTCAATAAAAATATTAAGAAAAAAAAAAAAATATTGTTGAAAAAAACAGTAGCAGAATAACTTAACTACTTTTTGAAGAAAACAACGTAATGGACCTTTTCCAGTCTGGTTTGAGCAAATTGCATTCCACTGAAACCACTTTACTTACAGTGGGGCAAAAAAGTATTTAGTCAGCCACCGATTGTGCAAGTTCCCCCACCTAAAATGATGACAGAGGTCAGTAATTTGCACCAGAGGTACACTTCAACTGTGAGAGACAGAATGTGAAAGAAAAATCCATGAATCCACATGGTAGGATTTGTAAAGAATTTATTGGTAAATCAGGGTGGAAAATAAGTATTTGGTCAATAACAAAAATACAACTCAATACTTTGTAACATAACCTTTATTGGCAATAACAGAGGTCAAAGGTTTACTATAGGTCTTTACCAGGTTTGCACACACAGTAGCTGGTATTTTGGCCCATTCCTCCATGCAGATCTTCTCGAGAGCAGTGATGTTTTGGGGCTGTCGCCGAGCAACACGGACTTTCAACTCCCGCCACAGATTTTCTATGGGGTTGAGGTCTGGAGACTGGCTAGGCCACTCCAGGACTTTCAAATGCTTCTTACGGAGCCACTCCTTTGTTGCCCGGGCGGTGTGTTTTGGATCATTGTCATGTTGGAAGACCCAGCCTCGTTTCATCTTCAAAGTTCTCACTGATGGAAGGAGGTTTTGGCTCAAAATCTCACGATACATGGCCCCATTCATTCTGTCCTTAACACGGATCAGTCGTCCTGTCCCCTTGGCAGAAAAACAGCCCCATAGCATGATGTTTCCACCCCCATGCTTCACAGTAGGTATGGTGTTCTTGGGATGCAACTCAGTATTCTTCTTCCTCCAAACACGACGAGTTGAGTTTATACCAAAACGTTCTACTTTGGTTTCATCTGACCACATGACATTCTCCCAATCCTCTGCTGTATCATCCATGTGCTCTCTGGCAAACTTCAGACGGGCCTGGACATGCACTGGCTTCAGCAGCGGAACACGTCTGGCACTGCGGGATTTGATTCCCTGCCGTTGTAGTGTGTTACTGATGGTGACCTTTGTTACTTTGGTCCCAGCTCTCTGCAGGTCATTCACCAGGTCCCCCCGTGTGGTTCTGGGATCTTTGCTCACCGTTCTCATGATCATTTTGACCCCACGGGATGAGATCTTGCGTGGAGCCCCAGATCGAGGGAGATTATCAGTGGTCTTGTATGTCTTCCATTTTCTGATGATTGCTCCCACAGTTGATTTTTTCACACCAAGCTGCTTGCCTATTGTAGATTCACTCTTCCCAGTCTGGTGCAGGTCTACAATACTTTTCCTGGTGTCCTTCGAAAGCTCTTTGGTCTTGGCCATGGCGGAGTTCGGAGTCTGACTGTTTGAGGCTGTGGACAGGTGTCTTTTATACAGATGATGAGTTCAAACAGGTGCCATTCATACAGGTAACGAGTGGGGGACAGAAAAGCTTCTCACAGAAGACGTTACAGGTCTGTGAGAGCCAGAGATTTTCCTTGTTTGAGGTGACCAAATACTTATTTTCCACCCTGATTTACGAATAAATTCTTTACAAATCCTACCATGTGGATTCATGGATTTTTTTTTCACATTCTGTCTCTCACAGTTGAAGTGTACCTCTGGTGCAAATTACTGACCTCTGTCATCATTTTAAGTGGGGGAACTTGCACAATCGGTGGCTGACTAAATACTTTTTTGCCCCACTGTAACATGCCTAGTGACATTTTGATCACAGCAGACTTTGGAAAGTAAACAATTCTGGTTCTACTGGATCTCACCTCTGCTTTAATACCATTGATCATGATAAATAGGCTTAAGGGCTTGTTTAGGATTACTGGTGTTGTTTTGAAATGGTTCATGTTGCATCTATGTGAAAGATCTTTTACTGTCTGTATGTATCAAATTTTGTCTGAAACATCAGTTCTGCCCTGTGGGGTCCCTCAATGATTTGTTTCGGGTTTGATTCTCTTTTTGCTTTATATAATCCCTCTAGGCCAAATTATCAGACGTTGCAGTAATAGTTCTTATCACCTCTGTGCAGATGACATTCAGTTATATTGTTCTTTCAAAGCTTCTAAGTTTTATAAATGGTCTTGTTTAAATAATTGTCTGTCAGAAATCAAACAATGGTTAATGGCAACTTCCTCCAGTTAAATATAGACAAAATCAAAATAATAATAATATTAATACATTTTTATTTAAGAAAGTGCCTTTAAAAAACACTCGAGGACACTGTACACAAGCTATAACAACAACAAACGTAACAATTTACAAAATAATAAGGATAAAATGTTGAGCAAATATTTAAAATAAATTAAAGTAGCAGGATGGAAAGATTTATGTGGAATAGGCTAATGTGAATAGCTGAGTTTTGCGTCTGAACTTAAAAAGAGGGAGGGAAGTGATGTTTCTTATCTCAGGTGGAAGGAGTTCCAAAGACGGGGGGTAGAGCAACAGAAAGCCCTGCGCCCCATGGTGGCTAGCCGGTGGGAAGGGATGGAAAGAGAAAGAGAAGAGGAGGATCTGAGACACCGAGAAGGGATGGTGATTTGAACCAGGTCAGAGAGGTATGAAGGCGAGAGATGATGTATAGCCTTGAATATGTACAAAATTATATTGAAATTGATGTGGTATTTAACCAGAAGCCAGTGAAGCTACTGCAGAGCAGGGGTGATGTGGTGCATAGAAGGGGTCCTGGTGATAATACGAGCAGTAGAGTTCTGGACCCGTTGAAGCTTATGGATAGATTTGTGACTAAGACCAAAAAGAAGAGAGTTGCAGTAATCGATCCGGGAAGTGACCAGGCTATAAACAAGAATGGCAGTGGCATGTGGGGAGAGAAAAGGATTATTCTACTTTCATCTCTCTTCAGATTACTGTAACGCTCTGATTACTTGTTTCAGCGAATCATCATTGGATCGCCTTCAGACTGTACAGAATGTACAACATGATGAAACTCCCCAGTATATCTCTGAGCTTTGAGCACCTCTTCCTTCTTCCCGAACTCTTAAGTCTTCAGGTCAGAGGTTACTGTTGGTCCCACATACTAGGTTCAAAGCATGTGGGCTTTTCAGGCAGCGGCACAAAGGTTATATTTATATTTCTGGTTTTATTGTGAAGCACTTTGTCATTTTATCTGTAAAAAGGGCTATATAAATACATTTTACTTACTTACTTTTACTAAAATAAACATGGAGGAACACTTTACCTTGATACGCAGGTTTGAAAGAGGAGATTTTCTGGAGTTGATCAGAGAGCTCATAACAAATACTGTTCAGATAGGAGTTCTCATTGCATTCATGCACCAAACTTGGACTGCAAACCTAAATCAGAGCATAAAAGTTAAATAAAGCTCTGCATATTAATTTGTTTTGCTCACAGTGATGAGGAGAGAGAGTGATTTACTCACAGTGAATCTGGAGCCGGAGGAATCAGCAGCGATCGACAAGCCAAGATGTTTGACTGCTGTTGTGTTTGACTGCAGGTCCTCTGCAACTGAAGCATTTTATTATAAAATACACAAACTTTTACAGTAATGTATTTAGTTGTAAGTTGTAAATTGTGTAATATTCTGTTGATACCAGTAGGTTTGAACCACTTGTTTTGGTGAGGTTGGTAAATTCCTCCAGATCCATTTAGCCTGAGAGGTGCAGTGACGACTATCCTGTGGAAAATGATGACACTAATTAGTTAATGAAGTTTATGCATAAGTTCTATGGGGAGGGTCTGTAATCATCTGCCTGCTTTCCTAGGTCTTCAGCTCCTAGTCTATTCTCTACATTGCTTACATTTTCCCACGCTGTCAAATTCATCCATCCATCCATCCATTCGCTTCTCCTTTTCAGGGTCGCGGGGGGCGCTGGAGCCTATCCCAGCTGTCATAGGGCGAGAGGCAGGGTACATCCTGGACAGTTCGCCAGTCTGTCGCAGGGCCAACACACAAGTGACAGACAACCATTCACACTCACATTCATTCACACCTAGTGGCAATTTGGATTATCCAATTAACCTATCCCCACAAGCTGCATGTCTTTGGACGGTGGGAGGAAGCCGGAGTACCCGGAGGGAACCCACGCAAACACGGGGAGAACATGCAAACTCCACACAGAAAGACCCCGGCCTGATGGTGGAATTGAACTCAGGACCTTCTTGCTGTGCAGCAACAGTGCTAACCACCGTGCCGTGTCAAATTCATACCAACCTCATTATTCTAGTCCAGTCATTTTCTTGCCTGCTGTTAATCACCAAATACTCGGTTACTCTTTTCACTCGCGCCCTCTCACTCCCTTCTTCCTCATACAGCATACACGCTCGCTCCCGCGGACCCGCTCGGCCCCGCGGGCTCACTCGGCCCCCACCTTTTTTCTCTCACAGAGACAGAGAGAGGGACCCTTTTCCTTTTTTTTTTATTTCTCCAGCACACATACACACACAGAATCTCAACTGAGAGAAAGAGGGAGAGAAGAGAAAAGAGTTGTAGAGAGGAAGTTTTTTAGCAGGAGTTTCAGATCTAACAGATTTATACAACTTATTTACACACACCGGTAATTTATAATCTATATACACACGGGCCCGCATAGACGTCATACCAGAAGAGGTTACTCCTATCTTTTTTGACTAATTTAAAAGCACCTATAGCCCAGGCCTCGCCTTGCTGGTCAATACACGCCTCGGGAACGCCCTCCCGATAGCGCTCGAATTCCTAAGAAAACACCATATGCCAGAACAACTTTATCTCACTTCTCTATTTCTCTGCTGGTGTTGCTAAATTTTTGACTAATTTAAAAGCATCTTTCAGCCCAGAGCCCGGCTCTTGCTGATCAATTACCGTTTCAAGTACGCCGCCTTGAAAACGGCCTCATTACTAAGTTCTAGTACTTTAAAACTGCTTCCCCGCCCGGACACCCGGAACTCCACCAGCTGCGTGAAAGGCAATGAAATCCTGGCTCACGCTTTTGGCTATACTTAAAGTTCACAAGCTCCTGACGTTTAAATAGGAGGCAGCCAGGTCTAACCTTCCTAATCAATCAATGCAGTAGAAGGCAATCACTCATAGATTACCTGGCCAATTAACCGGGAGTCCCAAGTCCCCAGCGGGAGGCCAAAACCGGGCTAGAACCTAACCACGCGTCCGGGGTCAGGGGTCAGCGCCACCTGCTGAACAAACTGCATTCTTAGAGAGCCTAGCTTCTCAGTCCTAAACGAATTTACTTGTTTAAAAGCCTCACGGTGAGCTCTGAGCCCCCCCGTTTAATTATCTGAAGCCCGAGACCGTCTCTGCTACCCTATTAAAACCAAATTAACCCTACACTACCGATTGACTGGCTGGCATTCCCAGTCAACCCACATTTAACCTCTTAAACCGTATTTATTTATTTCCACACACCTTAAACCGTATTAACTTAAACACATAACTTCTTAACTCAAAATTCACCCCCAAAATGAACAACAATGAATTTAGTCAGACTACTATGCCCTATTTTACAACTAATTAGTCAAGATCACTATGGACCAACGCCAGAAGCCCAGACTGAGTGAATATTATTTAATTAAATTTAGTTTTAACTTCCAATATAGCGCCTTTGGATAAAAATCAACAGGTGGCACTCACCTTTTCTTATGACGCCTGGCGTCACTCAGACAGGCTGCTGGCCTCCGCCCCTGTTTGTCACCCACACGATAGCTGCAAGCTCCCCTCTCCCCCAACCGGAGTTTCGGCACCAAGTTGTTACGTCTGGTTCGGCTTGGGTAAGACGGAAAAACAGCCGAGTCCGTGTAGGTGACAAACATAGTGATTTTATTGCACACTTCTAAGACAGAAGCATGGGAAGACAAGCGTACAGCCACAGATCTCCAAAGAGTGGACAGCTCCCCCTCCTTATATAAGCTATGATGACGTCACACAGTCAGACCTTACTGGAAATGATAACAGTTTGGGCCTGTTCAGAGAGTTTACCTAATATGGACATCAACTGCTAGTTGTTAGAGAAAAACAAGTGTGTATTACATTGTGCATTTTGTGAAAGTGTATCTATCAGAAAACTGTCCTCAGATGACCCTCCTATTATTACTAAGTGTGTAGGTGAACGTGCGTGTGTGTTACATAAGTGCGTGCATGTGATTAAAGGCCGTGTACGTGCAGAACTACACGCAGGCGGGCCGGGCCCAACAGGACTGGTGGGTCTGAATGGTGTGACTGCACTAACGTGCAACAACTTTATATAAACAGTCAGTGTGCATTAATGTTTGCTCAAAGTAACACAGATGTAATTAAAAGATTATACTGTCAACAGATTCAACAATGGTAAATGATTAATGATTGCTACTTCTGATTATAACTGTGATCATAAGAATACAAAATAAAATATCTCCTGGTCACACTGCCTTCTGTGAGCCAATCACTCTCCACTCTGACTGCTTTAAGTTTCAGTACTCATTCACTTGTTTGTAAAACCTGTCTCACCCCCATCCAAGCCTCTGCATCTTCAACACCACCACCAGTGTCTAAACTCCAGGGGGTCCTCTCCTATCCCCTATCACTGCTGGAATTCTGTTCTGCTATGATGGGTCATCAGTGTTTAAGTGCTAAACAGCTAAAGAACCAGTCCATTTACCATCTCTCCTCCCCCTTTATTTAGATATTCAGGCTTTGAAGAATAGATGGTTCATTAAATATGAAAGTTTTTAGGATATATTTGTACTCCTTTATATTAATATCCAAACTTACAATAGGAAGAAAACTGAAAAAGGAGATGAGATTAACTTGACATAAGCGGGGGAACAAAACAGACAAACAAACACAGAGAGAAGATTGGAGGAACAGAGTCAGAACACCAAAGGTGATTACACACTTTGTAAAAGGATCAGAATGGTTTAAATTCATCCGAAATATATTTTTTCTTTAATAAGGAAAGCATCACACTGCACACTCCAACATGTGATACCAGTCACAGTAAATAACTAGCTACTCACTCACTGCGCCTCGTGCCTGCTTATGCCTGCTCATTACAGTATTAAAGGACATTTGACTTCAGTTCCTTGAAATTACTGTTAAATGTGGTTCCCTTCATCCATGCAGTATTTCAAATTAGTCAAAAACAATTAGTTTCATGCACTTAAAAAGGAAGAAATGTTACAGAAACTTAAATATTTATTTTTAAAAATAGATTTTTACTAAATTATTACTAAATTTTCTACTAAATCTATGTAATTACGTTGAACGTTGGGTTTGAAGTGCAGCAGAAGAGTTTTAATTAGTGCTTTCAACAGTGTTAGATCACTCACAGGATACAGTATTATACGATGTCTTGAGTCAAACTTACCCTTTGTTATTACTAGACTTGTTCAAGTACTGTAGCACTCGGTATCCAAAGAAATCACCTGGTTCACCCAGAAAGACTTCAGGATTTCTTGTGTCAATATTAAAAGCCAAACAGGCAGGGATGGTTGAAGCTGAGAAAGTGAAAAGCATGAAATTGATACTAACTAAGACTTTAATACCCTAAATGAAACCTGCATCACCAATAAACAAAAAGCACAGCTTATACGGGAAATGGTTTTTGCACTGCTGCAGATGGGAAAGGTGTGCCTGAATCATTTGGGGGCAGTGAGTCGGGTAAGACTGATCACTTTGCATCAGTCAGTCTCTTCCTATTTCAGTATCATGCTGGGGCCTGAAGAAGAGGCAGTACAAAGAGCACATGGTGGAACGGGGTGAGAAGCTAGTGTGAAAAAAGGAATATGAAAAGAGCACGCCCAGAACTGGACTTGATAACAGGGCAGGTCCACTGAATATGATGTACAAAGGTGTAAAAAAATGTTAGCTCCCTTCCTGATTTCGTTTTTTTTGCATGTTTGTCACACTTTCAGATCATCAAACAAATTTAAATATTAGACAAAGATAACACAGGTAAAAACAAAATGCATATTCTAAATGATTGTATTTATGGAGTGAGAAATAATCTAACCCTATATGGCTATGTGCGAAATATAAATTTTTGCCAGAAAACATCTTTTTGATCCCCAAGACTTTCGGGAAAATACTCTGTGGACTGGAGAGACAAAAGTTGACTTTTTGGAAGCTGTGTGTCCCATTATATCTGGCATAAAACTAACTCAGCAACCCTCTGATATGGCTGAATTACAATACTGCAAAGATGAGTGGGCCAAAATTCTTCCACAGAGCTGTAAAGGACTCAATGTCAAACATATAAAATTAGGAAATCAGGAAGGGGGCAAAGCCTTTTCCACAACACTGTATATGTGAGCTGAGATAATGTGTTTGTGAGAGCTGAATGAACTGTTGGTATTCTGTGCTTGGAGGGAATCCATGAGTGAGCCTTGTCACACTCATTATCTATGAACACGTTTTTCTATATATGGTGTTTCTCACACACCGTTTACTTGGGTGGGCTTTCCTGATACATTTCCAGTGACCGATATATTTTACTGTTCAATCGAGATAACAACACAGTCAATAAACTACTGGAAACCCCTGCGCTCTGACTGGGTAGCTGACAACAACTGCAGAAGCTACAGGACCAGGCAGAGCGCCAGACCCAGGCCCTGGAAAATCTGTTTGCTGGGTTCTCTCGAGCTGCGCTGTCGCTCCCCCCAGGCAACTCATTGTTTTCTGAGTGATCAAATAAATATTTCCTCCACTGTATGTGAGCTCTGTGTACTTCATCAGTTAAAAAACCATTCCCTCCATAGTAAAACAATTCCCTCTCTGGTTAGGAGGAGGCCACTTTTTGTTAACTATAATAACACATGTGCAGGAACACATAACACATTCAGGAATTCCAGCTCCTGAATGTGATTACGTATAGTTAGCTAGCTTATCCTAGAGGATCAGAGGAACATTGGATATATTTATTACTCTTTACACATTTGAAATGAGAGTGTCTAAAAATAATACAATAAATTTCGATCTATAACACAGATACTCATACAATCTGCTCTTTTAACGTAACACAAACAATTCCACAAAGGTTTAAGGGAAGATTTCATCAGTTTCAGAGGCGTCCTTTTTGCCACATTACTGTATGGTCTTTACCTTATAATATAATGATTGTTGTTTTAATTTAGTACTATGTAAATAGAACTGAATTGGCTTTGTTTCTAAAAGTGGGAGCATGTGGAAGAAATCACTTGCCTGTTTTTGAAGTGCATACACAAAGTCCATATTCAGAAAAACTCCCACAACTCTTTCCCCAGACAAACAAAGGATCTCTGTCTATTTCAAATGGAGGAAACCTGTTTCAAATCTTACCAACAGCCACTGTACAGATGAGCCAGACTATGTGGTCCTTCATCGTCCTGTGTTGCTCTAGTCCGATCTCTTAGTCTGAAATAGGATTAAGACACAAGCCAGCATTTTAGTGAGCACCAAACAGGATGCCCGGTTCAAGAACTTGGAGGAAACACAAACAATGGGAGGGTCACTGAAGGAAATTGCCTTCCCGGGTTTCCTCCGTGGCGTGAGCGATAAGCAGAGTTTTGTCCTTTCCTTCTAAGATTCCTAATTATTTAAAGTAACACTCAGGTATGCCGTTCAGCTGGGTTAGTTACAGCGCCGGGAGCAGCTTGGGAGAACAAGGAAACACAGACTGCTTCAGGTTGCCTTCCCAAATCAACTCAAAGGTTTATTTGATACACAGCAGTTTATATAGATGAAAAAAAAAGGTTCGTGTGTCAGCTTTCCCAGTTCAAACCGGTACAGACCAAATAAGGAAACGTCTTCCTGCCTTGTGAGCAAAGAAGTATCCTGTGTGTAGTTTATCAGTTCAGCTATAATTTATGATCATCCCAGCAAAATACACTCCTAGACATAAAATACAGAGTTCTTTCATTAGTGAATTCTGAAACAAACCACCTAGCCTTTAACGAGCCTTTTCCAGGAGATAAAGAAAAAGGGAGGATGGGAGTAAGGAAGTGGTCTCATCTCTGTGGTGTTTTCGACCTTGGGGTACCAGCCTGTGAGTCTTACACATCAATTCTTGGGTCAGAGAGAAAAATAACTAAAACAAAGGGGCCTTATTGAATGACAGAGTTTTCCTGCATAATGTCACTATAAAACAATATCCAGTAAATGCTACCATGGTACTAAAATACCTAACAGTCACACCTCTCATTTATCTGGACACAGGGCCGTGCAGAGATCTTTGAAGGGGCGGGTTCTCAAAGTAAAATCGGCATTTGGTCATATTTGAAATATTAATCGAATATAATCTGTTTTTAATGTATTTTCTTTAAACTACAGTGATTTTATAGCGTAATTATAATAATCCATAATTACGTGGCTATGCATATTAGATAGTTTTCAGTGAAAAATAAGCACCCCAGAAAGGCAGGGGAAAGCCCTGTAACTTACTTTAAAACTAAATATGTCCCTAAAACGGTGGACAGAGCTACAGACCCATGACAGCCTTGCTCGGTTAGCTAGCGGCTAATGACCAGCACTACTTGTGGGGTTATAAAAGGACAGTTGTTGTGTGTCGCAAACACAGCACGCTCATGTGTTTCAATTCGTCAGTTGCCACAAGACAACTTGCCAACGTGTACATAATAAGCTAATACTCCCGTGTGCTGAAGACTGAAGTGTACGTTGTACACCCTGCTTACTGTTTTTTGCGGCATCAGTCTGGTTTAGTGATGGGTCGTTCGCGAACGAAATGGCTCTTAGAGCCGGCTCTTTGACGTGAACGACGAGAGCCGGCTCCTTATCGCGAGCCGTGACGGCTCATGGGGTTTTTTTTTTTTTTCTTTCTCTCACCCTCTCTCTCTCTCGCACTTTTTTTCCGCTTCACTCTGCACGCGAGCCTTGTGCTTTACGCTGGGCAGAGGGGGGAGGGGCGGTAGTTACACTCAGTAGCACAGGAACAGAGCCAGAGGGAGAGAGAGAGAAAGAGAGCCAGGGACAACAACTTCACATTAGAAAGGTATAGTAATCATCCACAACTATTTTCGGTTGCAGATGATAAAGGATTCAGAAAGTGCGGATTCATGCAGGCCCATATGACAGAGAATGTGCATGTTCTTTTTGTTTTCATATTATAATTTATATTTAATTGTGTTTTGCAGTGTTTTGTGTTGTTTTCACTTTAAATTTGTAAAAGGAAACAGCTGAAAATTTAAATAGTTAAAAGTTGAAATGTGAATAGTGTCATGGTCTCCGTGCCTGCCCGGTCGGCCCCACAAGGCTACAATTGCTGTTGCTGTTTTCTCCCTCTCTGCCTGGGCGGAGCTCACTGTGGGCTCCCGCCCTTGGCCCACACACACACCTGACAACACTCACCCATCATCACCGGGAGCACTATTTGAGGCTGGAACACAGATCCTCTCGTCGCTGGATGATTGTACCCCTAACGTTAGTGTTCTCACAGCTCTTGTGCTTCATATCCGTGACTTGTGATTAGTTGGTGACCTGCTTTCTCGTCTGCTTCAGATCTCCCCCCCCCCCCGGACCTGCAACCTCCCTGCTGCGGGAAAGTGTGTGAGTGTGAGCGAAGAAGACGTGAGCGAGTTACCCTGTGATTTCCCCCGGAGTTTTGGATCCCTTCACTGTATATATATTGCACTGCACTGTAAATAAACCACACCTTGGAGATACCTTACCGCTCTGCGTTGAATCCCTGTACCAGATCGTGACAAATAGTTGATTTTTGTATTATATGATTTATTTATTACATTTTATGTGGCGTGAATAAATAAAAATATATTTACAGTGGTCCCTAGAGACAAAGCACATACAAACTTCAAATCACGTACGAACTCTGAAGCATGTACAAACTCCAAAACACGTAAAAACACGTACAAACTCCGAAGCATGTAAAAACTCAGAAGCACATAAAAACTCAAAACACTTACAAAAGACAACAGAAGTGCTCCAGGATGCTGGGCGCAGTGTTGAGCTTTTGTTATCTTGTGGCTACACAATCCAGCAAGTACCAATGACCGGATTTGGTGTGTGATAGTAACAGGTAGATGAACTTTTTTTTAAATTATTTAAATATATTTGAGTGCCTGTGTATAAATACACAAACAATACACACATGCTTTCAATTGTGTAATTTAAGTGATCTAGTAGCTCTGCTTTGGAAGTTCAGTTCATGCTAGAAATGTGTTTTGGAGTTTGTACGTGTTTTGTCTCTAGGGGCCACCGCATATATTTATATATAAACATATATAAATAAAACCACTTTTTTACGTTAGTAATTCCTTTTGTGCATAATTTTATATTATTGTGAATAATAAATTAATTAAAGCAACAAAACAACCTGAAGAGCCGGTTCGGAGCCGAAAGAGCCGGCTCTTTTTAGTGAGTCGAGCCGAAAGAGCCGGCTCTCTAAAAAGAGCCGGAAATCCCATCACTAGTCTGGTTTCCCAGTTCATTTGTGTTTCTCTTACAGCTCCGCACAGTCCAGGAGGAAAACAATGCGCGTGCTCTTTGCGTGCTCGTTCCCGGCTCCTCTGTTGTCAATGGCGAGGATTGGTTAATGGTCATCATGTGACTGATGCGTGCCCGTTCCTTTTATTTACCAAAATTGTGATTAATAGCTAAATGTTATTGCTGAGGGGCACAGGCAGGACTCCACACGCACACACACATTAGAAAAAAGGCTGCACTTGAGTCCTGTCAGTCCGTTTCAGAGGTGTTGTTTTGACTAAAGGCTTAACTTAAAACATGTGCAGTTCAAAAGGTGAGCTTGTACTTGTTGGAGTTCATCCTCATTGGTTACTGCTTCTGACAAACATGACGTTTGTACACAGAAAACGACTTAATGTGACTTTTTCTCTTTCTGCATATACACAGATCTGCCAGGAGGGAGCACTAAAAGATCTTTTTACACTGCACATGACTTCAGCCCACACAAATATTGCCCTTTTTGTGCATTTAAGTCCAAAATAATATTGTTAAAGTTGCTTTTACAAGTTTGTTTATTCAAAGTGAATAAAGCACAGTCTATGTGGGCAGTTTTGTTTTTCTCAGCATTAAGATCTCTCTATCTCTATCTCTCACTCTCTCTATATATATATATATATTCACTCCTGTGAAATAAGCTGTAAAAGCCAGTAGTACAAATATTTTATTATATTTGTTCATCCAGTTGAAAATGTCACTGAGATCTAAAATTACCTTTTAAAGACCGAAGTAAACAAAAAGGCAGCCGACTTTGTAACTGTTAAACTCACAGACTCAGATGGGGCTAATTTACATCAGAGTGAACACAACATCAAGATTATATGTGAACTTACATGTAAGCTTTCTTTCTTTTCTCTCCCTCTGAAATAAGCAGCTGAACCTTTAGCTAGCAACACACCGTGTGACAAACTACACACAAACAGGTTGTGTGTTCACAGATGTTTGTTGAGATGATAGAAATGTATTTGAAAATACCTGACAATAAAAAAACATTGCTCTTTTTGTGCTCAACTTTTGTTTGGGCTTATTTTCAAAACACAAGAAGTAGAAAGTACCAATATTTGTTTAAAAATGTAGGGAGTAAAAAATGCTAGAAAAATAACTACTCAAGTAAAGTACAGATACCTGAAAGTTCTTAAATACATTAACAAAGTATTGATACTTTGTTACTTCCCACCTCTGGGTATAATATAAGTGACAGTTTAAGTGCTATAACTACATGTGCAGAAGGCAGGATAACCTGCGCAACTCGTGCTCCCATTCAGACAACATCTTTTTTCAAGGAAGGACTTTCATATTTCAGCAGAACAATGAAAAATCCCATGATGCATCTATTACAACAGCGTGGCTTCAATCCACACCATTCATCAACTGGGGGGGACCTGACCCAGCTACCATAATGTGGGAGTTGGGGTACAGATCACCAGTCTGTCGCGGGAGTAACACAGACAAACAACCATTTGTGCTCACATTCACAACTACAGGCATATTAGAATCACCAGTTAACCTAATCCTGCTAACTAGCTACTAGCTACAGAGCAGGTCACCTACTAACCGGAAGTTGGTGGTTCGTTCCTAGTCTGCTCCAATCTGCATGCTAAATATCCTTTGGCAATATACTAACTCCATCAGAGTATGAATGTTAGTTAGTTAGATAGCACTACAAACTTAGAAAAGTGCTTGTGTGAATGGGTGTGATTGGGTGAATGAACGAGTTGTGTAAAGCGCTTTGAGTGCTCAGAGTAGAAAAGCGCTATATAAGAACCAGTCCATTTACCATTTCCTTGTCTTTGGACTGTGAGAAGAAGCCACACTACCTGGACAGAACCCATGCAGACACAATGAGAACATGCAAACTGCGCATAGACAGGCCTCAGCCAGATGGTGTCACTCACAAGCTGGCAACACTCGGCCTACACCCAACCCTATCCACCCACCACAGGACTTTATGACTGGCAGGCAGCATTAGTACTAACACTGGCGTTCCACAGGGTTGCGTCCTCAGTCCCATCCTCTACACCCTGTACACCCACGACTGTGTT
Organism: Astatotilapia calliptera; assembly: GCF_964374335.1. NCBI lineage: Eukaryota > Metazoa > Chordata > Actinopteri > Cichliformes > Cichlidae > Astatotilapia > Astatotilapia calliptera. The sequence continues at coordinate 4,218,492 of NC_137427.1, forward strand.
GCATCCAATAGGGATAACACCATACTAAAGTTCGCGGAGGATACTGCAGTGATCGGTTGCATCACTGGAGGGGACGAAGCTGCTTACAGGAGAGAGGTGGCCGGTCTGGTGTCATGGTGTGAGGAGAACAATCTCACCCTCAACACTGATAAGACAAAATAGATGATTGTGGACATGAGGAAGAAGAAGAGGCCTCACCAGCTGCTGTTCATCCTGGGGCTTGAAGTGGAGAGGGTGAGCAGCTTTAGGTACCTGGCCGTCTACATGTCTGAGGACCTCACCTGCACACTGAACACCACACAGCTGGTCAAGAAGGCTCAGCAGCAGCTGTATTTCCTGAGGAGGCTGGGGAAATTTGGGGTGTTGGCCAAGATCCTCAGCAGTTTCTACAGCTGGATTGTGGAGAGCACCCTGACCAGCTGCATCACTGCATGGTATGGCAGCACTACTGTTATGGACCACAAATGCCTGCAGAGAGTGATAACAAACGCTGTGAGGATCACCAAGACCCCGCTGCCCTCTCTGCAGAACATCTGCCATCGCAGAGTCCATAGGAGAGCTGCCTCCATCCTCAAAGACCCCACACACCCAACACGGACTGTTCACACTTCTGCCCTCGGAACGAAGGTTTAGAAGTGTGAAATCCAGACTCGACTTGATTTTGTATCTCGACTCAGCAACTCCTTCTTCCCCACTGCTATCAGACTCTTAAACAGCTGACCTATTTTAACAGTATCAATAATTTTTGCACTTCAGGTCATCTCACATATCAACCAGCATATTAAGCTCATAGCTCTTTTGCACATAAATCTATCTATTCAATACTTCAATTTTTCTTTTTTGTCTCCATTTATTTATTCATACTATTTGTATTCTATCTATTGTACATATTAACCAGCATCTGTGTGTGGACAGCAGAGAAAGAATTTCATTGTACAGAGAAATGCTTTTTATTGGTACACATGACAATGAATGCTTTGAATCTTTGAATATCTTGAGGCGTTATTATTCTTCCTCGTTTCATTAAGAGCATGATAAAACAATCAAATCTTCAACCCCTTCTCTTCCCAAATGGTTTTGGGGTCAACACTGAACTGCATAGAAAATTCAGCTGCCAACCTGTTAACTTGTTGGAGACTAAACAAGCATCAAGTCATCTTTTCCTCCCAGAGGGGATGATACATGAGGTTATAAAGACTTCCGATATTGTAGAAGTCTATGGAAGAACACATCTGATCAGGATCAACCTCTGGTTGTGATTGTACATAAATAAATAAATAAATAAATAAATAAAGACATTTTTATTTCTATAGCACCTTTCTAGACAGAATCACAAAGTGCTGCACATAAGATAACAAATAATAAAAGGGTAAAACAGACAATATAAAACAGGCAGAAATTTAACCAAACACAGTTTTAAAAAGGTGAGTTTTGAGTTGTTCTTTTAAAAACAACTACTGAGTCCACAGTTCTTAATGTTTGGGGGAGAGAGTTCCACAGTCTAGGGGCCACGGTGGCAAAAGCTCTGCCACCATTAGTTCTCATTTTAGCCTGTTTTATAGCAAGTAAGCCCTGATCAGATGACCTCAGGGACCTGCTAGGGACATAGGGCTGTAGCAGATCGGAGATGTAGGGAGGTGCCAGTCCATGCAAGGCTCTAAATGTCAAGACCAGGATCTTAAAATGTACTCTAAGTTCAACAGGAAGCCAGTGTAGCTGAAATAGCAATGGTGTCACATGAGAATACTTGGAGGATTTTGTCAAAAGTCTAGCTGCAGCGTTTTGCACAACCTGCAGACGATCCAGAGAACCTTTGCTTAGACACATAAACAAAGAGTTACAATAGTCCAAGCGTGAGGAAATAAATGCATGTATAGCTATCTCCAGTTCAGGGCGAGATAAAATAGGGCTTAACTTAGCCACATTTCTTAAATGATAAAAACAAGACTGAACCAGAGATTTCACATGCCCATCCAATGTAAGAGTCGAGTCAAAAGTGACACCTAAATTCCTGATAGAGGATTTAACATACACAGAAAGAAGACCAAGGGCTTTCACTATCTGGGATACAAATCTGTCCGGAGCACATATGAGGACTTCAGTTTTCCCCTCGTTGAGTTGGAGGAAATTTACAGCCATCAAACGTTTGATAGAATTTAAGCAGTCATTTAAAAGCTGAAGCTTAGATAAATCCTGGGGCTTAAAGAGATGTACAAACGAATATCATCAGCATAACAGTGATAAGAAATCTCCTCAAAAGAGCCCATTATGTGCTGGAGGGGGAGAAGATATATTAAGAACAATGGTGTGAGTGGTGAGTGGCTCTACTACCACAGAGAAGTTGTGGCAAAAACACCTGTAATAGTCAGCTAGACCTAGAAACCGCCCAAAACAAGAGAGTTCATCTCTTGTCTTGGGTGTAGGGTGGGACAGAATTGCATCCATTTATGCAGTTATGAGACGAATTTGCCCCTGTCCAACCTGCTTACCTAGATATGTCGACAGCTTTCCCAAACTCGCACTTTGCCAGGTTAAGGGTTAAAGAGGCTTGAGCTAAACAAGTAAACGCAGATCACACTTCACTGTTAACAGCATGATTTTACAACTACAGTCTCTTCAAAGAGCCATTATAAAAGCTATAGTTGGAACCAACTGATGAATACATAGCACTAAATCTGACATTCACACACTTTGGTGATGAGTTTATGGGCTCTGTCACTCATTTCATACCACAATGAATAAAACATTGAGCCCACTTTTGGGTAATTTTTGGTCATTCTTAGAGTCAGAAAGAAACATTATCCAGAGTATACTCACTGGTAACGCTCGTGATTTAAATAATAATAATAATATGATGTGGCTTGTTTTGTGTGTCCAACAAGTTTGCAATTTAGTTTTGGCGAAGAAAATTCTAATGATTTATTCATCTTCTCGTCTTTTAGCGCTAAGTAGCAGAAAGACATAAAGGTCATCTCTTATGTGGTATCTTTTTCCTGGAGTTGTAGAGCTAAAAATGAGATTGGTCTGTTCCAGTTTCTGTTACCTGTCCAAAGGTAATAAAAGTCACCTCCAGACCCCTCTCACAAAATATAGTGTTAAGTTTCACTTTAGTGGATCACATAAACATCATATTAAAACCCTTCTGTCACGGTCCTGGGTCAGTGACCCAGTGTTTTGATTTTGTATTATCATTAAGTCCCCGTCTCTGTGTTATACTTCCTGTTTTACTTTGACGGTCCCTTGTCTTATGTCAGTGTTTCTACTTTTGCTTTACCCATCCCATGTCTCATCATGTTTGATTACTCCCAGCTCTGCTCTTCTCCTGTGTCTCATTCACTCGGTGTCCCTCAGTGTGTTTAAGACCTGTGTTTTCCTTGCTCTGTGTCACGTCGTACCCTCGTCATGCTGTGTGTGGTTCCCTCCGTGCTCCCTGTGATCCGCGTCCCTAGTCTCTCGTTCCAGGTTTCCTAGTGTTTAGTATCAGTTTCCAGTTTGTAGTTTGGGTTTGTTTTTTGTGTGTTTGTTTTTATGGAGTTTTTTGCACTGCAATAAAGCAGCCTCTTTGAGTGTTTTTTCCTATGTCTGAGTGTCTTGCGTTTGGGTCCTACATCCTGCCTGCCACACAGCCGTATGACATCTTCCATGTGTTGTAGGATTTTTTTTCTGCCTTTTTTGCTTTATAGTACCTACCCACCACATAATAGCAGAATGGCAAAGTTAATGACAAGTGCAATGGCTGCTCGAACATGCTCCTGAAAAGTGTCTTCAAACATACATTAATTACTAAATAATAATCAGTGAAGAGCATTTTAAAAACGCAGCTTTACATAAAAAGTATTCTGTTACGTTTGATCATCAGGTCTGGTGGACGGTCTCTTGCTGTAGAGTAATTAAGTGTCTTATCCTATATGTAATGCTAAAACAGATGCAGTGTGCGAATACTGATACTGTTTACTTTAATTTCATATTTTGCCATGATCTTTGGTCAGGATGCTGGTCCTGTGGGAGTTTTGATTATCATTGAGAATGAAAAAGGTATTGCTTTAAAAATCAAAGTAAATATTTTAAAGAAAATGTTTGCCTTTGTATTATGTTGGGCAGTAGTACCTGTTTGCAGCAGTTGTTACAGAGACGTGGAAAGAACATTCAATCGTCGTGTTTTTGTGCGAAGAAATGACAAAGACGTTGTACCTGATTCATAGATGAGAATTTCTACACAGCAGACGCCGGTTGCTAAAACGAAAGTTTCAGTTTTGCGTTTGTGAAACTTGATTTTGTCTGTTAGGATTGCATCTGCTTGCAGTATGACTCACAGAGGATCTGCTGCCATAAACAGGAAGGCTCAAACCACACACGGTTGTGTTGAATACTCCTTCCAGAGCATTGCAGATGCGAGGTGTCGCTCTCAAAGACTGTTTTAAGAAAAAAGAAAAAGCTGGTATGAGCTGAGACTCTAGAATAAAAGTTTTTTCAGTCACTGTGACAGTTACTACATTGAGACACAGAAAGTGTGGTACATATATCACAGTTATGTAGTAGTTGTGAACATCAGTGCAGGTTCATCTGTGGAGGTTTTGGCCAGTAATTTTTAAAAATCCAGACTTTGAATCAGTTTTATAAATGTTCAGCACATTTTAGTGGCTTGAAATAATAGTGGCCTTGAATTCAGTGGCACATGCAGAACTGTTTCTGTTATTTTCTCTAGTGAAAAGATTTTGAATGTAAAAAAGTGGACAAAAAAGATCTACTGGTAAGTTTCTCCTGTTGTTGCAGGGCAACTTGCTCAAAAGGGAAAATGCATGTGCAAGGTTTTGCTCTTTCTGTTTAACCCTCTCAGGATCAAATTAAACTTTTTGTTGCTAATGCACAACCAAGTCCTGTAGTGATACTTCTGAGTAAAGAAAAAAACTATAAAATATGTATGTGGGGTAATCAGGTTGTTAGTTTTTAACTGTTGCAAATCGGCAACGCCTGCCTTGAGAGGGTTAAAGGCCTTTAAGATGACAGTGTTTATTCAGATTATTAGAGTCTCTCTTCAGCACCATACACTCACATTTTCATTTGAATTAGTTTGCCCAACGAAAAAAGTAATAAAAGTATAGATGAGATTCACTCCCAATAAATAAATCTTCTTCAAGACCTTACACTTTTTCATTAAATAATCTGATTTAGTGTAACATCACTTAATCAGGTCAACAGCTATCCAGGCTAAAATATTTTGCTCTGCCTCGTGTGAGAATTCAGGCACATTAGAAAAAGCCAATAAAAGGCTCAGTCATCATTTTATAGTTTCAATACTACATTCTGATAAACGCAGTTCTTCTTTTTCTATTAATAAACTCTAACAACAAACTACAAACGAAAGCCTGAAAAAATTCAGTACTGAAAACCATTTCCCTTATTTATGAATTCTGCTTATTCGTATTAAAATGTTTTTTTTTTTAAAAAATGACTCAGCTTTGATATTATTGTTACGGGAGGTCTGTTAAGAGAGCCTCCATGCAAAAAGAATAGGAATTCTAGTGAGGACCAGCAACAAACCACCACGCACACACTGCAATGGGTTACACAAAATTTATTCGTTCTTCCTCTAGGCAAACTACCGGCTGAAGACAACCCCGGCCAGGGATCCAAAGCCCAAAGACCACCGCGGTCCGAGTTCTTCGCCTAGTTACAAACAGGGGAGAGAGGGTCACTGCACGAACACGCAACCAACCGTATCAATCCTGCAGCTCCATAAAACAGGTTTGCCACCCACCTTTTCAGGCTTTAACTTTGTTCGAGGCTGGGGCTCCACATTACCTCCCGGCAGTTAAACTTCCCCGAGCTGGTCCAGTTCTTCTTATCGGGGCGCAGGAGGTCTCCAGTCTAGTGCTCGTTTTCCTCTTTTCCAACACGTCCTTTTTTTCCAGCACGTCCTCTCCTTTCCAGCACGTCCTCTCTTTTCCAGCACGTCCTCTCTTTTCCAGCACGTCCTCTCACAGCTCCATAGGAATACGTCCTCCTTTCCACGTCCTCCGTTTCGTTAAAAGCAAAAACCAGGCCAGGCTAAAAAAATCCTTTCTATTAAAAATGCGCACACTTTGTCCTGGATCTCCGGGGCTCTCCTGCTTCACCGAGGTCCTACTAAAAACAACAACAACACTTCCTGCTTCCTCTCCCCTTTATAAAGAGGAACTCCAATCAGCCGCTCCCTGTATTCAACTCCGCCTCACTGGCAGCTAGGCTAGAGTAAAATCTCCCCTCCCACACAGGTGCAACAACCGTAAATAAACACAAAAACATGCAATTAATCCAAAACAAACTCAAAAACAAAACCAACAAAACTTAAGGGGGGGGGGGGGGGGTTTCTCTCCGTCCTTTCCCACCATGCTATACTCCGTAACACCCACCCCAACTTTTTCCTAGCCCGTCCTCGGGCACTCTACTAAGTATATCGAGGTGGGGGCTTCCCGAGATTTTCACGGGCAGATCTCCTTAAACCCTCCTGAGTTGCAGGGGCGGACTTGTTGGAGGACGGATAGTGACCTGGCCCTGGCATCTGCTGTGCCATACTCCATAGAAGTAACCACTGGTCTGAGGCTGTCGCTATATCATGCGCAGCTGCCGTTCCTGGTTCTAAGGCGCCACCTCCTGTTTTATCATTGACGGAAGGCAAGAAAGTACATATGCGCAGGCGATTACGATGGACCACTCTAACAGGCCCATCTTTACCTTCTGGCCGAACTCTGTAGACTGGGTTCATAGGGTTTGGCTGGCCAACTACAATTTGGATCTCTTCCTCCCAGTGTGCTGCCAGTTTACCCTGTCCGTCCCTTCTTGTCGTATGGACTAAAACCCTTTCCCCCGGGAGCAATGGTGCTGCCCTAGCCCCAACATCATACCTGTCCTTCATCCGGCCTGCAGCCTTCTGGCTGCTCTTTTCCACCATCTGGTATGCCAGCCTCAAGCGCTCATGATGTCTCCTCACCCACTCCTGCGTCGTGGTTGACTCCATGGGTCTCTTCGTCCCCATAAACAGCTCGCCTGGCAGACGAGCATTCCATCCAAACATCAGGTAATGGGGGGTGTAACCTGTAGACGCATGGACAGAGTTATTATAAGCCTGGAGCAGTTCGGGCAAACATTGTACCCACCGAGTCCGCCTCTCTTCCTCTAGGGTGGACAGCATATTTATTAATGTCTGATTGAAACGCTCACAGGCCCCATTTCCCTGAGGATGATAGGCAGTAGTTCGACTTTTCTGACAATTATAATACTGACAGAGCTCCTTTATGAGGGCGGACTCGAAATTAGCCCCTTGATCCGAGTGCAGTTGTTCTGGGCATCCAATTGGCTGAATAATATGTCTCAACAACATCTTCGCTGTAGTTGCAGCGGTCTGGTCCCTGGTAGGTATTGCCCAAGCATACTTTGTAAACAAATCAGTGGCGACCAAAATGTACTGGTATGAGTCTGCCGGTCTACCTAATGTCAGGAAATCAACTGCCACGGTTTGGAGAGGTGCGTGTGTAAGAACAGGGCTAAGTGGGGCCCGACCGTCACCACGACCTTTATGACGTACACACCGTTCACAGGATGTTGTCCAGTCCCGCACTCTCTTCTCCATTTGAAGCCAATAAAAACTACGGCGCAGCATCGAAAGTGTCTTTTCCACCCCCAAATGACCATTCCTTTCATGGAAAGCCTTCCATGTTGGTTGCTGTTCCTCCAAAGGAACAAGGATTTGGTAGTACGCCTCACAGGTGTTGGAATCCACCCCCCTGCGGACCAGAACACCCTCCAACAACTCCAGCCGTGACCATTGTTTCATGTAGTTTAAGACTGCAGTAGGCTCCTGGCGTCTTTCCTCCCCAGATGGCATCTTTCCTCGGGCCATGTAGTATCTCACTCTATGCAACGTGGGGTCCTGCTCTTGTAAGCCTTGCCAGCATCCTGGATCCCAATCGATGTTCACAGCCTGAACCCATGCTTTTTCGTCCACACTCTGTGGAGGCACCAAATCCTGGGGTTGCACCTGCAATGGCATTCTAGACAGAACATCAGCATTCACATTTTCCTGGCCAGGCCGATACTTAATATCAAATTGATAATTTGCGAGCTGGGCTACCCACCGTTGTTCCACTGCGCCCACTTTTGCAGTCGATAAATGGACCAATGGATTATTATCAGTATAAACTGTGAACAGAGACCCCCATAGATAATCTTTAAATTTCTCAGTCACCGCCCACTTCAAAGCGAGCAGCTCCAGTTTAAAGGAGCTATAGTTTGCATCATCCCTTTCGGCGGGTGCTAAGCTTCTGCTAGCATAGGCTATCACACATTCCTTCCCATCTTGTACTTGAGACAGTACTGCACCAAGGCCCACTTTACTGGCATCCGTATAAAGCCGGAAGGGTAATCTGAAATCAGCAAAAGCTAAAATAGGAGCCTCGAGCAATTTCTGCTTCAGAAGATCAAAGGACTGCTGACAATCCTCATCCCAATTTATGGGGATATTCTGTTTTTTATTCTTCGGTACTCCCACTAGCAGCGAGTTAAGAGGCCTAGCAACACCCGCAAACCCTGCAATGAACCGCCGATAATAACCGGCAAAGCCCAAGAAGGAACGCACCTGATGAATAGTCTGCGGGGCCGGCCACTTCTGTACAGCGGCAATCTTATCAGGGTCCGGAGCCACACCCTCACTGTTCACCAGGTGACCCAGGAACTTCACCTGTTGCTGGAAAAGAACACATTTATCAGGTCGCAACTTCAGCCCATAGCTCTTCAATCTTGCAAACACTGCCTGCAGATGTTCTAGGTGGCTGTCAAAATCCGGTGAATATACTATCACATCATCCAGATAGACAAAAGCGGACTCTGTGATTTGACTTCCCAAACAACTCTGCATCAACCTTTGAAATGTTGCTGGAGCATTACACAATCCAAAAGGCATTCTTTCAAACTCATACAAGCCAAAAGGAGTACAAAATGCAGTTTTTTCCCTGTCAGCTTCAGAAACTTTCACTTGCCAATACCCACTTGCTAGATCAAGGGTGGAGTAGTATTTTGATTTAGTCAGCATCGTCAAGGTCTCTTCAATTCTAGGTAATGGATGGGCGTCTTTATGTGTCACTGCATTCAACTTGCGGTAATCCACACAAAATCTCAATTCCCCATTCTTTTTCCTTACCAGGACAATGGGTGCTGCCCAGGGACTTGTACTCTCTCGCACCACCCCTGATCGAATCATATTATTCAGCAATTCTCGCACTTCCTGATACATTTTAGGGGGGATTGGCCTATACCGCTCTCTAATAGGAGGTGCCATACCTGTCGGAATAGAGTGCGTAATTACATCTGTGTGGCCATAATCCTCTTCATCGGCAGCAAACACATCGCCCCACTTCCTCAAGAGACCATTTAACTTTTCCTGCTCCTCCATAGATAGATTCGACCGCCCTTGTGTCATAACTTCAATGTGAGGAGCTTTACCAGATGGTTCCGAGCTCACCTGGGATACGCCCACTTCAACGATGCCTGGCCTGGTTTGCTCAAACGTGACTTCAAAAGGTTCCTGAATGTCGACATTTTCCGTGGAGAATGTAGCCAGGGCCTCATAACGTCGTAACGTAATAGGAAAAGGATTGAGATTCCTTACTTTGATAGGGACCCGGCCTCTATAGACAGTTCCTAGCGATCGAGCAACGGCAACTGTACTAGGCCCTTCCAATGGCTCCACCAAGATACATTGTCCTTTCCTCAGTGTCTGTGGGGCCCTAGCCCAAATCACCTGCTCACTGTGTTCAGGGATCTTCACCGGGTGGCGGTAAGCGGGTCGCAGGGTCCCTACTTGTGGTACGGGGACAGCTGCCTGAATTCTTTGACAGTCCTGAAAAGCAGATGCCCACGCTTGTTGAGCGTCTACAGTCGAGCCAACAGGCCAGGTCTGGGTCTGCGTCTGAGGTTTCAAAAAAAACACATCCCAACATGGAACGATGATGTTCATACCTAATATAGGTAATGCATTAGAATTATTGGGGTCGTCCTTTGAAATCACAATTCCCATATCTTTTAGGGTAATGTCTCCCACCTGTACTTCAGCTAACACATAGCCCACGTAAGGAATAGCCAATCCATTCGCGGCCTTCAGCTTTAGCCAATTAAGATCACTCTCTTTCCCCGGCTCCTGTTCACCAAACAATCTCCTAAAACAGGCTTGTGGCATTAATGTTACATTAGACCCAGTATCCAGCAAAAATGTCACTTCTTTACCATCAATGAATACTTCTACTTGACGGCATGCCCCTAAAAATTGAGGGTGGTTTAACTGAGTTGGACCACTATCATCCTTTCCAATCACCTGGCCCATAGCGACTGGATTTACTCGTTTAAAGCCATCTGAGATGAAGTGCCCCGACACTCTCTTGCCATGTGTCCACTAACTCCACACCTACTACAAATAGGCTGCCCATGCTCATCCCACTTGTGCCGTGGTCGCTCCACTAACCGTGGGGTTTGCCTTGTCACCGGGGGTGGCTCGGACACTTCAACACCTCCCCTATATTGAGGGGAACTAAGGTTCCACCTTTCTCGCTCACCTCTAGGAGCTGAGAACGTCCGTGGCATTGGTGCTGGTCGGACAAATTCCCTCAGCTCCTCCTGAAGAGTATTTTTGAGATCCATAATTTGCTCCTTCATTTCTGCAAGGATCTCCACTTTAAACTTATCTCTCCAATTCAGAGTATCCTGCCACTTTAAATCCCCTCTTACTACAGCACAAGCGGAGTCCTCATGTACACCATACAGCGCATCCGCTTCCAATTGCAGAGCCTCTTTACGCACCTGTTCAAATGAGAGGTCAGGATCGTGCCTTAATAAACGCCGCAGATCACGCTGTATCTCACCCTCCCTAAGACCCAAGACAAACTGATCACGCAGGTGCAGGTCAGCCCGCCGAAACCCTTGTGGCTCTTTTGTCTGCAGGCGATGGCCCAACTCCCTTAAGCGTAACGTGAACTTTCTAATAGGCTCTTCTGTCCTTTGTCTACATTCATAAAACATGGCACGCAGGGTACCCACGGCTGTTTTGTCCCCATACAGTTCTTTAAGCTGAAGAAAGATTTTATCTGGCGTATCCCGCTCCGCTTGTTCCAGAATAAGAATTTCACGTCGTGATTCTCCTCCTAATGCACTCAAGACAAAATCACATTGCTGTTCTATCGACCACTTTTGAGCACGGAGCATTGCGCTAATTTGACTCTCCCAATCTTCATAATTCGTATTAAGCCCACAAAATTTTGGTACCCAGGGCGCACCGATAAAAAATGTTGACGCCATATTCCTGGTTTCAGATAACTCATCCGCCATATTAATCAGTCTAAGGCAGGTAGGTTTGTATACTGGTCACAAATCCTGTCGACAAACGCCAAATGTTACGGGAGGTCTGTTAAGAGAGCCTCCATGCAAAAAGAATAGGAATTCTAGTGAGGACCAGCAACAAACCACCACGCACACACTGCAATGGGTTACACAAAATTTATTCGTTCTTCCTCTAGGCAAACTACCGGCTGAAGACAACCCCGGCCAGGGATCCAAAGCCCAAAGACCACCGCGGTCCGAGTTCTTCGCCTAGTTACAAACAGGGGAGAGAGGGTCACTGCACGAACACGCAACCAACCGTATCAATCCTGCAGCTCCATAAAACAGGTTTGCCACCCACCTTTTCAGGCTTTAACTTTGTTCGAGGCTGGGTCTCCACATTACCTCCCGGCAGTTAAACTTCCCCGAGCTGGTCCAGTTCTTCTTATCGGGGCGCAGGAGGTCTCCAGTCTAGTGCTCGTTTTCCTCTTTTCCAACACGTCCTTTTTTTCCAGCACGTCCTCTCCTTTCCAGCACGTCCTCTCTTTTCCAGCACGTCCTCTCTTTTCCAGCACGTCCTCTCACAGCTCCATAGGAATACGTCCTCCTTTCCACGTCCTCCGTTTCGTTAAAAGCAAAAACCAGGCCAGGCTAAAAAAATCCTTTCTATTAAAAATGCGCACACTTTGTCCTGGATCTCCGGGGCTCTCCTGCTTCACCGAGGTCCTACTAAAAACAACAACAACACTTCCTGCTTCCTCTCCCCTTTATAAAGAGGAACTCCAATCAGCCGCTCCCTGTATTCAACTCCGCCTCACTGGCAGCTAGGCTAGAGTAAAATCTCCCCTCCCACACAGGTGCAACAACCGTAAATAAACACAAAAACATGCAATTAATCCAAAACAAACTCAAAAACAAAACCAACAAAACTTAAGGGGGGGGGGGGGGGGGGTGTTTCTCTCCGTCCTTTCCCACCATGCTATACTCCGTAACATTATTACGCCACATTAATGGAAAATTAAGCACACAAAAGGGATGAAATTAGTGACTGCACTAATATATTCTGTTTTCTATCCTCAGATCAATGCAGAATAAACAGTCAGTAGCCCAATTTGTCTGCTTCATATGTCTCATCCTCGAGTTCCCTGTTTGATGGAGATCTGACAGCAGTGTGTGAAACTCCCATTTCTTGACCTTCACATAGATATGGACAGATGACATTCTCATTTTTTTTCTCAAAGACCTTGCTGTGTCCATATATATAAGCTGAGAAATACAATTATGTTAAAAAAAAAAAAGACATCATTAACTAATGCCTGGAAAACAGCAAGGGCATTGGTGAATCCAAAAGGCAAATAAAAAACAAGTATTACAAGTAAACAAGTATAAAAAAACAACAAGAAACTTCATACAAGTTATTTCCAGTGAGGTGTATATGAACCTGCACAGCCACTATTTTTTCGAGAGTTTTGGCTCGGAAGGGCAAATTTGAAATTAGCCTGAAATTATTTAAAACGGTACGGTCTGAACCATTCTTTTTCAAAACTGGAGTTATTATTGCAGTTTTAAGAGAGGATAGAACAGAACCAGAGATAAGAGAGGAGTGTGCGATATTAACTATCAACGAGCCAAGAGAGGGGAGGGAAAGTTCAACAAGATTAGTGGGTCAAGTTTACACGATGACAGCTGAATTATTGTAGGAAGTTCAAAACTGTTAGAGAGGAAGACAGCTGAGTAGGAGAAAAAACAATTGACCATATCATGAGTTGGCCAAGTTCAGAAGAATACCAGGGGACAGAGCGAGAGAAGGAAACAGTTTGAGTTTTCTATATCTGTATCCAAAAATATCCAGATATTTTACCAAAATCATGTGGTTTAAGGATTTAGTCGGTCTTACACCCGAGATAACACCCTCAGTTCACATGTCAGTGCATATATGACATGGGAAATTGTCTTTATTCATTTGCAGATACAAAGGTGGTTTGTGCATCTGTTTATCTTACAAACATTATTTCACTTTTACTAAGATACAGAATTTCTTTTAAAAAGAAAAAAAAAGTCATAATTCATGTTCACATGGATACAGATCTTAGGATATATTCCAATGGAAATTAACAGTGTAAAGGCAAGACATTTAAAACACGGAAAAGCAAACTAAAAGTACAAATATGCAAACAACAGTAGACTAAAAATATTAGGGAAATTAAAGGAACATGTTGTTTTCCACCCTTTAATATCTACATTTCATTTACATTTTCTACATTTAAAATTGGTGTCTTACTTTGCCAACATCATCCACAATTTCTAAATATCTGATGTAATCTCAGATTTAAACTCCCAAATTTATGAAGTTTATTGTCAATCCAGCTGCAAACTTTTTATTATCAACACTTTTGTCTACCTAACTTTCATGTCTGTAACGAACTAAAGATCTTCTCACTCACATTAACTCATTTAGTGAGATCAGAATCAATTATTCAAAATTTTAATTACTCTACAAAAATCAACATATTAAACACAGTCAGATATAATACAAGGTGAAGTGCTTTTTGAATAAATACCTGTGCAGAAGGCAGCAGAGCCTTTTCATATAGGTGGTAACTATTAAAAATATTACAGTGTATCAAAATGTAAATAATGTGCATTAATGGGGAATACATGGTAGGCTATTGACATTAGCAGAGAAGGAATTATTAAGCGTGTTAAATAAGTTGTGTTAAACAGTCACATGAACAACAATTATTAAACCTTGGGTTTCTGCATGAACTATGGATTGCTACAGGTATGACTCTTTAGTCACATCTCAACAGAATATTAAACAGAAGTGCTTGCCTCTTGTGTCTGGCATGAACAGCCTCCTTCATGGAGGTGTCTACAAACTCGCTGATGTTTTCCTGTGCTGTGACCATTGAACATTTGTAGAAAGCCAATCCATCTGATGCTTATTCAGCTTCATGTCTGGTGTCATTGATTTTTCCCTGATGTAGCTGAACCCACAATTATTGCATGAGATGTAAAAACCTAATTCAGAAACAGTAAGAGTACTGTAAAAAGTAGAAATAGAATGCACTGATTTGTAAATCTCATAAACCTATATGCTGCATGGCATGATTCTGGCATCAGTGTATGAGCTCAGGAACCCTAACAGAAATCACTGTGAAATGCAGGTTAAAGCTCTCTCATCCAAAGATTAAACCATACGTGAACATAATCCATAAATGCCACCGAGTTAAGGCAATGCACTGAGGCAAAGTGCGAAATTCTTCTGTAGCCAGGCAAATCAAAATTTGAACTGTTTTACACTGTGGTTTATGTGTTGCAACTCATGAAGAATAATAAGAGAATTAAAAAATATGGGGGGGTCATCTGGGACACAGACCCAGATCATACCCCTAAATCACGTTTTCTACTTGTGTCCAGTCTGAACTATGCTAAACTGTCACTAAGACTAACAAATGTTCCATATATTCCAAATCCTCCTTGACTTTATGCGTTAATGGTAACAGTAGCTTCATCCTTTTTCTCCTCAGCAGCACCATCATCATGAACCTTATTTTCCTCAGAAGGTTGATCAGATTTGTTATCAGTGCCTGACTGCTTGATCTGTTCATCATCGGGGGGAGAGGAGATGAGAGGTGATTTTTCCTGCGTTTGATTATCATTGGAAGATTTCTCAGATTTCTTATCAGTCCCTACAGTTGAAGCAGGGATTGGTATTACAACAGTGTCATCCTCAAGATCATCTTCTCCAAACTTTTTCCTCTTGAAGCAACCGAGCTTGTGACAGACACAAAGAGAATCATTAGACCAAATAGCAATTTGGTGATCTCAGTGCAGTTATGGAGATTCAGACAACTTGATATAAAGATAACAGTCTTCAGGCTGAGTATAAACTCTCACCTTAAACAGGATGATTGTGATTATGATCAGAAGTAAGAGTCCCAAACCGGCTCCAGTTAAAATGATCAGCATTTTATTTGGGAGGATAAAGAAATCAACCCGAACTTCAGTCTGTTGGCAGAGAAAACACAAGATTTCAAAGTAGTGCCTTACCATTTTTAACATCACTCTAGTAAATAGTTTGAATAATTATAATAATTATTCATGTAAAGACTGAAGGTACCTTTTTTGTTGGAAATTTGAATGGTGTCAAATGGTCTTTATTCTGTGGGTAATAGATATAATAAATTAGGTTTACTGGAAAAGCAATGACAGAAATATGCTGTGGTCAAAATCAAACATACCTCTGGATCGTTCAGCACATACCGAGCGTCGTCATAGCCAACATGTACAGAACTTACAAAGTTAATCTTTCTGCTGTCTCCAGTGTATTTTTTCAGAAAAGCAACATTCTGTAAAGTAAGAGCAGATTAATTAATCTTAAGTAATTTATTATTTTTATATATGTGTAATGTGTATTCTGTGTGTATTTAGTACATACGGCTGCCTGTTGTGCGGCTTCTTTAAAGTGGACTTTTCCCGATAGTGTAAACTCAGCAGATGCATAGTTCTTCAAATTGAAAGTGTTGCAGACGATGGCCACGCACTTATTTTTTGGTAAGCAGTTCTGTTCCACAACCCCAAGAAAATGTTTTAAATGAGACGTATTATTCTTTTCATTACTTCTTCATCTGTCATAAATACACTGCAGTAATTGTGGATACTAATATGATGTTTTAAATTACATCAGTACAGTTGGAAGTATTCTCTAAACACTCAGTTTGATGTCCCTGATAGTTGCTTTATCGAATATTGTCAATACAGAAGAACCAGCTGTTCAAACCTTCTGTTTTTGAGGGGCAGCCAATCCGAAGAAAGTTGGGTTAAGGGAAAGAAAATTAGATAAAGCTTCTTGTTTTAAATGGAGGATGAATTGAGAGGTTGTTGCAAAGTCATTTATAAGATAAGGATTACTTTGAACTGTGCGTCATGTAAAGTTAGTCTAATAGAGTCCAAGCACGAATAAATAAAAGCATTAGCACAACAGCTTCCTTTTAAGGTATTAATAATTTTACAAGACCTCAATATTTTATTAAATCTCTTGTACTTACCTTAAATTTGTGGTTAGTAGCGGCTGTGCACTGTGTTTTGTTCTTAAAGAGAAAAAGTATGGTAAGCTTTAAGGTTCTATATTTTCATATGGAGCAGCAGTGTTCAGACACAAAATTACCTCCTTGACAAAGATTTGATAGCTTTTCATTTCAAAGCTATGCTCCAGTTGAGTTGGGAATTCCAGGGTGATGGTTGCAGGAAACTCCTTAAAACCAGTGTTATCTATCTGTAAATTGTCATAGACAAAATGGTCATTTTAAATAAATACATGTGGAAATATTCAGTTTTCTGATGAGAATCAGATGAAAATACTGATAACAGCCTTGTATCAGTCAGTTACAACCAGTTAGTTTAGTTTAGCAAGAACATGATCGATAATTTTGATTGATCAGCTGAAAACTGAAATCAATACGGGAAAGCCATCAACTCCTCTAATGGCCACTTGAGGCTTGGTCTAAACCACAGACAGTATAAAAGGTGGACGTAGGTTCTGGGTCTGAAAAGTGAAGCCAACAAAGTTCCTTAAACTTGCATTATTTTGAATGGCCTCCAGGGGGCGATACACAGGGTTATGAAAATACTTCTGGCTCTATAGAACCAGTCTATGGAAGAACGGGCCTGAACTCTGGAAACAAATTATTGATAGGCTAACATCTGATTTTGTGTCACCCTGACTAAATGAAGATCAATATGGTTTTAAAACTGCATCTTGACAATTAAAGTATTCAATGAGATCATTGATCACCAGTTGAGTTGGATAGTTTCTTGTTACAGAGTCGTCATGTGTCTTACCCCAGCGGTGCCCGACCCCGGGCCACGGACTGGTACCGGTCCATGAGTCATTTGGTACAGGGCCCCGAGAGTTGAAGCTCGGGTGTGAAATGTATGGTTTTCAGTGTTTTTATCATTAACTCTGTTTCCCTGGGTCTTTCCCCGTGTTGTAGTTGTACACACAACTACAACACGGGAAAAGTAAGATCTTATTTTGAAAGAAATATTTACGCGTTACCATGGTGACCAGAGAGCATTACGGGGCAGAGAGGAGGACGCTAAAGCTACACAATTACACAGAGTTAACGATTATTATTATATTTACGAAATACCGAGTTTTTGTCTTGGTCGTGTCAGTCTATTTTGTTGTATTTATCCGCGACACCTTAAAGACCGGTCCGTGAAAATATTGTTGGACATTAAACCGGTCCGTGGCGCAAAAAAGGTTGTGGACCGCTGTCTTACCCTGTATGTAATGTTCATTTCTTTAGGTGCAGTCTCATCTGAGGTGAAGTTCAGATAGGTAGTGCTGTCTTGGTTCCTGAAAAGATGATCGCAGCATGCCACTGAACAATTATACAACTACTGACTTGTAGAAATAGATTAAACATAAGGATACACATAATATTTTATGTGAATAGTGATACTTACACTGTTAAAATCATTTTAATTTCAAATTGCACTGGGATGCTTTCGGTGAGGGTGCTGGTCCTGTTTGAGTCTTGATTATCACTGAGCGTGAAAAAGACATTTCTTGTAAATATCAAAATAAATATTTTAGAGAAATGTTTATGCAGTAGATTGTTGTACCTTTTTGCTTCAATTATCATGGACATCTTGTCATTCCACTCATAATTATGCATGACATGGAAGGAAGATTGAAACGTTGCCTTTTTGTGGGAAGAAATGAAAAAGATGTTAGGCCTGATTCACAGATGAAGAGAAAAGATGTAAGGAGGAGAAGCTGGAAGCTAAGACTGAAGTTTCAGAGACTTGGTCATTTGTGAAACTTCACTTCTGTCTGTTAGGATGGTATCTGGATGTTTTATGACTCACGTAGGATCTACTGCGATACACAGGCTGGCTCACACCACATATGGTTTTGTTGCGTTCTTCTTGATCCCGGCAGTCGTGCGTTGTTAGTCTTGATGACTGTTTTAAGAAAAGAAAATGGTTGGTATGAGCTGAGACTCTAAAATAAAAGTTTTTACACCTACTGTGACATTTCCTTTGATACACTGCAGGTAACACTAAGTTTAAACTTTTGAAGGTTAAGCTATACTGCATAGTGTAGTGGAGGTCACCGAGGCATTGTATAACCTGACCATCATCACACACACACATATATATATATACACACATATATATATCCTAACCCTAACCCCGTCATGCATATATATGATGTTTAGTCCATCTTAGTAGTTTGAGACAGTTCAGTTAAATGTGCAGAGCTGTCAGCTTTCAGGAAGTTTCTATAATTACATATGAAAATTAATATTTTAATATGAATATTTGTGATATTTTGTCAGCATTTTTCAAAGAACTGTCTAGAGGAAAGATTTTAAGGATGTGGGTATGAAGGGACATTTTAAGATTCTGCCTTTCTCTGTGATAAGCTGACTAGGCTTAACGAAAGGTTGCATAATGTCATCTTTGTCTTTATGGCAGGGCAAATAATTATTTGATTACCTGCTGCATTTATGTTTGAAGAACCATAAAATAACCATGGATTAGCCCAAACCTACACCGGAGCAGCTTGTTAATGATCTGAAGAACAGCATGTGTAAAACACTGTGCCGTAATGAACTAAAATCTTAAAATTTTGAAACACTTGCTTTGATGTTGTCCTAAATTCACACACAGGGGAAGGATGCAACTGAACATCACTTTAACCTGACAAGAGCAGGTGAGAAGAAATATCGTGCTATGCTTCACGGTGGACTGACTTTGCATTTCTAAGAACTAAATGAGTATAATATGCTTAAAAAATACTTATAAAAAAGACATTATATTCAACCTGTCGCAATCTGTTCATGTCTGTAAGCGATATCAAATACTGCCAATCTCAAAATGTTCTAGAAGTCCGTGATGACAAAAATAACGTATTCATCAGTAAAACACAGTAAACTTGCCAACATGTCTCCAAAAACCGTCTGCTCATAACCTTGTTGATGCTGAGCTCTGTTTTGATGTGCAAATGAAAATAGATTGCATGCATTTAGTTTCTCCTGCATTTTATTACACAGTGGTCACTATACGAGGATCAGTCAGTGATCACTTCACTGAGCTGAACATGCACCATCAATGAAGGGAACAACTGATCCTCTTAAAATGGGTTTGTATAGATGTATGCATTGAGTGGCTCCAGTAAGGTTATCTGCTTTTTTCATTTAAAAAAAAAGCAGTTTTCCGCCAAAGTATTATTTTATTCTTATGGTTTTCATTCATTTGTAATTAGACCCAACAGATATGAGTAACCTTTCATTTAATTTCCCTTTTCCCAGCAAAAACATTGGTTAAGATTGTGAGTTTTAGGATTTTAAGACATAAGCAGAAAGAAGAGGAAATGCATTACTGGACAACCACAGGAAGGAAGTTAAGGCAACTTATCAGATTTTGTGCAACACAGCACAGAAATGCACATAAAATCGAGTTCCCTGCAACCTGTAAACTCTATTGTGTATAACCAGGTTGTCCTATAAGCTTTGTGAAAAGCCTTCAGTTAATCCAAAATACTGCAGTGAGATTACTGAAAGGACTAGAAAGACAGCGCCTATTTCTCCCATACGGCTCTCTGTTAAATGTAGAATTTAAACTCCTCTTCATCATATGCAAGGTCTTGTATGCGATGAGTGTTAATCCATTTTGAGACATAATTTTACAGTTTAATATTCATTTCCACCGCTTGTATCCTCAATCTCGTTCTATCACTCACTACCCACAGCTCGTGACCATAGGTTTTTCTGAAAAGTGGCATTTCAGAAATACTGTGTTTCTGAAAAATACAGTAGTTCTCATCATTGCTACACTAACAACATTCAAATTTATTGTCAACTGACTGATGATCTGTCATTGTCACTGCACTCCTTGTTGGCTTGCCTGAGAGAGGTCAAAGATTGGCTGTCGGATAATTCTCTCATTTTAAATGAGAAAACAAAATGAAATTATGGTGTTCAATAGCCATGTTCCTCGAGACCAGCTTGTTGCCTCTTGCTAACTCTCACTCTCTCCCGGGTGTCTATTTGGATATCTCCTCCATCTGTAGTTAAATCTGGCTTCTTTCAATTTCGCTAGATTTCTAAAGCTAAGCATTATATACCACACAGGAACCTCGAAAAAGGTATCCATGCTTTTGTGACCTCTGGGTTAGACTGTTGCAATTCTCTTTACTGTGGTCTCCAATAGGGATGGGTATCGAAAACCGGTTCTTGTTGAGAGCCGGTTCCCACTGTTTCAATTCCTTGGAATTGTTTGCCATTTTTGCAAACGATTCCCTTATCGATTCCAGTCGCCCCGAATGAGGTCACCACGTCGCGGAACGTCATTTATCTGGCAGGAAACACGGCGCCTAAGCGGCTTAAACGCTCAAAAGTTTGGTTATACTTTACGAGAACGGATGACAACAGGGCAACTTGCAATACTTGCAAAGTAGATGTTTCATTTAACGGAGGAAACACTACGAATATGCAAAAGCATTTGCTCACAAAACACACGATGACCTTAAATGAATGTCGTGTTTTTAATTCGCTCCGGACTCGTGAATCTCAACCCAGCAGCAGCGGTAACGTTTGCACGTCCTCTCCCGTTAATGCGGCAGGTAAATAATCAACTAACAGTGCATATTATGTTAGCGCGATCTGCCTTATTACAAACCTGCCATTACTGTGCATTGAGGTGACCATGATGAGACAGAGTCTGGCTCAGATGCTGGCAGTTCTCACTGCAGTCTACCGGTAGCGTCTCCTTTCAGGCCAGGATAGACGAATGTCACCGAGCAGTGACTGAGTTTGTGGTCAAAGGCTTGCACCCGTTTGCCACAGCAGATGATTTTCGGTAAGTGAATGTGTTTAATTGTAGGCAGGGACATTACTGAATATTCTTGTGTAATTGCTACAGAATAATTTATGTTATACTTTGTTATTGCTACAGAAGAATATTTATTTTATTATTTTACATTTTTTTTCCTGGGGACCCTGTGACGCCCCATTGAAGAGCTGTAGGCTGGATCTCTTAAGATCTCACTGTTGGGTTTGTAAGGCCATGTTACTCCTAAGTTTCTATCTTGTTCAAAGAGAAGATATAAAACAAAGTTCTAAGCTAATCGACCTTAGTGTTCTCCTTTTTAAAAAAGAATCGATAAAGAATCGAATCGTTAAACAGAATCGAAAATGGAATCGGAATCGTGAAAATCTTATCAATACCCATCCCTAGTCTCCAATCTGTCTCTCTTCATAGGCTACAGCTTGTTCAGAATGCTGTGGCTCGCCTTCTTACTGGAGCTAAAAAAATTTGATCCTATCACTCCCGTTCTTGTTGATTTACATTGGTTACTTATCAAATATCATTAAAAATTTTGCTACTCACTTTAAAACTCTGAATAATTTTGCACCCAGTTGTCTCACTGAACTTCTCAATCTGTACACTCCTTGTCGTGCGTGATGGCCCAAACTAAGTTTAGGCTGAAAACTAGAGATGGCACGATACCACTTTTTTATGTCCGATACCGATACCGATATCATAAATTTGGATATCTGCCGATACCGATATGAATCCGATATAGTGTTTTTTAATCAACAAAACTGTTTTTTAAAATATCTTGCTGCATTTTGCAAGTCTGCAAGTTCATACTCAAGTTTAAAACAACAACTACACTAAAGCTATTCTGTTATACCTGTATACAAAAAAAATATTTCATAGTTCAGCAATACTGATCAATCTAATAAACTTAGACCTACACCATCCTCCCTATTCTGGTATTTTAAAGAGTACTTAGCGTAAATATTAAGCAACCTAACTAATAGGGTTCCAACTCCCAGCAACAACAAAAATAAATAAATAAAAAATAGGGAACCACCCCTCACGCTCCACCTCATGATGCTTAATCAACGTAATCAACCTTAATTTGATGCAGTGTGAAAAAAAATGCACAGAAATCAATTATTTTTCAAGAAATATTAAATAGATTCAACATCTTTCTTCAACAAAATTGCAGACTGCACAGATGGTACCTTCCCAAATGAAAATGTACTATAGCTTACTAGGGTATATATATTAGACTTAATAGTCACTATATACAGTAATTGACTTCTATTCATTTTACATCAAATTAAAACTTTGGGTGTCAGATAATTATTTATTAAAAGCTAGACATTTTAAATGAGAATAAGAAAGAAAAGTATGTCTTTGTGCCCCCTTTTCCCTGTTAATGCCCTATCGGCCCCCCTGGCTAAACTTTGCTAGATCCGCCCCTGCACAGTTACCAGCCGTCAGCTACGTAGGAAAAGATCCTGGAGTAGAAAGAAATATTAAATAAATTGTAACAACAGCTGATCAAGCTTAAACGTGCTGCTGTTGTCCAGCCGCTGGTTAGCTCTTTCTGGCGCAAAGTGGACCAAAAACAAACAAGAGAGACTCACGACAGAAAAGCCGATCAGCTGATCATTAGCAGTTTCACGATTGAAGTAGCAGCCGGAGAGCGAGAGGCAGTCGCTCGTTAAGCTTAACGTGGGAATGCTTTACAAACATTAAGAGATGGACTTACACACGTGCTTTACTTTTCTCGGGGATAACTTTGTCGGAGATGAAATGCCGGGTTGCTAGCGAAGCTCCACATGCTATCCAGACCACTGACAGGTCCTGCATGCCACAGCTGCTCTATCACGTGATGCATACTGCTCCGACGTTTTTAAACGTGCTATTTAAATAAAACTGTATTGTCTTGTAATGTATCTTTATAGTTACCTTTATAAGAGTCATCCTAGAGAAGGAGAGGCCTGGAGGATAGAACATTATAAGGCTGGTGTTGTATGAGTCATCACCATCATTTTTCAAATGTATAGTCACATTGAAGTAGTTATTTTCTGTCACCAATAATGTCGGAGTCCTGAGAGAGACAAACAACACCTAATATTAAACATATGACATTAATCGTATTATATCTGAGTCGTGTTTGTAGATATACATACTCGAATTTGAATTTGACATCCAGTTCAGCGATACAAGTGTCATTTTTTCTACATTGTTTCTCAAAAGGAACCTGCGAAAAATAAAACTTGTGTTTAATTGATGCCAGAAAAAAGATTTCCTTCCTAACACACTAAACTGAGGTGGTGAATGTGGTAAAATTGTACAGTGTTAAATTGACACTAGAGAGTTTCTATATAGGTTCACTCTTTCCGGTATTAAATGAACACTGACAGTGTTATATTTTAACAGGAGCCTAACACTAAGCAGTACTGATTTTCTAACACTGGAATATCCCTAACATTTTAGGTTATTTTTCAGTGTTTGAAAATGCTCAGTGTTAGTCGTTGTTAATCTTTAAACCTGACTAGGCTACTGATAACACTGTCAAAGTGTTCATTTAACACTCAAAATAGTGGATGTGTAGATGCAGCTTTGTCAATTTTGTGAATATTGATGTTGTATGTAGAACGTACCTCAACAGCAGACTGCTTTTTGCTGTCCATGTTCAGGGTGATGTTAGCAGTCTCACTGTCAGCTTGAGAAAAGTTTAATTTGATGCTGATCGGTGACAACGTGTCGATCACACATTTCTGTAAAGCAAAAGCAACAAGAGAGGAGCAATAAACACGAGGTTTGCTTTTGATCAGATTGAGAATATGTGCAAATATTATGAATTCAGCTTCATACGTGCATGTAGATGGAGAAGTTTAAGCAAGTCATTTCATCTTTCAGCTCATAGGTGGAGGTAAGACTCCTGGTTTTCGTATCAGTTTGAGTGAAGAAACCTCGATGTTTTTGTCTCATTGGGTCCACGGCGAACATGTATGTGATGTTCAGTCCAGAGCTCACATTCCCTGTAAACCCGCAGAGCAGGATTACAATAATGCATTCACAGGGTGCAGTCAGCAGCTGTTAAATGGTTTACTGAATGAGGCTCCTACCTTGTTTGCTCTTTGTTGCTTCTACCATTTCAAAACAGGCTGTTATGGTAAGCATAAGTAAATTTCCTTCTGCACCCTGACAGTCAAGTTTCTCTGTGCTTATCTCCTTAGGGTGGAAAGATAGGTGAGCCATCACATTAAAGACGGGCTTGGAGCTGAAAGACATTTAAGAACAGTAATAAGAAAGTAGTAATGATGCCCTCTTTCAATACTAAGGTTTTATATATCAGGACATAATACAGTATAGCAACATTAGTTCATTATTTTATATACAAAACCAAATCTGAAAAATTTGGGACACTTTATAAAATGTAACAACAGAATGCATCCATAAATCCATATTTTATTCACAACAGAACATAAAAAATATCAAATGTTTAAAATGAGAAAGTGGTCGAGTTTCTCACAGGTAATGATGGGCAGAAATTCACCAATTTGCAAAAAACTGCATCTACACATTATGGAGCAATTTGCGGCAACAACAACAACTTAAACTTTGTGTTTTCCCCCCAAATTAAAACTCAAAGCACAAGAGTTGTGCAAAGGGAGCTGTAACCCTAACACTAAGCACACTAACCCTACCTTAAGACAACAGCAGCGCCCTGTGATCCGATCACAATATCTGGGAGGCCATCCTCTTTGATGCCGACGCCCCCATCGATGGCCTGTCCAAAGAATCTTATCCCAGGTGTTATTTTGTCTCCTGTGATTCTCTGAAATAAGAGATTTCAATACTGAAAAAGTGTTTTCGCACATATTTGTATGGCAGAGAAAAACGGTGTATTTACATTAAAATTTAACAAAGGTCTTATAAGAAATGCTACTCTTTGTGATGTAGATTTCACATGACATTTTGCCCATTCTCCTCCATCCTCTCTATTCTAATTTAATTGTATTTATACAGCACCAAATGACAAAAACAGTCGCCTCGATGCTCTTTATCTAAGCCTTTTCCACTCACAGACAGTTGGCTGTTTTTGTGTTTTGCTTGTTTTGTTTTTTTAAATTCCAGAGATCAACAGTTTCACAAATATCAGCAATCATTCCAAAGTCAAAATCTATGAGCTCAAGTTGTTTGTTTCCTATTCTGATGTTTCATGTGAAGGTTAATTGAAGCCCTTGGCTTGTATTTTCAGGATTTTATCAGCTGGAATATGTTCACATGATTAGTTAGTATCATTAATAGTAGGATTGGTAGAAACTCTTGTCAAAGGAAAGAGACTGAGCTGCCTCATTCTCTTTCCTGAAACAGCCTTGCTCAATGATCTCCTTCTGATTGCTGACTCTGGACGCTCTTCAGTCCTGGTCCTACTGGATCCATCCTCGGCCTTTGATATGGTAGATCATAACACCCTATTAGCGAGGCTTGAACACACAGTTGGCATTAGAGGTGCCGCCCCAGATTGGTTTAAGTCATATCTTTCTAATAGCTCTTTCTCGATCAATTTTGGCCCTTATCTCTCCTCTGCTGCACCTCTCTCGTGTGGCATGCCTCAAGGATCTGTCCTCGGCCCCCTGCTCTTCTCACTGTATATGCTCCCCTTAGGCATCTTTGTGAAGTACAACATTGCACATAATTGTCACGCTGACGACATACAGATCTATTTCGAATTAACTGATGATCCTGCTATGTCTTTGCATGGTTTTCGTGAGTGCTTGCGCAAAGTCAAAGATTGGCTCGCTTATCTCTCGTGTTTGACAGTAGTATTCCCTGTGGCCAACTCCGTGATGCCTTCGGTTCCTTTGATAGTTTCCTCACCGACACTGTTAATGGCCTGGGTGTGTTTTTGGATAGCTCTTTAAAATTTGACAAACAAGCGTCTGCTGTTGTCAAATCTTGCTTCTATCAATTGTGTCTTATTAGCAAAGTCAGGCATTATGTCCCGCATAGGGACCTGGAAAAGCTTATCCACACCTTCGTGACATCTAGGTTGGATTATTGCAGCTCCCTTCACTTTGGTCTTAACTCGACTCTTCTCCATAGACTGCAAATTCAGAATGCGGCTCGTCTCCTTACTGGTAGTGGGCGGCGTGTCTCTATCACCCCTGTCCTTGCTGACCTGCATTGGCTTCCCGTTAAGTATCGCATTCGATTCAAAATCCTGCTGCTTACCTTCCGAATTATTAACAATATAGCTCCAAGCTACCTCATTGAGCTACTTAGATTATACACGCCTACTAGAGTACTAAGATCATCTTCCCAGGAACTCTTGGTACAGCTGAGACCCTGGCTGAAGACTAGAGGTGACCAAGCATTTGCCTTGGCTGCACCCGGTCTACGGTATAACCTCCCCATTGCTATCCGCGAGTCTGATTCCATTCAATCCTTCAAACTGCGGTTAAAAACCCACTTATTTAGCCTCACCTTTTCTACCAGTTAATGACTGGTTGTTAGTTAGTTTAATGCTTATTTCTATCTTCAGTCCATTCTTAACTACTTTTAATCATTTTTAAAATTTTTGACTGTTTTATCCTTTACACATATTGTTCTTTTATGCTTTTATATGGATTTCTTTTGCTTCTGTGTTTTAAATGCCATCTAACATGCTAGCATGTTGGTACTTTGCCACAGCCTTGATCCTCCCCTGTTACTTCATCTCCCCCTCTTGTATGTTAAGCATTTTTTGTACACCACTGGTTTTAAATGTGCTATATAAATAAAGTTTGTTGTTGTTGTTGTTGTTAGTTAGTAAACAATGAAATGAATGCTACACGTGTACTATATTCAAATGAAGAAAACAATTACAGTAATACAAAATTATGTAATGTGTACTAAATTATACAATAAAATACTATTCCATTAAAAGTAAACACTGCTCAGAGATTGAGCTGACTTGCTGGAGATTTGTGCTGGTAAAGTTTTTTTTTTGTTACTTGAAATGATACTTAAAATCATGGGATTCATGGCCAGCTGTACCTTAAAAGATTTTAATCTCAGTTGACTCAGCAGATTAAAGCACTACGATGGCTTTTAGCTTGAATTAACACCCTGTTTTTCTGTTTTATTGTAGTTTACATTATTTTATTTTAGCGTAGAGGCGATCGTGGCTCAAGAGTTGGGAGTTCGCCTTGTAATCAGAAGGTTGCCAGTTTGAGCCCCGGCTTGGACAGTCTCGGTCATTGCGTCCTTGGGCAAGACGCTTCACCCGTTGCCTACTGGTGGTGGTGGTTTTTTTGTAGCCTATTTCTATTTTCCCCGTTGTTTTCACTGGCTGACCTGTAAAGCACTTTGACAGTAGTATCCCCAACTGCTACTACTGCACATTCACCCAATGTGTGTGTGTGTGTGTGTGTGTGTGTGTGTGTGTGTGTGTGTATATATATTTATATATTTATATATAATATATATATATATATATAAAAAATGTTCTTCCTCTACCCCCCCCCCCCCCTCATTTTTGCACATGTCGAGCGTGTCAGGCTACATTTCACTGTGTGTTATACTTGTTTAACTATGCATGTGACAAATAAAGAACCTTGAACAACCTTTGACTATTATTGAGTTCACTGAGGTTTACTTCCAGACACTTGAATATTTTTCTTGACCTAATTACTAGGGGTGCAACAATACACAAAATTCACGGTTCGGTTCGATACTTTGGTGTCACGGTTCGATATTTTTTCGATAAAAAAAAATGTTCATGCCTTTTTAATTTGTCATTTATTACATTTTCACGGCACATTCTGCACCACATCTCTGTGCGTTCATCATTTGTTTGAAGCCAGCTCACCTCCTGCAACTACTCTTCCGAGAATACGTGCTTCTTTTGTGGTTCGGACTCCTTCTGACATTTCTTTGGAGGTGGCGTAACATCACAGTAATTGCTTAAAGGAGCTTCTTCGACATCTTTAAGAGTTCTAAACAAATGTCTGTCCTCCTCCTGAAAATCTTATGTATGCAAACACGCGTTGAAACTTCTTATCTTGTGCCCGTTTTTTTTTTTATTTTGACAGCGAATGCGCACCTGCGGACCACTTATGTGCAGCCCTGGTTATTTCGCTTGTCGTATTGCAGCCACAGAAATTCTTTTGTCCATGAAACCATAAAGCTGCACTTTCTTTTTGCCTTATAGTCTGATTTGTCATAACTTTTTCGTTTTGTGGTAAGCTTTTCTTTGGCTGTCACTTCTTCACCCTGACCTGTCTTATTTGGCTCAGCAGAACTAAAATATTGTGGCGAGCTCAGACAAGGAGGAGACGGAGGTATCGTTTGGTCTTGCTTCCCGTGAGCTAGCCAGGGAGCACAGGCCGCCCTCTGACCCCGGAAGGACACACCGTCGCAGCGAGAGGGCATCACCCGTCACTATGGCAACATAAATAAAACATAACTGTACAAACAGAACCCCGAACAGCCCTGACCCGCTACATAGCCCCCACCTAAGGGGTCAGTCGTCCCCGACGACCCCATTACCCCACACAAAGTCCTGCAAATGTCCAGGTGCCTTCTTTTGGCGCACCGGATGGTCACGACCGGCGGGGGAAAAGTCACTGGGGTCAGAACATGGGGTGCCACCATCATCCCACTTCTGACACCAATGTGGCGAGCTCAGACAAGGAGGAGACGGAGGTGTCGTTTGGTCTTGCTTCCCGTGAGCTAGCCAGGGAGCACAGCCGTTTATTGACATCTGCAGAAGAACACTGTCGCTAGCTAACTGCTCAGCATGGCAACAGCACAGCAACAACAACAACAACAACACCACACAGGGCGCCCTCTGACCCCGGAAGGACACACCGTAGCAGCGAGAGGGCGTCACCCGTCACTATGGCAACATAAACAAAACATAACTGTACAAACAGCCCTGACCCGCTACAATATATATCCTGCTGCTTTTACACACGCACTCACATAACGCTCAGCGATTCTCTGCTCGATCAACCTCTCACATGTTTAAGCTGCGGGAGATTTCACTTGTCATGTTTGCGTAGTAAGCTAACGATTGATAAGACGATGTCAGAGGAATTGGTGCGCAAATTATCATCACTCACCAATCAGTGCTATCGCTCTCTATACACAGTTCACGTGATTGCAAAGTGAAAGCAAAAGACAAGGGCAAATTCAAACGCGATTTCAATATGTCACATATTGACAGTGGCTCACCGATGCCAATGACATAATTACCCAGCTACATTTCCGAAAGAATGCAAAAGCATTGACATATATTTTTCCTTCCTATGATAGCCCGACAGGCAGGGCAGAGATAGATTTTGGTAGCCCGACTGGAAAAATCGCTAGCCCCTGGACGTTGGGCAGGCGATTTTGCGAGCCCTGTATCTGATTAAGGAATCACTCATCTTTGGAAAAGAGAGTTTATTACAGAGAAATGGCTCTTTCCAAAATAAAAGCTATACTATACGCTTCTTCTGGGCTATATTCTCAGCAGCATATTAAACATATCAGGTCCCGTAAGGAGAATCATGTGCTAACGGCTGTCTAAATGACTCGGGTAAAGTTTGTAGCATGCGTGCTTGTTGTTTTTGTCTGCTTCCACTTGTCTTTGCACTAGGATGATGTCAGCGTAAATGTGCAGTCATATTTGTTGTGTTCCCACTAGTGCTTTCAGGTTAATCTCGTTGAAATGACGTTAACGCCACAACACGGCAAATCTCCGTTAACGAGCTACCGCAGATCGCCCGTGCATGGGGCTGGACGGCCAACATGTTAACGAGCTAACTGCGCTAACACACTAGCTCCCACCCATGTAATTGAGCATTGTGGAACATCCAACATACTGTTTTACTTTAGTCCATGACGCGCTTACCTTCAGGGTCATACATCACATGAAAACCAAAATAGTTCCAAACGCCAGATCTGAATGAGGGTGGGGGAGGTTCAATTTGCCATGTTGCAAGGAGAGCTTAACTTCTGTCTCGCTAGCTTGCCTGCTCAGTGAATCTGCGTTCGACTACTCCGCCTAGGCTGCACTGTCGAGCAGATCCACTGAGCGCTCAACACAGACAGCATCATCAGAAGGAAAGTTGATAAAATAAATTAAAAATGTATTTGGTATTGTTCATACATATGCGTACTGAACCGAAAGCACTGTATCGAACGGTTCAATATCGATAAGAGTATCGTTGCACCCCTACTAATTACAACATTCCTGTCAGGTTAGCAAGAACATTTCTGATCTGATCCTCTGTTTTCCCCCTTTTTAAAAAAAAATGTAAACAGCAGACATCTTTCTTTAAGTGATGCTCCCATTTTTCCAATCTTGTGGCCAAAAAAAAAAAAAAAAGACAAACAGGAAATAAGTAAGCTGTCAAACATTGTTAATAGCAAAAACAAGAATTTCACTTTCTTTTAGTTTAACATTTATTTTTAAGTTCAGAGGAATATTGTTATTGGATGAACAAGAAAAGTCAGCTAAATATGTTGATTTAGTAAAGTCAAAGATTGAGAAACTTAAAAAGTTTCTCATGTTACTTTGAT
This sequence comes from Astatotilapia calliptera, assembly GCF_964374335.1. Lineage (NCBI taxonomy): Eukaryota > Metazoa > Chordata > Actinopteri > Cichliformes > Cichlidae > Astatotilapia > Astatotilapia calliptera. The sequence goes on from NC_137427.1 coordinate 4,249,215, forward strand.
ATTTTGACTTTTCTCAGCTTAAATTATAGTGATGTCACAGTGGCTATGTCCTTCTGTGTCCATTTATACACGCATGAGGTTTTATAAGTTGTATAAGTTCCTACGATGCTGTTGCTGAATGTAACTTATGTAAGTGTTAAGACTGAGACAGAAAAATGTTTTTAAAAGTAAATTCAAAATTACTGAAAAATATTTCACTTGTTCCAAACCCATTGCTGTTTATGGTTACTGTGGTTTCCATGTCCGTCTCTCACCTGGCTGAAAGTGCTGCGTATCCCTCTATGTCTGTCTCCAAGGTAGATATACACAGCACCTCTGTTATCATCCTCAAGCGGAGCTCCGACAGCAACGTCTCGGAGTTCATCTCCATTCAGGTCTGCGAGGCTGGATATGGTGGTGCCAAATCTACCCATGGATGGTCCCATCACAATCAGTTCACTTTTCAGTTGCAGCTATGAGAAAAGAGGAGATTAGTTCATTGAGTTTGATCATGAAAGCATTGAATGTCACACTGTAATATCACAAAGTGGTGGCTCACCTCATCAGTCAGAGTGTAGATGTAGATCTGACCTTCTTTCTTCTCCTGAAGCTGGTAAAACGTTGGCGCTCCCACCAGCAGGAAATCAGTGTCACCGTCTGAGTTAATATCCACCGAACACAGCTCGGCGCCGAAGTAGGAACCGATCTGACAAGTTAGTTATATCATTAGTTCAGTGTTGTTTTAATTATAGATTTATATCATTTAGGGATATAGAAAAATGTGCCTCAAAAATCATCAATGCAGGGAAAATGCTTCATGTACAGAAAACACAATATTACTGCCAGAAAATATGATTTCACAAAACAAAATAAACATGCTGACAAAAACAAGAATCCCTAAAAACAGTTACAGAAACCGACATGTATGCCTGCAAAGTAAGTTTAATGCTTTACGGTGCTTTGAACAAGTTTTATTTTTGAACTGTTTTTATTAAATCAAACAAGGTGCCAGTGTAAAGAAGTTCTTTGGTTTCCTCTGTGTAGCCACAGAGTTTATTTGCCTTTGCACAAGTCTGGAAAGTTGCAAACATTGAACGCTATCATCATTTTAGACTCAGACTACTAGTGATGCATTTCATATTTCTTTCACTCCCATCTTTTCAATCCCTGTACGACATCATTACTGCAACTTGGTGACTTCTGTCTTCTCTCTCCTTTAAATTGTGTTTTGTCATGTTTGACATTGGTGGTTTATCTCCATGCTCTTATTTTCTGTCTTATTTTATCTCAACCAGTCTGCTAGATGTCTGTTCCTGTTACTAGAGTTCAATCAAGTGTTTGATCATGCTGATCGTCTGCTTGTTGTGGTTCTCTAATATTTCACTGTCTTTACTTTATAATATAGAGCACCTTTCTATAATTGTTAATGTGAATTGCTGATCTACACATAGAAGTGATTTAAAATAGAAATAACAGTAGATTTGATCAAGAAAATTTGCATTTATTTCAAGGCAACACTACAATCAGGTATCAACAATGACATGGAGACATAGAATTACTTCCAAAGTCAAACGGAGCCATATGAAGAAAAACAATTAAAAGGTACTGACCTGGTCTCCAGTTATTCTTTGTGCTGGGATCCAGTTGTTGCTGTTTTGTTTGAAAAGTACAACCTGTCCTGTGTGCTGAAACCGGGGTGCACCCGTGAAATACAAAGAAACCCCACCTCTCTCTCCAACAGAGACAGAATATCCTGCAAGAGGCAAATATAACACACAACATGTTTTTATTTGAAAAACGAATGTGTGTATTTGTTGTACTTGGAAGATATTAAAACTGATCTAGACTGGAACCTTCCAGAGTTCATTTGTTCTAGTGTTGAGCCAAATAACGAAATCTTATTTTAAAAAAAGAAACATCAGATAATGTGTAAATAAAGTTTACCCATGTAGGAGTCCATCTCCATTTCTTGATCCTCAATTGTTTTTGTTTTATCTCGACGTTCTTGGAGAGAACCACGCCAGCTGTTTGTTCCCACTGAACCCAGAATCAGTGTATCCTAAAAACAGGAACGCACAAGTGGAAATGTGGTGAGTTTTTGTATGATATGTATAACTATGTAACTATATATATATATCTATGTGCACTGAACATCCATATTTTAACTTTCATGTAGAGTCTTAAGCACAAGGCATTTTGTTTCACCATGGTTTATTAAAGTTTTACAGTAACAGGGCAGTTAATGCTGTTGAGAGTTTGCCTGAATAACTCACTCTCCAGCTCCGGTAACTAACCTTCCCCAATACACACTCAACATCTTTCATGCAGCACAACCAAAACAGTAACATTGTAACAGAGATCCTGAACACATCACGATAATATACCATATGATATAAACACACACACACACACACACACACACACACACACACACACACACACACACACACACACACACACACACACACACACACACACACACACACACACTTTGAACCTACACTGAAGCATGTAACCTATGTAGTTATGTGCCACTTGCTGTGTAAGATTTAATAATTAGGATTAATGTGTGATGTTTGACCGTGTCATGACCTGTTGTGATGAGCCAAAGCCAAAGGGTAGCCGGAGTCCTGACTGGCCTCTGGCCAAGACCTTGGCCGCTACCTGACCCCTGCAGCTGTGTTTGGACGGGTTAGAAAGTTACCCAGCAGCAGGGTGCGGGGATACTGGTCCCTATATACTAGGGGACCAGAGGACACCCCCAGCACTTTCTTCCCCTCTGCTGTTTCTCTCTGTCCGTCTCTGTGTTGCTCTGCTGTCTGTGCATAAGGCTGTACACCCCGGGGTTTTGCTTTGCTTGCTTTCTGCTTTGTAATTTTCTTGCTAAATGTCTGTATGTATTTTTCCTGCTGTTCATATGATTCAGTGTATTAAACTCTGTTCCAAGAATTCTACTCTTTTCCAGAGCATCTTTTTGAGTGTCTTGATTTTAATTGTATCTAAAGAGGTTGGATCTCCACATCGTTGGTGGGAGAAGGTTATCAGGATGGCTTCAAAATTTGCGACCACAGAAAGAGGACAGAAATCTCAGGTATGATTAGAAAAGAATGTATAAGATCAACTGTGTCATCTGACCTGATGCAGCTGGACTCATTTTTTCAGTTATTCAGCAGCAGAAATTAAGTTTTAAGCCTTTAAACAATTCAGCTTCAGCTCATGTTGTGTGGTTTCTAAGCCTTTACTCTGATCTTCAGATGAGTTTAAGGTGCTCAGATAAATTTTGCTCACCTTGTTGAAAACAGCGCTGAATCCACTCTGAGACATTTCATCAGTCAGGTTTCCTGCTCGAGCCCCTTTGGAACCTAAATATGGATCATCAGGGAGTACACGTTACAGCTGCACATGTGGAAGATAACATATACTTTTTAATTGGGGAAAGAAATTAGACGCCACCTTCCACAGCAAAGATCTTTTTCTGAAAATTCTCCAATACTCCTTTGAGTCCATCATAATTCTCAATTTTGAAGGCATTTTTGTCTTTTGGTTCTGAAGCGATGGCCCTAAATTTATCCAGCTTTGCATCCTTGATCTGAAACCAGAACACAGCTTTAAAACATGAAGGAGTTCCAAGTCTGACATCAGCATAAGAAAAAGATCAGTTCTACACATTAGACTTGTTCTGACCCACAACAGTAAAAACTAAATACATTAAAAGGAGCCACTAAACAGAAGAAAGAGGAGACATGATATATGACATTACCCCAATAACAAGACGAATTATATTTTTCTCATCATATTTTTTAATTATCCCTTTTCTGTCTGTATCAGAGGGATCTCCGTCTGTGATTAGAATCAGAGCTTTAGTTGCATCAGGAGAGGCGCCTGCAGCTGGGTTGTCAAAGATTTGATCACTGAAACAAAAGTAGAAAACAGATTTTGTCACACTCAAAATAAACGAAGCTGTAAACATGAACACATTAACACTAAATAAAACTTACAAAATGAATTCGAGGGCTCTGTGTGTGTTGGTGAGAGTTTTTAAATGTTTGTCATCCTTAAGTTTATCGAAAGCACGTTTAGCTGCATAGTCGTTGAAGTCAAACACTTTGTGGACTGTTGTGGAGAACTGAACTGCTGCAAACTGAAAAACCAACATAAATTATTTAGATACGACACCAAACAGTATATCTTATATATACAGTATCGTAAAAAATAAAAGCTGTGAATGCTTAAATGTTGCAGTAGTGCAGTGACCTTGATCGATGTGTTCTTCAGGCTGTTCATTATATCCACAATAAAATCTTTATTCTTGTTGAATTCATCTTCAGTCATACTCGCTGATCCATCGAACAGAAAGACGAGGTCCACTGTCTTTTTGGTGCAATCTGGGAAAATAATAAAATAAAAATATGTCTGTATCCCAATACCATAAAATTTATGAAAAAATAAAATAATTTAGTCATCATTTGAACATTAAGGAATGCCTTTTCAAAACACACTTTACCTTGATACGCAGGTTTGAAAGAGGAAATTTTCTGGAGTTGATCCGAGAGCTCATAACAAATACTGTTCAGATAGGAGTTCTCATAGCATTCATGCACCAAACTTGGACTGCAAACCTAAATCAGAGCATAAAAGTTAAATAAAGCTCCGCATATTAATTTGTTTTGCTCACAGTGATGAGGAGAGAGAGTGATTTACTCACAGTGAATCTGGAGCCGGAGGAATCAGCAGCGATCGACAAGCCAAGATGTTTGACTGCTGTTGTGTTTGACTGCAGGTCCTCTGCAACTGAAGCATTTTATTATAAAATACAAACTTTTACAGTAATGTATTTAGTTGTAAGTTATAAATTGTGTAATATTCTGTTGATACCAGAAGGGTTGAACCACTTGTTTTGGTGAGGTTGGTAAATTCCTCCAGATCCATTTAGCCTGAGAGGTGCAGTGACGACTATCCTGTGGAAAATGATGACACTAATTAAACAGGAAAAGTTCAAAGTCCTGGCAGATCTATACAAATTTTTTGAAACATAGAAAAAAAATGTTGTAGCTCTGTTGTGCATTTACTTTTCCAGATCACTTGGATCAAACTGGGTTCTGTGTGTCCCTTGAATTAAATGAGTGCGACACCCCAGCTTTGATTTTGAGTTAACAACATCAACTTTAATATTTTGATGGCATGCTATGTGTGTTGCTGTGCTCCTTAAGCCACCTTAAACATTTTCGGTTAATTTGACTGTTTTCAGTAAAATGAAAGCAGCTACAAGTGCTCCTATTTAAAAAAAAATAAATTTAAATTTAACTCTGCAGCTGCTGATTTTTAAATGCAATAATTAGTCGATAATCTTGTCTTGCATGAAGCTTCTGGTGAGTGAATACACACTTTGAAAGTGCATCAGCATGACTGAAATTCACCTGAAAGATTTTTGTTAGCAAGCAGAGAATCACTCTGAACACTTCTAGCAGCGTTACCACAGCCATAGTAAATAACCGGCTGCTCTTTATGTCGCGGCTTAGCTTTTCTAAAATGACGGTACATAAAATACTGAAAGAAATGTCCCAGAAATTGAAACTTTTCATTTCTCTAATTACTCTGAACATTTGGGTTTGAAATACAGCAACAGAGTTTTAACTAGAAAAAGACGCATTTGCTGTTTTAAGCAGCGCGTTAGATTAGTCACAGCAGTATTCAATGCTCAAGTCAAAACCACAACCCATCACAAGAGGCTTTCGAATGCTAAACTGGAATCATCTCACATATTCATTTTAATTTCAGCGAACATACCTTTTGTTACCATCACCAGACTTGTACTGTAGCACTTTGTATCCATAGAAATCACCTGGTTCGCCCTCGTGTTTCTTAGGCTCTGTCATTTTGATGTTAAAAGCCAAACAGGCGGGGATGGTTGAAGCTGAGAAAAGGAGAAAAATATGATCAAAAGTTCTACCAACTTTAAAATATAAAATATCTGCATTTAAGAAGAATACAAATAACTGAAGTTTTAATAATATATTGTAACGACCGTGGGTTAGTGGAGCTAAACTGGCTAAACTGCTCACTAGCTAAAACGGCTAGCGGGGCGCTAGCGGCTATCGCTACACTTCACAGCGAGTGGAGAGCACTCGTGCCTCATACACCGCACGACCCCGAGCGTCTCAGCAGCAGACTGATAATCCCCAAATGATCCAGCAGGAGGCAGTAGTGGTTCACACCAGTCATTTATTTGCCGTATTTTTCACCCACGTAACACTGCTGACACCGAACCCCTATCACGCTCCCACCACATAGAGTCGCGGTGTCAGCCAACTATGCCAATTCACCCCCCTCCACAGAACACACATCAACTTCACTGTGGCTTACATTAACATAACACTAACACAACATGCAAATCAACACATATGAACTAGCAGAACGATAGAAACACAGAGACAACACAATACCCAGAATGCACCTGGCTAACAACCCCAGCCAGGTCATTACACAGCCCCCTCCCAAAAAGGTTTAGTGTCCCCACAACCTTAACTGTCCACAATGTAGTCCAGCAAATGTCCGGGCCGGCGTCGAGTACGCTTCGGCCTCGACTGGGAATCCATGGCGACCCCCTCCGGGCCGGGCGTAGGGGGCGAGGAGTCCCCAGGCTGCACACCAGCCTGCGGGTTGGGGGCAAGCGGATGGTATGGCGCCAGCCGGTCCTTGTGTAGCACCACCCGCCTTCCCCGCCCCGGCATCCGGACTCTGAAGACCACCTCCGACAGCTGCTCCAGGATTTCGCCCGGGCCTTGCCAGTGGCTCATGAGCTTGGGGGTCAGCCCCCGCTTCCTCTGGGGGCAGAACACCCAGACCCGATCTCCGGCCCCCAGCATAGGACCGTGCGCACGGGTATCATACGCCCGTTTCTGGCGGGCCCCGGCTCCCTCCAATGTCCGTCTTGCCAGTTGATGCACCGTGTGCAACCGCTCCCTGAGCCGCCGGAAGTAGTCCATCTCTGGTCCACCAGCAATCTCCGGCTCAGGGGGCGCTCCGAACACCAAGTCCACCGGGGTCCGGAGCTCCCTTCCGAACATCAACGCCGCAGGAGTACACTGACTTGACTCCTGCACTGCTGTTCGATATGCCCACAAAACAAGGGGCAGGTGTTGGTCCCAGTCCCTCTGATGTTGGCTGGTCAGGATGGCCAGCTGGGTGGCCAACGTGCGGTTGAACCGCTCAACCAGACCATCGCTCTGAGGATGAAGGGGGGTGGTCCTCGTTTTTCTCACCCCCAGCCTCCGACACACTTCTCCCAGCACCTGGCTCTCAAAGTTCCTCCCTTGGTCGCTATGGAGCTCCTCCGGTACACCAAACCGCGTGAACATCTCACCCACCAGAGTCCGCGCCGTCGTCACCGCACTCTGGTCCGGCACCGCGTACGCCTCTGGCCACTTTGAGAAATAATCCATCGCGACCAGGACATACCGGTTGCCGGCATCAGTCACAGGGAATGGACCCAGGATATCCACTCCAATCCGCTCCATTGGCGCCCCAACTAGGTATTGCTGCAATGGGGCATGGGAGCGCTGGCTGGGACCTTTCTGCGCCGTGCAGTCGTCACAGCAGTGGACGTGGATCTCCACGTCCTGACGACACCCCGGCCAGTAGAACCGCCGTCTCAGCCGTCGCAACGTCTTGCCATTCCCAAAATGGCCAGTACCTGCAGCCCCATGGACCCAGCGGAGGACCTCAGGCCGCAAGGCCCGGGGAACCAGGAGCTGGAGTATGTCGCCTCCCCCGTCTGGCGCTCGCCACCGCCGGTAGATTACACCGCCATGGAGCTCCAGGCTGTTCCACTGGGAGTACAGCGACTTTGTCTCGGGCCCTTGGGAAGACACGGCGGACCAGTCTGGCCGTGTCCCTGCCTCCATCCAGTCCCTCACCATCTCCAGCGCTGGATCGCTCACCTGGTGCTGCTGTAGCTCCGCCGCGGTGAAAGGTTCCTGCCCTTCACCCACACCCTCAGGTTCTGCTGCTGCCGATGTCGGACCCCGGTCCAGCTCCTCCATGCGCCTGCAGTACCGGCACTCATCCGCAGAACAGGGGCGCCTGGACAGGGCGTCAGCGTTGGCGTGTTGCCGCCCTGGTCGGTGCTGGGCCTCAAAGTCGTACTCTTGTAGTATTTCCAGCCACCGGGCCACCTGACCCTCTGGCTGGCGAAAGTTCAGCATCCAGGTTAGGCTGGCGTGGTCTGTCCTGAGCAGGAACTTAGTGCCCAGGAGGTAAGGTCGGAAGTGACGAACCGCCAGGACCACAGCCAACAGCTCACGCCGGGTAACACAGTAATTCCTCTCGGCCCGGCTGAGGCTGCAGCTGTAGTATGCCACCACTCGCTCCTCAGCCTCTCCCCTCTGGGAGAGCACCGCTCCGACCCCCACGTTGCTGGCGTCGGTGTCCAAAATGAAAGGCTGGCTGGGGTCAGGATACGCCAAGACCAGGGCACTCACAAGGGCAGTTTTCAGCTGCTCGAAAGCCGTTGCACAGCCCTCCGTCCAACCAAACCGCTGACCCTTGTTTGTCAACTGATGCAAGGGGCTAGCGACGGTGGCAAAGTCTTTTACAAACCTCCTGTAATAGGAGGCCAGCCCCAGGAAGCTTCGTAGCTCGGCGACGTTCGATGGGGTAGGCCAGTCCCCCACAGCAACCACCTTCTCGGGGTCAGTAGCCACCCCCTGTTCGCTCACCACATGTCCCAGGAACTTCACCTGGCGAGCAAGAAGGTTGCACTTGGCCGGGTTCAGCTTTAGTCCGGCCCCGCGGATGGCAGTCAGAACCTCTCGTAGGTTGGCCACGGCCTGTTCAAAGTCCTTAGCATGAGTCAGCAAGTCATCCAAATAGACCACGCAGCGGGCACGGGGAATGTCTTTGAGGACCCTTTCCATTAACCTTTCGAACGTGGCTGGTGCATTGCATAGTCCAAAAGGCATCACCTTAAACTGCCACAGTCCTTGCCCTATGGTGAATGCAGTCTTGGGCCGCGCCTCGGCAGCGAGCTCCACCTGCCAGTACCCACTGCGGAGGTCTAGCGAGCTGAACCAACTGGACCCAGCGATGTAATCCAGTGCGTCATCGATGCGAGGTAACGGGTAAGAGTCCTTGCGGGTGACCGCGTTCAGACGCCTGTAGTCCACACAAGGGCGCCACCCCCCTGTTTTCTTCCGCACCATAACCATAGGTGCGGCCCATGGACTATCCGAGGGTTCAATGACGCCATTAGCTGCCATCTCTTTTATCAGTCCCTCGGCAGCTTGGCGTTTGGCGAGGGGCAGGCGGTGGGGCCGCAGCCGGATTGGAGCAGCTGCTCCAGTGCCTATAGTGTGTTGCACCAGGCCCGTCCTTGTGCAGTCCTCTTCCCTGGCGGCGAAAGTGTCCATAAACTCTGCCAAGAGGCTCTGCAACTGCTGCTGCTGTGTCGCACTGAGGTGCACCCCACTTCGCCGCCCAAGCTCCTCTACTGCCGCGACAGTCTCAGGTGACGGGGAGACTGCCGAGCTAGGCGGCGACTCTGGCTGCGGGATGTTGGCCCTGCTTACGTCCACCCCCTGGGTCCTCTTCCGCACCCTTGCCGCCCTCGGCCCCTGGCTGTGGCATGGAGCTGCGGGGCGTAAGGGCTTTGGGGGTGCTGGTGGGGTGGGGGTCTGTCCCTGGCTACCGCGGCCCACTTGAAGCTGCACGGTCTCAGCACCAAGGTGGATGGCAACTCCCGGTACATCGACCCGTGCCCCCCAGTGGGCCAGCAAGTCCAGTCCAACAATGCACTCGTCTGTTATGTCGGCAAGCCAGAACTCATGGTTCACACTGTTCGTTCCCACCACCACCTGCAGAGTCTTTTTCCCCGGCATCACGGTCTTTTCTCCTGTGACAGTGTACAACGCTGTGTGAGTAGGGGTCCAGTCTTTTGGCAATGAGCCACCCGTCTCCGGGAGCACCCCCCTTCGCAGCAAGCAGATGGTGGACCCCGTGTCTACCAGGGCCCGGCAAGACCGTCCATCAACTATACAGTCCAGGTACAGTCCACGGGTGGACCCACAGCGGCCCACCACGGGATGAGTGTCATGGAGAGGGTTTAACGATTGGGGTGGGGGTTCCCTCACTGTCCCACCCCGTGGCCGTTTCCCGTCGGTGATGTCACTCGGCTCCGAGGACTAGGTGCGGGACAGTTCCGGGCGAGGTGACCAGGTTCCCCGCACCGATAACAGCAGTCCGTCCGGCGCCTCCGACGTGGAACTGCCTCTGATTGGGCTCGTCTGGCCTCCTCCTCCTCATCCGACTGGGACGCGTTCATCTCTCGCTCGACCATCCTGGCCGATCGTCGGGTCCCTGGCTCGCCCCGCAGCACCTCCTCAGCCCGCTCAGCCTCCCTCAGTGCCTCCTCCAGGTCTCGGGGGGATGACAGCCGGACATGCTGTCGCAGCCTCTCCGGTGTGAGGCCCCTCAGGAAGGCGTGGAGACCCAGCTCCTCTCGTGCCGCTCCTGGGAATGTCGGGTAGCCCCGTCGGGCATAGAGGCGGACATCCGCAGCAAAGGACCCCAGGCTCTCTCCTTCGCGTCGGCGTCGGCAAGCCAGCTCCTCCCTGCTCTGTTCGGCTGGTGGTCTCTGTCCAAACCGTCTGCCGAGCGCCGTGGTCAAGGCCCGGAGGTCGCGCTGCTCCTCTGGGGGCAGGTCCAGCAGAACCTGGAGCGCTGGGCCCTCCAGTGCAAGCGCTAGGTGGGTGGCAGTCTCTTCTTGACCCCACCCGTTGTGAGTGGCAGCCAGCGTGACTTGGGCCAGATACGGCTCCAGCTGCGTCGCCCCAGTGTAGTGCTGTAGCTTAGCAGCCGTCCTGCCAGGAAGCTGTGGTGCGGCCCCAGGAATCCCCTCCCGTCGCAGGGAGAGCAGGGGGTGGCTGTTCCGGGGCGTGCTGTGGCCCTCTGGCCGCCCCAGCTCGGGTCTTCTCCGCTGGGTCTCGGCAGCCATGCTTTCCAGAAGCGAGCTGTTGTCTCGGATTACGCGCTCTAATTCGCCTATGGTCGGCTCCATAGTGTCTGCTAGACACTCATGAATCCCACTTCTGACACCAATTGTAACGACCGTGGGTTAGTGGAGCTAAACTGGCTAAACTGCTCACTAGCTAAAACGGCTAGCGGGGCGCTAGCGGCTATCGCTACACTTCACAGCGAGTGGAGAGCACTCGTGCCTCATACACCGCACGACCCCGAGCGTCTCAGCAGCAGACTGATAATCCCCAAATGATCCAGCAGGAGGCAGTAGTGGTTCACACCAGTCATTTATTTGCCGTATTTTTCACCCACGTAACACTGCTGACACCGAACCCCTATCACGCTCCCACCACATAGAGTCGCGGTGTCAGCCAACTATGCCAATTCACCCCCCTCCACAGAACACACATCAACTTCACTGTGGCTTACATTAACATAACACTAACACAACATGCAAATCAACACATATGAACTAGCAGAACGATAGAAACACAGAGACAACACAATACCCAGAATGCACCTGGCTAACAACCCCAGCCAGGTCATTACAATATATTAAACATCAGAGATAAATCCTGAAGTTGCACTAAGTATAGTTGGTAGGGATATGCCCCAAAAACTACCCAACAGCATGTGTTCATTAGTAGGTTAGAGATCAGAGAGTCAGCTTTTTGTCCTTTTTGTCCATTTAAGTTGTTTTGTTTTTTTTACTTTAGTGACAATTGAGGGAGAGATACCAGGATAACATCACATAGTATGGATCTAGCTGGAAAAGAAGTGAATGCATGAGTATTATTGTGTACTTCACTTTCTGAATGTGTTTCTGGACCCTAATTGGGAACACAAGTTTCACAAAATGATTGAAGAATAACGACTCATCAGGAAAGTATTAAAGTTGGTATCAAGAAAGATGAGGACTGTTAGAAGCAGACTCATGGGTGCAGTTTAGAGGAGTCACTTCCTGCTGGCCATTTAAACAGTTTCAGTCAGAGAGAGAAGCATAAAAATATAAAAGGACAGAAATTCTAGGTCTGAAAGTGAAGCCAAGGTGACACCACCTGAAGCTCACATTCTTTTTAATAACAGCCACAGGTGAGATGACAGTAAACACTGTCCTAATAGGTTTACACGCTCATTAGTTCCTTTTGGGTTATATAGAATAAAACATGTGGTCAATTCTAAAAGTCCAAAAGAAGAAGAATGAGGGTGAGTTCACTGCTGCACTTTCACAGTCACACCCACTCAGTCTCTCCCTTTCTGGTATCATCCAGTTTTAAAACATGAACAATTTGAAAAACGCCCTGCTCGAGGCTTCATCGTCAACATCACAGCTGACACGCAGAGAAAATCTCAGCCAAGCACTGGTGAATTAAGTGCAGTCGCCCTTCTTCTCCTGCTTCTTATCTTATCCGCAAAATAGTTACTTCTATTTTTGGAGAAGAGTTAGTACTTATAAGACACAGTTCAGAAGGAGGACGAGAGATACCATCTGTGTCATTTCACAGAAGCTCCTCCCTTGTCAAAACCTGGCATTTACCCACAATGCAACTCAAACCACAAGAACTTTGACAGGAAACTGATGTGGTGAAATAGAGATGAAATTAAGATGTCTGATGAGCTCACTTCTTAATTGTATTAGAAGTCTGCAGATGTAAGAGATGATAGTGACACACTTCAGGCAATTTATACTTTGCACAGCTCACCATGGCAACATTAAAGACTTTATACACCTCGTGGGCTTCCCCCTTTGAGATCACAGCAGAAAAAAACCTCATTCAGCTTTCTGCCACCGTTGTTAACCTTATTTCAAATCTTGGAGTGAAACCGTCATTCAGGTGCTCGACTGTGCAGATGTGTGTCAGTGCAAGTAAAGACAGGATGTGCTGCTTAGCAAATACAAGCAGAGGCAAATGTAAAAGAAATAATAGGCACTTTGACCAGCTGCAAAAATACGCCCAATCAACTGGGAAACCCATTCATAACTTGACCACATTCAGCAACACAAGATAAAAATAGTTGTATAACTGAGGCAAAATTAGAAGCGTAGCACATCAGTGTCACAAGTCAGGGTAGGCTTTTGCAGAAAACTGGTTCCCAGTAGTCCCATTTCTTGGAATTGTCCAAGGAATGGGACTACCGGGAAGGAATGGGACTAGTCTGCCTGCCTGTGGTCCCACTTATCAGCAGCTGATTTCACTTCAGCTGTCAGAGGAAGAAAATAGTGACGCTGTCTAGAATGTGGAAATGAGCATCTATATTATTTTTATTGCACAATTGGACGAGATAAACGGTAATGTGGAAAACTGTGTCGAGGACAGAACCAACCGTATTATGCTGCTCCAAATACAAGAAAAAACAGCATGCTAACGCTATGCTACCCATGATCCCAGAGTGAAAGCTGGGGTCTTTCACTCTGGGATCAGACAACCAGACCCTGAACTTCAACAGGTAACAAGCAGTCAGGCCGCAGCCTCCCTTTCTACCTGTTCATGTTTCTAAAGCAGAATCACCATGGCGATTCTTTTGTGCTGGTTTTCATGTTTTCTTTCTGTGGTTAGTTTTGTTCTACTAAGAGAAAGATCTTAGAAATGTGTGTCGTCATTAGGGATTTTGTGTTGGTGTGTGTGGCTGTAGCCTCAAGTTTATACTGTTAAATAGTGATTATGAGACAGTGTTTCAGGTATTTTACAGAGTAACATTAACGTAATGTAACGAGTAGTATAGCAAATTACTTTTTCCTGGGAGTAATTAAGTAACATGTTGCATTACTTTGAAAAAAAAAAGTATTCTGTGTAATAATTCATTTTATGAGTAATAAGTCCAACACTGATCACAACAAAGACAGGAACTACCTCACAAACATGCACAAACATTTGAACCGCAGCATGGATGCATGACTGTAACTTCTTTATTGCTGCTTAGCAACTCTCAAAACTGAGCCAATGACAACCCAGGGACAATGGATGAGTCATATCATATTGATAATGGAATCCAGATCACAAATTTCTTATCAATTCCCATTCCTAGTCACAAGTTTTCTTTTCTTTAGTCTATTTTTTCATTTCTGTAGATGAGTAGCAAATTAATTAACCACGAAGCATGAAAATTATTTACATGAACAAAAAGATGCAGAAAGGTTAGTATAGTAAATAAAACCAAATGTTGAGCTGAAATAGATATTGAAATTATAGAAAGTAGAAAAACAAGATAACTGAAGCAACATTGTGTAACTACTTAAAAATAAGATTAAAAAAAAGTGCACAGGAAATGTATCTAGTTTTGTTTTGGTAAGTTTTCAAACGTGTCAAAGATAACAGTGTCAGAAAACTGATGGGGGGAAGGGGGTTAAACTGAGTGTGAGTCCGTGCACTTTGCGAGGTAGGGCCTACAGCAGGGGTGGGCAATCTCAGTCCACGAGGGCCGGTGTCCCTGCAGGTTTTAGGTCTCACCTTGGGTCAACACACCTGAATCACATGATTAGTTCGTTACCAGGCCTCTGGAGAACTTCAGGACATGTTGAGGAGCTAATTTAGCCATCTAAAACCTGCAGGGACACCGGCCCTCGTGGACTGAGATTGCCCACCCCTGGCCTACACAGTGCTGCTTTTTTTTTATTTATTTATTTTATTTTTTGCTCCATCGCTTTAATTTTGTGATTTCATGTCACTGTATTATTACGGGTAAATAAAATCATATTAATTCACTACATTTTTGGCTAATTTTCACTTGGTTTTCTCTCGTATTTATTTCCTATTTATTCCTATTAAATGTCTCAAAACAAAAAGCATGAGAAAGCATTTCAGGTTTACAGGTTGCCGTGCTGACGCCTGTCTCAGCTACACCCAGATCTGTCGCAGGGTCAAACTAAACATTTTTAAACCATACTAACTAAAATGAAATGAGGAAACACATTTGGAAACTAGCGAAACTGAAGTGAAATTAAAAAAAAAAAAACAATATAAAAAAGGAAAGAGGAATTAATCAAATTCTCAAACTGTGATGACTCATTTAAAAAATATATACATCTCTTTGCACCTTTCAGCTCCTTGTTTTGGCTTTAAAGACACAGAACCTTGAACAGCTGTACACACCTGGATCTGCTCAGCACCAAACAGCAGTAAAACGGTGAACATAATGCAGCTGAAGGGTCTTTGACCAGTCCGTCAATGTAACATTAAAACACGTGCAGCCCCCAGCCCTCATGCACTGAATCTACTGTATTCAGCCCTCTGGCTGGGCGGATGGTTTGGATGAGCTTTTCTACAGCTCAACACAACTGAAGCAAACATAACTCAACCAATGAAACCGGATACTCAATTAAATCTTTATTGTTAAGTTGTAAATCCACATGAAGCTGCATAAATAATTCAAAGTGTGTCTAGCATGCTCCTGTTCTAAACACTCTTCCTGTGAGGATTTCCTGATTAGTTTCAGTTTTTTTCAACACCAAAACATTTTTCTTTCATCAAAATAAAAATTTAGACTTCTAAAAATAATATAATGAAAATATACAAAGCAGCCATGCCTGTCCGCAGATGAACTCTATCTCAGAAATGACAATAAATTCAATCATTTTGAAACTTACCAACAATCACCACGAAGGTGAGGAAATAGATGTGCTGTCGCCAGTGCATCTTTCAGGTCTAACACTGCTGCTGAAGTTTCTTCAAGCATGTGCCTGTGCAATACTTCCTGTGAAGGGCGTTTCCGTAACAGGTGGTAGAGACAAATTTCTCACGACAGTGCGCTCGACAAAGTGTTTATCTTCGCTTCCTGCTTCCTCTTTTTTCGGCAATTCCTTAAATCCTTCACTTTTCACTTCTTTAAAAAGAAATGTGAGAATTTTATTGAAGGGAAAAAAGATGGAAAAAAGTAGAAATAGCTCTTGATTGATGAGCTAGGACCCTGGACCCCTCATAAATTAGATCTAAATGTTTTCAGAAGAGCTCCAGCCGAGTCTTTTGAACAAAACAGCTACAACCGGTTTGCGGTTATTCAGTCTACTGAGTCAACAAAAGAAACTAAACAGAATAGGAGTCAGCACAGTGATTTCCTTCAAGGACTTCTTAACATTTTTATTTTATTGGATTTCTGCTTTTTGTTTTTCAGGTTTAAAATATATATTTTTTAAATATAGTAAATGAAGTGTGTGAAAGCTTTCCACGTCCACACAGTGATTGCTGTTTACAGCTACAGCACCATAAATGCATAAGAAGGTTTTAAAATCGTGGTGGGTGGTGTTTAGATAAAAATGAGGAACTTGTGGAAAAACTTGTAAGAACAGCCTGCTGTTCTCTTTGAAACTTGAAAGTAAAAGCTGCATAAACTGTTCCATAGTATAAAATATTTGTTTACAAGTAAGCTTTCAGGTTGTTTTTAAATATATATAAAACTAGTAAACACAAATTGTTCTCATCACATGGAGTTTGAGTCATGAGGGGCGATCTGGCTGAGAAACAGGGACACGACACGCTCGTGTGGTGCAGGCTGACCCGCCCATAGAGCTCACTTTGAATTACCGCTGTTTTGACACAGCAGAGACTTTGAATAAAAACAAATAACTCCATCCTGTATAAAATACAATTTTAAACACTTTAAACTGATCAGCAAAGACTTTAAAGGGGTCACAGATTATAAATAAAGAGGGTTCATTTTCCAACATGCATCTATATAATAGAGGAGTCGCCACCAGCTACAAGCTTGAAATTTAACTGGTCCTTCTGAGTGCATCTTTGTAAATATAATCATATGATATTAAGTATCATAATAGCATCCAAACGCTCTTGTGCTAACGACGAGATGCAAAACAAACTTCTTCTTCACTTCTTCACTTCCTGCCACCATCGACCCACTTCAGTTTGCTTACCGGACTAATCGTTCCACAGACGATGCCATATCTCACCTGCTCCACACATCCCTGAGTCACCTGGACACTGGCAGAGGGAATTATGTTAGGATGCTGTTCGTGGACTACAGTTCAGCATTCAACACAATAATTCCCTCTAAGCTTTTCACCAAGTTGACGGATCTAGGACTCAGCTCATCACTGTGTCAGTGGATCCTCAACTTCCTCACAGACAGACCCCAATCAGTGAGGGTGGGAAAACAAGTCTCCCCCTCCATCTCACTCAGCACTGGAGCACCTCAGGGCTGTGTTTTAAGCCCCCTGCTGTACTCACTGTACACTTATGACTGTGTAGCCACATCAGACACCACCTCCATTGTCAAGTTAGCTGACGACACTGCTGTTGTGGGCCTGATCTCCGACAACATCGAGACGGCCTACCTGGAGGAGATTAGGAACCTGGAGACCTGGTGCCAGGAGAATAACCTCCTCCTAAACGTCAGCAATCTAAGGAGCTGATCGTGGACTTCACTACAAAGCAGGCGAGGAATTACAAGCCCCTCATCATCAGTGGCACGCCAGTGCAGAGAGTGGACAGTTTCCGATACCTGGGTGTCCACATCACTCAGGACCTGTCATGGTGCTGTCACATCAACACCCTGGTTAAGAAAGCCCGTCAGCGTCTCTTCTTCCTCAGAAGACTTAGAGACTTCCATCTGCCACTGAAGGTGCTCAAGAACTTTTACTTTTACTCCTGCACCATCGAGAGCGTCCTGACGGGAAACATCTCCACCTGGTTTGGGAACAGCAGGCTATTCGGGCCCTGAACCAGGTGTAGGACTGGACTCTCCCACACACATCACATCACCACACGCACTCTGGTTTTTCTTCATGCACACTTCCTATAATTTATAATCTCTTTCTGCTATTTGCACATTTTTTTTACTGTAAATTTCTAAGTTAAATCTGTAAATTTTGTATAACCTGTAAATTGTAAATACTGTAAAACCACTGTCATTTAATGGTCGGGCATTGCATTGCACAGGTACAAGCATTTCACCTCATGTCATACTGTGTAAGGTTGTGTGTGTGACAAATAAAATTTGAATGTGAATTTGAAACTTGTCTCTCGGTGGTCTGGTCTACTGCCTGGCATTTAGGAGACTTTTGTCTTTACTTCTACCACTCAGCACTATTAAGCGTGCAAGGAGAATCCATCTTACTGCTTCTTAACTTCAAACAGTTTCATTCATCTTTATCCTGCATTCACGGCGCAGTTCCTTCGGCTTCTACTGTTTCTACTGTTTCTACTGTTAGGGATATAATATTCTGGACTTTAACAAAGTTCTTTTGCTCTTTGGTTCTCTGAGAAATTTGGGGTAATGAATGTAACAGTTGGGCTGTAATATTTCCTGTATTGCATTAATGCAATACAGGAAATATTAAAAAAAAAAAAAAATCAGACATATTGTATTTGAGATCTGAAAGACTTTTCCTTTGGCCTACAACACTGTGCAGAGTGCAACATAATTTTAGGCTCATCGCTGATCCTTACCACAGAGAAATAAAGAGTAAGCAAACAAGATGCCTCAAACGCAGACGACTTTAAATGCAGTCTTTCTTGGAAAGTATTAATGTGTTAACACAACAATCACATTTTCCACAGTCTGGCATATTATTAGAAATGTTTTATTGGTGATTTTTTTATCAATCAATTTGCGGTTGATTAAACATCCTGTTTAATCGAGCATCAGGCTTTTGAACCTTGAGTGAAAAGTCCACCACTGGGCAGCCCTGCGTTATGCAGCCCAGAGAAACGATGTCCACATGTGAGGAGAGATACAGAGCTACGTTTTCTGGCGTGACTCCTCCACTGGCTTCTATCAGAAGAGCAGAGAACTCCTCCTTCAGTGCCTGAGCTGTGACTCGGAGCTCCTGCAGGTGAAAGAGGAGAAGTGTAACCATGGAACAAAAACAACAATCACCCTGGGTCTGTGTTTCTATAATATTCGCCACCTGAGGTTGAAAGTTGTCCAGCATGATGACGTCTGCTCCCGCTCTGGCTGCCTCCCTGCCCTCCTCTGCTGAGCGACACTCCACCTCAATCTTACTGCTGAAGCCGCACACCGAGCGGGCAGCTTTCACCGCCTGGGGAGCAAACGGGGTTGTGCGTTTGTGTTTGTCTGCTTTTTAGTGAGCACAGCTGACCTGATGAGAGCTGTGAGGCCTGAGCTACAGAATCTAGATAAAGGAAAGTAAAACAGACAAGCTTCCTCTTTGCTTTCCTGTGCAAAGAGGATGACTGCTTTCGGTAATCTCATGACCTCTTGTGAATCCCAGTGTTTTAAAATAAAATAATTTCACAACTTTTGTAAAACTATGTTAAAAAATTATGTTAAGGCTTAAAATCCCATAAAAACTGAACAGAGTTTTACATAGATTAATCTAAAAATTCAACTCAGGAATATTTCTTTTGCCTAGACGTAGCATCCTCTCAAATATCACCTTAGAAACAAAATGCAAACACAGGTATGCAGACTGATACTGCCAGTCGCTGCTTTCGTCATTTTTCCTCAGTCTTCTGCTTCTGTTATTACTCACACTTCTTGTGATGTATTCTTGTTTTGCTTCCTCTTTCAGGGCTTATTTATTGTTGAATTTCGGTAACAGCAAAAAAAAAAAAAACCCAAACCCTTCCTTCTCATGTATTTTTGCCTGCTTCAGTCTCCTGCATTGAGTCCCCTCTCTGCCAACACATGACAGAAAAAACAAATCAAAAACAAAAGAAAACATGTCTACATGTAATCCTGCTTCTGTTTGGATGTTGCAAACAGAAACATGCCCCTTTGACAGTCAAAACCGTTACCTCAAGCTTTTGGTTTTGAATGTGCAGGCTGTCTGAGGTTTGTTGTTGATATAAAGTTCCCTGAGGTAACTGTAAATTTACAAAACAAATCTATGGGGTGTTTTTGCCTTCATTGTATACTTACAGTGAAGACAGGCAAAGAATGTGAGGAAGGGGAGCAAGGAGGGCACAGAAAATCAAAATATTTCATTAGAAACAGTGCAGCAGTATTGAAAATATTGATTCTCAAAACCTTTTCAAAACTATAGGAGTAGCTTTTGGATGGATGCATTCTTTCTAAAGCTGGCGGGGGCAGGAACTCTGGTTGCAAAAATAAATCAGACGGTATAGAAGTCTATTAAGAAATAATCATTTTATCACCTCAGATAACACTTTCCTGGTTTTATGGTCTGAAACTGAAAACATGATTATTATTTTTTACATTTTCTTATTTTTGTCAATTTTATAAACAAATAGAGTAAAATAAAGATAACCCCAAACAAACCTGAATCTTCAGGTCCCAGAAACCACTGGGTGATATCATGGTGGCTCTTTTATATGCAGCCTATAGACGTTTCATGAAGCCCTGCTGTCTCTTGTTGATAGTTTTTGAGGCTTTTGAATCAGGTCTTCAAAATTCAGGATCCAACGTTATCAAAG
Organism: Astatotilapia calliptera; assembly: GCF_964374335.1. Classification (NCBI taxonomy): domain Eukaryota; kingdom Metazoa; phylum Chordata; class Actinopteri; order Cichliformes; family Cichlidae; genus Astatotilapia; species Astatotilapia calliptera. The sequence goes on from NC_137427.1 coordinate 4,269,557, forward strand.
ACATTACTTTCAGTCTGCTGAACTTTATGCTGGAGTTTAGATTACTTACATTTTATGTACTGATCTTTGATGCCCACCTCTGTGATACTTCCCGATGCCCACACATGATTGTCCTTTAACATCACCATCCCACTCAAATCTTGTCTGTGCATGGACACGCCGCCAACCAACATGGCATATTTCTCCACCAGACGAAAGCCCGGAGTAGTCTTACGCGTGCCAGCCACCTCCCCGTGCCAGCCGTGTGCCTTTGCAATAGCCTGGAGCTGAGAGCAGCGGGTGGCAATGCCCGATGCCCGTGCCAGGCAGTTAAGAGCCGGTCGTTCCCCGAGGAGGAGGGAGTTTGCCGGGCCCCTCACCACAGCCGTCAGGGTGACAGCATCTTCACCTGTGGATAAAAGCAGGTAATATAAAAACGGATCTGAATAAAAGTCTGTAATTTACTTTGAGAGTAATTTACAAGAAGAAAACTGAATTTTCACTTTATGGAAAAAAAACTTTTATTCGTTCCCTGTTGAGTGGTTGATGTCATTTCCTGTTCCTATACTTTCAGCAGATATGTCGTTATGCTATTAATCTTCTTTTAGTGTTGTGTTTTGCCTTTTGGCTCCATTGTTGTTTTCCTACCAAAGATAGTTCTCTAGTTACTTGGAAATATTTTGGGATTTTGCTTCAGGTATACTGTATGCCCACATTTTAGTGTGTATGTGATACAGCTCTCTGTTTGCACTCTACAACCTGGGTTTGCCATTTATCTGTACTCCAATTATAAAAACTGTACAGAACTCTGTTTTGGTAACTATTCTCCATGATGTAAATATGTAAAAATTGTGTGTGTTTCTGTTCTGTGTCCTGTTCTGTTTGTATATGTGTTACAACCAAATTTCCTCTTGTGGGACAATTAAACTATTATTCTATTCAGTTAAATTATTTTCTGTTATATATTTACTGTTGTTCATATTAAACATGGCCAAACTTTCAGATGATGATTATGTCAGAGTATGAACAATTAATCTGTGTGAGCTGAAGGCTGGTGACTCAACCTTAGCTATCTTTTTTAACTCTTTGTTCTTTTGAAGTCAAAGAGAGTAACGATCTAATATCAGTGTTTCAATCAAACGGCTGGAGATGAGCACAGAAACATCACCCACCTGCTGTTCAAACTTTCTGTTTAAACATCAGCCAATCAGAGAAAAGTTGTCTTAAGCGGGGATGGGTTAAATAGCTTGTTTCAGACTGGATGAGCTGAGAGGTCACACCAAGACCCAGTGTAGAACAAATAAGGATTATTTTGAACTGTGAATCATGCAAAGCTACTCTGGTGCCCAGTAAAAAAAAAAATATGGAGCTGGGAATGAGCAGAAAAAGAACCCTCCAAAAAACTCAAACACACTCGATAGTGCTGAATGTTTCACACCCACCCATGACAGTAAATAGTCATGTCTTCTACACCTACGTCAACTTTATACTTTTTAACTGATAATGGGACTTTCTCATTATCAGGGTTTTTTTCTCCCTCAGACCTTCAACCATTGAATCATCAGAGCTTCAGAGGCCAGAAAGTCTCTAAAAGTAACAAGTGGAGCAATATAGGCAGCAGCAAGTTAGCTTTATGTGGTTTCACACCTTTTCTGTTAGATGTTAAACTGGCTTCTGAAGGCCCATAGAATACATGATACATTTCCATTCATTATCTGCTATCTGACTCATGTGAAGTTCTTTGCTACTGCAAAGGTCACAAACACAAATTCACAGAACTTTTCTTGTATTTTACTGCTATGGAAGGAACTATGCAATGCCTACCGATCTCAGTTCCTTCCTGGTAAATCCAGTCCACTGTGCAGCCCACTTCAGTGAACACTGCTGTGAAGAAGGGACACCCAGCTAGGATGCTGTGTGGAGTTTTACACAACAACCTTGCTTCCACTTCCCGTGAGCCCACACACACTCCTGCAGGATCAAAGTTTGGCGTGTCCTCTGCCAGCCACTCCCGTGCCAGCCGGGTCAGGGTGTGGTGTGGGACTGAGTGCACAGCCGGGTGTTGGCATGGTGGAGACATACTACAAATGAGAGAAAAGAAAGTGATGAGAAACTTCAGTTGCTGGGAATGTTGACATGAAAATGAGAAATGAAAGCTGATCATAAGTCAAAAAGTCAAAGTGCTTTCTTGTCCTTTAATGACAACATGAATGAATGATTTGAGTCAATTCTGAGCATGTAGACAATCTAAATCTTGTTCCTTTTTCTTTCTAGTAAAGAATGGTAGTGAAGGAATTATAGAAAATCACAAATAGTGGATATTAATCTTTATATTGCTATCAAAAACACTTAGAAAGAGAATAGTGCCTGTGAAAACCTCAAGGAACAGAAATCTGGCACATACAAAAGTGAAGATCAACGACTGACACTGTGTGTATATACACAGGCGTACATTTTCATAAACATCATTTACATCTTATTTGTAAAGCTGTGTGAGTTTTTATCTCAGCCATTGTGGAATTCTGCCTTCTTTAATTTGCACACACAAAAAAATAATCAGGAAACAGGTGATGCTTAAAAAAACAAGCAAATATTATTTGTTATTTCTGCTCTAACCCTAAAACTTTAACTCAACCCTGAAAGTCCACAGTGAGTTTCACTGTGGAGAGATTGTATTTGTCTGATAGTAGCTTCTTTTCACTGGATGTCTATTAAATTCAGAACTTAGTTAAAATGCTTCATCTTTCACACAAAGTTCTACAATCAGGCCACATCATAGCTTAAATACTTCATATGACAGTAGAGTGCTTCACTCTCACACTGTGGTTCTTCCTCGGGCCCTCCTCCTGTGGAACCAGCTCTCAGTTTTGATTCAGGACAGGATTTAAATCGGCCTTAAATCTTCACTTTTTGACAGAGGTCGAGTTTGGGCTCAGCGTTATTATCCTGATATAGGCTCAGACTACTGTAAGACTTCCCATGGTGCAGTGCGCATTTTCCTCTATTACCCTCTTTATACTCGTCATGGATTTGTACACTTTCACTAAATGTCATTAACTTTTGCGTTCACGCTCCTGAAGTTTGCGTCCTTCTCTCTTTGTATGCAGCACATGGCTGCCCCTCCCTGGTGTTGGCCTCTTCCTGTTATATGGGAGTTCTTTCTCTCTACCATCGTCACATTTTTGCTTTCAGGTGGACATAGGTATATAATTAAAGTAACAACTTTATTTAAGTGCTATTTATGATGTGAAATTGAGACACTAATTCTAGAAGTGGAGAAGAGGAAATGTGTTTTTCTCGGGGGAGGCGGGACGATCTTAGTCTTCAGCTCAGTGAGGTAATTTGCTCTGAAAAGGTTCAGAACAAAGGGCAGAGGAGGGGGAAGGAGTGAGGGGAAGAGAGATATGGTGAAATCTACAGCAAAAGATCCCTGTGTGATACACTGTATTACTCATGCTGTTAGTTTAATCCACTTCTACACGTTCAATCTGATTTTCTACAGATGAAAAACGGGTGGTTTTTCTGACAGTTTTGTCCTGTTAAATAGTGGGCCGTTCTTCCTCCCCACTATCACTGAGTAGTGTTCGCAGCCTTTCAAAATAAAGCATCTGGAATCTGGAGATTGGCACTATATAAACACAAGTAAATTGATTCAGGACATGTGCATTTGCCTGATTCCTGTGCACGTGAACAATTTTGTCATTCAAAAGACACTCAGACATTCATATGATTTTAACATATATCTCTGGCTGAGGCATGGCAGTGAAAAACAAGAAGTGCTGTTTCATCACTGGGTGTTGTGTAATCTTGTAATCTTGGTTCAGGATTCAAAACTAAAACTAAAAAAAAGACAAAGAAAAAGTCAGGTCAAAGTTCAGAACCAATGAGTCTCACGGACGTTTGAAACAAGATGAAAGCTGCACCCACGATTACAAAAAAAGTTTTATCAAGTTGATTTGAAGCCAGCGGACACATTAATCAAACAAATATTAGTTTAAGGAAGGCATGGATTCAAGTTTAAACTGAATTCTGGGAGATCAGATGATCTTACTGCCACATCCTAAACTTACATCAGATGATAGCATTAATGATTTAGGTCCCTGAACAGAGCTGAACTGCTAAATATGAATTACTGCAGGTGAGAATATCCTCTTATTGTGACTGTAGTGGCTCTCACTAACAGATGGGTTTACAAGTAAACAGAAAATATATACAAAGAGAAGAAATAAAACTTCTATGGAAATGTTTTTGTTAATTTTGTCACGGTTCTGGGTCGCTGACGCAGCGTTTTGAGTTTATTGTTATTATTTTCTAGTTTCTCCTGATTTTGTATTAGTTCTTAGCGTTTAGTTCTTGTATTTTTAGTGTTTTATTATTCCTAAATGTGTTCTCCCCCCCCTGTGCTCTGTTTGTGTCCCCGAGTTTGTGTTGAACAGTTTGTGAATTTCCTGTTTTACTTTGAAGGTCTGTGTCTCGTTGTGTCTAATTAGGTTCAGCTGTGTTCCCCTTTGGCGTGTCATTCCCTCGTTACCTTGTGTGTATTTATAGTGTGTGCCTGTCTATTTGTTTGTTGTCAGCTCGTCTGTGTAATTTGGTAAACCTCCGCGGCTCTCTGCTCGCTATTCTCCATGTCCTTATGTTTTCAGGTTTGTTCATTAGTATTTCCCAGTCTAGGTTTTAGTTGCTCCCTGTCCATGACAAATTTTGTCATATAAAAAATTATATAAAGAGTTTTTCAAGTAAACAAATTTAAACAGGAACATCTCCAGAAAGAACCAAAACAGGGATACAATAAGACAACATTAAAATAAGAAATGATAAATAATAAAACAGTACAAGTACTAAAATGAATTCTAAAGTGTAACTAAATCCAATAAAACAGTAAAATGTTAATTTAAAACATTAATTAAAACAGTAATGATCAAAAGTAAAACATCCTTATTAACCATATTTTATTAAAACACTAAATGTACAGTTTTAATTCACATTTAAATGCTTTAAAACATGTTTTTTTTAACATTATCATTCCTTCAATCCAACTTTCACAAAAACATGTTGAGCAGAAGGATAATTACAATCACTGCGTATTCAAAGTCTGTTTTATGATTGGAACAGTGCGATAAAAGTAAATAAAATATTTACTTACGTCTCCTTCTCTATTAGCCAAAGTAGAAGTGCTGAGCACAGAGAGCCACTGGAAAAATGTTAACGTGGAATTTGACCCCAAGTCCATGTTGGAATGTTTACAAGAGTTAACACTGCAGGCTTTCACAATGATCCTTTTGACCACGTCTGATTTAAAGGTTGCTGAGGTCAGGCTGCTTATTTGTAAAAACGACCTGCAATAAATTCAAAGTTTTCAGCCAATACATCCGAAAAACACGCCGAGACTTTTTAGTGTGTTAATAAAATATTACAGGTTACAGATTCAGTGAATGAGTCACCTGGTCCTATTGTGATTAAAATAGATTAAGCATTATTCGACTTCTAGTAATTCTAGCATTTCAATAACATTGAACAGAACATGTTTTTGGTTTTTTTGGTTTTTAAGAGCCAAAGAAAAGTGAGTTTGAGCCCCTTTCCAGTGATACGGTTCAACAGTTTCTTTAGCTCAAGGAAAACAAGCACAGGAGGGGATGTCAGCGAGGACAGCTGGGAGATTGGACAGGATGGAGGGAGATCTCACCGGGAGAGAGCAGAGTTTGGTTAGACCAGGTGAGACTATTAAAGAATCCACAAGGCGAGTCATGCAAGGTGAGCGAGGTTCCTCACCTGGAGATGTGTGGGAAGGATGATTATACAGAGTCACTGGTTTGCTTTGGGGTGGTAGATGAGGGTAATAGGAGGATGGGCAGGCACGCGAGTCACCCACTGGAGGGTTCAACAGGAAATGACTAGCTCAACAGGGACAGATAAAAGATTCTGAGGCCTGAACTGCTTTTCAGAAACTCATGAAACACCAGAAACCAGAGAGACAAGAACACTCAAATAGAGCGCTTAGAACAGCACAGGAAACCCACTAGGGACTGATTACCACTCTGAAGAGACACAGGGCCAAGGAGTGGGAACCCCGGGGCTCCTTCCTAGACTCAGAGACCGTAAGAAAATGAGGCCAACCAGTGCGGGAACATGACACACGCTGTATTAATCAGAATTTGTCATTCACACATTAAAGAACTGGTTTCCAAGGTAAAACTTGGAATATGTTTTATCTCTGCTTGGACTGGTTCCTTTAAATCTGCATGCTTCCAGCCAAAATTGACTAAAAAAGAGAAAAAGTTTAACTATACCACACCTTGTTTTCTTGGAAAAACAAGGAAGTGAAATTGTCAGAGCTGGATACTAATGCAGAGTTTCAACAGAATGAACATTTTTAAAATGCTGTGAGAGCAAAAACCTCATTATGCTCTTTGGACATGCAGGTGTGTGTCTGCAGGAACCGGCCCAAACAGAGATGTATAAAAATAAAAGCAATCGGTGGAAAGAGCCACTTAGCAACGTGGACCACTTGTAAAGGGTAAAGGTTATTCATGGAGTCATTGCTAGTTAAGGTTAAATGAGTGCTTGCCTCAACAAGGCTCTGACTCTATGCCAGCCTGGCTAAACAATTGCATTTTTTCTATTTAGATTTATCACGTCCACATTATACAACTTTTTTGGAATTGGGTTTGTATTCCTTTTGGTCTTGTGACTGCTCTTAAAGTTATGTTTGCATGTTTGTCATCTGTGAAGCTACATTTGTGATGGTTTATGATTAGAAGTGGTCTGTTTTAAAAAGACATTTTAAATCTCAAGAAGACTTTAACAAGATGAAGAATTTATATAATAATTAAAAACATATTCAGATTTTGACCCCTCGGGTGCATAAGATCCTCCTTAAAGCTTGATGACCTTGGCCAGAGATGTTTTATGTATTTCTGAGGGAGCTGTAAACTAAAAGGGAAAGATTTGGTTTATTTTACTAATCTGCTTTATTTCTTTTTACGCTTTTTAAAAAAAATTGTTTCCAAGCTTGCATGTTAAACTGTATTGTTTGTTCTTATTCCTAATTTTATGATCTTTCTATTCCGTGCCTTGGAAAGAACTTTGTAACTTAACAGATTTTTATTATCATCAACACCAGAGAGTGGTTCTTACAAGGCTCTTATTCACTCTCAGATTTGCAGTTTTGATTAGATGGAGGTAAAAAATAATAATTTTTTTGCTGAAGTGTTTGTAAAGACCGGGACAAGGAGACCTGCTGTTTTCCCAGAAATCTCCCAAGTGTCTTCTAATCATAGAGCCATTTTTAACCTCACAATTGTGTAGCTGTTATTCCCTAGAAGTGCAGTTGTTAGACAAAGCATTGAACTGTTTCTGAATTTCCTCTTACAGGGCTTGCACAATTCTGTGGTCCCTGACTGGATTGAGAATCTACAACGTCTTTTATCATTGTAAAGATTTGTGTATGTTATTTACAAAAAAAAGAAGAAGAAGAAAGAAAATTTGACCCCACATCTTTGTCTTTTGTCATTTTCACATCCATGGCTGTGAACTTTCTGCATAAACTCGTGAATAGTGGTTAACAACACTGGTGTGTGTATATGTGACCATGGTACATACATTCAGTTTAAATGTCTTTTCTGACGTGAGAGTTTACAAAATGGACTTTATCTTTATTCAATATGGCCTAAAACTAGTGACTTACTCCGTGAAAGGCTCTTAGAAACACTTAGAAAAGTGTTTATTAAGGCCACAGATCAAAAAAGCTGAAGGTTGTTCTCTCATAAAGAGGCTGATCTCTTATTGGAAACAGGTATGAGAGACAACACAGGTGGGGTTACTCAGTGTAAGTGATTAATCCAAAAGGAAGGTGAAGGTTACCACAGTGTAATTTCATTAAGAATTACAAAAATAAAACAGGAAGTTGCAAAACTGAAACCCAGCATCATGAGTTTCCTTGTTAAAGACTATTACTCACATTCTTACGCAAATACATTGCATGTGTCTTTCACATTGAAAAAACCAAATCTTTCAGAATATATTCAGAATATATATTTGTCTATCTTTCAGACAGACAAATGACAAATGGCTAATCTCCTGTAACCGGATATTGTAACTACTATGTTTAAATGTAACAGAAACTGAGCATTTTTTGATTATTACATAAGATAATGTGATGAATTAGGAAAGAATCAGCTGTGATGAAACACAGCGCTCTGTGAAACAGTCAATGAAACAATGGACAAACTTATGTTTGATGAAAGGTATCAAAAGCAGACTGAAGATTAAAAATGGCCTCCTATCACATCTCATCCAGTTTGGTCGGGATGTGACAGGAGACGGAGACAGTTGCTCCCCTTGACTTTTCCAACTTTTCCATTCTTCAGTCTCTTTTTTTCAATACATAAGCGTCACACTTCCATACTTTTTGTTCAGTGGCAGTTTTGAGTATTTGCTCAAGTCAACGTGCTGCACTTCTGTAACCTGTACTGTTAGGAGACCTGGGTCATCAACCCAGAGTTTTGAGTTTTCATTATTATTGAACTTTGAATTTGATATTCTTTATCATTTCTAGTCTTTTGGTTTCTTTGTTAGAGTTCTCTGTCTTATTGTTTATGTCTCTGTGTTCTATAGTCCCTCTCCCCTGTCAGCCGTCGCCCCTTGTCAAGTCAGCATTTCTGTGTTATGTTTCCTGTTTTACTTTGAAAGTCCGTGTCTCATGTTAATGTATCCGGTTTTGCTTCCCTTGGTTCGTCAGCCCTTATTTGTCCCAGCTGTGTTTCCCTCACATTCGGTCCTCCTTACCACCACACCTGCCTGCACACAACACGTACACATACATGCACATATCTGCACCACTTTTATTTTATGTTTTTTTTTTCCTACATCAGTTGCAGGACCAGTGGTGGGGGGGAGCAGGGGGTATGGAGGGGTGAGAGTTATCTTATATTGCTAGTAAAGCTTTAGGAGGCTGTAGTGGCCTTGGTTTTGTTGGTTTCATTTCTCTTTACAAGAGAATCCTACCCTATTGCTTATGTTTGGGGCTCTATAGACCCTTTTCCATTAGTACCTACTCCAATCAACTCTCCATGATTTGACCTGGAACAGCTGATTCCATAACAATTTAGTACCTCCAAATGTGCATAGTCATTTTCATATCAACACGTCGGAGGTCTCGTGGCATAAGATAAAAGGCCTGGACTTGATTTGACGTGTGGTTCTTGCATTTGGAAGATTTTGCTGTGAACAGACAACATGCGGTCAAAAGAGCACTCCATGCAGGTGAAACAAGCCATCCTCAGGTGGGGTTGATTTTGGGGGATGTTGGGGGGGGACAGGATTGCACGATTTACCTCAACTATGTCACCTTAACAACAATTAAGTGTATCTTACAACCTAAGACCATGTTGTAATATACTTATTCTATTCTTTTTGGATTTTTTCATCTTTTTCCTTTCACAACCGTTGCACTGTTGTCTCTTTTATTGTGCTTGTTTTAAATGTGTGTATGACCTATTTGGTTAAAAAAAGGCCAGATCAAGGGAAGAGCTAGTGATATATGAAACCGTATCATCAGAGTTTAGGGTGGCAGTGATAAAAGTGTTTATATGGTAAATAAAAGTGAGAAGCGATACTTGTGGAACACCTGTACTGACAACAAATGATACCTTGCCTGAACACACCAGAAAGTCATGAATGATCAGACCACATCATATCTTAAAGATCTAACAGGGCTCTGTTGGTCATAACACCTCCCCCTTTTGTGCAGTAACTCCTCCCCTTTTGTGAGTGTGGACGCTTCCTCTATTTGCTCTTTAAATGCTTTGCTTCTTTTATTGAAATTTATTTATTTGTTTATTTTTATTGATTTTTATGCTGATTTTTTCCCTTTTTTCCGTATGAGCTTACCTGCGATAGCTTCTGGACACTTATAGATCATTAGGACTAAAATGTTCTTAACAGAAACAGCAACATTTTTATACACTCAACAAAAATATAAACGCAACACCTTTGTTACTGCTCCCATTCCCCATGGGATGGACGTAGAGACCTAAAATTCATTCCAGATACACAATATAACCATCCCTCCCAAACAGTGGTCACAAATCAGTCCAAATGTGTGGTAGTGGGCACATCTGCTATATTGAGATAATCCATCCCACCTCACAGGTGTGCCACATCAGGATGCTGATCTGACATCATGAGTAGTGCACAGGTGTACCTCAGACTGCCCACAACAAAAGGCCACCCTGGAATGTGCAGTTTTGTCTCACAGCAAAATGCCACAGATGCCACAAGCAATGAGGGAGCGTGCAATTGGCATGCTGACAGCAGGAATGTCAACCAGATCTGTCGCCCGTGCATTGAATGTTCATTTCTCAACCATAAGCCGTCTCCACAGGCGTTTCAGAGAGTATGGCAGCACATCCAACCGGCCTCACAACCGCAGACCTCGTGTAACCACACCAGCCCAGGACCTCCACATCCAGCAGGTTCACCTCCAAGATCGTCTGAGACCAGCCACCCAGACAGCTGCTGGAACAATTGGTTTGCACAACCAAACAATTTCTGCACAAACTGTCAGAAACCGTCTCAGGGACGCTCAACTGCATGCCCGTCGTCCTCATCGGGGTCTTGACCTGACTCCAGCTCGTCGCCGTAACAGACTTGTGTGGGCAAATGCTCACATTCGATGGCGTCTGGCACGTTGGAGAGGTGTGCGCTTCACGGATGAATCATGGTTCACATTGTTCAGGGCAGATGGCAGCTGAGAATGTCCCAGTTCTTGCATGGCCAGCATACTCACCGGACATGTCACCCATTGAGCATGTTCGGGATGTGCTTGACCGGCGTATACGACAGCGTGTACCAGTTCCCACGAATATCCAACAACCTCGCACAGCCATTGAAGTGGAGTGGACCAACATTCCACAGGCCACAATTGACAATCTGATAGACTCCATGCGACGATGTGTTGCACTGCATGAGGCAAATGGTGGTCACACCAGATACTGACCGGTTCTGGGTCCCCAGACCCCCAATAGCGCAAAAAACTGCACATTCCAGGGTGGCCTTTTGTTGTGGGCAGTCTGAGGTACACCTGTGCACTACTCATGATGTCAGATCAGCATCCTGATGTGGCACACCTGTGAGGTGGGATGGATTATCTCAATATAGCAGATGTGCCCACTACCACACATTTGGACTGATTTGCGACCACTGTTTGGGAGGGATGGTTATATTGTGTATCTGGAATGAATTTTAGGTCTCTACGTCCATCCCATGGGGAATGGGAGCAGTAACAAAGGTGTTGCGTTTATATTTTTGTTGAGTGTAGTTACCTTATCTTCAGCGCTCCGTGTGTCTGTGGCCTACACACAGCTGAAGCCTGATTACAGCGTCTGGGCACCGAACAGCCACGATAGCCTGGAAAGGTGCTAACCGCTAGGCTGTCACTTTCTTGCCTGGCTGATCCTCTCCTTGTACAAATGGGTTTCTGCTACTCTGCCACTGTGAGAGGCTCACTCCAACCCAGAGGACCCTGGGTGCGCACTGTCTCTCCAACTCCGCCTGGTGCTGCTCCTGTTTCACCGGTGGGCCCGCTTCTCGGCCCGCGCTTCCTTCAGTCGTCTGGTTCGCTCCTCACCATACCGGCGGTGGCGTCCTCCTCAGGTGAGCGACTCTCTTCCACCTCCGGCCCGCGCCTGATGCCTGCTCCTCTCCTGCGTGACTCTCCAAGTACGTCGCTGGTTGCTTCTGTTCCGGGTGTTGGGTCATCGGCTCCTCTCCAGCCACGGATCCGCAGACTTGGTATCGTTATTTCAAACCTCCGCCCACTCAGCCGCACATCAACCCCGATGACAGCTACTGATCTCACCTTATCTATGGCTTTGATCAACACTCGATCTCTCTCCAATAAGATGTTTTTTCTCTTCTCATGAACTGGATTTTATGTTCCTGACTGAGACCTGGCTACATGCTGGTGAGACTGTGGCTTTCTCTGAGCTTCTTCCTCCAGGCTGTTGTTTTTTCAACTCTCCCAGGTCTTCTGGTAAAGGTGGAGGCCTTGCCTGTGTTTTTAAATCAGTTTATGACTGTCATCAGATTTCATCTTTCTCCTTTTCCAGCTTTGAACTGCAGCTTTTTAAACTGAACTCATCTACTCCATTACTGTGTGCAGTAGTGTACCGTCCTCCCAAATTCAACAAGGACTTTATCAGTGAGTTTGGGGAATTCTTATCAGGACTTTCAGTAGATTTCGATCATTTTCTTATTGTTGGCGATCTGAACATCCATGTGTGTTGTCCATCTAAACCTCTGGTTAGAGACTTTGTATCACTGCTGGACTCTTTTAACCTGACTCAGTGTGTGTCTGGCTCCACACATGAGAAAGGTCACACACTGGACCTCGTCATGTCTCACGGCCTGAGTATCCACGTCTCTGAAATCTGTGAGAGTGCGTGTATCTCTGATCACCTTCCTGTTCTGTTTTCTGCCACTGCAGATTGTTCTGTTGCTGCAGTTAAAGCTCCTTCACGCCGCCACCGGATCATCAATACCCATGTACCATCCCAGTTCTCTGCTGCTTTCAACAACTCTGAGCTCTCCACGGTGGACTGGATTGACTCCCTGTGTGCAGAAGATTTAACTGCTCTTTTTAACTCAACATGCACTTCTATTCTGGACTCCATCGCTCCCCTAAAATCACTCCGTCCCAAAGCTCACGCTGAACCCTGGATTACAGACTCTGTTCGTGCTCTCAGGCGCTCCTGCAGGTGTGCTGAGAGAAAGTGGAAAAAGGACAAGCTGCAAATCTCCTTCAATATTGTTGTGCCTGAAAATGAATAAATTAAAAAAAAAAAAAAAAAAAATATCCTGAGAGACTCTCTTTTAACTTATCAGAAAGCTGCTAAAGAGGCTAAGTCCTCCTACATATCTAACCTGGTCAGCAGTAATGTCCATAAACCTCAGACTCTGTTTCGTGTTTTAAACTCCATTGTTAATCCTCATATGTCCACCTGCCTCACACCTTCTGCCACCCTCTGCAATGACTTTTTATATTTCTTTGTTAATAAGATTTCCTCCCTGCAGTCTGTCATTCCACCTCCACTTTTCAACCCCTGTGTTTCTCCCTCGTGCCACTCTGCCTTTAACCAGTTTGAGCTAATCTCTCTTTCTCAGCTGCATGAAACAGTCTGCAAGGTCAAGTCTACCAACTGTTCCACTGACGCTATTCCCTCTCGTCTTCTGAAGCAGGTCCTGGACTCAGTTGGACCTGTCCTTCTGGTCCTGATCAATGCCTGTCTCAGCTCTGGTTGTTTCCCAACACTTTTTAAGCATGCAGTTGTTCAACCTCTTCTCAAAAAGCCTAATCTGGATCCATCTATACTCTCCAATTATAGGCCCATTTCCAATCTGCCCTTTCTGTCCAAAGTACTGGAACGAGTTGTCCTCAGGCAGCTCCAGTCATTTTTAGACAACAACAGTCTCTATGAGACAGAGAGGACAGATGGTTTGAAAGAGGAGTGAAAGAAGCCATCTATATCCACTGTGAGCGACCATCTTTGAACAGAGGCGGGGTTTTACGACACCAACTCTCTGCCATCTATAATCCAGTTTTGAGATCCCTTCCCAGACGCCTTAACGCCCACTCACATCCTGGGCCATCTGACCTCAGGAATTCGCATGATAAGGTGGGGCCAGGTTTCACAATGAACACACCCGAAACTCTGGCTGATTGGGACCCACACCCAGTTTCACACCTTGGCTCAGGCGATTAGAGGATCATCAGGGGGTCCTTTTGTCCCTCTGTGGGGGGTCACTCCCACTAGGTTTATATCTGGGACTCTCCACCATTTGACCTTAGAACTGAAGAAGCTTCTCGGATGAGAGGTGAAACGTCTTCAAGTAACTTAAAGAAGTCCAGACGCTTTTCTTTGCAAGCTCCTTTGACTACGATGACCTGGATGACTGAGAACCTTCACAGACAGTCTCTATGAGAAGTTTCAGTCTGGCTTTAGAGCTCGTCACAGCACTGAAACCGCCTTACTGAGAGTTTTTAATGATTTGCTTTTAACTGTAGACTCTGGTTGTGCTGCTGTCCTAGTAACCTTAGACCTGACAGCAGCCTTCGACACTGTTGATCACAACATACTGTTATCCCGCCTAGAACACTGTGTCGGTTTGAAAGGTACTGTTTTAAAGTTTTTCCAGTCCTATCTGGATAACAGGAGTTTTTCTGTTCACCTCGGTGAACTGTCATCTCCCAGAGCTCCTTTAACTTGTGGTGTACCTCAGGGGTCCATTCTAGGCCCCCTGCTGTTTACTCTGTATTTGCTCCCTCTGGGCGATGTGCTGCGCAAACATAATGTGTCCTTCCACACCTTTGCTGATGACATTCAGATCTACCTCCCTCTGAGGTTAGACTGTAAGGACTCTCTGCAGCCGTTATTCTCCTGTTTGTCTGACATTAAGACTTGGATGGCTCTTAACTTTCTACATCTAAATGAAAGTAAAACTGAAGTCATTGTGTTTGGGCTTCCTAAAGACCCCGACCTTTCCTTTGACTTTATGGGACCCCTAACTTCCGAATGTACTTCCTCCATTAAGAGCCTCGGTGTTACTTTTGACAGTGCTTTTAAATTTGATAAACAAATCAGCTCCGTAGTCAAGGGATCTTTTTATCATCTACGGATTTTAGCTAAAGTCAAGTCCTACCTGTCCAGGAACGATCTAGAAAGGGTGGTCCATGCTTTTATTACTTCACGACTGGACTACTGTAACTCCCTTTATGCTGGTTTAGATCGTTCCTGTCTGCATCGCCTCCAACTGGTGCAGAACGCTGCTGCTCGCATGCTGACTGGTTCCAAAAAGAGAGACCACATCACTCCGGTCCTCTGCTCTCTCCACTGGCTCCCAGTTGCTTTTGGGATTGATTTTAAAATTTTACTGCTGGTTTTTAAGGTTCTTAACGGTACTGCACCTCCTTACCTGGCAGAGCTTCTTAGCATTTACCGCCCCAGGAGATCTTTGAGGTCAGCAGACCTGATGCTTTTAGATGTTCCCAGGTACAGACTAAAGACTAGGGGAGAGAGGGCTTTTGCTGTGGCTGCACCCAGACTGTGGAACAGTTTACCTCCTCACATCAGATTCTCCACAAGCCTTGGAACTTTTAAAACTGCTCTTAAACTCACCTCTTCTCATTGGCTTTTAGCAAGGTTTAACTTATTGTTTTAATTTATTGTTTTATCAGTGAGGTGTTTTATGTACTTGTGTTTTATTGTATTTTATATTTGTATTTTATTGTACAGCACTTTGGTCAGCCTCGGTTGTTTTTAAATGTGCTTTATAAATAAACTTGACTTGACTTGACTTGACTAACTAGCAACAAGATGCCTTCCCTCTCCACAGATGACTACCACAGCCTCCTGCAGAAGATTGCAGTACTGGAGACAAAAATTCATCGCTTAGAAATAAACGTGGAGGTAAATGGACTGTGTGGAAATGAAACAACCTTGCCTTTGATTCAAAACAATGGCGATGAGCAAGCTAGTACACAGCTAAGGAGCACATATAACATGACCAAGAAAGTAGACTCTGTGCATTATAATAAGTCCTCAAGCGATAATCCCCCCTTGGACTGTCTTGGTGCAAAACCAAGACATAAATCATGTCTCCTGGTAGGGGGAGGACGTATCACAGGCAGGGCACAGCGAGCTGAAATCTCTGAAACCGGCTGGCCTTCACTTCCTACGAGACAGAGAAGCTCTTCTACCCTGTATACAGGAGGAAACAGGACTGGACAACCGTGAATAGGAAGGTTAACAACAAACCTCCAAAACAACTGAATGTCAAACTGCAGAACAAATTTGCTCCACTATCAAAGGACCCTGGATCTATATCGGACAACCATCCATCTAAATGAATCAGAATCAGAATCAGAAAGGGTTTTATTGCCAAATGTTGAGCAGGTTTACAACATTAGGAAATTGCTGCGGTGCTTCAGTGCAAACATACTGTCATATAACGCTTAAATACACATGAAAATAAAAATAAGAATAAGAATTAAAAGTGCTAAGTAGATAGATATATACATGAGTGCAGGTGGTGATCAGTGCCAAACATGGAATGATGGTGGGCTCCCACTTCAGGTCCTGGGTGATGGTGGTACCCAGGAAGCGGAATGAGTCCACAGAGGTGATGGGGGTGTCAGTCAGGATGATGGGGGGGAGTGGGGCTGTGTGCTTCCTGAAGTCCACAATAATCTCCACTGTCTTCTGGGCATTCAGCACCAGGTTGTTGTGGCTGCACCAGGACACCAGACGTTCAACCTCCCTCCTGTAGGCAGACTCATCCCCGTCCGAGATGAGTCCAATAACGGTGGTGTCATCTGCAAACTTGATTAGCTTGACAGACTGGTGGGTGGAGGTGCAGCAGTTGGTATACAGGGAGAATAGAATAGAATTCAACTTTATTGTCATTGCACATGCACAGGTACAGGGCAACGAAATGCAGTTTGCATCCATCCAGAAGTGCTTTAGTGATATAGATATATTACAATAAATATTAGCAATAATATAGATATGTAAATATATTACAGAAGAGCAGAGGAGAAAGAACACAGCCCTGAGGGGAGCCGGTGCTGATGGTCCGGGAGTCCGAGACATTCTTTCCCAGCCTCACGTGCTGCTTCCTGTCCGTCAGGAAGTCAGTGATCCACCGGCAGATGGGATCAGGCACATTCATCTGGGAAAGCTTGCCTCGGAGATGGTCTTGAAGGATGGTGTTGAAGGCAGAGCTGAAGTCCACAAACAGGATCCTGGTGTAGGTTCCTGGGGAGTCCAGATGCTGCAGGATGAAGTGTAGGGCCATGTTGATGGCGTCATCTACAGACCTGTTGGCTCTGTATGCAAACTGCAGGGGGTCCAGGAGGGGGGCCGTGAGGGTCTTGAGATAGGAGAGAACTAGGCGCTCAAATGACTTCATGACCACAGATGTCAGAGCCACGGGTCTGTAGTCATTTAGTCCAGTGATCCTAGGTTTCTTGGGGACAGGGATTATGGTAGAGGACTTGAAGCAGGCAGGCACATGACATGCCTGCAGTGAGGAGTTGAAAATGCCAGAAAACACTGGGGCCAGCTCGTTTGCACAGTGTCTGAGGGTGGCAGGAGACACACCGTCTGCTTCCTCACACCTGCTTCATGAATATGAAGAGTTGTGGTGGGAGGAGGTGGTGTGAAATCCTCTTTTGTGTGGGGTGAGGAGGGGGGTGTTGTAGGTGAAGTGTTTGACGGTGGTGATGGCTCTATGGAGGGGGGAGAGGTGGGGGAATGAGTGTCCAAAGTGTCTCTATTGTTGGGGCCGTTGGAGGTGTGAAGGCTGCCCGATGGCTCGTCAAAACGGCAGTAAAAGTCGTTAAGTAAGATCATTGAAAAAGCAGTTTCTCAACAGCTCAATTATTTCTTAAAACAGAATAACTGCTATGATGCCTTCCAGTCAGGTTTTAGACAGAATCACAGCACTGAAACTGCTCTGACCAAAGTGTTTAATGACATATGTCTGAATACAAACAGTGGAAAAATGTCAGTCCTAGTTTTACTGGATCTCAGTGCAACATTTGATACAGTTGACCACAACATATTACTCAAACGACTGGAGAACTGGACAGGTCTTTCAGGAACTGTACTAAACTGGTTCAAAACATACGTAGAAAACAGGAAATACTTTGTATCAATAGGTAACTTCACATCTGAGCAGACAAGTATCACATGTGGAGTTCCCCAAGGTTCCATCTTGGGACCCCTTCTGTTTAACATCTACATGCTCCCACTGGCACAGATTATAAAGAACAACAAAATAAACTATCACAGCTATGCAGATGACACACAAATATATATCACAATGTCACCAGGAGACCAAGGCCCTGTACAGGCTCTTGGTAAATGCATTGAGGAAATTAATGACTGGTTGTGCCACAATTTTCTCCAGCTAAACAAAAACAAAACTGAGGTAATAGTCTTTGGCGCCAAAGAAAAACAATTACAGGTCACCAGAGAACTTCAATCTATAGATCTAAAAACCACAAACCAGGCGAGAAATTTGGGTGTAGTGACGGATGCAGACCTAAACTTAGAAAAACACATTAAGACAATAACAAAGTCAGCTTACTATCACCTCAAGAATATATCAAGGATAAAAGATCTGATGTCTCAACAGGACCTGGAAAAACTAGTCCATGCATTCATCTTTAGTAGGCTTGATTACTGTAACAGCATCTTTACAGGTCTGCCTAAAAAATCAGTCAGACATCTGCTGCTCGAGTCCTCACTAAGACCAAAAAAGTCGACCACATCAGTCCAGCTCTGAGGTCTTTACACTGGCTGCCTGTCCGTCAGAGGATAGACTTTAAAGTTCTGATGCTGGTCTATAAAGCTCTGAATGGTTTAGGACCAAAATACATAATACAAAATACACAAAATACAATACTCCTGACCCAGTATGAACCTTCCAGATCCCTCAGGTCATCTGGATGCGGTTTTTTATCAGTTCCCAGAGTCAGAACCAGACACGGAGAAGCTGCATTCAGCTTTTATGCTCCATATATCTGGAACAAAATCCCAGAAAGCCTCAGATCAGCTGAAACACTCAGTTTATTTAAATCCAGGCGAAGACTCACCTGTTCTCAGCTGCATTTGAATAAAGCACCAAATCCACACTTTTAAGTTTAAATTTCAAAACTTACATTTTAACTACTGATTTTATCTACTGTTCTGGTTTTATCTACTGTTTTTTTAATCAATTTTAAATCATGCTTTTTATTTGTTTTTGTTTTTTAATGTCTCTGTAAAGCACTTTGAATCACCTTGTTGTTGAATTGTGCTATATAAATAAACTTGCCTTGCCTTCACTTTTCAAAGTGTAGGCTTACTTCTGGTTTCTAGAGTTTCTAAAAGTAGAGAGCGTAAAATGCAGAGCCTTCAGCTATCAGACCCCTCTACTGTGGTCCCGGTTTGAATTCAGGGCCTCTCTAATTTAAAATCAGGCTTAAATCTTTACATAAAGCTCATAGTTGGGGGGGCTAGCCAAGATTTCTATTTCTTCTCCACTCACCTCTTTTTACTTCCTCTGTGTTTGTATGTAATTTCTGTATTTTGTTCTTGTGTTTTTGTCTCTATGAACTCCTTTTTGAGCCTGGTTATACAAAAGGCCTCTTCCTGTTAAAAGAGACTTTTTCCTTCCGATCATCACAGAGTGCTTGCTCATAGGGGATGGCTGATTGGGTCCTAACAGTGCTGGAAAGAGTGTTTTGAGGTGGGTTTTTACAAACTGGTGCTTTTTAAATAGAACTGAGATGGTGTGAATTGTGACATGCATAGTGTTTCTAGCGCTTCTAGTATTTGTCCTCTCACTATTAAGTAAGCATTAGGCTAAAACGAACTATGAGAAACCACAATGTCAGGGAGTTCAGCAGCAGCTTTGCACAAGGCTGGACTGGGACAAAAAATCGGCCCGGGCATTTTGACTAGAGACCGGCCCACCAGGATAAAGATTGACAATGTGACGTCATTCAGGTGTAAAACCGCAAAGGATTCTGGGAACTTGTGGCAAGAGGTACTAGCGCACGCAGGCTTTCAATTGAACTCAGTTACACAGCGATAAAAATAAACCCAAAAAATGGCAAGAAGCTGTTGTATTATTAACTTCAATAGCCGGTCGCATGACAGCCACGGGAAGCCGACGGGTAAAGAGATCGTTTTTTTTTTTAATCGGATTACGTCGTTGAAGAGAAATTTTTTAAGCCATGTTTCCGAAGTAAGAGCCGACGGATGGTCTGGATATACCAAATATAACGTCCCAGAACACTCCAGCTCACAGGTTAGTCTGCTCCAAGCATTCCCACAAAGGTCAGAGTTTTGTAGTAGTTAATACGTCATTTTCATAACATAATTGGTGATATAGGTTACAAGCAAGTCTGGCGCTGAACAGAAATTGTCGCGCTATGCTTCTTTGTTTATTGTGCATAAATAGTAAATTGTCCTGACACAATATTGCGTTTCGCTTCTGTTATTACCATGGTACACTGACAAAAACATATACTTTTATTCACAGGATAAAACAGTTGTTTTGTATCACTAATTGCCCAGTACGATTACAGCATACAATATTATTGTCACTGCTACATTTCTGTAATGCTACCAGAAATTATTTCCACTACTAATTAATTGAGCTCAAAGGTCCTATTAATAAACGGTTAACGAATGTGTATTTATGACGACGATTTGTGAGACTGGTAAATTTACCTTTGTTCGTACGATGGTCTTTCGTTCTACACGGTGCATTTCAAGGTCCTGCACCCATCCGTCGGTAAACTGTACCTGGGCTTCTTGCAGTGACCTGAAGTTACTAAACTTCATGAGTGTATGCACTCACTCCAAGAACCGTATAATTATAAATATGAGCGTGGTGAAAGTTGGGCAGCACGCTGACGTCTTTTGTCCCTCTGTGTGCTCGTAAGGGTCTGACCCTTTCACTCCTTTGATTTTTTCCTCGTATCTTTTCTTTGTCTTTTCGTCGAGTCTGTCTTTGTACGGACCGTCATTCTTCCATTCTTCTCCTTTTGTTTTGTACATTCCTTTGTTGTGCGGCAAAGAAAAAACAAGAAGGTATTGGAACCGGAGAATGAACGTTTTGCGGTGCTGCAAATGCTTGCATTTGATGCGGTACTTGGATTGTTTTGCCACGAGTTCCCGGCATGCAATGTGCGAAAATCACGTGATTGCTAAACAAGGGGGAGGGTGCATCCGGCCTCCTCGGCTGTAATTGGTCCAGCCCAGAGTCGATCATGACCAATTGGCCAATCCAACACCTTTCATTATATATACCCTAAAAAAAAAACTAAAAAAAAACAACCCATCGGCCCATAAAAACAAAAAATCGCCAGCGGCCCACCGGGCAAATGCCCGGTATGCCCAATGGCCAGTCCAGCTATGGCTTTGCACAGTACCCAAGCATTAAACTATTTCTGTATTTCCTTTCCAGGGCCTGCTGCAAACGAAACCAGCGGTGGTGACGTCACGGGGGCAGGCCTGCACAGCTCTGCGCGCTCCTTGTGCCCGCGGGCACGAGCCAAGGCTCATTCTACTACGCAGAACGGAGCCCGGAGCTAGAGAACCAGGAAGTGAAAGCATACACATGGAGGGAGTGTCCGCCGCTGCTGCCTCTGTGTGTGTTTTATTTTTAAAAACACGGTCCTCCGCGGACGCATAAATGGGAGACGCGAGGACCAAGCGGCGGGAGCAGCTGAAGCGCTGGGCCGGCTCCTCCACCGACAGAGCCTCAGATGTGCCCAGGCTGAGGCGGCGGGGCGATGCCGGGAACGGAGGAGGGGAGCCCGAGGCCGAGCTCGACGACCCGCCGAAGGACCAGCCGCTATCTGGGGGAGGAGACGAGAGGCGACGGTCAGGAAACATCTCCTGTCAAACCGGCTAACAGCCTGCTAGCTTAGCTCCAACATCTGACGATAGGCTGAGGGAGGAATGCTGTGCGGGGGTTTGGGCTGTAGATGGGCTCGATAATAGAATCACACCACAGCAGAAAACACGCCCGCTCTACAGTCCTTTATTTAACATTTTAATGTTTATTTGTTGCCATGCATACTTTCAGAGGCCGGAATTTGCTGTGAGCGGTAGCTAGCTAGCCAAGTGTCTTAGGTGAAGGTTTTTATTTCCATCAGTCCCACCACTGCTGGTCTGAGATGGTCTAAAATCTCCTATTTTAAAGCGCATATATCATAATTAGTGTGAATGCTTGAAAAGCATTCACAGTATTGTTGTTGTAATCTTTATTATTATTATTATATTTTATTCTGTATTCCGTACGTTTTTTGTAATCCTACTCCTTCAAAACCGTTCAACTTAGAAAAACCATTCCAACACCGTTAGATTCCTATTCTTTTGGACAACACTGCTTCCATTTTTCATATTTTTAACATTTATATTTTTAATTTTATTCAACTTTATTCAACAAAAATTTATAATGTATTTCAATGGGGAGACCCTTCAAATCCTCATTCAACTTACTCATTTTTAAACTCTTACTACTTCCACATACATTGACATAGAGCCACCATTCAAACTTTAAAACGAAGACAAGACATTCAACTATTCAACTTGCATTTATCTTTTCAATATCTATTATACTTTTTCTTCAGTTCCAGTTTAAGTTTCATGATGTTTTTTCACCCGTTTCAGAGTTTATAATGGGTGTGTATGGGACGGAATGTTGGGGCTAGAGTGAGGCAGCTCAACTGCTAGAGTGAGAGGAGCAAAAAAAA
Source organism: Astatotilapia calliptera (assembly GCF_964374335.1). Lineage (NCBI taxonomy): Eukaryota > Metazoa > Chordata > Actinopteri > Cichliformes > Cichlidae > Astatotilapia > Astatotilapia calliptera. The sequence continues at coordinate 4,291,851 of NC_137427.1, forward strand.
TAATCTTAAAATCTTTTTTAAAACTGCTGCTGTGTCCGCAGCGTTTGCTCTACAGGTATGATTTTACCCTCAAAACGTAGCCATGGCTGTCCTCTTTCATCCAATGTGTTTACTATTGTACTAGGTGTTATGGTTCTTTCATAAATGTCACCAATGCACAGCCTCCTCCCTCCAACTCTTCCATAGACTCTAATGTTAAAATGGCTCAGAAGGTTCGTTTGAAAATCAGAAGAGCATGGTGTCTTTCCACTGTCACCACGTCCATATAATAAACTCCACAGACATGAAAACTGAGAATTTGGTAGACTAGACATTGCTGTCGCTCACAGTGAAAGAATTTTGTCAATACGACTTTTACTTTTCATTTGGGAACGATTTGTTTCGGCCTGACTTTTCTGTTCATTTTAAGCAGCAAAAGTGAGGTGCATGTCTGTGTCCGTGTGTATGGAGCCATTGGGTGCGGTCACTATAGCAACCAGGCTCACACCTGCCTGCTTAACGAGCTCTCTCTCACTCTGCCAAGATTCATCTTAAACACTTCTCTTTCAACTGCTGCTGTGTCCACAGTGTTAAAGCCATCATTTTACCCTCAAAACGTCGCCATCGTTGTTCTTTTTCCAACATCTTGTCTTTCAAAGCTCAGAGATGTAAACTTTTTAAACTGTGTGGGTCCAAGTGGAGGGATCACATTTTAGTCATTCAGTGATTCAAAGAATATGACCTTTTAATATTCTTTCAGATGTTTTCTGACTCTAAATGTTCTTTTCTCATTTCTTAGGTTTTTCTAATTTACAATTAAAACATTTTCAGCTTTTTTCCAACTTCTTCTTCTGTGTAACCTTCAGCTTTTAGCAGTTCAGCACTTTTGTTTTCAGGTTAAATTCGGGTTTTTTTTTTTTATCTCATTCAAAATTTTTAACTTAAATTCAGTAATTATTTCATTTCAATGCATACATTCAGATTCAAGCATTCACACTGCAGTTTCTTCAGAAAATGCACTTTCTAGTTCCTTTCGTTGTTTTCCAGCCTGCTATAACTTATACGATTTGCAGTGGTTGTTTTTATCCAGACGACCTTTAATGAGCCAGTTTCAAGTTAAAGAGCCTAATGCTAATCATAGTATTTGAGTAGTTATTGCCTAGTTGTCCGTCTGAGATGATGCAACATTATGAATATTGACGATGGAAACAAAGGTCAGTATTTATGATGACAGACACAAAAAGGCCTTTGCCAGTTTATTGAAGGCACATTTGTTTAACAAATTGAGGCTGATATAATACAAATGTGTTGCCATTGTCAAAAGATCCTGGAAAAAAAGGATCAAAAATTTGGCGGGGGGGATGTTTAGTTACAATGTTTCTGATAAAACATTATTAGATCTGTGATATACCGCAATACATAACCGAGACCGTAGATTAAATAAAGTAGTAAGACAAAACACATCCCAAGTTGCAGCGTTTCCCATTAATGATTTAGCGGTGATGCAAGATCAGAAAGGATTATTTCTCTCCATCAGGTGTCACAGTTTTGACCTACAGCTGTGTGTTGTAGTACTGAAGACACTTGTCAGATGAGAGATGAAACATTCTCAAGAAACTTTAAGAAGTCCAGTCGCTTTTCTTTCCAAGCTCCTTAGATGACCCTGATCTGGATGACTAAAAGCCTATACAGACAATAACTTTATTCATACGCACCTGAAAATAGTCCCCAAGAAATCTTGTGGAAGTTTTTCAGTGGGTATTTCTCTGTTAGTCTTACAAGGATGTGAGGGATAAGTTGTAGGGTCTGTCAGAGTTTGCGTGGGTCCTGAAAGTATACAACGGACTTGTATTCAGTTGGGTTTGGTTGTAAATTTTTATAGATGCGTCACTGTGAGAATTTCACAATATTCGCCCCTTCCGCACATTTATTATGACATACCTTGTCATTCAATCAACTCTTTTAGTTCTTGTAGATCGTAAAATTGTAAAAAATCAAAAACTCCCAGCTGCATCGGCCCAACAAGCCATCAGTTTTAAGTTGCTGCGTATGGCTTATATAGCCAGTCACAAATCCATAACAGTAGCAGCACAGTTTACAGTTTATTTTGGCCTGATGAGAAAGCTCGGTACAATCAACACCCACTACATTTTGTTTCACACAGGTGGTGTCCTTCTGTTGATCAGTGCACTGCGTTTACACCACCTAGCTCAGTTGTTGAGGTCTCTTTTGTTGCAGTGTTCAGTTACATTCATTCAGTTCTACATCAAAACTTTCATTTTTCGGTTTGCACCTACACATTTCGGTTTACTTGAAACGATCATAGTTTCCCTTACAGCGTGTATTTCATTGTGAGTTTGGTCTGTATGGTGTGTATAAGAGCTGAATAGTGAATTCATGCAGCTGCCTGTCTCCTCTGTTTTCAGGAAAAAGGTGAAATTTGATATTGCTGCTGAGTTTCTCGCAGCCTGTGCCAGCGGAGACACGGAGGAGGCCAAGGTGATTTTGGAGGAGGCCAAACAGACTAAAAGAAGGAATGGCGAGGATACAGCAGCAATTATTAACTGCTCCAATGCAGACGGGATCACTGCTCTACACCAGGTGAAGCAGTTTCTCCCCCTGAGGTTTTATTGGCTCGTGAATAAAAAATTGTGCAGTTTCGTAATTTTTTTTTTCCTCTCCTCTGACACAGGCCTGCATAGACGGCAGCATAGAAATTGTGACCTTCCTTTTGGAGCTGGGTGCCAGTGTGAACCAGGTTGACAATGAGGGATGGACGGCGCTACATGTTGCTGCCTCCTGCGGCCACGCTGACATCACAGAGTGTGTACAATAGCAGAACACAGCAGCTTTGCTTCTGTGTGTGTGTAGCTTCAGTGCCAGTCTTTCTGCAGTCAACAATACAAACATTGTTATCATGTTTGGCGGATGAAGCATGAGTGGGCTGTGCCAGCACACACACAGCTCACATTTAGAGAAAGAAAACTTTTTTCCATTTTATCATTTCAGTGTCATTTCAGTGACTAAGTGTTTTGTTCCAATGTGCATGCGCCACAAACACCGATAACATGACCAGAAGTCGTCTGTTTAAAGGTCATTGTGTTGGCCTTCTGAGGTTAAATGAATCGTCTCTACCTCCATGTTTGTTTTGTCAGGTTCCTCCTGCAGGAAGGTGCTTCTCTCACTGCTGTGAACTGTGATGGTGATGTTCCTGCGGACATTGCTCTGGATGAAACCACTGAGTCCCTACTTCAGAGTTACACTCGGAGACACGGTAAGTCTTTTTCTGTGTGTAGTTGGAAGGCGTTTCTTTGTGCAATCAAAGTTCTGGAGCTGTTCCTTTTGCATCCAAACGGTGTGAGACACGGTCATGTGCATGCAGCAGGTGCCATTAGTGAGCTTTGTGATAAGGATTTTGCGTGGCATACATTTTGTGACAGTTTATGTACTGAGTAGCACCATGTTGACAACTAAGGTCATCTCCATCAACGGGCTGGAGGTGACCTCATCTTCATGTTAAGGAATGTTGCTGGTCACAGATGTTGTTTCTGCAGCTACAATCCAGTGACCAAACAGGGGTCTTCAGAAAAATAAGTCAGTGTATCAGGTCAGGAGCGCAACCAGAAGCATTTTCATCAATTAAGCTCTCCTGACATTATTAATTCATCCACTACTATCACACTTACAGCATTAGTTCTTCTGAAACTCTCAGAGGGAGAACATTTCCCACAAAAGATCTGAAGTGCAGTGCTGAGCATGATTTTCATCACGCTCCATCTTCCCCAGTCACCAAATTCGGCTCCGCAAAGTGAAGCTAAAGTTAAAATGTTTTTATTCAGCAAAGCGGAGGAGATCCAGTGATGTTTCTTTCCTGGGAGAGCTCCGCATGTAGCAGGAAGCTGAGTTTCACAGTACAAAGTGGCAGCTTTTAAAGGACAAAGTTGAATGGTTATGATTTGTGCTTTTTATTGGAGGGTGACTTGTATGTTTGTGTGTCTGAAACTTTAATCAACTTATTTCTCATCAATGGAACTTTAACAGCTGCAACTGCATTCAAACTTGACTTGGCCCAGTTATGGCCCATACATGTTTCTGTTAGTGGTGCTGGCTAAAATGTGAAAAAACTGGAAACTTTGTTTCTCGGTGGTTGCCTTTTTTGTACATGTGTGTGATGCGTGTATGCGGATGGCGTTCATCCTAGATGGTAATGGGACTTAATTTCAAAGTTATAGGCTGGACACTTGAGGATTTAGCTTTAGAGCTAAGACGCTAGGATGACAAGTCCTCCAATCTTTAGACAGAAATTCATAAAAAAAACAGGAAACACGTTAATTTGACATTGTGTGTTTATTCAGGTGTGGACGTGGAGTCAGCTAAACGTCGGGAGGAGGAGCAAATCATGGCAGACGCCCGCACGTGGCTGACTGAGGGCCTGCCTGCTGACGTGCGACACCCAAAGACTGGAGCCACCCCGCTGCACGTGGCTGCAGCCAAAGGCTACCTCGAGGCCCTGAAGTAAACATTTCTGACTTATTGTGTTGTAGATCTTTGACATTAAGCTTAAAATCAGATTTTAAGTGAGGGTAGGTGTTTGTCTGGACTGTGCTCTTCTTCTATTCAGTAGTTTGACTTTATATCTTCCTTTGCTGTTCCAGGATACTCTGTCAGTGCGGGCTGGATGTGTCAGCTGTGGACTTTGATGGCTGGACACCCCTCCATGCTGCAGCTCACTGGGGTCAGGGGGAGGCCTGTCGCATCCTGGCTGAACAGCTGTGCAATATGGAAGCTCGCAGCAAAGGGGTGAGTCCCGGATAAAGAAAACTTATCTTCCTGCATCGAATTCATCTAGTCAGCCTCTTTAACAGTTTGCTTGAATACTTTTAGGGTCAGACCCCATTTGATGTTGCTGATGAAAGCGTTTCAGAGCTCCTGGAGGAATTATCTCAAAAACAAGCCAATGTAAGTTTGTCTTTACCTCATATTGTGCATTTATGTAATCTGGTAGTTTGGGTTTCTTGATTGTGCCTCTCTTTTTCTTTCATAGTGGCTTAATGAGAGGTCAGTATTGGACAGGCAACCGGGGTCCAACGCTACGAATGCACAAAACAAGCGGCGGAGGTTAATAATCATCTGTTTCTTATCCAGAATTAAATAAAAATTCTTTCGTTTCAAAGCAAAAGTTACAAATTGCCACGTGACTTGTGTCTCCCTTATTGTACCTGCAGGAGCTCGGTGTGCAGGATGAGCAGCAGAGAAAAGATGACTTTACAAGACCAGTCTAAGGAGCGGGGCATTTCAGGAGGCTTGGACCTGAGCGAGGAGAAAGAGAGCAGCCCCGGTAAACCTCCCTGGTCATGAGTACTGCATGCTCTGTAAATCAGCATCAGTGTGCTGATTGTAGTGAATGATGCCGATTCCTGTTTTTGTGCAGAAAGCTCAACTGTCTCCAGTCCCGATACAGAGAGTGCGACGTCTGCTGTCACTCCGGCCGACAAGGTAAAAAATCAGAGTTTATCTTACAGGATGTTTCATTTTCAGCAGGTGTTAGGTAATGGTGTGTAGCGCATGTGATCAGATATGATAAAACATGTTGCAGTAAAGAGTTGTGCTACTGCTTTTAAATGAGCCCAAAACTAGTTTATTGAAACTACTTATTCAAAGCTGAAGCTTGTGCTGAGCAAGCAGCAGCATGCAAGGCTGGAGTGCAAAAGAATGCAGTTTCTCTGATTCATACCTGAGGCTGGGTCCCCCCCCCCCAATGAAGGATAAGCATGCCAAGTAAAAAAACAAAGAATACATTTCAACACATGCTGATATTAGCGTTTTTTATTTTTTCACTCGGGTCATAAATCTGATTCTGAAATGGTGACATATAATCCGTTGTCCTTTTTTCTTCTCTCCTATGTGATCCAGACACCAACAAATAAACAAGAGGAGGAGAAGGAGCAGGACAAGGCGAGCCGCACTGCCAGAGTACAACCCACCCCTCAGACGAAGGACGCTGCCGCAGATAGTCCCAACGCTCCCAACGCTGACAGGCGCAAGTAAGAGAAACAAACACTTTACTAACAGTGAAAATGCTTTGAAAAGTGTCTGATGAGGGAAGTCGTTTGTGTGTTTAGATTCCAGGCCCCAGCGAGAGACGAAGAGTCAGAGTCTCAGAGGAAAGCTCGCTCTAAGCTGTTGCGGCAGACTCGCCGCCCCACACAGGTAATACTTCTTATCCAGATTCAGTACATGCTATTCAGTTTTTTGTTATTTTTTTGTTAACAGTCCCTGTAAAAAGCGTGCAGACGCCCGTGATAATTAAACATTTGAACACAGTTTGGGGAAGAGTGAATAATTTACTAGGATGATTTTAAGAGCATCACACTGCTGCACCAGTGCTGAGTTAGCAGCAGTGTACTGCAATGTTTTTAATTCCTCTTGGCGGTTTTGTTTGTGCTCTGTGCATGCAGGGTGTGACTCTAACGGACCTCAAAGAAGCTGAGAAGTGTGTGGCTAAATCTGGCGATTCTTCACCTCGAACCATCCAGCCGGTCAGCCCCCTCGTCACCATCACGACTGCAGAAAGAGGTGAGTGACACAGACAGCTAAGAACCCAAAAACTGGATAAATTCAGAAGAATTTCATAATTTTCACTATAAAAGTTATTGTTGTGTGTCTGTGTAGCACCAAAGTTTAAAAAGGAATTAAACCAAAGAAGTGCGGCACATCTGCGATCAGCAATGTCAGAATTATCTTCCAAGTTCTGTTAAAACCGAGGGAGCTGGTGTGTATACAGCCTGAAAGGGGACGTGACTTAATCCTGTGTTTTTACGAATCGCCAACAGGGGGCGCCTCATTTGGTTGTAAAAAGAAGCCACGTTGTATGAAAGCGTATGGGGAACATGAAACCATTTATCACTTGACTTCTGTAAACTTTAACATAGACGACTTTATTGGGTCAGTCACAAGTTTCTTAGTGAGTCCGACTTGTGTCTGCTCGTCCTGTCTGAATATTTCTGGCAGTGCTTTCGCTTCCTCTTTTTCAGCAGATACAGTCATTGCATCTAATCTGTCAGATCAGTTAACTTTTAAAACTTAAACGTAGAATCATCATATGAATATTTAATACCCAAAGTGTAAGAACAGCTGTTAACTTGTCACTTCAAATGTAAGAATCTTGCTGACTTTTCAGCATTAGTCTTTTTCCAACTGCTGCTTTCCTGCCGGCGTCCCTCCTCAGGATTGTTTAAACATTCAGGTATGCGTGTTATGCAGGTGAAGCAACCGATAGCTCGGATTCTGGAGTAGGATGTCTGTTCTCTGCACCTGCATGTACGGCACGGTCAGATATATGTCGCCATGATCACACCCACATGATCAAAATGCCAGGCTCGCGACTTCACAACTGTGACATCACGGTGGCTGTGTCCATCTTTAATATGCAGTCTGTAGTCAAAGATGAATATGAGTCTGAGAAAAACTGAAAATCAGGTCAGAAGTCCAGCTACGACTGTTCGGTTAGGGGTGTAAAACTAATTTTAGACCGCAGGCCACGTATGACCCTAGTTTGAGCTTAAGTAGGTCATACCAGTAAAGCTACTGTATACAAACATCTGCAACTTGTGTCGTCTTCTTTTAGTGTTAACAGGTTTAGTTACACATTTAATTGCTTAAGAAAAATAAATGCGATTTGCAAAAATGCATTTCAGTTTATACACATTATAAAGAAATGGTGTTGCAGGAAATAAAAGAAGCGCATCAGCGTGGGCACTGTGTGCTAAAGGTTGCAGGAAAAAGTCTCAACACTCAGACTCTATCCTGTTTACAATAAAACCAACACAAAAAAATAGTTTTAACTAACAGAAAACGTTTGTTTGTTTGTACCCACGGACCCATTCACTGGAAAGACAAACAACAACGAAACAGCAGGAGCTTCTCAGTTTAATTTAATAATAACACTAGTTAATAAAAGTAATGGCAAAAATACAGTCAGTCTAACATTTGTGTCATTATTTTCAATTTTCACATTTTTCAAAGGCCATCCAGTGGGTCAGGTTGGAGCCTGTGGGAGGGTGTAGCTTGTACCATATGTTACAGGGTTTCCAGGGAGCAGTTCATTTAGGACAACAAGCAGCACAGAGGTGCACCGAACGCAACGAGTTACAGGGAAAATCAGCCAGACTCAGCAGTCCCACCGCTGAGTCCTGATTTATTGGTTAAAATATCTTTAAAATATTTAAAGACTCCTTAAAAAACTCAAAGTGAAATACTTGGAAACTACCTGAGCATGGCGAAACCCACCATACGCGTTTGCTGTTTGTGTGGCTGGAAGTCTTACATCGCCTCTGTTTACAGTAAGACTCCCACAATATAAGTGACATATGAGGCAGCTTTTGGGTGGAGTGCTCTTAAGGGCAGCGTCTTAAAGGAAATGATGGTTTCTCACATACTGCGAAGGCTAGTGCTGCTTGTGCTGTGTTTCTATGGGTAGATAGGGCGGCTACTGCATACTCAAACTCATTGAGCTGCGGTAGAAACCATCTGACCCATTTATCGTACTTTTATCACTCAGCACGCTCCACCCGTGTTTTGTGGGGGGTTTTTGGTGCAGTTCACCATCTGATATGATGAAGCAAAATCAGTTTTTAAAGTTAAGTTGCAAGAACATTCAGTTCAAAGCCCAAACCAGCAGTTTGTGTTGTCTGAACTCATTCCTCACAAGCCTCGACGTGCAGTGATCTGAGATGAAGCCAGGAGGCAAAGATAAGGCAGCTATGGCGCCAAGTTTCATTTGGAAACGAATCTACGTTTATGCATCGCTACGATGCCTCTGCCTGAACTCCACACGCCTCACGAGCGTTTTCTGTTGACCTCCTTGTGTTTCAGACACAGACCCACAGGTGAAGCAGGAGGAGCCGGAGGGAGACAAGCGTCTGCAAGCAAAGGACAGACGGAGAGTGAGGAGGGAAAGACGCTCCACCGGCGTCGTTAAGCCGGGGGAAGAGGTGAGAGCGGTGCAGATAAAGTAATTTCCCAGTCTTCCTTCCTGTTTTCCACAGCACTGAAGTTGGTGAGAGGGCAACCTTATGAGTCATTGTGTAACTCAAGACATAAACAAACAGTGAGCAAAGCCATTTTAGATCCTGTACTGTAGACATCATGTGAGTTTGACGTCACATCGTCAGGTGTGCGCCACGGTCTTTGTGGCGCTTAGGCCGGCCACCTGTTGACTTTTATAACCTGGCACTGTGCGCCCCATCCTGAGTGTCTTGAAGACAAGATATTCCAGCACAAAAGCTCAGAGACGCTTAAATAGAGGAGACTGTGTGATAGCAATAGATCGTGTATTAGCGCATCGAAAACCTGCAGCTCGGTAGCTCAAGATAAATGCGACGACCAGGCGAGCTGATAAGGGTTTAGAGCAGTGAGCGAATGAGGCAACTGCCTCGAGTCATGAGCACATCTGGGCTACTTCCTGTTGTGTCAGAAACAGCAGCTTCGGGGAAGCAGGCTGTTTTTAATAAAAGAAATAAACATCCTGCTGCTGTAATGTGTGAATGTTTGCATTCGAATCTCATTTATATGAAACAAGATGGATATTAGTCGGTTGTTGAAGTCTTAACTGTGAATATCTTGTTTTGCAGAACGAGGACAACGTTCATCCAGATGATAAAAACAGTACAACCCTGTGAGTCTCATTCATTCTTGTGTGTCATGCATTTCTTTTATTTCACACACGTGCGAATGAAATAATTTGTTTTCTGTACATTTATTTCATGCATCTCTATATTTTTTTCCCGCTTTTGATCCTGATGTCTGAAATAAATGTCTGCATTTCAGATGTAATGAGCTGTATTCTCTGACTGTGAACTGGCATTTCTGCTGGTTTTGAATTGTTGATGATTTGGTGAGATCCTGAAATGTTTTGGTTCTCCAAACAACGCGTTCACACCCGTCCAGGAGCAGATTTGTTCAGTGTGAACAAGATTAAATGATGGATGTCATTTAGGAGGAGGATTAGGCAGAGAGAATACGATCTTTTCTAGACTCAGTAGTTTTACAGCGACGCCTGTTTGAGGCGGGAGGGAATAATTCGCCCGGTGTGACACATTCCTCGATGCTGCGCCTAAATAATTATAAATGAGATAAAAGAAATTACGCCACTGTGATGTGACACAGCCAGCAGGATTGTCAAGTGAGCCTTACCTGAAATAAAGTCCTCACCGCTGCCTCTTTAACGAACGCTAAAATTAGCAGATTAATATTTGAAGTGCATGTGCATCCTTTTCTTTACCCTTTTTTTTTGTTGTTCATACAATCTTGTTGATCTGCATCTTGCTCTGAATATGAGTAAATGATTAGAGCGTATAAATATTGAGGTCAGATCTTAGAAATTTTACACAAAGCTGTCATTTTCCTGCTTTTGTCATTTTATTCCCCTGACTTTTGCTGGTTCTGCTTCTTTTCCCTTTTTGATGATTGGTCGCCCGTCACCGTGTGCGCTGCTTTTTTCCTCCCGTTGTTTGGTAGGAGGAGCAAAAATGGCTCTTTTGATAGGGAAGGTTACCGACGCACGCCTTAGTAGAAAAAGCAGATGGAAAATAATTTCTTTTTTTGCTTGTTTATTTGTGGGGGTTTGCTTTTCTTCATATTTTAGTGATTTCAGACATGCCATAGAACCTGTTGTTAGGGGAGCGGTCTTTAAACCTTGTCTGGCTTGTCCTGAGAAACGATCACGTCACGTACACCCAGCACTGTTTATTAACCATTTAAAAACAGACAAATTCACTGAAAGGCACAAATCATGAGTGCAGCAGTGTCGCAAAACTTCGTTCCTCCTTCGTTCGGCGGCTCCCTTTTGGAGTGATCATCTGGTCCGTTCACTTGGCTTCTCCTCTGTCCTCCTTCGCTTCCACGAATCTTCTCTTTGGTTTGCTTCTCTTGCTTCGCAACGCCATCTTTGCCTCTACATCCACGAGTCCAGACCATCTAAGACTTGCCTCTTTCTTTCTTTGGTTTCTCCTCTGATTTACTCGATTGTGTTCCTGCATTCAGAGAACAAGGTCCATACGATTTGTGATGTGTTTTGATATCATGGAGGGATCTCTCTTATGTGTCTCTGCAGTGGGAGTCAGCTGTCAGATGCATCTGATTATAGACCGGTACGTAGCCGACCTTCACCACACACACCAGAAAACCAGCCTCAAGGCTGAAACCGATATGTAGCTCACTAAATCCAGGACCACAGACTGAAACCTCAACCAACTGTTTCCACCTGGTCACCTGAAACAAACACACACTTGTATTTTCTTGCAAATCCTTCACTAATGTGTTGTGTTTCCCTTCAGCTGTACTTCAAGATGCTGCAGGAGAATGTGTCTCTGAAGGAGAAGCTGCAGGAGATGGAGCTGCAGCTCAGCCAAAACAAAGTGGAGCTGGAGAGACTCCGACAGGTTGGGCAGGTTTGCTGATGCCTCTGACATTTAAGCAGCGTGTGAGGTGTTATTTAAAAACAGGGACGTGCTCTCTGGGCTTTGCCATCGTGTCAGCCAAAGTAAGCAGAGGAAACCAGAACTAGGCTTCAAAGTCACAGCGAGACGCCGATGCTCTAAATGACAGGAACATCCAGAATATAAGATGAAGATTATTTGAGCTGTGAATCATGCAAAGCTATTCTAGAGCCCAAGAGTAAAACATCGAGCTAAAAGAGCAACATTTTATTTTGTTAGTTTGTCATCAGCTCTCACATTACATCCGTGCACCTGAATAAAATCATCATTTCTGTGTGTGGCAGAGTCAGGAGAGCAGCACAGACCGGCCGGCCCTGCTGGAGCTGGAGAGATATGTAAGTTGTTTTTTGCTTGTTTGCGGTTGGCTGGTGTTGGCTTTTTGTTTTGTTTTTTTTAGCTGGGAAAATCCCCTGAGATCAAAATCTTTTTCAAGAATTCACACCATCAGAAGCTTAAAAAAATAAATTCATTAAATCGAGCGTAACAAAAATGGACATGGTGCAGTAACAAAGGATAATAAAACACAAAAGGTATAAAATAGGAAGAGCGCCTCCAGTCTGTGCTTACAGAATGTTTTAGAAGAGCTTTGAGCTTTCAACAGGGAACAAAATCATCAAGCTGCATGTCTTGGCACATCACATCCGCCTCCTAGATGTTGTCAGTCTAGATATGCAGGCTCGCCACCTACGGTGCTGTGCAAAAGTCTTGAGCCACCCAAGACAACTGTAGATACATCTGCAAAATATCTTTAAGGAGTCTTCAGGAAAGGTTCTCCACTCACTCACTCACTTCTCTCCATGCTGGCGGCCTTTTCTGTTTATTTCTCTGTCAACATGAACATTTCCTGAGTTCTCAGATACCGAAGCATCTGAAGTGTGAGACCTTTCAGTTTCTGTCCCCTCCTAAAGTGTGTTGTTTGAGACTTATTTGTGACTGACGGGGACGCTAATGAAACTAAGCCTTTATTTCCTGTTAAAACTGTGGGGGCTGAGTATTTTCTGTGTTCATAGCTATCTTGGAAGTTGTGATCAAATATGAGGTCAGAGTGTGGGGGCACATTAACAGCTCTGCAGGCTCTGCAGTGCGTGAAACCCCGGTTGAAACCTCAGTTTCACACACATTTGCTCCGGCTGCTTCAGCCAGTTTGATGTGCCGCTGTTCTTGTTCACAGGAGAAGCTGAAGCTCCAGAGGAAAGCAGGGGAACTGGAAGACGAGCTGAAGGTACAGATGTTCACTTCAGAGCTGAAAGCCGACTGATAACAAACGAGAGCAGAATAGGAACCACTTTAGGGCTGCGACACACAAATCGAAACGAAAGCAGTGAGCTGTGTGGGCAGTGACACGCTCAGTTATTCTGTCATAAGCTAGAAGCTTTTAATCCTTCGATACATCAGTTTATTGAGACTGAGATGTGTTTGTGCGGCTGTATGAAGTTTGGCGTGAGCCTCTGAGAAATGGCGTTCACTGGATAGTAAATGAAAAGCTCAATGAAAACAAAATAAACTTCTTTTTTTTTTAACCCCACAAAAATAAAACCAGTAAACTAACGCTGGTATTTTTAGTCAGTTAAGTTTGTCCCAAAATGCGTCACGTCTGCCTACATTACTGAGTGGCACGCGTGCTTGTGTAGTCAGTAATGTAGGCAGGTGGGAGCTGAATTCTTGTGCTCTGTAAGATCTGGTGAGACCAGTTTGTAATGCAGATGTGATAACACACACGTTTCTGCAGGATGAAGGAGTTGCCACTAAAACGTTTCTTACAATGACCTACATCAGAAGATGGAAGTAGCCGCCCTGTTTTGGGTGGCAGGGCGGAGCTGGCGGGCTGCATTCACGTGTGTGAAACAGGCAGACGTGGATACCTGCTAATTAGTGCTGAGTAGCACACTGATAAAACTCTAGATATCAGTCAGCAAACATGTGATTTGTTAGATAATCCCATTAAAAATGCTCCAAAAGACGCAAACGAGTCCGAGAAGTTCAGTTCGGTGACCCCAGCTGGCGAGGGTGAGGGAACCTATCCGTAAAGACCGAAGCCTTTTTTTATTGCAGGCTGCAAACGTGATTATTCCTGATGTAACGCTGGCTATTGTGAGCGTTTTGTGACCTCGACACGTACGTTTTCAGCCCAGAGGTCGAAGCTTGTGTTTGTGCAGTCTCAGCAAATTCTGCAGAGCTCCACAGTTTCCCGTAATGATTGAACTCATGTGACCCGCGAGGACCCTCGTGTCCTGAACTGTGACACGGCTGTGGTGGTTCAGATTACAGATTCAGATTTTTCTAAGGTCACGTAAACAATCCAGGAGCCCAGATGTCCAGCCGGATAAATCAATAGGGAAAGAAGGAGCTTAGAAGGATAGAAAAAGGTAACGTAACAACTTATTGCCGCTTAATGAAACTAATGATTCGCTGAGTCTTTATTAAAGAATGAAAGGAGGTTTAAGACGGGCTACAAAAATCTGTTTACAGTAGCTGTAAATCTCTACAGTAGACGTGTGAAATGCCCTGTAGATTGGAAGTGCATCAGGCCAGCTGTGTTTTGTCTCTTTAAGGCAGAGTTCGTCTTTCTAAGAGCGTTGAGGCTAAAGCGATGTCTCCTGATGTGTCTGCAGGTTCTCGGGGACCTCCGAGCTGACAACCAGAGGCTCAAGGATGAGAACGCCGCTCTGATTCGAGTCATTAGCAAACTCTCGAGATGAACCTGTGACAGAAAATATTCACCTCCATGGACGTAACAAGTATTACAGGATGTATTTTTTTGTCCAGCACGGACGACACAAACGAGGAAGAGACACACTGCACAACTTTCAACAGTAACTGGAGTAACGTCATTTTCAGGGTTATTGTCTGTGTTTGGGCCTTTTATGTTTTGGCAGATCTACTGTAAACCAAGCTGAACTTCACCTCCTGTGGACGGACAGGATGTCCCTGCTTCCCACTCCCACATTTTTTTTTTTAAATAAGTTTTTATTGTTGTATTTTTAAAAAAAAAAAGAAATTAAATATTTTAATGTGCTTCGCTCTGGTGAAACTTTGTATTAAGAGACTTAAAGCCATGCACAGTGAGAGCTCAGTGTGTTTTTAGACGGGGTGAAAGATTTGCATAAGAGCCAGTCAGGTGTGCGGGGTGGTCACAAATAACGTCAACGTGCCAAAAACCAGCCCCGGTTGTTTTTTAATGTCCTTTTGGGGGGAAAACCTCAAGCGGTCAGTGTTGTTTCTCAGGACGAGTCTTGGGCCGATGCTTTCTGTTTTTAGCTGGCTGCTGTAGAAGATGGACCAAATTCGCACATCTCCCGGCTCCTCTGGATGTATGTGAAACATTTATGTTCAGGGGCCGGCCGTCCTGAGGACATGATGTAAAGGTGTAGTCGCAGCTTCAGGAGAGTTTTGGGTGCTAATCATGGACGTCAGGCACAGCTCATGTTCAGAGGGACGTTTACAGAAAATATTTGTCACACAGGTATTTCAGGAGGCGGAGGACGCATGCTCCAACTTAACTGTTCTTTACTCGTAGTTCTATTTTGCCATTTTTGACTGGATGTTTGTGAAAGCCCCACCCCCAGCTAAGTATTCACCATGTGACAGACGGCCGTTGTCCAACAGGAAGGCCGGATGGGTCAGTTTTTGAATGTTTACTTCAATTTTAAAGATAAAACCAACCACAACAAATGCATGTTATATTGTATTTTGATGCCGTGCCTTTCGATATGCATTTGTAAGTAATATTTCTATTTTGCTTTGGCAGTGTACACTGTTGAGTATAAAATACAGTATGGGCTTAAATGTTGAAGTATCTGTTGTTTGTTTTTGTTGATAAAGAGCAATCCCACATTACATGTGAATAAAACATCGAGGCCCACATTTTATTTAAGTTTTCACTCTCAACTTCTTAATAATATTTCAAAACTCTTAAACGGCTCTCGGGTCCAGTGGATCTGATTTTGCCCATAAATCATTAGAATTCTGCTAAAGCATCCTGATTGCTCAGTTAAGGATTTACAGGAGACACCCCCTCCATGGCGCCTGTTTTCAAACGATAATTAGACCTTGTGAGTGTAATTATACCACAACAGAAGTTCAGGAGGCAGCTCACTTCATGGCTGAACTTAAAAGACGCAGTGAAATTCCTGAGACTCTCGGGAACGTGTTTTTCTACACGTTAACCTACAAAGTTAAAAATGGGACCGTCTCCCTTTCGATCTGTAAGTGCTTGAAGATGCTTCATCACTCATCTGAAAGGCTTCTTCAGTGTTTAAATGCTGATGAGGGTGGGGGCTCTACCTTGGAGGTGGGTTCAACATGGCAGAGCAGAGGTGGAGGCCTACACCACCAACTGTCAGCGGCCTATAAAAGCAGAGAGATACATTCCTAAGTGTTTTAACCATCACCTGCCTGCGTGACCAGAACTCACCTGATTGTAGGGCAGGGCAGAGACTCATGAACATGTCCTGACGTGTTCAGGCGTGTCAGCATCAGCTCAAAGGTTACAACCTCACTAGAGGTTAAATGGATGGGACACTCCATCAGATGAGAGGTGAAATGTCTTCAAGAACCTAAAAGAAGTCCAGTTGCCTTTGATTTGAGCACTTTAGACTAAAATTGGATGGAAAAAATAATAATAAAAATAAAATATCGACATTTTTGTTCCACAGCTGCAGAGTCTCCTCTCGACAAGAAGTCCCGAGAATACGAGGATCTGTTATTTGATATGGAAAGGTCCTTACACTGTTTGTCCACCAGAGGGCGATAGAGGGCCCGTTGTTTGCAGTTCATTTAGTGTCCAGCAGAGGGTGCTCAGGATGAGCAGGAGTAAATGAAACCGAACACCTGAACCTGCAGGAATTTCTTGCAGACATAAAGACCCGGATGACCTCAAATTTTCTGCTTCTAAAATCAGATAAAACTGAGGCTATTGTCCTCGGCCCTAGAAATAACCAGATTCTTACTCTGATGGCATTACCTTGGCCTGCAGTATCACTTTGAGGGACCTTGGAGGCTTTTTTAGATTAATCTGAGATGATTACATAATTTAGCAGTGCTGACTTGTAGACATGGTCAATCTGACACATTTATAGTCCCATAAGTGTTTGTGTAGCCACAGATACACCCGCCACCCCCCTCCCCGACCCTGGTGGACATTAAGAAGAATGGCGATTTAAACCACTTCTGTGTTGGCTGGACTTTCCAGATCCAAATTGTCCAATTTTTAAACAGTTTGGGAATTGCTGCTCTTATCCTGACTCTTTTGACAGGAACAAATCTCCGACAGTACTGGGCTCTGCTGCAATTTTATTTATCCCATATTCATTACAGCTGTTTAAATAATAGTAGTAATAGAAATAAATGCAATAATTAGTCTGCTCTATCAGTGGGGGCCATGTATCGGCTGATATTAGCCATTTACTAATATATCTGTGGCAGCACTTATAATGACCAACAAATCAAAACTGAAGAGGCAGGAGAAACACCATTCACCAAACAGTTTGTCCACCAGAGGGCGCTCTGCAACTTTGAAACGCTATAAACCCAGCTGATCCGAGCAGACAGTGCATACACAAGTAATCAGCATCACTTTGTAAGGACTACAGATAAATAATTTTAGTAAAATACATTTGTTTTGAAATGCTACTTTGCCTTACCTGCAGCTCCATTCAGGCTGTGAAAGTCATCACTTTCATAGCCTGAGTGGAATTTATTCACAGTGTAATACAGCAAAAAGCTTTATTTGCAAAACACCAGAACGTCAGAGGCCAGGTTGAGCAAAATCTTTATTGACCGAGAAGAGCAACCACAAATGATGATAGAATATACAACCCCACCAGCATGCCAGCGTTTTCATAGAAACTGTACAATGTGAAGGAATGTATGGAGCAGGAATTCATAATTATCATCAGAAGAAGAGGATGAGGAAGGAACAAACAGAAGCTTTACATCCATGTGTTTCGGTACAGTACGAGTTTGCTTCATATTTAGTGTCACTGGTCAGTCGTGTTTTTAAAACCTTCATTCTTCATTTAAATAGCGAGCATGTGTTTTCTCTGGTAGTGTCACCTGACTGTTCATGTCAGTTTTCCTCTGTCTGCGGGTGAGACCAGACGCCGCCGAGGTCTCCGGCAGTGGCGGCGGCAGCAGCAGACGGCGCCTGGCTCAGCCTCCTCCACACCTGGGATCTCCTGACTGCAACCTATGAAGCGATCTGAACGAACGAGAGCGGCGGGGAGGGGGCAAACATTAAGGCAAAGTGGGGGGGGGAAGAAAAATCTAAAAATGTTTTTACCGTTTTTCTCCACGTGATCGTAGTTGGTGCTAAGGCCTCTTGGCTAAAAGAAGCGAGAGTGCCAGATTAAAATTTCTCCAATAGTTAACATTCAGTTCCCTCCGATTACAGGAAGCGTTTAGCGTGGAGGGGGCAGTGGGCGTGTGCAGAGCTGCCATTCAGTCACCTGTATAAACAGTCTCCACTACAACAGGGCTACAGGTGGTTATTCGTTGGCAGCGAGAGCGAGCCCTTCGTATTCAGACTACTTGATCGCGAGCGCTGCTCGTGCACACAAGGCATGCTAAAGAAACATTAATCGATACGTAAGGCAGCTACTTTTTATACTTTCCACTCCCTTGTTCACTTTGGCCACGCCTCCCATCTGACAGGGAGCGTGCAAGTACATTTAGAAAAGAAAGAGGCGGCGTAGAGCAGCTCTGAATGAATGTGTTTCGTTTTGTTTTTCTTTCAAGGCAGGTACTGGTAATCATATCAAAAGACAGCGAGCGAGTAGGTGAGCAAAACGAGCGTGGAGCGGTTGGCAAGCGGGCAGACGGGGAGGTGGATGCTGGGGGGTGGTGCTAAGAACAGCTGATTAACTGTGGTGTGAATACAATCACATTACACAACCATTGATACCATTATATAAAAAAGGCAAACAAAAGTTGATTGTACAGTTGCTTTTCCACATGTACTTATACTGAGAGAGGAAGACACCTTTTCGGGGGAGGTGGAGGGCAGGACTTAATCTCTTGAAGCAGTGAAAAACTGGGGGAAAAAACAGGAAGCAGAGGAGGGCGGCGGGCGCAGGAGTAAGGTGCTACTTGGCACAGCTCGGTGGGGCGCATGAGTGCATGGACAGAGGTGGGCTCGTGCGCAACCAATGAAACGTTGAGCAGGAAGGTGTTGATGGACGGACAGACGGGGGGGGGGGGGGGTTAGGTTGCTGCTACTGCTACTGCTGCTACTGGTGCTGACAGAGCGGGGCGGGTGGGGCGTTAAGACAGCGAGGCGTGAGATAAGGCATGAGAGCATGAAATGCACGACAAAAACAAAGAAGGCAGAAATGGCGGTGGACGTGGCAGGGATGGGAGGAGGATGAGGAGGAAGATGGAGGAGGAGGGGAGGGGCTGAGGGAATCCCTTGCGGCCCCCCCTACACCCCCAGCTCCAAACACAAAGGCCTCTTTTAGTCTTTCCAGTCTTTCTTGATGTTCAGGTTCCACTCCCAGGACAGGTGGTCGTGCTTGTCGTCGTCGGTGAACTTGGATTTGATGACGTAGTTGCCACGGGCCAGCAGGCCCTTGGGCGCCTCCTCCACCGTAGTCAGGAAGTCGTATTCAGCACCACGCGGCCCATAGCTGCCCACCATGTAGTCTGACTTGTCAACTGTCAACAAACGAGAGGAAACGTTAGATCTTTACATCACGCTCAGCTCAGATTGTGAACAGGCTGGTAATTACCAACGTGTGGGCCATGAAGACACTGCAGGTGGCTGCGAGGAGTCAGTTACAGCAAAAAAAATTAAAATAACAGCTTCACAGGACTTAAATTTTTAAATATACATGGATATATAATTATAAAAGTTTTCTATAACTTCTATAATTTATACAACTTAATCCTGTAAAATAAGATCACTGTGATGGGCTGTCACGAGGTTGCACTGCACAGCAGGAGATGGAGATATTAAGAGAGGAGAGCTGGACGTCAACCCAGCAGCAGGAACGCTCGTCTGTATGAGGGAGTAAGAGCAGCACTGCTAGAGCTCTGCAAAACAACAACCAGCGAGATCCTCGTGTGTCAGAAACAGGAGCACTCCCGTTCCTCCTCCACACTCTTGATCTGGAAAACCTTCATGTGGATGTGCCATCCTGGAGGAGCTAGACTGAAACTGAATGGGCTGCAGGGAGCAGCTCACTCTTATTTTGGGGAGTGCTCTTGTTGCCTCTCCTGTGAACCTGTTGTCACTTCAATTTGCACCAAAAAAGGTGAAACAGATTCACAACAGTGTAACGGCACTGCCTTTGAGTCATTCTGTGATTCCCTGAAATTGTTATTAAAATAAAAATCCAATTAAATATTTTTTTAAAAGAAGCTAAACATGCAAAACACAAACATAGGCTTTAAAAAGAGCCTGAGTTAGCCGCTTCAGCTCAGTAGGTAAGCAGGCGAGTGCAGCAGTCCCAGCAGCTGTGACTCTCCTCTCCTCACTTTCCTGTCTGTCTTCACTGCTCCACCATCCAATAAAGGCAAAAATGTTCAAATAATACTTAAAAAAGTAGCATTTTGTGAGAGGCTGTTTTCAATAACTTATAAAGCTTCAGGCCCTGAAGAAGCTCTGGATCACAGGAGGTCTCAGGATTGTTGCTTCACTGTTTGTTCAGCTTGTAACAGTGTTGTTGTGACATGAGACGTCTTATCAACTTTCACTCGCCTTAATTCAGAGCTGCTGTTACATCTGTGGTTACTCAGTATTACCCATTACTCTGTGACTCAGTATCCCCTCTGTGTGCTTAAGCACTCTTTTATCTCTTTCATTGTAAGGAAAAAACTTTTAAATTTACTGATGAAGAGAAACATTTAAGTTGTGTGAGGGGTGACTGTGAGACTGAGGCCTGTACGTGTTTGAACGTAAACAAATGTGCTGTAACTGTAGCTAACGCGCCAAGGAGAGACAAGATTTTTTTAAACAAAGAGCCAAAGTAAAACTCCCAGCAATTATCTGTTACACAGGCTCATTTCAGCTCGCTCCAAAGGAGCCTTTTTGATCCAGGAAAAACACCGATTCAACATCAGCGGCTGGCTCAATAATCAGCCCCAAACTGACATTAATAGCTCATTTAGCAAAGTAACAGCTGTGCATGCTTGTATATAAAAAGACTGATTAGCAGCACAGCTAATGAGCCTCTGGTTGTTGTAGGCTGCTGTTTGGCTGTTAGCACATGATCAGCTTTACATGCAGGAGCTGCATCCAACCAGTAACGCTGATCTTCAGAGGAACTGTGTTTGTACAGACGTTTTTCACTCACTCTTCATTCCTTTCCTGAACGTCTGCTGCACATACTTCAGCCCCGATACAATCTCCCTGTTCACCTGAGGACACAAAGACATTGCATCAGACATGTGACAGTAAGACAGATCAACAAGTCTATGGCACTGTGCAAAAGTCTTGAGCTGGCCCTCATTTCTTTAAACTTTGCTTCCAAGGAGCCAGACTTTCTTCTGACTTGATCAAAAGTTCTTGAAGAAAGTGGTTTTTGGACATTGGCTGCTTTTTCACTCATTTTCAGTCTGTGGACCTTTTTCTATAAAAATGTTTTTTTTTCCTGTTAAACTAATTAACCCTGAACTGTGAATAATTCAAGCTTAAAAATGCACCTAACTTGAGGGTGAACCAACATTGTGTATAAATATAACATCAACTCGTTATTGGCTGCCTCTCACAGAAACAGAATTTGGTCCCATTTCTTGTATGAAACTATAAAAATGACAAGGATAACACAGTCTGACAGGCATAAAATACCATTTCTGCACCAAAAAGATGATTTCCAACATGCTTTTAGCTGAAAACTGTTTTTAAGCTGATAAAAAGACTCTTTTCATCCTGTGAGCATCTACTACAATTCTCCTGCTACCAATTAATGTTTTAATGAGAGCGCAGATGACCTGACACCAATTACTTTGAGATTTTGTATTTTTTGTTATTGAGTGGCTACAGATGGCTCTTTGTGGCTCTAAAACCTGCTTTGTAATTGTGATGTGGTTCCAGATAAATAACAATGTGTGTCTCTTGTTGTTTTGTTGCTATGTACATCGTCTGTGCCTACATTACACTCAGTGGATTCAGAGGAAGTGAGCAATATTTCCTATAGTTAATGGCAGGAAATAAATGTTTTTAATATCAAAGCCTCACTGAGCAGCAATCTGCCAACATTGAGCTCCTGTGCCAACAATATTTCTGTAAAATGTGCCTTAGAGGATGGCTGTCGAGTCCTGTCCAGTGACCCAAACTTCACAGATTTGAAAACATCACTATCAGTGGAACAGCTGTACTTTAACATGGTCTGCAGAAAACAAGGACAGATCACTCATTTCTTAAACGGACCAGCAGCTCTCACCTTAAAGCTGATCTTTATTCTGTATTCTACTCCCTCCTTCAGGACAAAGGCCTGCTTCTTAAAGGCTTCCAGGTCTCCTGTGAGCAACAACAAACACAGACAAATCAATATAAGGTCCAAACCTCAGTGACAGTTCACTTCAGCATTTTTTAATTTCATCTGTTATAAGGACTAGTGCCATTGATTCATTCATTCATGCAATCCTCTCACTCTCACGCTGATCAGTCTTCGCTAACTTCGCTAACCTGCTTAGCCGCGACCCTTCCTGTGTCGTGTCCTGGCTCTTTGGCCAGGCTGCTGTTACTATTATTATGGTCTTGGATTTCATTAAGCTGCTTCCCCAAGAGCGACCCACAGGTCATGCAGATGGGGGAACTTGAACATCTTGGACTGTAGCTGTCGACAGCAGCCCTCCCTCTGCTGTGGAGATCCGTCGTGAGCTTGACAGCCACTCAAACACAAACCTGCAGCAGGTGGCGCTATGCTGAGCTCACAAAGGCAGCAGAGGAGAACAATACCACCGTCATCAGCTGCAGTCCAAGATGAGACTTACTGGAGAGGCAGCTGAATATATGATTTCTCACAAATAAATTATTGAGTAAAACATTTGCACAGAAAAGCTGGTAAAAAGCGAGAGCTAGACAGTCTGCAGGGCACAGATCTGTTAGGACATCTGATTTCACTTCACAGTGACTTTGTTTGTTATTGTCTCTTTTGGCAAAAATGAATTTAAAAATAAATTTAAAACACAAATGCATGAAGGTGTAAACATCAATAAATCATAAAATCAAAAAGGTAAAATTACACAATTATCTAAAGTACTGAGTTTTTATTAACTGACACAATGTTGATATTTCACAGCTGTACTGAGCGCACAGTTACCACCAAAGTACTTGTTACGCTGTGAGAGTCACACACGTCTTTACCCTCATGTTTCAATCTTAAAGATTCACTGAACACATGTTATCGTAGCTCCTGGAACCATCCACTAACATCGTTTCACTCTGTAGACCTCAAACATTACTGTGAGATAACGAGGTGTTAATTATAATGCAGATCGTCTCTTTTAGATCACGATCGTGAGGTGAAGCTCACGAGCACAAACTGAGCTGCTTCTATTCTGAGCACTCGCACACTGCTCCATACAGTGAGCTCACACTTTAGCCTCTAAGCTTTTATTTTACATCTACTTTACATTCTGGTAAGCTGGAACTAAAACAGTGTATGACCTTAGATTTTAGCACCGAGCTGCTGACTGTGACTGTATCGGTTTATATTAAAAAGAAATAAAAACGAGTGGATCAAACTTGGAGGTTAATCGACCATAAACAATTTAAAACTGCTTTTAATTAGAGACGTCAGGCTGTTTCACCAAAACAGGATGAAAACGTCACCAAAGCATCTTGTCTTTTGTTTTAAACGATGTGCACCTTCTACCTTTACAGCAGCACCTTCCTTTGTTATCTACCCCTTCCTGAAAGCACAAACCCAGCAGCTGACTGGTCAGATGTTGTTAACAATGTTCCCCACAGAGTGACATGACCCGAAAGCATTTACATGGAAACCACGATGGGAGCTCTTCAAATGATCCAAATACTGAGGAAAGCTGCTTCGGTGCTTCCTTTATTGCCTCCCTTAGCAGAGCAACACTGGCGAACAGTTCATGGCGAAAACACCATCTACTACTAACAGAGAGTCTTGTTAAAAGCACAAGTTCCACTGGATCACTTCTCTAGATGGAAGTGTCCTAATGTCTTAACAAACGTGCTTTTTTCCTGTATACACTCTGTTACTCTAGTACAGAAAACAAACCTAAGATTAAAAATGTGCAGAACATAAGTGATTAAGAAAAGAGGCGACACAGGAGAGATTTTTGGACAAGGAAAGCTTTTGGTCTAGAGAAAGTAAAGTTATTAGTTGTCATACTTCTACGCTACAAGCCTGTCGAGCAAAAACGCATATGAGGCTCAGTATCGTGCTCAAGGACACTACGTCAACTGGCAACTTAATAACTGACCTTCTGATTGGTACCCCTTAAAATCACCCACTAATCTGTAAACCACTAATTTAATTATATCTGAATTTAAAGGAAAACCTCTGCAAAATGTTTTTTGGTTCAGTAATTTCTTGTTTGTTTTTTAATTACACTCTTAAATAATCCAGATTATAACAGTTTCAGTTTTTTGCCTTAATCACGCCGCCCTGCGTGACACATTTACATCCCTCCCTTTGTTTCCTACAATCAGTGAGTCCTCGGGACACTAAAATCCTCTGGCAGTCCCGTGGGAGCTGACTGCCATGCTGACCTGTTGTTCCCAGGCCTCTAAAAAAGGCTTTTAAACTGAGCTGTTTCTAGTATGTTCTTGCTGAGTAGAGTGTGTCCTCCTCTTCCTTTGAGTCCTCTTAAACCCAAGCTTCACAAGAAACCAACAACAAAGAAGGAAGTGAGCCCAAAGAGACTCAAACCTCTGCAGAAACTAAGAAATATTTTAAAGTTCAGAAAGTTAGTGTTCCAGTTTTATTTCCTGCTCCTGAAGTACAAAAACAGACAACTTACACTAATCTTTGCTTCTTCTGCTTTTCCTTCTTCGTCCTGCAAGCTTCTTTTTATCACAGTCTCTGTGATCACAGAAGTAAGAGTCTTATATTTTGGGCCAGTTTGTAAGTCAATTGAACCCGAAACTGTGAGGGCGCGTTTTATCATCAACCTTATTAAACGTTTTGGTTCCTTGCATAAGAGGAGAAATGACTGTGCCATGAAACATCTTAAAAATATTAGTTTCAGGGACTTTTTATTGAAAAGCAAAACATGTTTTATCTCCAAATACAAACACAATGGGGACAATTCATTTTAACGTCTCCTGAGGGGGGGGGCACTTTTTGCCTTAACAGAGTTCAATTCAGTGTTTCTTAAGCCTGACAATATTCAGCTTTAAGGACAAACACACGAGCATAGCTGAGGGCTATCTGTGACTTTAAACTAGAATTAATGGCAGGATTTTTGAAAAAGTCACAATCAGCCAAACTGGACTGTTGTGCCTTTATTTACCGTGTGGACAGTCACAACTTTATCTGAGAAAGCAGTAAAAGCTGCAACGAGGAACAGGACAAAATGTCCTGGACTGATCCAAATCTAGGCCAGCTGGGCCCAAAGCTGCTCCAGAGGAGTGAGAAGATGCAGTTCAGACCTACAAGATTATAAAACTCTGGAATAATTTACATTAACTTTTAAATTAGTGCCACGAATTAAAAAACTAAATCCAGTCGCTGTAGTTTGTCCATTTCTCTCTGCTTCTGGGACGTGTCGGTAAATCTTATTAGTAGCAGATTCAGACCTTCACAGAGTAAGTGCTGCTGGATGGAGTTATAATAGGCAGAGTCTGTACTGGGGGTGCAGGACAAGCACGTCTGAGAGCTTTGAAACAGGATGAAAATGATTCGAAAGAAAATAATGGTGTGAAAATGTGATGGACTTTTATCTTCTATTTTTACCATTGTGTATATTTCCAGTTTTTATCTGTTGTACAGTGTCCTTGGGTGCTTTGAAAGGCGCTATTTAAATAAAATGTATTATTATTATTATTATTATTATGGAACAACACGTTGTTGACTTTGGCAGCGGGGCCTCGAGTCCCCCACCACCACCACTGAAGGAGATTTACTGGCCCATGAGAGAAAAAAGGCATTTCAATTATTTTATAGATGGGAGCCGGGAAATTAATTTTCCCAAGGGGCAACATGCGAAACGGGGACTGTTGGACGGCTGCACCAATAACACGAACTCAAAGAACCTGCTTGATATTAATTTCGTCTCTCTTATTAACTGTTATGGTTGCGGGTCGATTTTACAATAAGGCAACAATAATGTATTTATAGTAACCCCAGATTATTTCATTTAATATAACATCAATATTTGGTGTCACATCATACAAAATATCGCGATACTATCCAGTATAGATTTTTCACCCCTACTTGTTTGTGAGTTTGTCTCAGCAGTTTGCTTCACAGGTGAGCTCATCACTCTGAATGAACTCGAGGATGCTCAATTATATCCTCTCATATTTACAATTATTTTGGTGCGGCTACTCAAGAAACTTGAAAATATCTTGCACATACTGAACTCAGCAGCAGATTCCTCTAACTTTAAACAAAATAAAAATTGAAAAAATAAGTGAGGTGAAAATGTTGGTGGGACACAGAGTTATCCAGGTACTCCTTGAGTCACGCACAAATGTTTTTTTCCACAATGCGAACCACGATCCCTGCACATGCACATGGGTATGAAGAAGGTGCCCAGGCAGCTGGGAAATAGCAAACAACTGAAAACCTAAAGCAGCGGACCAGAAGAGACAAACATAACTGCGGGCCACTTATTAATAATCCTTCCCCAGGTTCCCCTACGGCAGCGGTCAGCAACCTTTAACACCTAAAGAGCCATTTGGACCCGGTTTCCACGCAAAAGAAAACACTGGGAGCCGCAAATACTTTTTGACATCTAAAATGAAGTTAACACTGTATATATTGCTTTTTACCTTTATGCTTTGTGTGAACAACTAAGGTGTGTTGCGTATGAAATCCATGAAGTGCTACAGAGAAAATTACATTTTATTCATGTAATTAACACATTTTGAACTCTTAAAGAAATATAACAAATGGAAAGGAAACTAAAATGAACCACGTAGCAAACTAAAACTGTTGTGATATATAAATCGCCTTTGGGCTTTTGGAGCCTTGACCTGACTTTTAAAAAAATAATTGGAAAAAAAGCTCTATGCTGCTGAAAAATGAAAAATAGATATTTGCAAAATTCTGCCTAAATATGTATTTTACCTGGTTAATGTGTGTGCCTCGCCTCGCCGCCTTAACGTCTGTGGTATCTATGCTGATGTGTTGGTGTGTGTCGGGCTGTGAGCTGCAAAGCTACAGCCGGCTGTATGCGTACAGCAACCGTGTGTGAAAAGTGGTCAATAAAGAGATGCTGAAAAGCGTGTTCATGCAAACATCGTCGGGTCTGCCGTGATATGTTTACAATGAGACTTCTGCTCCTGAACCTCTGCGCACAGCGTCTGCAAATCGGGGCTGTACGAAGTCACTTTATCTTTACGCAGGACAGTAAGTTGTCATCTGTGAGACGTGAGCGGTGTTTGTTTTTAACATAGTTCACGGTGGAGAACAGCTGCTCACATAATGTGGATCCGAAGATCCATAATTGGCCTACCTGGGGTTGGAAGTCTCGATAAATGCACGGCGTTTCGGCGGGTACACCGGCTTCCGCAAGTGTGACGCTTATATTGAGCGATGAAAAAAATAATAGAATATAATTTTATTTTTATATTTCAATATCACAACAATCTTCCAATTTAGAACTACAAGTTAAAAAAACTAACATAAAGAAAAAATATACTTCAGCTAAATACTTCTAATTTATTTTCCCAAACCACGCGGAGCCGCACTATAAGGACTAAAGAGCCGCAGGTTGCCGACCCCTGGTCTACGGAAACCCGTAGGAAGGATCAACAGTTCCAATATGGCGCCATTAGTTATCAAACACTGAATGTTGGGGTTCAATCAGAAACTTCTACTTGATTTCTGCCTGAACACAGACTCACCACAGAGGTCCAGGACCAGCGGCTCAGGAGCACTATCACAGACCAAACTCATCCGGATCACCTGGACGTTGGGAACATTGGGATCTGAGACAAGACCAAAGAAACAGGTGATTCAGTACAGATGTAGCAAACATGCTAAACATGTGTCTCATACTACCCAGATTACTGCTGGCTGCTCCATAGTTTATATTCATAACTTTTATTTATCCTTAAAGACACTTTAACGTCATTTTCACATGCAGTCTGCTAAACCCAGACATTTATAGGAGGTCTGCATGTGATGTAAAAATCAGCTACGTGTTTGAAGTGTTTGAACTCAGGGGAGCTGAAATCAGGACAGGCTGCTGTAGTTGGGACAGATTCTGCATTAATTACTCTTCAGTTGGTTCTCAGGCAACAATTCAAACTTTCTCCTCACAGCAGGAAGCGTACTGATCATCAGTGTTTGACAGACAACACTAGGCCACAGGTTACTATAAAGACATACAACTCCAGCTTAGTCCTGTTTTTTTAATAAAATGCACAATGCATCAAACAGGATGTAACAGTTCAATGACAAACCAAAAACAACAAAAACATCTGCTTTATTGTAACACAGCACCACCTTCCTGCACTGTGATACCTACAGGGACCTCTTCTGTATTGTTGAAGCGGTGAACAAGAAACACATCAGAGTAATGGACTTTAACGTTTATCATTAAATCAAATAAACATATTTTTCTGTTTTTAATTAATCACTTCTAAAGAAAAACCGAGATACAATTTGAACTGTGGTTTTGCAGAACCGTTACACACACACTCAGACACACACAGTGTATTACCAGCCTCAGAGATCCCAGAGCCAAGCAGGGCTTCCTTATATTTGCGTAGGCTTTCGTCATCCTTATCCAGCTCATGGATCTCCTTCACTGACTTCTGGGCTGGAGGTTTGTAGTTCACTGGCTCTGGCTCTTCATTTTCAGCGGCGATAGCTGCTAGCTGCTCCGTAGTCACGTCATCGTCAGCCATGTCTGGAGGGGGGAAAAAATGTGAGTGACGGTATAGCGAGCATGGAAAGAAAGCAGGTGGGCAGACGTCCTATATTCTTACTAACACTTGTCTCTTGGGGAGGCAAGTGTTTTGTTGTAAACAAAAAGACAAACTCTGCTGTGTGTAGCATTTTATGTCATCTAATCTCACTTCTTTGAAGTAGTAATAATGAGAGGGGAGTCATGAACGAGGCGTCAAGCATCCCATGATGCAGTTATTTAGGTCAGATGAAAACAACTGTGTTCCCCTGGCATGGATGACATGAGTCTGGTCTTTTTCACCTCTATTACATTCAACCAAGCAACAGCTTCACAGCAGTGTACACCGCAGTCGTGTATATTTGTTTTTCTCAGCGATGTTATCAGGGAAGAGTTTCAAGGATAACAAGAACAAGGAATAACATTTGTTTTGTCCTCATAAACCTCCAAGTAAGGAAGCCATCTCATTTATGTCAGGAAAGCAAGATGATCGAGTTAACCTGATGCAGAGACAATGGGTTTGTGTTTCATTTGCACAGAAACTAACTGTGTTCCCGTTTTAAGGAGGCTAATGCCCAAAAACTTTCCACTGCTCAAACGCACAGTGTAACAAAAGCAGGAAGAGCTGTGCTTGGACCGAGAGTCTTAAAGCTCACATTAAAGCCCCCCTCCCACCCACAGCAAAACAGAAAAAACACAGGGCCTGAATGCACCACTGCCACTCTAGCATACATCGCTTACAATTACACTTTAGTCCTGGTTGTGTATCTTTAATCACTTAAGAGCAGCCACTTTGATGTTGTAAATAATTACAGGAGCATTTTTTTAAAAAAACCTAAAGGACAGCTCTGCACACAACGAACTCTCAGTAATGTGGAAAAACCAGCAGAGAGAATTCAGGACGTAAACTCTCTTTGCTCAGATGCAGTGACTCTACTGCTTCACAGGGCTGCTCCATTATGACAAAAAACATCCATGCCTAGACTAGACATTTAAAAGAATGTCAAGCGCATGAATGGAGCCATTTGAGGTGGTCTGGGCATCTGAACAGGACGCCTCCTGGACAACTCCAACTTCGAGAGGTGTTTCGGAGACATAGGAGGAGATTTTAAGAAACAAGATGTATTTACTGAACTTAGAATATTTTACAGGGGATTTTCTTAGGATTTATGTACAATTTCAATAAAATGTTTTATTTAATAAATAGATAAATGTAAGAAATAAAGGGGTACACAGCTGTGGTGGAGGACGTACAAGGTTATGACATGGGGAGTACTCTTAAGGGAAACTGCTGGTCCCTGCCAGCCTGCAGCCTGTACTGCAGGATGTTTGTGGTAGATATTGGAGCTGCCCACCTCAGAAGCCCTGCAGCAACAGCCACAAACTCAGTGATAGCAAACAGTTAAGAGTTTGGGTGAGGGATGCTGGCAGGTGTACTCGTTTTTCTTTCTTCTAGAACATGTTCGCCTATGGAAACTTCGTTAGTTTTTCTCCTTCTAGGCAGACCAGGTTTTTCCATCATCTTGGTCAAAGCTGAACACGAGCGAGTCCGAGCTTTCAGGGAGGGGCGAAAGCTCACTGCTGTACAGGAAAAGGACCAAAACAGAGCCGATGTGTTTCCTCTGACTATAAAAGTTAGTGAAATAATGTCAACATGCACGCTAGAAAGATCTGATGCACCATGATCGTTTTAGTCACTATACTCTTGATTTTTTTATAATCCGTTCTTATTCATTAGGTGATATTTAACTAGGCTGGACATTTTTCACAACTGGTAAAAAAATTAACTGCTAAGTCAACATCACTGTAATCTGCTTCAGTTAGTTCAACAATACAGCAAACGTAGCTGTGAACTAATTGTACCTCCATCTCCACCCAGCAGTGCTCAGCCAGCAGTGTTTAATACCTCCATGACATTCGTTTACATTTCAGCAGCAACAGATGGATTAAATGCTCCAGCTCCGAGTCTCCAGCCTCAGATGCAACACTGTGTAAACTGTAGCTGTAACTAAAAGACTGGAAGTTTGAAAAGAACTGTGGATAATGCAAATGTCCCAAATAATTTTAGTGATTAGTGATTTTTGTGATACAAATCGTAAGTTTGAGTTTGTCTGCATATCTCTCTCTTCTCTTATGAACTGCCTAAACTAGCAGGCATCATAGAAATGTCTATAAGCAGCACACACGTGAACTATGCGAGGAGCCGCAGCCATAAACATGCCTGAGCAGGAGCCAAAATCCTGCTTCAATTTTCCGCTTTTCTATTCCTTACAAATGCACCATTATATATACACAATCTCTTGCACCTGAAGGAACCAAAATTGTGTGACTAAAGTAAGACTTCAAGAACATCTTCAAAATGTGATTATTAGCTGCTGGTTGCACAAATTCTCCTTAATCAAGCAGAGCCTTTAAACACCAAACTTTTACTTTGGTCAAGTTTCTCTTGCGACTTCAGATATACCTTCCACTCAATAAAAATAAAATGCATTATTAGAGCCATGTACAATGATAAAAAATAACTGTTTTTTTTTAATGCAATCTTCATTTGAGTTCATGTTTTGCATAACTAAATTGCAGATTTAACTGAGGTCAAATTTAGATCACGGTTACTCGACGAGGAGTGAAACTCCTGGCATTAACTCTTAGTTTTTTATTTAGATTTTTGGTTTGCATGGTCTCCCTGTTACGAAATTTCTTAAAGCTAAATATTTTTCCCACTGAGCACCGTGCAAGTACATCAGTCTTTTACTGGTAGCTTTTAGATTTTATTGTCTCACAAAAGGCTAATTTAATCCCTTTATACACTGCTATCTTATTCTGTGAGACCATATAATAATTTATTACTAGGCAAGCTCCATTTACTTTATTCTCCAAAGTTTGGTCAATCGGGCAACACAGAAAGTGATCATTCTGACACAGTTTTATGCAAAGTGTGACCCTAAAGAGCCGTGCTGATGGGCAATCAGCAGTTTTTTTCATAATGTGGAAAACTGATGTGTTATTTTTCTTCAGCTCACTTTTATAACTGATGGTTGGTTCAGTAAATGTGTACTTAAACTTCGTGACACTGAGGCTCTGTTTAATCAGAAGGTCAGTGGATTGATTTCCTCCAGTCCATCTGATACCGAACCTCGAGTTGACCCCGATGCATCCATCGGAAGGTCAGAAGATGTATGAATGTGTGTGTGTGATTAGGTGCATGAGGCATTTTGAGTGCACAAATTAAGCAGAAAGATGCTATATGAGTACCAGTCCATTCACCATTGTAGAGAAAGGGAAACAATCTACAACTGTCCACTTTAGCTCATACTGGGCTGTATGTGTCCCACCTAAATTAAATTGGCCATCACTGATTTTGACCTTGAGTTGCACTTTGTGTGAGCTGTCAACCAAAACTCAAGTGAATAAATTTTAGGATATTCACTTTGTATTGTTACTAATAAAAGCATAAATGTCCCACTGCCTGCTCAGCCGCTTTTTCTCCACAAAGTGAGGAAATAAAATATTTATATTTAACCTCATATGATTAAATTTGGACAACTGAAGATGTTTTCATGAGGAGTAAGGACACCTGTAACGTCAATACCTCACGGGATTAGCACAGGTCTGAAATATGGAACAGTCACATTTTCCAGATAGTAGAAGTTACCTTTCAAATGAACTATCGTGCATGCGTTTAAGCACTATGGTTCTCCTGTCACAAGCTTTTCCATTTGAGCAAACATACAATAAAAAGGTTAAAAATTTAATTTCTGGTAAGCTCATAATGTATTTTAGATTTAAATTTGTATAATAATATTTGTGCTTTTATTTGAGGAAAGCTGAAAAAAATCCCATGTTTTATGAATTGTAAAAAAAAGTATCCTCGTGTGTTTTCACTTTCAACAGTTCACGTGTTCTCACAGGACATGATGTAAGAAGTTAATAAAAGTGATATTAAGAAGACTCCCCTTGTGCTGTCATGCCAAATATTAACATTAGGACATTTCATGAGTGGACTAGAACCCAGTCTGACAGACTCGCCCCACACAGCCTTCAGCAGGCTCGCAAACAGGACGGGAAGCTTAAAGAAACTTCAATTTCACAAACAGAGGAAGCATGCGGGAGCCTGTAGCCTCATCAGTGCACTGTGTCACTAACGTTTACATCCTCTGTTTGGTGTTGGGTTCTTTTGGGTTCATCTATTTTTGTATCAAACACTAAGAACAACAACCTGCAGGGCAACAGCCAATCCAGACTGTTACCCCTGCCGGCCTCATGCAAACATTAATAACAAATACAGAATTTAATAGAGACATGGAGGTTTCTGCCTGCTGTAATTTTGAGCAGCAATATAATTTAAATTACGGCGACTGGTGCTACCCCTTTGTTGCCTTGTTCTTAGGTTATCGCATTCACAAGATTTTCAGAAAACTTGACCTCTGACCTTCAGGTTGAGTTCCCTGAGATATGCAGATAGATAATTCCTATAGTAATAATTTGAAGCTCCGAGGTTGCCTCATTCTCGAGTTATCGCATTCCAATCTTAGGTGTCCGTACTGGCCGCCCGCACGGCAGGGAGACAACAATACCCTGCAAACAACAATGTTTTGCACATGGACGATGATGTCAGGGATCAACGATGGTCAAGGTTAATGTTTGTTGTGCATTTTTGTGCATGTTAGTCAGCGACCGTGTGCGTGTGTGTGTCTGTTTAATGTCGTCTGTAATTGCTTTTTAAAGAATCATCATGATGTTACAACATGTTCAGAACCTGCCGACGGCTTACTTAATAATAATTTACTATCCAAACTAACAGCCCCACGTCAGTGCTTAAAGTTTTGCGGACCCCATGCATGCTTTTACTGACCTGCAAGATAAAAAACCAAAAAAAACTTTTATTTGTTTTTGTATTTTAACTATAAATAAAATTTAATTTAATGTGTATGACATTATTTATGTTTTATATTCATCTAAATCTGAAAAACAATGTTACAAAAGCCTTGAAATAAATCTAGTCTAGTACACCCTGGGCTGCTGCCAGTTTAATTGAGTTAACAGTTAATCTGCATAAATAGGCTTTTATTCTAACTTCTCTAGCTTTAAGAAAGGTTTTAATAGTTTTGGACGAGACAAACATGTTTTCTTTTCACTGCAGCTGAGTTCACTTTCTCGGTAACAACGCCACCTCCCCGCTTTTCACCACGTGTCTGTAGACAGACTGTGGCTCCACGTTAAACTGTGACAGCATCATCTCCACAGCTGCTGTTGTGTTTTCCGTCTTTTTGCTGAGAAATGTAGGAACTACCTGGCGTGAATCTTCTAATACTCCACGTCACTATTTCATGTCTATTTTAGTCACAAATGTGGATGAAATGCTTACAAAGCACTGAAGCAAAGAAGTTACATTGAGGATTTTTTTGTAATCAAGTGGTTTGCATTAATCAATAAATACGGAAAAATTTCCTCAAATACTAACATATAAAAAAAATCTGAGCCTGACCTACACAAGAACTGGGAATATAAAATGTCTTGTAGGAGCAGTCGAAAATAAGTGAGCCAAACTCTTCTCAGCTTTGAGGTGATCATCTTAAGCGACTACCAATGTGAGTGAATTATACCACTGATTGATTTATCACTGGGTGGTAAATACATTAGTGGGTTACCTAAGCAACCAGAGTCTGCTATGTCCACCAATGCAACCAACAACCTGGACACAATGAGCAAATATATGTGAACCGGGCTTCATAGCTGCTACTATATAACCATTTATTATAAAATAAATATCTTCTGACAACTCCTTTCTTTACAGCTTTTGTAGGGTTGGAAATACAGACTCACCTCCTTGTATTAGTCATGTGTAATTTATTTGCCAAAGAGAAATTATAAAATATATTAAATTATATCTTGTTATTCGTCTTTTGCATTTATTGAATTTCTTTCTTTTCTCATCCACTGGGCTTTTTAAGTAGTTAAATATGTTACGTTAGTGGACCAATAGTAGCACTGAGGAGAGAATGATTATGGGGACCTGCATTGACACACCTTACCAAATCTGTCAACATTCCTGCTTTTCCCAGTTTCTCCCATATTTTAGGACCATCCACAATCGTGTTTTCCATGTTTATCTAATATTGCACAAGCTGCCAGACTGTCTATGAAACAGTCTACGCATAGAATGCATAAAAACTGCATGCTATTTCAGCACATCTGTCATTGGTCCAATCTCAGCGCAGAAAAACCAGGTAAGGGTTAAACAAACTAACTGCTACCTTAGCTGTTTGACTGTTTTAAGTCTCTTTAGTGCAAAAATTCAGTAAAGAGCGACATAGTTGGCTCTTCAGACGTGCTTAGCAGGGAATTATTAAATTTGGTACAGTTAGAAAGAAATTAAATCAAACTGAGCTTTATAAAACATTAAGTTAGTCGTTAACAACGTATAAATGAAACAGTAAAAACAAAAATGGCGCCCTCTTTCAACCAAAGTAGTGTCACCAAAACTATTTCACACATCACTGGCTTCCTCCTGGTTATGCTAACTTAATAAATCAAAGTTATACCGTGTCATCAAAACAGTTTCTCATATCACAGTCAGGTGAATATGCAAACTGAAAGTCTCCAGATCTCCAGAAAGTCTTATAATTTCCAAATGTTGCAGCATTTCCTTTTGTATGATCTGAGAAGATCTGAGCTCCTGTATCAATTCGACATCACTGAAATAGCGGTACACTCATGTTCAATCCAGCCATGATGCACGCCATACACAAGCCAACAGTTTGTTAACAGCTGAAAGGGACTCCAGCTACATTCAAGAACAGCAAAGAGGGGGAATGAGATGCTCCAAGGGAGTAGCTGTATTTGCTTCTTTAAAAAAGAGAAAGACTTTCGCTGTGGGGGCGTGAGTTTATTTCTCTGCTGTGAAAACGTTAATGCCAACAAGTAAAAAGTCAACAAACCGGCGCCAAAGTGCCATTACATCTATCTGACCTTCATAACGGCAGCCTGTTAATGAGTAACTCCATGTGCAAAGAATTTAAGTTTTGTTAAAGTGTAATAGAGGCTAACAGATGATTATTTATTATTTAGGTTCATTATCAAATCATTTCACACTCTATACACACCTGACAGAAGAATGAACCTATATAAACCTATATAAAGGCTCACTTATAAAATAATAAGAAATAATAATAATAATACTCTAATATATCATGTAATCTCTAAATCGTATACATTTTTGTTCATAAACTAGCTCTTGGAAGGTCTGACTGTCATTTTGTCGTTTGTAATCTAGGTAAATCTAATCCCAGATGAACAGAGTAACAATAACATATATTAAAAACAAAGTGTAACTTTTCTTTTTGTGGGGCTTTTTTTTAACGTATTGATCTCTAACTAACACACAGAATTAATAGTTCGTTGGTCAAAGTGTGTTATTGTTTGCCTTAGGCAGGCATATAAACACAAAGACTTTCAGAGTTTCCTATATTTATTTTTTCTGCATTAAATTAAATTAAAAACAAAACAGCTCTTTCAATGAAATTTAATGAACGCATGTTTATTTTAAAGATAATATCACGGATCTTTGCAAATTTTCCTCAATTATGTATTATCCGCGAAAAACCCCAGATGAACCGCAGCTGCCATGGTGATAAAATAGTAAATATATCTGTCATTATTAGCCGGGTAACAAACCTCCTTTTGACAGCACATCAGTTTACTCACGCCACTGGTTCATTAGCCTGAACGATTAAACTCATTAATACTGAACAATGTGGCTCAACTTTTCCTGCCGCCGACCCCCCCTCTCACACAGGGTGGGACTGAGGAGCGAGACAAGTGGCTAGCTCGTTAACCGCTGGGAACAATTCAGCCGAGCTAACCGGAGCCTGCAGCTAACATTAGCATGACAAGTTATCATCAGCTGACAGGAGCGGGCGCGACAACGGAGCGGCTTCACGGACGCGCGCCGGTTATGGTTGCTCTAGAGAGGGCGTTAGAAGCTGTCCTCGAAGCTGGAGACGCTTACCTTTAAATTAAACGCAGTAGTGTTTTCAGGAGCCTTTGCAGTAAGTGCGTTCGTTGCTCTCTGGGCTCTCCTGCAAGTATGGCGAACAAGGGGACGGCGCCGCCCCGTGCGCCGCCCGCGCGTCACGTTCCCGGGAGCGGGTCCGCGGCGCGCACGCCCTACGTAGGTGACGCGCTTAACAGCTTGTGTTTAGTTTTGGATTCAGTGGGATAGTTTCGCTCTGCTGTCACACTTTGTACTGTGATAAAAGGTACAGAGGATAACGGGACATATTTAAAACTGACTTGTGTATTAAAAAAACACTGATTGCTTCTAATACTTATTTGTAAAACCCCTTGAAGTACATGTTTGTTTGTCTGATTTAAAATCTTTTGTGTGTGCAGAGGCAAATTCTTACAAAACCTACACCTTCTGATAATTTTTCTTTTTTTTTTTTTCCTTAAGAAAGTTCTCACTGGACACTACTATGCAGTTCCTGCGAACAACTAAGTACACCCCAATAATCATTTCTGTATGACTTTATCAGTCTCTTGTCATTGTGAAAGAATTTCAGCTCTCTCTTCCTTACAGCGCTGATTCAGTTCATTGAGGTTTGTGGGCATTTGTTTGTGTACAGTGCTCTTAAAGTTCCCACCACAGCATTTAAATCGGGTTGAGGTCTCGTCTCTGCAACACCTTGATTCTTTTCTTTTTCAGTCTTTCTGTTCCTGTTTTGCTTGTTGTTCTCCTCTTGCATGGCCCAGCTTTGGGAAGCTTTAGGTGTCAGACAGATGGAGTCGCCTATACAAAAGTTACACATTTACTTATACTGGAATACAGTTGAATGTCATCTGAATGACTGCGTGGCGTCTAGGTGCTGTGGCTACAAAGCAATAATTTTTCTTAATCATATATAATATAATATATCATTATAATGTGTGTAATGAGCCATAACTTCAACCTAAATCTTTTTTATTACCAATTTATGTGTTCTTTCCATCTAATTCAATTAGTTGTTTTCTGTTTCTTTGTTTTTTTCTGGCCCTTTCCTGGTCTCTTTGCTAATGGCCAAAAATAAAAGCCATTATTATTTATTAATAACCAAGGACCAGTGCCTCGGGGCACTGACTGCAAACACTGTTGCCTTAAGTCTTCAGTGAGGCAGGGACCGGCATCCCCGTGTGGATCATTATCGCACAACTGCAGTTGAAAGATGCAGAAGTTGTAAAGCCAATGGCCTTAAAACTAGTTATCAGTTACATCAATTCTATAACATTCTGGAAGCCAGTGTTCAAATGCAAAAATGATTGCAGGAAGTAAAAAGGCTTTTGCAGTAGTCTAGACATGAAGAAATACAAGTCTTGTCTTGAAATCTGTTTACATTTTTATAAAATTATAAGATAAAACATGACTACATTAGTTTCACTGTGTGATGCTGAAAGTTATCAGTTAGAGCTACGAATTATCGAGTAATTCGAATAACTATTATAAAAAATTCTTAATACAAATTCTTTGTTTCGATGCTGTTTAAGGCACGGCTCATACCACTGTCGCTATGGAAATGTGAAACATTTGTGATTTAAAAACAGACCTGAAATGGTACTCAGGAGCAATGTTAACCCCACACACACTGATAACA
Organism: Astatotilapia calliptera; assembly: GCF_964374335.1. Taxonomy (NCBI): domain Eukaryota; kingdom Metazoa; phylum Chordata; class Actinopteri; order Cichliformes; family Cichlidae; genus Astatotilapia; species Astatotilapia calliptera. The sequence goes on from NC_137427.1 coordinate 4,329,949, forward strand.
CAACAGCAGCAGTGAGGATGACACTGGTGCAGTTTGCACACACGCTGCGAAGAGCAGCTGAGCTCAGGTGGAGCGAGAGAAAACGTGTTTCTAGTGTCCAAAACAGCAGCTCTGTAATCAGCAATAAAAGCTTTACTGGGAAGTAAAGGTAAACTTCATATACATATTTTATTGAGTTTGACCTTCTGAATGTACCTTAAGTTATTTATGCATTTTTTACTTGTGTTTTTGTTTAAATTTCATTTATTTGCACATTAATACAAAGGGTTTTGTTGTCCTTCTTGACAAACGTTTTCATTGGGCAGGGATAGCTCAGTAGGTAAAGTGGTCGCCCCATGATCGGAAGGTTGGCGGTTCGAATCCACTTAACGGCTACCCTGAGGTACCCCTGAGCAAGGTACCGTCCCTACACACTGCTCCCCGGGCGCCTGCTTAGTGGGCTGCCCACTGCTTCACTGAGTGAATGGGTCAAATGCAGAGAAAAAACAAGTAATTTCCCCACAGGGATCAATAAAGTATCCATTATTATCATTATTATTAAAACATTGCAAGGAGTTCATTTTGAAAAACCTGCACCGCCCTCCTTTGTATATTTAGTATTGCTCATTAGAGAAAAGTATTTCCTATCCAATTACTTGATTAAATAACCGAGATTACTCAATTTCTAAGATAATCGGTTGCTGCAGCCCTAATATCAATTCAGATACTGAACATATGAGAGACACCACCAAGAAGACGGAGCAAAGACAATATGAAGAGGTACAAGCAGCAAGATCAAGATGTTGATCTTGTATGAGGAAGAGTACCAGTGGTAGAGACTTCTCAGGTAATTCATTGTGTGGTGCTTTGAGAATGCACCATTACAAAGACAAAGGCTTTAGTTTAACATTGTTTCAGTAGTTGGCCTGAACATGGCCAGTCAACATTTGGCACCACTGTGAGGAGTCCAAGAAGACGAGAGACGTTTTTCTAAAGATGACTCAATATCATGAATTTATGTACAAAATCCTTTGAACGTGTCCATGTGTCAAATATACAGTACTGAGTGACAGAACCAGTGTACATTAAAATGCAACTTTTTTTGTTTTTAAATTTACATTCAGAAGTCTGTCATTCAACCATGTTTATACAAAAAAAAAAAAAAAAAAAAGAGAACAAAGATTCTCATTACAGGTTTAAGGCAACAACAGTTCCTGAATCCTGATAACATGGTTTTATGGTTATAAAAAGAGAAAATTTGAAAATAACACCCAAAACAAAAAAATGGTCCATACAAAATGTCTTTAAAACACAAGGGTCTGATCCATCACATCTGATTAGCCAAAATAAAAAAATGATAAAAGGAACGGGAGCATCATCCCATCAGAGTCCTTTTAACTGGTGTCCATCTTACACTAAGATGAAGAAAAAAAGAAGAAGAAGAAACCGATTAGAAAATTGTGTTCACAGTATTATCCAAATAATTAAGGAAACTGATTTTATGCAGCCTGATTACATACCTCAGCATTATAGGCATCCAACTGGGCATCAAGTTCCTCTGCAGAAAGCTGGGGTCTGTTTCCTCCTCCCCTCCCGCGGCCTCTAAAACCTCCACCGCCACCGCCGCCTCCACCACCACCTCCTCCTCGCCGCCTTTCAACCCTGGGCTGACCGAGCCTAGTCCGATCAAAACCTTTGTTTGAGCTGCAAACAATAAAAAGAAAGAGGGTTACTCCAGAGAACCTGTAAAAGCCTAACAAGCTCCCCCCACCCAGATAAATGGAAGAAAATTAATGGAATTTGTTGTCGATTTTGCAATAAATCACTTATCAAATCTCAAAATCCGTGTAATACATAAATTGATTTTTTTTTTTTAACTGCGTAACATCGTAACCCATTTTCAATGCCTATGTCATCACATTAACCCATCAACCTTGATTTACAACCCCAGATCCTTTTTTTAAAAACAAAAAAACATACCCTTGTGTATTCTGTGTGTTCTGTGTGTCGAATTCTGAAGTGGCTTGTTGGATTTTCATAGGGCGGCCTGGCGGGAAAAAAAAAAAATAAAAATAACAGAAGTATAAATTTAGTTAGTTACCATTAACAACACCCATGTGCACACGCCTAATCAAGAGAACAAGCATGGGAACAAATCCTCACCATCAAGCGGTACGCCGTTATAGTGCTTCATGGCTTTCAGTGCATCTGCCTTATTTACAAAGTGGACGTCTGCAGTTCCTTTACTGCGACCAGACCGATCATAGTGTATAGATGCCTTCTTCAACGCTCCGAACTCAGCAAACAGCTCCTAAAAAGTAAAATCTGGAAAATCAGTGCCATTCCTCAGCATCTGAGGTGAGCAAAATAGATCTGAGCTTAGATAATTACCCTGATATCAGAATCAGAGACACCAAAGTCCAGATTGGAAATCAGCAGCTTGCTGCCGTTTCCTCCGCCATTTCCACCACTGTTTCCTCCGCCGTTTCCACCACTGTTTCCAGCACGTCCACCAACATGCTCCTCAAACATATCGTGCTGCCATTTATCAGGCAACTCTCTGGGCTGTGGAGACAAAAAAAATTAAATACAGGCTTAGTTTATGTTTTGTTCTAGGAAACTCAGAGTGCTACTATGATGGCTTAAAGCACTTGAATATTGAATGTCTGAAGGCTATTGAAAAATGTAATCTAATAACCAGTTTATGGTCATTACTCCCTATAAACATCACGGGAATCAGGCTAGAGGCATCATCCAGGTCTTCACAGGAGGAGTCCATTCAAAAGGGATGAGAGTCTTTCTTCAGTGCCTGAAAACACTCTTCTTTCCACAGAGGTGGTGACAGTAAGGCAGCGAGTTTCCACAGGTTGGAAAAAGCCCCATGTTAAGTATGCGGCCAAAAAAATGAAGCAAAGGCCCCACTTTGAAGCAGTTTTGTCAGGATGCAAACAAAAAAAAATAGTTTGGTAGACAGGATTTCGGCTCTTTTTGCTCGAGCAGGCTATAAAATGCTGACAAAGCCAAAAACAAAAAACAACAACAGCAAAAAAAAAAAACAACAACAAAAAAAAAAAAACACTGCAGCGAGGGTAAAACATCCATATCAATCACAGCAGCCGAAGAAATACAAGAAAACAGGCACAGAAAAGTCCCTCAGAGTCCATGCTGGTTCAGCTCCTAGCTTCTCCTGTTACTGTTAACTGAACCATGCTAGTTTCCGGAAGTCCGTAATCACGTAATTACACCTTTAATGACGCATTTTAAAATACATTTCCAATATTTTAACTATTTTCACAATTTCAACCGCTTTTCTTCCATACCCTCGTGTACGGCGTGGATCTGTTGTTTCGGTTGAAGTTGCTCTGTCGGCCCCGCGCCGGCCTCGACGGCCCGCCGCCTCGACCTGAGCCTCCAGCCCGGGCGAACGTTCCTCTCCCGCGGCCTCTACCTCCGCCTCCTTTCTTGCTCATCTTGATAATGTCGTCCAGAGACATGTCCATCTTATCACCCATGGCGCTGTTTAAACTTCACCGACAAAGAAGACGGACAAAGACTACCGACAAAGCGTGCAGAGGAGGCTGTTTATAAGCTACCGGCGGCGCGATGTTGAAATTGACGGAAATGACGTCAGAGGGAAGCTTCGCTGACGCAGAAGCTCCGCCTTTTGAAAAAAAAGACACTTTAATAGTAAACGATTAATATGTAAATGAATATGTAGCATTTTCTATATTTAAAGGATAAGTGTGATATATAATATTTTTACATTTCCAAAACACAATGAAGTATCAAAAACCGTTTTGCTTGATATAAGCAGGACAGATTTAAACAGAGAATTCGGTTCAGTTATATTTACTTTTTTTTTTACATAGCACCAAATCGCACCAACAGTTGCCTCAAGCACTGAGAATAAAACCTACAAAAGACAAACGTTCAATTTCTGACCATGAAAACTACAAATAATTAAAAAGTAATATTTGGCAGGGAATATCGTAAATAAAGCAGCTCAAAGCTTGTGGCCATCAAAAGATAAAAAAAAAAAAAGTGATTTAGGAGAAGATTTCAAGGAGGTCCCTGACTCCACAAGCCCTAACTTTTTATGGTTTGGTTGATGGCAAAAGTTTTTATTACCATGATGATGGACTTCAAAGGCCTTGTGTTGGCATCTGAGACATATTGGGTCAACATTTCTGCTTTCTAGCTCCAGACACAAAAGTTCTTTAAAAGCAATCAGTAAAATGTTTAAAGTGATTCTAAAAAATATAGGGAGCCAGTGTAGAGAAGCCAGAATCAGAAATATTTAGACAAACTGTTTTGACTCATTCTTATACAGTATTCTTCATTAAACTGTTATATGTAAGTGATAGATTTGTTTTAACTGAAATATCACTTTGTGAATGTTTATGAAAAGTTAAATTCAAGTCAACATTTTAAAAGAAATAACAATAGTAATAAAAAGAGGTAGCGTTAATATGACAGAAGAACACAAATGAATAAGAAGTTCTTCTTCTTACCGGGATTAAACACAGCAGAAAAAAAAGGAATCAAACTTTTGAAAATTAGAAATATGTTATATTAGAAGATCCGCTCTGATGTAAATTATGATTTTTTTCTCATGCAATTTAATAGTTTGACATTTTCCAAACACAAAAAGCACCAATTTTATACATGCAAATAAAATCTGAGATTGTGTACTAGCTGCATTTTCACTGTTACTGCTGAAGTAGTTTAGTAGTACTTTGATACCACAGATAAGGAACAAAGTTTAGCAACATAGTTTCGGTAAGCTGTAACCTGTAAGCAGCACTGTCAACGGTCATAGAAAAAACAACAATGACCACCCAGAGCTGTTACTGAACTGCTTTCAAACATTGCCTGAGGATTTCAGTTGGTGGCTTTAATTTGCAGAATAATTCGCATTACACTGAGAGCCTAACCGTTTATGTGTCTGAAACCCACCTACAGGCCCACACCTTTTCCTGCATCCTCCTGACTGTTTACATGTTTCACACCACTGGTGCTTCTACAAAAACTAATATTCAGCAACAAGTGTATTTAAAAATGATGAATTTAATCAATCCAACAAACCAATAAGTGAATTAGTTTGTTGGATTAGATGTGATATTCCAGTGATTTATTAATTTAATGAAAAGTTTGTTATATTTTCTGACACTGATGTAGAAAACATGTTTGATTTACTGTAAGTTTTAAAATGATGAAATGAAATTGATTGTGGACCTACGTAGAGTGATCAGGTGATCCTTCTTTTTGTGGGACTGTACAGCCTTTTTATCCCGCAGGCAGAAACCTTTCTAAAGTGTTTTTATTTCATGACTGAAGAAAACAGCAAAGATTCCTGCAGGTCAACATGTCAGTACAAAGGTCACTACAAACACACTCAGACATTGGTGGGACATGACAAAAACTATTACAAAGAAAAGCAAATGCAGCTACAATAAACCCCTAATAATTCATTCAAACTGGTAGAAGGTTATTGATTCCTTTGAGGATTTTAATGTTTGGAGTTCTGGAGAAAGCCTGGAGCTCAAAAAGATACGTGTTGTTCATTAAAATTGAAATGATTACTACACATTATGTCTTAAAAACCTTGTGGATTATTGGAATTAAAAAGAGAATACTATAGGGGACTAAATTTTAGTTTCTTTAATGCTAATTGTATTTACCTAGCAGTTTCACCCAGCTGAACAAATAAACTGCAAATTAATCCACTCAAAAACATAGAGTTAACTTGTTCATAGGGGATAATCTGATTTCTTGGGTTTTCTCAGAGATACTTTACCTTGGGTATAAGCTATCGTAATGTTCATAAATCTGATTTTAACCACATTGAATTGATTTGAATTTGATGTGTATAACTGCCACATGCAGCAAAAAGGAAACATTAGTTATGAGGTTAATGACAGTCAGTTTCCAAGCAAAATGTATACGGTGAGATCATCACCAGGCCAATTATTTGATTTTACGCTGTTTAGATTTGAGTTTACGGCTCTGTGGAACATAAAAGTGTCTGATGATTATTCTCTTCAATACATCATGTCAACCAGTTAACCTTAGAAAACTAGTCCTGTTAGCTCTCAGTGTCAGTGAGGAATACTCTTTGAGAGTTCTGGCAAAATACTTAAAGACTTTCTTTTCATTTCATTTATTTATTCATTTCACACTTGGTACAACAGATCAAACAAACCAACCACACTTTCTATCAATAAAGCACTACAACCATGTGTGAAAAGGAGCAGGAAGAAGAAAAATACTTTCTTTTCAATTGCAAGCTGTTAAAGGAACTCGTAGCAATAAAACTGACAATGAACGTGATATAAAGAAACTACCACAGCTACAAACAGGTAAGCCAAATCTTTCAAAAGGTCAGGTTTGGCCCCCGGGGACATGACATTGACATGTGTTTGTGTTTTTGCTGTATAATCAGCTATTTCCATAAACGTACTTTCATTACAAAAATGTTTTGAATAAAGACCAAATCAAATGAGGAACCTGTAAATAGAAGTTACAAGATGTTAGCCCGCTTTCTATCACGCCACATTTCTTACCTTTGATCTTGTATCTGCACTAATCTAATTAATCTGTTGATTAGAAATATAAACTACCACATCAGCGGTCCATTAACTTAGCAGCCACACCTACTAACAGTTGAAGAATAACAATAAAATCCATTCAGATCCTCTCACTCAACTCTCTCAAGCAACAATTATATATCTTCAGTCGTTGACCTTTTAGTGTGGAGTCACTGACGTTACAATCAGATCATCACTGTCCTTTTGAGTTTCACAAACCTGTCCACGGACCCATCTCTTATCTCTTATCCCACACCTCTCTGCTCTTTATCTGTTTGCAATTTATCCACTGCTGGATTCAAAAAACAGATATTGTTTAGTTTCTTTCTTTTACTTTGTTTCATGTTGGAAATTAATAAGTATATTCTTGAACAAAAATATGGTTTATAAATAAACTGTATTGACTTATTTTTAGCTTTGGTCAAATTAAATAGCAGCATCAGTTTGTTAGAGCTTCGGTAAAGCCCGACCAAACTGGACCATGAATAAAATAAGGCTTGATGAGTCGAGGAAATCACAGTATTGAAGTGAAAGCATGGAAACCAGTAAACTAATAAAATTTATTATCTTAGTATTTCTGATACAAAAGCTATACCTTCACTAGCTGAAGCAGATGGCCTCCCCTCTCTGAGCCCAAATCTGTCTGACATTTGAATTTTTACATTGCAGTTTAAAGTGATTTGCATCAACTGCTTTTTGGCAGTATTAAAAACAAGAAAAATTAAAACAACACCCTCGATAACAGCTTTGTAATGAAAATATATGGGGCTAATTTAAATGAGTGTTACTATTAGAAATATCAGGCACACAAAAATGACCACTATGACTGACAGATTTAAAAAAAAAAAGGAAAAAAAGGAAAATTTCTGAGCCAGAAAAAGCTGGCAGACAGCTGGACGTAGCAGGGAATGTTAGCTCAGATCAGAAGACAGCTCACTTTAATGAAAACGAGCTCACAGTTCTTTGAGTTTTCAAAGTTAAAGTCACAAATGAAAAGAACACAAAACTAAAACAAAAGCAACACAGTAAACCACATGAGAAAAATTCAATTACAACAGTTCTGTGCTGGAAATGTTAAGTAGAAATGAAAAAAATGACACCTGTAATTTGTATATTTTTAAGAAACAGTCCCCAAATAAAAGGAAAGTAAGTATACATTCAACTTTGTGAACCTGAACCTTGTGTTGCACTTTTTTGCAAAAAAAAGTTACAATTTTCTGCAAGTTGACTAATCAGGGAATTATGTCATTGATTGCACTGTTTTAAGTTTTACAGGTCATCACAAAAACTACCTCAGTATGAACCTCTCTAAAACCCTAGATACAAACTAAAGTCGCCTCTATTTGTTAAGGAAACTAAGATCTCCCGGCATCTGCAGTAAATTGCTGGAGATGTTCTGTCAGTCTGTAACTGCAAGTGTGATTTTCTATGCTGCGGCCTGCTGGGAAGACAGCATCAGAAACATGGATGCAAGGAGGCTGGGCAAAGCAGTGAAGAAAGCTGGCAGATTGGACACACTGCGGGTGGTACAGGAACAGAAAAACATCAGTACTGGATGATCATTCGCACCCACAGCCATCAGGCTTTTAAATTCTCATACAAATAGGACATGAGTTATGTCAGACACTCAAGTTTCCCTTTGGGATCAAGAAAGTTATTCTCATTCTTATCAATGCAAATGTTCTGGCAGGAAACCCAATGTTCACCAGCTGAACAATGAAATGAAACTTGACTTTTAAACAGTCCAAGAATGAGCAAATCAGAAAGCCAGCGAGCCTTCATCTCCTCTTTTGAATTCAGTTTGTAATAACTTCTGTGCCCTCGTCCTTTCTTTTCATAAGTACATTTTTATTTGTATTTTTTCCCATTCCTCACACTGACCAAATTTTCTCACAGAATAAATAAATAAATAGACAAACTTCTCCAAAGATAAAAACAAACAAATAAATAAAAACGATCACAAATAAACAAAAACAAACAATCAAAAGTTGGAATCAGCGCGCCAAGGAGTTTCGCCTGGTGGTCACGTGACTTCCATCCTACAATACCTGTGAAAAGTCGGTAAAAGTCAGATTTCTGAGGCTTGCGATCATTTTATGTTCATTATATTCATTATTTATTTATCGAAATGGTTTCTTAACTTTGTTCATAAATATCTAATTATAAATTATTTTATAAATGCCTGATTAGTAGCCAGCGAATGTGGCTAAATTTTTAGCTAACTGTGCAGCAGAAAAATGGCTACTAACGGTCGTGAGGAGGAAAACACTGCTGCCGATGCTGCGATCTGGAGGCAAAGGCTGCTCAAATGTTGGAACTTTGTCCTGGTCAACAAGTTTTTGTTCCTAAGTGTGTTGGGGGTTGCTGGTGGTAAGTGATGACTGGTTAACCCACCAATTACTTTGTTCTGAGCGGTATGGTTTTGTGCTGCTGTTAAATGTATTTTAATTTCACTTTATTGTGATTATTCCAGGTTATTGTTTAGCTGCACAGCGCTCTGTGACTAAATGTCTGTGGAAGTGTTTTATAAATAAACTTACAGGGTTAATTTACTTCTGATGCAAGTCAAACAGTATGAGGCAAGTCAACAGGCTTAATCACTGAATTTTAATCAGGGTAAATGTGAATTAAAATAATGTCAATATTAATTGCGCATGCGCCAGTGGTTTCTTTATTTCCTTCTTTTTCTTTTATGTTGATAGCAGCTGTTATTAAAATGTTTAGCTGGTCACAGATGATCAGAACTCGCTCTTTTTGGCATATTTGTTGCAGGTGAAAATCCCACCAGGTTAAACAGCTACATCTAGTGGGATAATGGAGCCATCGCAGGTGTTTTCACCGTTTCCACTGTTGACAGTTGAAAGCTGCTGTTGAAATAATTCAAATAAAGTTTACATGGGAACATTAGAAAAGGTTGCTCCTGCAATTTATTTACTAAAATTAAATATTAAAATAAAACAGAAAGAATAAAAAGAAATACAAAATAAAAACCAAATGTGCTAGTTTATACCAAAACAGCACTATTTCTTTTTTAAATTGCAAGTGTAAATAAAAATACTCATTGTTCGTTTAAAAAATCTAACAGACAGGGTTTACACTGATGATTCATTCAGAGTAACTTTCATTTTTATCCAAATCTTTTACAAAGTTGTGGGATGGAAAAATTAGCACGATGAAGGCTAAAAAACAAAAATGAAGGGTTTCTGTCAGAAGTGACTAACTGCCAGATAGGTCTGTTATCTAAAAAAAAAAAAGTCGTCTTTGGGGGGATTTGGAACAATGGAGATATATAAATCCTTCAGTTGAGTCTCATTGTTTTAGGCAGTGAGAAACTGTATTTGGTATAATCACAGTTGGCTGTGTATATACTGTTTTTTCAGGCTTCTGATCCATGGCCTGGTGATTCTGCCAATGATCTTTTTCTTGTTTGTGAGGCGTAACCCCCTCCCTGTCATGAGAGCGGTCACTTTAGTCACTGCAATGCTGATCTCATCCAGGTAAGACACACACTGAGGGCGGTGTTCTGTTGTAATCAGAGGGTAAGTTCAGATGTAATCCTGGATTTACAGGCTTATGAAGGTGGTTCACTTTTTCCTTCCTGGCTTCTGTTAGGCTTTATTTATGACACATTTTTCCATTTTCTCAATACTGCTACTCGTGTTGCAGCCAGTTTCTATTATTAATTTCTGACATAGTCTGACCTTCTTTGTAAAATATGTTGGTTTAAGTGAAGCCAGATAAAGAAAAGGTTTTAGCAAAGGCCTCACAGCTGACCGAGTAAATGTTTTATAATTCCATAGCTGTTCAAGCACTAACAAATGATGTGCTGCCTCTCATAGCTCTGCTGCATTGCCCCTCATGTTTTTGTGCTGTGAGGAGAAACTGAGGATCAAAAGAAGAGTCCCTCGCTTCATGCTGCCCATCTGCACCAGCACCAACATGAACGGAAGCGTCCTTTACGAAGTGGTCGCAGTCGTTTTCATCGCCCAGCTCAACCGCATCAATCTGAACTTGAGCCAGTTATTTACCATTGCGTACCTCAGTATTTCTGTTGTTTCAGGCCTTTAAAAATGCATCATGCAGACTCTGAAGAGTCTGTATGCTTTGCTTTGGTGTGCAGTGTGACGGCAGCAGCCACCAGCATCGGCGCAGGAGGGATCCCAGCTACAGGAGCAGTGACCACTCTGTTTGTTCTGACAGCGGTCGGCTTACCTGCTCAGGATGCCTCTATTCTGGTGGCTGTAGAATGGCTCCTGTAAGTTTCGCTTTCTGTTCATTTTAATGTCTGACACATTACTACTGCTGCCTTTTCACATCTTAAAAACTGTTTGCTGTGTTTGTGTAAAGTTCCAAAGATCTCAGCAAATTCCTGAAGTCCTGCAGTAACTCGAAGTAACTGTTTTGTGGGGCTTTATCATCTTGCATGTCACTGTGGAGGAATTTCAGCCCACTCTTTTCAACAATGCTGCTTCAGTTCATTCAGGTTTTCAGGCATTCATTTATGCACAGCTCTTTTTCAGCCCAGTTCTAGCTGTCGGCAGATGGCCTCACATTTGACTCTAGAATAGTTTGATATACAGAAGAGTTCATGGTCGGCTCAATGACTGAAAGCTGCTGAAGGCCTGGGGCTGCAAAACAAACCCACATCATCACCACTATGATGACTGTTCATATTTGTATTGATGTGCTATGTTTAGCTGTTCATGTGTTTGAGGGTTGAAACTCATTATCAGAGTTCAGAAAGAACAATTTGCTGACTGGCTGCGTTCTGTGGTCATTCTTTGCCTTTCAGAGATCGATGCAACACCATCGTCAACGTCTCTTCAGACTGCATTGGTGTGTCGATCATCTATGAAGTGTCCAAAAAAGAACTGGAGGAGCATAGACAGGAAATGATACAGTAACTATGATGACTTCTTTTCTTTTTAACCATAAGATTTTCTCAGAGGTGCTTAAGGCCCATTTAGGATTTGTTGTTGTTACGATATGATAATTTAGCCTTTTCTTTTTTTGTGTCCCGTTTGGATCTTTAGCCACCAGAATTGTTGTCTTAAGGCCAAGAAAGATGCCAAGTGGATTTATTTTACCAAGTGGATCATCATGGCCTTGCCATATTGGTCCATTTGATTGACCTTTATTATAATTATGAATTTATTTTATTTTCGGTTGCTACAAACGGGACAGAAATGACTGGGGGATAGGACAGGGAGAAAGAATGAAAGAAAGAGAGGGAGAGAAAGAAAACCAGAGGGGAGAAGAGACGGTGAGAAGGGCGGGAAGAAAGAAAAAAAAAAGAAAAGAAAAACAAGCAAAACACCTGGATCACCTGTATGGAGAAAAAAAACAGAAGAGAAAGCAAACAGCAAAGAGCAACATAATAAAAAAAAAAACAGCACCATCACAATAAAGCTAGCAGTAGATAACAGTAGATACTAAATAATAAACTATATTGTGCAGCACGCAAGATAGACAGCACACAATGTGCTTTGAGGCAGCAGCCAAGAAAGGTGTAGTCCGCGTCTGTGAACACCCGTGTGTACACCTGTGTGCATACCTGTGTGGATCAGCATGCTTGTATTCCAAAGGTTTCTCCATGTAACGATCTGCTAGGGAGTGTGGGGAGCCATAGCCCCGTCCACCAGGGTATGAAGCAGGTATGGAGGAGATCCAGGCCCCAGATATCCAGAGGCCCCAGAGTACAAGGACCCGAGGAGGACCACCAAAGGGGGGGGAACCTTGCCTCCTGCTGGGGAGCTCCATATTCATATTGTCCAGTATGCTCCATCTGTCTTTACCCCTCACAGTCCCCGCTCGCTATTCTCACCTCCACACTCTCCCTCTTCTTCCTTTGTCTTCGGTCAACAGTGCCAAAGTTTACAAATTTACACCAGCACCTTAAATGTGTCATGCATGTGCACATCTGCAAAACTTACAGCTGCCTGGGATTTGTGGCATTGTTGCTCTGATTATGTCATAGCCATTGGCACAGCACCAAAATTACAGAATCTGGTCCTCAGAGGACTGCCTGTTCTGAGATCAGTTTCACCCACCATATTTTGAAATATTTAGCAGTTTAGTGACTCATATTAATATATCCCTTAATCTTTTCATATTTATTTTGGCCATAGTTGGAGTGAATATCTGACTTTATGGATGATAACCTGTTTGTTTATGTGTCTGCATGTTTCCACATACATCTCTGTATTCGGCTTTTATTCTAACTATGAAGCACTTGGGTTTTGAAAAGTGCTTTACAAATAAAGTTATTATTATGTCAAAGCAGCTACAGTTCTAACATTATGCCTTACCACAAACCAAAAAAGGTGAAAAAACAAAAACTAGTTGAAGTATTAGTGGTGTCCCTCAACTCACCTGTGCTCAATAAACGGAATGAGAAAAAAAGAAAAGTCAAAAGTGGCCAGAAAAGAATGGCCAGAGAATGGCCAAAAATTTGACCAAGTTAAAAAAAATCTTAATCTTCAGGCTGCAGAGACACAAAGATTTCAACAGAACAATTACCGGTTCCCTCAACAAGGGGAAAGCTATAAGCACATGCATTATTTCTCTATCCTCTCAGGGCATCTCACAGGAAGTGCAAAGTCAGGGTAGAGTAGCCACAAGAGACTGAAACCCAAAACAAAACGGACACTAAAATAGAGCAGATACACTGAAGACACTGCGCTGTCACTGAGGAAACACAATATTTTCAGGTCAGTGCCAGTCACTTGGGTCAAATTTAGGACCAACATACTGACTGTAAGAAATAGATCTACAGTAAGTCCTCATTAAAACCACAGTAAGTGGCAGTGTTGAGGGAATACGTCCAGAATACCTTTTTCATTTTGTCCCACCAACCAATTAGCTGACCTGAGGCTGCTGTGGCTGAAACGCTCCCAGGATGTGCTTCCATAGTTGGCCATAAGTTTCCTATGCAAATGATCCTTCACCTCTGACCTCTGTAAACAGTGCTGAGATAAGTTTTGTGGGCTCAGTCATTCATTTTGATTTATTATGAATTAACCTTATATGTTTAATATTCATACCAACATGGGGAAGCAAAATGCTCATCTCGACGCTTTAAAATGGGATCAACTGGAGCCAGCCTCAAGTGGTCACTGGAGGTACTGCAGTTTTTGGCACAAGAGGCTATGATGGCTTTTTGCGGTTTTCCTCTGTGATCGATTAGTTTGATGTCATTTTAAAGATGCAAATGCAGCATTGACATATGTTCATGTGAAACATGAGACAGAGGTTTTTTCACGTTAAGCAGGGAAATGACGGCAAAGTCAGACAAACTGATAAACTTTATTTAAAAAATAAGTATAAAAAGTCATACAAAAGACTATAAAGAGAACATTTAACTCACAATAATCAAAAGGCACAAGTAACCAACTTGATAAGCCGCACACTGCACACACTGCAGCCTGTTTGGTTTTGTTAGTTCAAAGCTTTCAACAGGCAAAAGTCGTAAAGTTTCTACCAAACAAAATCCAAAGATTCATTTCGTTCACAGCATTTAAAAAAAAGATCTGAAGCCCTGACAGGAAACAACAAATCTGTGCTGCTGGAGTTTTAGGTGGAGTCCTCCTTCCAGCGAACATCGACTCCACTCAGAGGGCATCCAGACCAGCTCTGTCAGCCCTCCTTCCACCAGACCTCCGCAGTCCTGGATCAAAGTTGAGGCACCTCACAGAGTCAGGATCCTGGACCGACGTGGCTTTGCCTAACCATTCCTGCAGAGCAGACGATTTTCAGGGTTTAAAGGCTGCTTCAGGGAGTCTCAGTCGTTGGCAGCTAGCCCGAAAAGCTCCAGCAGCTCCTTGTTGTCCTCATCGATGAGATCAGCCGGCTTCTCCCCGCAGTCGTTCTCCAGCTCGGGGTCGGCACCCAGGGAGAGAAGAAAGCTGAAAGAAAGATAAACCGTCGTCAGTGAAAAAGATCACCATGCTTCAGTGTCAGGGAGCGTGACCTTCTACATCTGTGGAGCCACTGTAAACATGATGTCAGCCTCCTCCAGCTGGCTCACTGCGATTCGTGTGGCTTCCTTGGATTTGCATTGCACACAATCTTCCCTTAAGCTAAACTTTTTAACTATAAAGGAGAAAGTCTCGAGGCTCACCGTGCGATGTCTGGGAAGCCATCACTGCAGGCCATGTGCAGAGGGGTCCATCCCTCCTCGTCTCTCTGGTGGATATCTGCTCCATACTGGACCAGGAGCTTCACACACTCCAGGTTCCCAGACAGGACGGCCTCGTGGATTGCAGCCATGCCTGCTCAGAGAGGAAAGCAGGACACAGTTAGCGCACTGAATAAAGTCTGAGAAGAAACATTTCTACTAGTGTAACTGAGCCTTTCATTTGCGTGGCTCTCACCGGAGTGGTAAATGGTGTCGAGCGTCACTCTCTGGGCTCGGATGAAGCGTCCAATCCTTTCTAGCTCGCCCTGTCGCACATAGTCCTGGAAAAGGATGTCATTGGGGAAGTGGACACTTCGGATTGGCTTCAGAGAAGCAGCGCCTCTGCAGGTGATTGGGATGTCCTGGCTGCAAGGTTTGATTCCCAAGGTCTGGGATGCAGGGCAGTGATAGTATTTCATCATGGTCTCTGCAGAAGTTTTCAAATGCAGCAACTAGAAAAAGATCAGTCGGTCTGTTCTCAGTGTGGCTCTCTTGCTTTCTAGTGAAGAGTTCCTCTGAAGGCCCGGCCTCCCCGTGGGTCTTTTTATACTCTGTCGGGCTATTTTAGGATGCAACACCTCACAGATCCAGTGGCGAGATTTGGAAGATGAGTAGTCCCTCTGGCAGGCCGTCCCACTGGCCTGTCACAAGCTTCACGTCTCCAGACATTACAGCCAGTAACCCTTACCGCTGCTGTCACCCCCACATGCCCAGATGCTGTTCACTTAAAGATAGCGGTGACATCTTGCCAGCTGGGAGGGGGTGGGAGAAGATGGAGGCTTCTAGTAAACACCAGGCGGTGTTGGTGGGGGGGTCACAGAGGGGTAAGGTTGCTGGCATGTGGAGGCTGTTGACCAGTAACTGCCTGACATAAACAGTCAAGAAAGGACGACTGTCATCATGGTCATCATTATGTGTAACACAGGATGGGTAACTTCCAGATTACTGGGGTTTGCATCATCCTCTTTATCAGTAAGGCAGCACAGTCTTCCTCAGACTCCTTAAATGTGAAGATTTGCTTCATTTCACTTTAAGCTGTTTTTGTCTTTCGAGCTGTGCGATGCTAAAATACAGATGGATGAATTGCCTTGAAGTTTTGTTCAATGATAATCTCCAGATGAAAAATGTAAACACATTTGTGAAGTCCTCTGACTCCGCCTCTTTTAAATTTGTTTTAAAAAAAAAATTTCTCATCAAGTTTGGTATTGAGCCTGTGGTGGCTCCTGGTATCATGTAGAGTGACAGGGAAACACTCGGTGCATTATGGGAAAGCCCCAGCAACCTTTACCTATTGTAGAACAACTAAGGGATGGTCACCTGATACAGCCTTAACTACAAGCTTGGTGAAAAAGGAAAGTTTTAAGCCAAATCTTAAAAGTACAGCCTGAAAACTGAAGGTGATACACTGATTATTTAAGACCTTGCATGCGAAGAGAAAGATTTTAAGTTCTGGTTTTAACAAGAAGCCAATGAAGAGAAGCTAATATGGGCAAAGTAAGTAATAATAAATAAGATGAAGTAAGCATCTCTGCTTAGACAGCCTCCCCTGTGACTTGAATAAATGATGGCGTGGATGAAAAGTGAATGCATGGAGAAATAAAGCAGAATTTAAAAAAAGGCTTTCTGCAATAAAGAAAAGTCTGATGTGAGCCTTTTTTCCTGTCTGGCCCTCGCTCACTGACTGACTCATGGGCGTGTTACAGGATTCAGTGATTCATCATCAGATGGTGAGAATGAGACAGTGACTGCGTGCCTGATCATTTTTAACCACAAAAATTCATCCTGGGGACTTTACATCAGCTAAACATGCACCGTCCTGTGTCCACAGCATAGTTTAATCAGTCATTTAAAAAGTTTAGAAACTGAACATCGACGAACAGGTCTGCGGCTCTCACCGAGGAGGGACAATCACACACTGGGTTTTTTTTTTTATTGACTAGTTATTTGTTTAACCACTTAGTATGGAGCTTTGAGACCTTCACGGTGGAATAAGACAAACCAGGAGACAACCCAGCCTCTGGAGAATAATTAACCGAGCCACATTTTAGGACTGAGAAACTCCTCGCTCCAGTTTCGCAGGCCTCAGTTTGCTGACTGAAAGGCTGCACTGGGAGGGGCAGAGGGCTTGGACTGTTGACCCCACTGCTGACCTCCAGTATGCTGGCTACGTGCCGGAAAGCGGCACAAACACCAGTCAACGGGCACATTAGCAGCCCTGTGAGGCTGTACTGCATGTTCAGCTGATCTGTGAACACAAACAGCTGAAGACGTGCACACACGATGCATTTCGACTTTGCTGGGATTTAATTTTAACTTTAAATACCATAAACAATATGTAGGGTAGTTTTGATTTATTACAGCATTTCAATGAACTACACGTCTGTCTGTGCTATTGATGCGATTCCAGCATCCCAGTTTGGTCCAAAGTTACTTCAGTAATACCTGAAACAAAAAAACAAAAAAATGCTGTTCACTGAAACCAAATCTATATTTTAGAAAAATAGAAACTGAAAAAATATTGTACTAAGAGGTTGAAAAAGTGTTATAGTTTTAGTCTCTGAGGACATTGACATTTTTGAGTGTTGGCTTTGAGACTGTGGCTTTATCAGGACTCTGCCTCCTTTAATAATTCATGTTTTAAACCTGTGACATAAAAGACTGAAAACACAAATCTGTAAAAGCTAAATCTACAGTTGTAACCTATAGATTCAACAAAAAGGAATTTTTGGTCATTTTCTGCACTTATTAATATAACTACATTTATTATAGATCCTTCTGTCTTCCAGGTCTTTATTTTTGCTTCATTTCATTTTTAATAAATCCCATTTTGATTTTGAATACTCCATATGGGCTTAAATTTATAATCATTTACTTTTGACTACTTTTTTCCAGATTGAACATTATCTACCGTATACAGTTGGGGGAGTAGCTCTCATTTAGATCATGTTTGAAATAAATCGGTAGTGTGTAGTTTCAGTAACAAATAAAATACAAAAAAAAAAAAAAGGAAAAAAACAAACAAACATGAGGCATTTCATTTTTACATTTTTTTTAAAATTTATTTATTGGCCACCATTTCACATTTTCCACATTAATTTGGATATGATGGAATGCTTCGTTAGGATTCCCCCTCCCACACCACCATCGCTGTTCAGCTGACATCACCTCGCTCTACTCAAGCTTCCCCTCCCTGCCCCACACTCGCGCGCGCACACACACACACACACACACACACACACACGCAGGCAAAGTAAGGGTGCTGCGTAGAGCCAAAAGGGATACAGGAGGTACAGTATGGGTGAGGGGTGGGGCTGTTCCAATTGTTCCCTCCCCGCTTCAGATATCAGACACGTCTCTCAGACCAACCTGACCAGTAAACTTAACCAATCTCTGTTTGCTGTAGTAAACACATGAATCTCTGATTAGGCATGAATGCAGTGCAACCCATCAGAATCCCCCATACTCCCACCCACCAGGTCTGAGAGCGTCCACACAGGCCAACTCTGCCCCAACCGGCAACAGTTGGGCACAATGGTACATTATTTAAAAAAAGAAAAAGATGACAAGTCCTAAATAATAATAAAAAAAAAAAAAAAACTCAAAGTAAAAGCAATTAAATAAAATACGATTTCCCCAAAAAGTTAACTTTGTTCCTTTCAGAATAGTTAGTAGCCGCGCTGAAACGAGGAGACAGAACCGAAAGACTTGGGAATGAAGAAATGACAGACCCCCCCCCCGAAAGAAAGAAAATAAATTGGTCTCGGCTACAGATGGGGGGCTCTTTGTGCTACACCATGGGGGTTATTTTAGTGAAAACATCTACAGGATGGCCCCTTTTCCCCTGAGAGATCAGTCCTTACAAAACCGTCACACAAACCTGTGGTCCTATCACAGGGAGAAGAACACTGGCAGCAGCCCGCCCCCCCCCTTACATACAAACATAGGTTACAACGCTCGATTTGCTGATACCCACACTGAACAAATGAACAGCAACGACTCTTTAAAAGGAGGGGGGCGTGTGGAAAAACAAACATTTTGAAAACTTGGATCTCAATGCCATTTTTTTTTTTCTTTCTTACATTTGGTTCAAAATATACAAGGCAGACAGCTGATGTGGAGCTTTGCAGACAAGGCATTGAGGTCTCCCACAGGAAATGGTGCACTGTTCCACAGGGTCCCGCCAGGTGGGACAAGACCAGTCTGAGCCAGAGGTTTGGAGGTTGCAGATGTGACGAGCCGGGGAGGGGGTTAAAAAAAAGCAAGAAAAAAAAAAAAAAAAGCCCTGCCATGCCAATGATGGACTGACTAGCTGGCGGGCTGTTATCAGGCCAGCTTACTGACTGACTGAGAGGCAGTTAAAGGGGAATAATGAATGTTCACAGGACAGGGAAGGTCCACAAAGAAGTGAAGGTGGTGATGGTGACTGTTTGGGAGGGTTAGGGCTGGACTCTCCTCTCTCTCCGTTTCTGCCGACGTTTACAACTCATCGTGTCCGTCGTCGTCAGTGCCGTCCTCACTATCGGAGTCGTCCTCCACGTCTTCCAAGTCCTGCAGAGCAGAGAACAAGGGTTAGAGATTCAACAAAGTCCAATTTACTCTGTACCACAGAGGGTTTATAGCTTAAATATAAACTGTCAACATAAACCACTCAACGACATTAAAGGAACACTTTAATTGAAAAATGCTGATATCTACTGATACAGTCAGAGTTAAAGTAAAACTTTGCTTATTGAGACAACTCAACAAATCCTGCTGCTGCGGCAAACTACCGAAAATAACCCCCGATGTCACCCTGAATCCCTTCATCACTAAACAAGACCTTGAGTCAACACCATCAGACACACAGCTCGCCATTTTGATGACATCTCTGCTTTACAGGCATTTCTTCTGTCTAGTCTGAGGACAGGTGTGGTGAGGAGAGGTGTGGGATATGTGAAGATGCTAATGGTGACTGCTACGCTGCACGTGCTGCTTTTTTCCTGGAGGCTCAGCTCTCCAGGCGAAGCCCAGTGAACAGCGACAACAGCTGCAGGAGGCATTAAAGGACTGGGCTGCAATTAGACTTGTGTGAAGGGGGGGCGTGGTGGCAACGGTGGAGTGGGAAGGTGTCAGGAGAAAGTCTCCCATGCTAACGTGCACGCCAGAGTGACACAGGGAAGTACGGTAGAGTATCTCTGCATACATCGAGTTTCAGAAACTTCAAAGTCTTTATTTTCTTCAAGTATTTGAATCCATAGATGTCGTAATTCTGGCTTTTATCCAGAAAATTTAAACATACATTTTGATCAGCTGCTTACATCTGGGCAAGAAAACAGCTTTGCCTCAAACCTGCACCCAGACATCAGATTATTTGGACATCTACATCCGTGAAAGCTCAAATGCGATACCGGCGAGCATCTAATCAATGAGGTTCAACGGTGACCGCAAGAGTGCCGTCTGTGCACTTCAGAGCACCTCTGTTCAGAGGATCTCACCTCAGGTTCCAGGTCATCGTCATCATCTCCTGCGGGGGCACCGCCTTCTTTGCCGCCACTCTCCAGGAACTTGGTGAAGCCCTCAAGTGTTCTCTCCCCGTTGTAGTCGATCACCTGCAGATGAGACGTCATTTCAGAAAGAAAACCAAGAAAGGAAGAGTCTCCTCTGACTGATGTGCATACTAATCCTCATCCAAAAGACTTATTTCCTTTTGGAAAACACTACAAATAAAATTGGAAATAAAATCTTGTGCACTGAAAACATAAATTTGATATAAATTTGTTCAAAGTTAAAAACTTTTCCATATTTGTTTCTGAGAAATGCACACAAAGCATTTAATTGCAAACACTGAGTAGATTTGCTTATTTTATAATGTCCAAAGCTGCTCTATATGCAGGACAAAAGTAAAGACAGACGGTCAACTTTTGGAAAACCAGCAAATTTAATTTTAGCATTTTAAATCAGACATAATCATGTCTGTCATTGCAGCCACCTCCAGACTCCTCTGCATGCTTCCACTAATCAGTGTCACAGGCTAATCTGCAGACTTATTATGGGGTGACCCTGGTATATAGCACTCGTTTAAGATTCCTGAGAGAAAGTGGCACGAGCATGCCTGGCCAATAAAGCGCAAGGCATGTGCAGGCCATCTTAAAGTGAGTGAAGCCATCGAGCAGGAATGCTCCAGAACCGCACACCAACAAAATGCTGCAGAAACTTTCAGGAGTGGGCTCATGTTTCTGCACAAGGTTAACGCTGCTAAATCAGGAGGCAGTAATAGCACTGAGGTGACCCCAATAGCAATGATTTCAGATTCCAAGAACTCAGCAAAGACATAAATAAGATTAGTGTGAGGGTGGAAATGGCTTCTCTCCGGCTCAGTGATCAGACAAGGGAGTTTCAGTCGTAACATGCCAACCGTTATTAAAACTGGTGTGGCGTTCGGGCCAGTGGGAATCATTTTCTAATGTTTATTAAAAAGTATCAGTATTAGTAGTCATTTGTTTTTAACTTGGATTCATCAGCTTTTTTTTTTAACCCAAATGTGAACAAATCCAAATTCAACATTGTTCTGTACTCTAATGACCTAACTAATGACCGACAAATAGTCCAGTAGCTGTCCTGACCACAGTTTTACTGAGGTCACAGATCAAGGAAGGCCAGGTTTCATTTCCTTCTCTAAACTCAGAACGTCCACGTCAGCCATCTCCATCTTTTACATACAGTCTGTTAAAGCAGTCAGCACTCACCTTGCGCTCTTCTCCTGCAGGGAAGAACTTCAAAGTGGGGAAACTGTGGACTTTGACAGCCTCAATCTCATTGGCTGTGGAGTCCATTTTGGCTACAATAGTGTCGGCGCTGTCCTTGTACTTCTCTCCCAGCTTCTCCCAGATTGGAGCCAGCTGTTTGCAGTGTCCACACCATGGTGCATCTAAATCACCACAAAGATTATTCAAAGAAAACCAGAATTTTAATGGTGAATATTTTTTGATAAAAACAGCAACAACCATCAGCTCAGGGAAAACAATGTAACTTTTACAAAACTGGTTAAAAATGACACCCCAGGATGGAGTAAACAGCATCAGCACACTGATGCTTACCAGCTACGGTGGATATAAAGTAGCAGCTGATAAAATCCTTTCTGAAGCCACTGCAGGTTGTGTTTGAGTTGGGTTTGCATGTCTGCAGCTATGTGCTGGAAGCCCGTCAATAGTGGATTCAATATCTAAGCTAACTTTAGCTAGTGTTGTTCACTGGGAGCAGAAAAGGCCCCGAGGTTACCTCTACCAGCCTGTGGACTGATTTTAAGGCCTTTCATCAAAGAGAGTCAAAGGAGGTTTAATTTTGTTAAAAGGTGTAAACTGCTCAGACACTAGCAGACATGTTTGCACTTATTTGTTTAGCATTTATTTGAAACCTCAAAATGTAATTCTATACTGCAGAAAGAAACTCTTTACTCAATATGCATGGAATGTTTTTCTTTTTATCTCAGTGAGTAAAATTCAGTTTGAAACGCTTTACAGTATAAAGCTAGAAACAAGTAACCACAGAGTGTGCATGCCATGTGCAGCCTCGGCTTCCTGACCTGGCTCTATCCTTTGGCTGGCTAGAAAACGCATCACCTGTCGGGGAATATGGGGCCTTTCCTGATGTTCATACCTCAACATAAACCAGATATGGAAAAAATGCTCCAAAAATAGTGCAAATCTGGACAAGGATCACTAACAAACAATCCTACAGCTAAATTTAACCAGAGCTTTTCAGCATCAAGTGTCTGGTAGCAAATTAATTTGCAGAGAGCGTGCATGAGTGAGCCTCGAGAATGAGCAGGTATCTGGCTTAGCTTGGGCAAAGCAAGACGATTTGAGTTTCAGACAAGGGGCTTTGCCAAAGCTCGCACCCAAGAGAGTGACTGCAAAAATACGCCATCGCCCCAACAGGTGAACACCCCCCCGACCTGCTTGCCCCACTTCTCATTTAAGGATATGGGAGATAAACACGCTGCACCATAAAATAAAAAAGGTTGAAATGCAGAAAGAAAGGAAAGCTCTTACAGAATTCCACAAAGACGTTCGTCGAGGGATTGAAGGCGACCTCCTCAAAGTTTTTGCCGACCAAAACCTTGACAGGGTTTTTGTCCCAGTCTTTAGGGATGTCCTGGCTCATGAGGTGGGGCTGTGAGAAACAGACAATCACTTCTTTAAAAAGCGAACTGTGGTTTGGAGAGAGTATTTAAAGCACATTCCTACAGGCAAGGATCACACAGATACTTTATGGCATTAAGCGGATTAAGGCTGTAATTGCTTGTAAGATTCCAAAAAGATGTTTGCACTCTGGATGTGGTCATGCAATCGCCTTCACTATGTGATTTATGGAGACTATTAAGTCCAAAATTAACATTTCTTGTGGCCAGAATAAAGTCTATGTATAGCGGTGTCCCTCACCTTGAGTTTGCCCTCAGTGAACAGTTTGCAGAACTGAGTGATGCTTTCTGCAGTGATGGCGTCGCTCTCTGGCTTGTACTTGGTCATCTCGTCCTCCAGAGTGATGAGGCGGATGGCAGGGCACTCCTCTTTCTTCAGGCCGAAGAACTCCAAGATTCGCTGGTTGTCGTCAATGTCACTGTCGATGAAGATGAACAGGATCTGGACAGAAGAGAGGGCTGAGTCAGTGAATGATTTTACTCAAAATAGCCCTCCTGATGCGTGCGTCAGGGTGTATACAGGTACAAAGAGCCAAGTTTAAGAAGTGTGATTAAATGTTTGCCAACTTTGGATGTTTACTGGAGAAAAAACAAAAAACACCTTCAAAAAGAAACGTTTTTCACCATCTTTACCAACAACACATGTGTCTGCTTGGCTGAAAATACATTTTCAATAATGCGTTTTCCTTGAGGTCTCCATATAAAAAACACCCAAATAACACGTTCCTTCATTGCAGGTCACTGATGGCTGGCTCCCTTCTGCTGGACACTGAGTGCTGCACCTTATTTTCTAGCATGATGGAGAATACCCACTCTTCCGATTGAGTGATGTGTACCAACTCTCAAAATTGCTTGTCCACGTGATTAGAGATAACCTCTAACAGTTAGGTTGGCTAATATAGCCAGCCACCTATTGACATTTGTAAACACCTATAATGTCCTTTATGGGCAATAACTGCAGACTTTCTGGAAAACCCCGCATCTCAATCCCAAAAGAAAAACCACACTGCTCTCTTGATGGTACAATTTTGCACTTTACAGTGACAGCTTTGCCGTACCTGACCCTTGAATCCCTCTGCGGCCTTCTTAAACTGGTCCATTTTGTCCTGGAAGTCTGAGGCAGCTTTGGGCAGGAACATGAGGATGTGGGACTTGATTTCTCCGCCGAAGATTTTAGGGGCAGTCTGGAGAAAACAGTTTGACACGTGAGGAAAACATCTGGAGTGCGGACAGCATTATGGTGTGAGAAAAAGGGATCTAAATGCTGTGAGCAGCCCCATCGATTACCTGCTCGGTGAACTCAATGACCAGGGGCAGCTGGTTGGCCTTGACAAAGGACTGAAGCGCTTCTTTGGTCAGCTCACCATCGAAGGTATTGCGTCCCTCATCAAACTGCAAAGGAAACATAGAAACATTATAGTTGCAAATATTACCCACCTGGTGTCACATCTAGTCTGCCTGTGAACACCGGACATAGATTTCCCAGACAGAGCACTTTAAAGTCGCCCGGTAACCCCCAGCAGACCGAAGAGACTTTTATCGGTTGTTAAGAATAGCAGTGGTGCAGCTGTGCCAGGCAGCTCTTACTGGCACAATAGCAGAGAGGAAATTTGGCCTGTGGCGTACTGCCAGCCTGAATGGCACTGAAACTTAAGCTCCAAAATCCTCGGTCAAATAAACAAGTGAAAGACTCCCAGCTGTTTATTAAAACAGAGCCCCTGCTTTGGGAGCGTTTGCTTAAGAGCTGCACACATGTCCGCGATGTTTGTGCCAGTATGAAGTTACCAACAGGTTTCAGAGGCCAGAAAATGGCACGAGGAGGACTAAGCACTTGTACATGTGCCAGATCACCCAACACCCTAAGGGCCGAACACTTATGTTGTGAAGTTGCTTCATGCTGCAGCAACAAGGACTGCATGAAATTGTTTTTTTTATTACAGATCACCTCCCAACTATCAAACACAAGGACAGAGCTGCCTGTTATTAATTTATTAAATACACACCGATGTCAGAAATAGGCCAGTAGCTGTCCTGCAGTGCGTGGACACACACATGCGGTGTCACAGTTTAAGGTTAGGTTTGAAAATACAGTTATTGTGTTTGCAAGATTACTTTCCATCTATCAAGATAGATAATGCCGCTTTCCTGTCTCTGCTGACAGCATAAAGCTATGAAAAACTCAACATGCCATTGGTTTAGAAACCTGAAGCTTCAGATAATGTTTCCAACAACATTAAAACTGAAGCGTTCTAGTCAATTAGTAACACTTTGCTCCGAGTGCTCATATTTTTTTTAGAGGTGGCTCTAAATACTGACAAACTGGCAGCACTCGCCGGGCAAAATGTTCGACACCAGCCAAATCCCCCCCCCCCTTTATGCTATTAAAAAAAACAAACAAACAAACAAACAAAAAAAAAAAACAGTGGTACACTTAAAAATAATCACCCTTGATGCGGTTTAAAGTTTTGGGTGCGATCACTACGATTAACCGGTGTGATTAAGCTGCCTGCTCGACCTCCACTCGATTATTCTGTCATCAAACCGGATCTCTGCACCTTGTTTGTGTTAACATTGTTTGCTGTGCTGCAGCAGTTTAAGTTTATGCTTTACTTCTTCTGTTACATTTGGCACTTGTTAGCATGCATCTGTGCACGTGTGTTGTACCATCACAATTTACAGATGCAGCCATCTAACAGAGCTTCCTAGTGTCAGCTGTTTGTCATTTCAGCCGCCTTTGGCTCCAAAAAACTAACATGGCAGCAACCACTGCACCAAGGGTTAGTCCAGAAACCAACGCAAGGCATCACAGCAGCTTTTAAATTTGAGTCGAGCTTCCAGGATTTGCTCATAGTTCAGATTTTGCTGTGTGAAAATGTTTCGGTTTCTTGAGTTTCACTGTTGATCATTGCTCAGGGGAAAAACTCATGTAGACACCAAACATCTGAATAAACACGTTCAACAAAGTGACCAGGCAGGAGGTGCTGGCACATTTTACCAAACTGACAACCACTAAAACGATATGAACTACAGTATTTTAGCTTTAGGTACACATTACTGTTTCAGTCTTTTCTAAACTCTAGTTTGTTTTTATTTTAGTGAAAATGTTTTCAAACCCATTTTTTTAAATCAAGTAATCTGCCATTGTTTTTACATGTTCTTTAAATTTGAGCTCTTTTGAATTTATGTAACTGACATGATTTTGAGGTTAACATTGACATCATGTGAACACGCGTGGCCAATAAAACATCCACAGACTTTCCGTAACTGATATTTGCATTGTAATTGATATTGTAAATTTTCAGCGGTTTTCATTTCCATAGGTTCCTCGTGTTACATGGTTGCCAACGCACCACTTCTGAAAGATCCTCTGGACTTTGACTCAATCTGATGAATCAACAGGCTGAAGATAACAAACTGATCTCTGACCAACTGCACATGAGATGGCTGTAGTTAATGACCTCTTGTGTAAATTATAGTGAGTTTTATTACCTATACAGGCTTATAGGAAGGCATTCAAATTACATGCATTCATCCTCTGCCTTTAGCCAACGGGAGCTGCTTGGAGGACAGACAGTAACCTAACAACATGCACGGCAGTGAGGGCGAGCAAAGTGCACGTCTTAAACGTTCAAGTAGCTCAAACGAGCCAAGTTTAGCACTGGAGAGCGGATACTGTGGGTTCAACAGCATCAAATTACAGAGGTGTGGATCAGAGACACAGCTGTGGCGTCTTCTGCAGCTCCACTGTAAATACTCACACATGGAAGTGCGTTTCACAGGCACAAACAACATATTTACAATGTATTCCGATTACACCTCAGACTGAGTAACAGCTTTAGATGAAATCAGTAAGAGAACTATGTCTTCCTGATGTCCTGTGAACACAGTTTGTCCACATGTTTGTGTACAAACAGACGCAAGAGAATATTTGAGAGTCACCTTCTTGAAGAGGACAACGCTGTCCTTGGACACTTCAAACTTGGAGTAAATGGCATCGCTGGAGGTCTTGGCGAAGGGAATGTCATCTATGGCCTGAGCTGCTTTTTCATAGGCCTGGGCACCAGCAGACTCTGCATCCTAAAAGACAAACAGCAATCCTCTGATTGAAACTTGCAGTAGCTTCAACCTCTGCTTTGATTGCAACACGACAATATATGTATATTTTTAAAGGAAAGGCAGGAATTAGGACTAATCTTCTGCTTTTAGAGATGATACCGTAAACACATTTCAGTTATAGAGATCCGAATCGCACCTTGAAGAATCCGATGACTGCCACCTCATTATCAGCGATCAGAGACTCTGCGTCGGTGACCTCATTCAGGGTGGCGACGGCGGGCCCTGTGCGCTTCTTCAGCCAGTTGACGATGTCATCCGCCTGCCTGCCAGCTGAAACAAAACAGTAATTCAGGCTTTTTAGTTTGGATTTCAATAGAAATAGCTGATCTTGAGTGGGGGGAAAAATGGGTACATGAATATTAATTTGAAAAACATCTATGTGCCTGCCTCTTCTTTGCCCACCTAGTTGAACCTGAGCTACGAGTCAGCAGTGCTAAATTTCATTACATTTAGATGAGCTGTTAGAATATTGTTGAAAGCAGTTTTGTAAGAGCCAAACCGTTACCCAAACACAGTCTAACTTTAACCAGCAACAGTCTTAAACAAAATGAAGCCAACACCAGTGCTAAATACCATCAGTTCCTCGACTGGCCATTAAAGGCTCCATTAATTCCCATAAACGTCCAACTTCACAATACACAAAAAAGGCCCGTCAGTAAAGTTTCAGAAATTTACATTTTCATAAATCTTACATGACACAAATTACCTGGGATCTGTGTCTGTGCAGCGCACCTGTACGTTTTTATGGAGGCAGCTTGTCAACAATGAACACTAGCATCAGCTGATTACGTGGCACTCTACCATCTCAACCAAGCATGATTATAAATAAAAATGATATACCAGCAAACAAAATACCAACTTTACATTGCATGCATGTTTTTGTATTGGGGACATAACCTACAGTCTGTGTATAAAAACACGTGCATATTTTATTTAATTTGTCCTTTTTGGCCTGAATTTGTTTTCGTTACAGCAAACCACTCACGTCATCAAGAGTTTTAAGAAAGGTGCAATTGCATGCTGAACAGGGACAATCACATTTTTAAAGAGTTTATTCTCACAATCACCTCTGTATCCCCAAAAACATTAGTAACACTATGCCTAAAAATTCAGTGCACCAATTAGTTTTAAGTACAAAACTATTTAAAAAGCACCAATGGATCAGGCAGACCTTGAAATTTTTGGGGGGCGTGAGATTGAAGTGAATTTGCACAGCACTTCCTGTGGTCACACGTAACACACGGAGGCAACCGACTCACTTTATGGGTGTGAACATTTAAGCGCCTTTGCCAGTTAAAATTTTTGCACTTCTGCAATTTCTGAAACCTAACTGCTCTTTACAACTTCAACTCAGGCTCAGTCGTTTCCCCTTTCATATTCAAGTACCTCAGCAGTTTAATCACCACACAATGATTGAAAAATATAAAACTGTACGCCACATTTGTGAGGCCGTTAAAACATGTTTACTTTCTGTGGGTTTTACTTAAACTGGACTTAAAAGAGGCTGGACCTGTGATGCAACAGCAGTTTCACTATGAAAACGATGAGGCGATTCAGCACGTAGTCTTTATGCAGCACTTTGAGGTTTCAGGCAGTGCGTGGGAGGCGGCTTTTTTTTTTTTTTAAAGTCAGAGTAGTCGTTTCCACAAAAGCACTTCCCAACCTGCTCTCTTCTCCTCCAGCTGAAAACTGAGTCAGGCCAGCAGAGGAGACGTGAAGAAATGCACATACCTCGACCACGTCCCAGAGGCAGCGTGAGGGGAACGTGCGGAGCAAGGCCCGCCCACTGCCCGTCTAATGCAGCCGATTGGCTGGCTCATGTTTAGGCTGCTGTGCAGATCATATTACTTAGGAGTCACTCGGGCCCGGCTTCAGCAATTTAATCTAAACCCCTAACCCTGTAATAACATCATTTTTATGACATAATAGTCAGTCACTATGCTCAGACAGAACTTAAGATTGCATCATTTCAGAGGCAAGACCAATTCATCAAAGAGCATTGAAGGAGAAAAGTCACAAAGCAGCAATGCACCATCAGCTCAGTATTTTAGCACCAGCTGAGAACCATGATGAATGATGCTAAAATAAATACTATAAAAGTAGATGTGTAGATGTGATTCTTGCTAAAGCTAAAAAATAAATAAATAAAGTGAAAGTCAACAGTTTCTAAAACTACTACAAGCTACTTTCAGGTGCTCCCTTATTCACAGGAGATCGTCACAGCGGGTAACTCTGCACGTTTGACAGATTTTTACACCGGTGCCCTTCCTGAAGCAACCCCCAGGGGATTGGTGTCTCCTCCCAATACTACAAAGACAAGTATTGTAGATGTGTAACAAAGGATAAACTTCAGATTTCTCATCAGTTATTCCCAAAGTGTGTAGTTCATATAAATTTCATCATGAGGCAGAAATTAAACTAAAGGATGAACGTTTAGGATATCAGTTTGTGTTGTGCTGTTTCTATTATACTGCATGTAAAACAGGTCGGTGGAATGAACCAAATATTCATACCAATTTATCTTCTTCACATTTAATTAAAGTGTTCAATTATATATTTATGTTTTTTCTGGTTGTTGACACTTCAGAAAAACTAAAAACAATTGAAATAATAAATCTCTCCACATGAAACTATGATACGACCATCTGGTTTAACCACAGGATGATTAAAATTTACTTTAAGAGTCCTGCAGCTTGCCATCCTTTATGAGTCAGCTACTGTTAATTAAAGCTGATGTTTCTGCTTAAATATGAAAAATGATCATGTGATGGATGAATCAGGAAGGACATTGTGTAACTGATAAGACTCGATCAGGAAGCTGACGTGGAAGTTTGTCATCTTTCCATAAGTCCATCCTTCCCCGAGCTGACGGGGACCTATGCAAGTAGTTGACTAGATGACTAAACGTTACTGCACTCACTACACTTAAATTATTCTTGTTTTATAAACAGCATGGATGTAGACTTCTTTCTACGAGGGCTCTGGTGATCCTACTCCAGAAATGTTTTAATCCACCGTTCTGTTTTATATTAGGCCGTTTGCGTATTTTGATTTGGCAGGAATCCTGCTCGTGTGTGTATACGACACCTGTTCACAGCAATGAAACTTCCTAATTATTTAACAAATTTTGGCTTTTATTAGCTTGTTTATGCAACATTTCTACTCTTGTACAAAAGATCTGAGCCTTCCTTGTGTCTGTGTTTTGGTTTAACTTTTAGAAATAATGTTCTTCTGATGTTATCAAGTCTGAAAACAAGGATAGGCTACATTTAGCATGGGGGCCACAAACAAGAATACCTGTAAACCCCCAGAAACAGTCACTTATAACTTAATTGGCTTTGACCTCTGAAAAAGTCCCAATGCTGGAGCTTCTGTTCCTTTATGTTTGTCATCCTGCTAGAACAGAGGCAGTACAGACACTGATAACCAAAGCAGATTCATGACGGTCATCGAGTACAGACTCACTGCTGAAGGAAACGAGATGCTTTCTCGTTTTAATAATCATTTATGCTCGCTGTTATAGTGCGAGTAGCCGCTGCAGTATGCTCCTTAATGACACGTGTCACCCCCAAGGTAATATGTCCCTTGGTATAGTCTGAATCTCTGAACTTTAGTACAGATATAATTTAGAAATGGACACAATCACCTCTGTCTTTAATCCAGCTGCAGTGGCACAAAATGCCAAGTTACAAAGGTCGAGAGGGCCACGACCAGCTGAAACGGCAGCTTGACAGCGTGTGTATGTGAATAACTCAGTGTTAACCGTTTAAATGCTTCCACCCCCTCCCCTCACTCCTATTTTAATTACTTGGAAATCAGCAGCCAGAAACAACTATGGTCCACCCCAATTTTTAAACTAAAACTTATGAATGAAACGCATCCATCCCCACTCACCTGAGTACTCTTTGGGAGATTCCTTGTCTCCACCCTTGAAGAACTTTATGGTGGGGTATCCCCGGACGCCGTACTCTTGGGCGAGTTCTGTTTCCTCTGTGGCGTCCACTTTAGCCAGGCGGATGTCTGAACTCTCTGCCTTCAGCATGCCAGCAGCCTTGGCATACTCTGGAGCCAGGGCCTTGCAGTGACCGCACCATGGGGCATCTGAGGAAACCACACAGAGAAAGGTTTGTATTGCTACCGAGAATGATATCAGATCATAATGGTGGAAAACAAAAATGTGACAAAGAACAAAAGACCACATGAGAATTTGTATTAATCAGCAAATTAAAAAGCTACATTCATCCAAACTATCCATCGGCCATTTCCGCATCACCTTCTGTCCTTGGGGATGATTGATAAGATTTAATTTGTAGTCAGTTCTGATTATAGGTTCAGTTCTTTAGAGAATATTTTACTGACGCCTCAGTGCTTCTGTGATGAAAACTATGTAGAGACTGTAGAAAGTCTATTGAAATAGGACTTGGATGTTCAAAAGCTCAACTGCAATGAGCCTGATGTCTTTTTGCAAAATTGTTGCTGTCAGAAAACGACAGCAGCACTGATGAAAGTGCTCGAGTGCCTGGAGGCATTCGATCCTGATTGATAGGACACTCCAAAGTGGTTCTGAATTTCCATCCCCATTTCATCTCTTGGATCCAGCTTCACAAATTTGTACAATTTGATTTTTGCTCAAGGATGGTGTGTGAGTGGGATTAAAGTATTTGAGTCTCCCTTTGCTTGGCACAATGGGATAATAAAGAGGTTTTCCTAAACAATCAATTCTGTTTATCATCATTTAAACAAAAAAAACAAACATGGCCAATATAGTGTCCTGTTATTCTATAGTGAAAATATCTGAATGTTTTAGAGCAACTTAAAGTGAAATTAGCAGCTTTCTTAAAGGATGCTTGTACTTTTGATGATTCCCTTAAGGATCCATAATATATCTGTATGTGGATAAGGAGGGTAGGTTGGTGGTTCAATCCCTGACTCCTTCAGTCTGTATATTAAACATCCTTAGACAAGATACAGAAATCAGAGTTAAGACGGTGTGAGAGTGCCTGACTTAGTGTGGCTCATAGTAAAAAATACTTTGAATGCCCAATTAGAAGGCACCATTGAAATATCACTAATTTACCAAAATAAAAAATAATGAAACTGGGAGGTGTGTGTGTGTGTGTGTGTGTGTGTGTGTGTGTGTGTGGGGGGGGGGGGGGGGGGGGGTTATTGCAAGAGAAAAACCTTTTCCAATATTAAAGTTGCACATTTAAATGTTTCCAGGATTAAAATAATAATAATAACAACTTGAAGACTAAGATCAGATAATCTTAGATTATAAAGACAATTTTGCTGAAGAACAAAACCTTGTGTGTGCCTCTCTCCTCTTGTTTCACGTTCAGTCGCGAAGTGTACTTATACACTTGGAACCGATAAACCTGCTTATCAGAAAGGCCACGTCAACTAATGACCTCATTTTTTAAAACGTATTGACAAAGAACTAAACTTCCTTGTACCACTCGGGTCATTACAAACACACACAGTTGAACTTTTGTGAAGTACACGTCAACCTAGCTCCATGCACGCAGAGATCCCGCCCAGCTGAGGAGGACGTGGGCAAACAAAGCCCTTCATCCCTCCCATCCCGAGAGCCGACTAGTCCAATCAGCTGTCACACACTTTGTGAAAGAGGTCAACAATCAGACAAAAGTGAAGCGGGACGGGCCTGCAAAGCCCAAACTAACCAGTTTAATAAGCCAATTCAATCGGGAAATGAATTATCAGGAGGTGCAAGAAAAGCGAAAGCTACCGCATGAAACCGCAACAGCCGATCGAAACCTATCTTGACCCATTTATCTGCTCTCCACCATCCCAGCTTTCCTGCATTTCACAATTTGGCGACTCAAATTAGGGGGAAATTTTGTATTAATAAAAAAAAAAACCACCTTATTAAAAAAAACTCGCTATATTTCCCCGATTATAAGATACGCTAAATACTCAGAACTAACACAGACTTCTCTAACTTCAGAGAAGACTCACTGCCTTTTGCTATGTGCACAGCAACTTCCTCAGACACCCCCAAAGGCCCAATTTGAGGCGTGCAAAAAACCCCTTTGTGGCCTTAATAATGCTCTTAAAGCAACAGATGTATCTTAAGTACGGCACTGCACAATTTCTATACAATTCACCAGAGATAAAGCTAATTTAAGGAAATACTATATTCGCACAGATGTTACAAACTGGTTGAGGTTTGCAGAAAATAAATCTGAGGGTCACAGCCAAGTTTTGCCTCCGCGGCAGAGTCCCGTTACACTTCGGTGTTAGCTTGACTACTTTTACCATCACAGCGAGAAAACAGCCCGATGATCAAGGCTCTCTGTTTCATTAAAGGAATAACTACAGCAGCTCTGTAGCTCGGTGAATTACAGTCACGCATGAACGAAAAACCAAACCCAACGTCGGTGAGTTAGCTAACCAGCAGCAACTTATCTCAAGTGTCAAAGTTTAATGCTAACATTATGTCAGGCTTAACTCGGCTAGCTTAGCTCTGCACGAGCTGAGACCGCAGCGGGAGGCTTAGCTTGAGCTGGAGACCTTTTAAAAGCAGTCAGAATCACTTACAGAACTCAACCAGGATGTTGGGGTGAGCCTGGAGAGCCTCGTCGAAGTTACTCTTCTTCAGCACCAGGACATCTTCTTCCTCGGCTATCTCAGCGTTGATGGCCACAGCCAGTGTGCAGAAAATCAGAAACTTCAACATCGTCGCCGTCGAGTTTTCTTCCCTAAAATAGACGAAAGGTTCAGACGAGCTCGGCTACGGCTGTGGTGGAGGAACGGGTGTTAGTTTCAGGTCCGTTTCCCCTCGTTTAAGGTTGGGAGAGTAGCTGGTATTTTGTGTCTACCGCTACTAACGTGGCAGTGCACGCAGAAACCGGAGGGTCAGGCGTAGTGCGCATGCGCCTTTATGAGGCAGAAAGCAGTTCGTGTTGAATTGTGACTGGATCGCAGCGGGCTGCACCTGGAAGTGAAAGAGAGGCGCTCCCTGCACACATCAGTCCGCCGAGAGCAGGAAAACTGGATGGGATGGCTTTTAACTGCCCACACTTTTTAAACAGGGAAACAAACTCAACTATGTAATCATATTTTATAGATTTACTTTATTAGAGCACATTACAGCGCACGAACCACGAGTGCAATATGTGAAATACAGTATAGTGAAACATCGGAATTCACTGAATGCCTTTTCTTTTTTTCGGCTCTTGGCTGTGGGGTGAATATGAGTGTAAACTGATGCAACCAGCTGGGGGTTGGAAACTGGGTATTTGCAAAGAGGACAGAGCAAAGTCTGAATGACTAACGCTTATCTGCCACACTGATTTTTACATTAACACCTCCATTGCAGCCTGGTTTGACAACAAAACTGAACAAATAAACGGAACTTTCTGTACTCACTCTGGATAATCCCCAGAACGCTGTGTCAATAGTTGGTGAAAGGGAAATCTGGTGGGATGGTGCTACAGAAATCTTTGCAATACACATATTTTAAACCAAATAAAACCAAAACTGCTGCGATGGTGAGATACAGGCATACATGAGAACATTACTTGTGAAAATCAGTCATTTGAGAAAATTTTAGTGTATGTTTTACAACCTTCTTTACTAAGAAGTCAGGACACACTGTAAAATGTCAAGAAAAGTGCAATGTGATTATCTGTAAATTATCAAAAGCCCTTTAGTTGATTCAAACCAGATGAAAGAATGTTTAAAGTGAGAAGTGTTCTTTTTTTCAAAAATCATGCTATTAAAAAAAAAATCCAACAAAACATTTTAAATATGTTATGAAGCATGTTTACCACTGTGTTGCATCACTGCGTTCAGGAACGGATGGACATCAGTTCCTGGAGATTCGAAGCCAAATGTTTTCACATTTTTCAGGGCATCTTAATTCATATTTATTGCTCTATAGTTGCAAGCATGCAGTTTAAAACCCAGACACTCTCTTTTATTGAATATGTGCAGAATGAAGTTTTGCATTGTCTTCCTGAAAAGGTGTCATCTAGATGAATGCCATTATATGTGGTTGCAAAACCTGTATGTATTGTTCAGCAGATTTAGTGCCACGTGTACTAATGCATCCGCAGTCACAGATACTGGTTGTTGAACTGTGTGCTAGTAACAAGCTGGATAGTTTATCCAGCTTGTTACTATATATATATATGTCAGCTCATCTATATATATACTATATATAGATGAGCTGACATGAGCATTAAAAACAACCTACTGTAGAATAAAATATTAATATAATTATTGTGACAAAACAAAACTGGCTCAGAGGGTAAAGCATGCACCATTGAAAAGGGGAAGTAGGTAAAAAATAGAAGAAAAAAAAAGAAAATGACATAAAAATAACAGCCTAAAGATTGTAGAAATTTGTGTTCACTTTTTTTAAGTATTCATTTTGTAGTTTTAAATGAGTATTCCTGAAACACTGCTACGATTTCCACCGCAGAATAAAGTGTGTTTTCAGTGCAGTTCTGGCTGAGGGCCTGAACATCATGGCCAGTTAGAAAAGTTAACAGGGAATCTATACGAAATTGCCACAATAAACTGGTGAAATTGACATTACAAACCTTTTCCTGAAGTTTTTGTAAGTGCTCCCTGTTGGTAGTCAACATTGGAGTTACATGATTTTTGTCTTAGCAGCACAGATGAGTTCACTAGGAGGAAACATCTGCTTCAGACATTCATCTTTATGAGCTCCAAGCAGACATTTTGGGGATTCTTAAAAGAATATAATGGCCAGACTCCTTCAAGCTGACGGTTACTGCAACAGTTAAAACCAATAACCGCTGGTTACAACCAAGATTGCACATCGTGTCAAACCTTGATGGGCTACAGCAGCAGTAGACCACACCAGCTGCCACACATGTCAGCTAGGAACAAGAAACTGAGGCTAAAATTCACATGGGCTCAACAAAATTGCCAGACTGAAAAGACTTTGCTTGATCTGCTGACTTGCGATTTGGATGGTAGGGCCACATTTTTCATGTAAACAACATGAACGGAGGGATCCATTCTGCCTTGTATCAATAGTTAGGGCTGAGTATTATTTAAACTCAACAGCGTCCCTGAGTATTGTTGCTCACCATGTCCATCGCTGCATCACCACAGTGTATTCATCTTCTGATGACTGCTTCCAGCACGATAACACACCATGTCACAAAGCTTAAACTTAAAGTGTCCCAACTTTTTTGGAAACAGTGTTGAATTTGCTAGTATCAGTAATTAATAACCATATTTTAAATATTGGCATTAACAGGATTATTTTTAAACTATCATTTCAACTTGGTGCTTTTTTAAACAAAGAGACAATGCTTGGTTAACTGGCAGAATTTAGACCTTTATTGAGAAAGCCACTGAAAAACTGTGTTACTGCAGCTTGAGGCACAAACAACAAATGCTGCTGAGGACAAAGAGAAAGTTAAAAAGTTCAAGAATATACGCAGGACACTGTGGCATGTTTTTATCACAGAGAGCGAACTTCATCTGCAGGTCACTTCGAATATTTTACATAAACAGATATGTTCATGGCACCACAGGGTTTTTTGGATATACTATATGTTGCAGGTGTCTGTGCAGTATAATATATGAATGCTTCAGTGAGGAACGAGAAAAGCAGTTCAGCAGGTATAGTCGGTGCTTATGTTTGGAAACACAGCGGGGCAGGTTCGACTGGTGGAGGTTAAGAAAACATTTTAAAAAGAGGGTGCAGCCAATTCTGCTGAAACCATAACGCAAACAGTTAAAGATTAGGAAAAATAAATATGTGCACACAATCAAACAGGCAGCACGTGTAGTTTTCTTATTATAGGTCACCACTCGCTTGGTTAGACTCCCAGATTGCTAAAGCAATGACATAACTGTCACATCTTCTATCACAGTAGCTACAGGCACACGTTTATTTTATACAAAGCTGGTACTTATTTGAGGCCAAACTGAAATACATAACCCATTCAAATGCAGAATAAATGAACACCTGGTGGTGAGTAAGCACATAAAATGTAACAATGTGGAACATTATATCTAAATTATAGGGTCTTTCATAGCTCAGACTGTCTCTGATAGAGAAGAGTAAATTGGTAAACCACTCACAACTTCACAACTTCCACCAGTAAAGGATTTCATTAGGAAGTATCAGTGTTGTCGAAAAAAGACGTGATCCAGAAGTATTTAATGTCTGGGGACTCAAAAACACAAAGAGACTGGTGTTTAACCCCATAAACACCCTGAATTTTTCAAATGTTCACATTAAGAACACTCCCACATTTGTTCTGTAACAGGGCCTCAGCAGTAAGTCCCTAATAATCAACTTTGGCAGAAGTTTGAGATTAAAATAAATAATCTTGTCCCCATCGCTGCGTTCGAGTGAGAGTTTTAAAACTGCTGCAAAAATAAATTTCATTCTAATTAAACAGAAGTGTATGTTTGACAGTAGATGTAATGGTTCTAACGGTGATTCAGTGATACTGACACATGCCACTGGTCCTAAACCGTTTCTAAAAAAAGAAGGAGAAGCAGCACAACAATTCTGCACTCATTTAGTCACAGTAATACAAGCAGGAGCAATAATCATGCCACACTCTGGAACCTTCGAAACAGGGTGGCAGGTTGACTTTTGATAACAGATATGACCTGATACTGCACCTCCAGTGTGGAAACAGTCAAAACAACACAAGCTGATATAAGCTGACAGACTATAGTCTATATATGGACCTAGATCCAAAAATATTAGATTCTAAAAGACTTATAATAAACCTTGATAGCTTAATTTTTTACTGTTAAAGAGTCATGTCAAATAAAAATTGCATTAGAAACAACTTACAGGACTACACATAATAAGATGACTCATGATGACCAAGGCAAAAGTCAGAACATTATCCAGACTGGCTGATGTGAGGAGCCTCTTTATGCCGTAATATTCAGCTCTATCAGAGCTTTCAGAAAAGTCACTTTCGCAGTTTTATTTTCTGACATGCTTACGTAATCGCTGTTAACGCCTCTAAGTTTCCTCAGAGCTCTCTATCTGATAACCGATGAACGTGGGATTAGTTCCCTTCTGTCAGTGACCGCTCATGTTTTTCTAGTTTCTAAAAGTAGAATGGGAGGCAGAGCCTTCAGGGATCAGACCCCTCTACTCGGAAACCAGCTCCCAGTCAGGATTCAGGAAACAGATGCACTCTTTACTTTTAGGATCAGGCTTTAAACTTTCCTTTTTATTAAAGCTGATGTTAGTGTTGAATCAGGTGACCCTGAACTGTCTCTTAGTTTCTGCAGAACTTCCCATGATGCACTGAGCACTTCTTCACTCACCTCTTTCGATTCCTCAGATGTTGATACATTTCTCTACACCTTACTGGTCACTGCAGATGGCTGCCCCTCGCTGAGCCTGGCTCTGCTGGAAGTTTCTTCCTATTAAAAGTGAATTTTTCATTCCCTCTGTCGCAAAATGGTTACTCATAGGGGTTCATTTGATACCTGAGGTTTTCTCCAGAATCCTGTACAGTATAAAGCACTTTGAGGTTACTGTTGTTGTGATTTGGTGCTATATAAATAAACTCGATTCAGTTTCCTGGCAGCAAGCCTTTCTGACTAGAGCAGTAATGTTTGAGCATATTAGTATTCATCCATAACCCTCTTCATTCATCCATGCATCTCAATTATCACGCAATTATGAAGTGACACCCACAATTTATGGATTATGTTAACCCACAGTATTTGTATACGAGGAAGTGACTGCAGGAAACAGTGGACTGTCCGGTCAATATTTCAGGAGGATAAAAGATTCAGTGTGTGCTAAAGCAGTGATACTGGTTAAACAAATACTGAATACACAAAGCTTTTCAGTGTCTAACCTCTCACCTTTAAATTTTGTTTCCTATAAGGAAAAAGAGGCTTTCCTGTTCATTCTAAATACAATCACTGAACAGCTGAACAGCTTTTTTGCCCGCTTTGAGTCTCAAACACAGCAGTCAGCCACACCACGCCAGTGACCACCACAACCCACACCAGCCTCTAATAACTCCCCACTTATTCTTGAGACACAGGATGTGATGTCACACCTCTGTGCAGTGAACCCCAGGAAGGCTGCAGGTGGAGTACCTGGGAAGGTGCTCAAGGAATGTGCCTCGCAGCCAGCACAGGTCTTCACTGACATCTTCAACCTGTCTCTGGAACAAGCCGTTATCCCATCGTGCTTGAAATCTGCCATAATCATCCCCATCCCCCAAAAAGTCACCCATAACCAGTCTCAATGACTTCCACTCAATTGCACTAACCCCTGTCATCAGTAAGTGTTTTGAGGAACTGGTTCTGTGGCACACTGTAGCCTACTACCCCTACTGCTCATTACGCTGCTCCTTGGACTTTAGCATGAACTCATGTCCGTGTTTAAATTGTCGGTGCTCAAACTGTCTGTCTGTGTCACTCCGGTATTGTGTATTTTTTTTATTTGTATGATTATTTTATTGTATAGCTTATTAAAATGTGCTGAGTATATGTGCACTTTTACAGAGCTGCTTTTAATCTTGCTATACTGTGTATAATGACGATAACGGCTTTCAACTTCAACTTCAGTCCACACGTGTCCTGAGCTCGAGCTGGCGGGCTGAAGCAGCGTGACAGTTTGTCACGTTCACACTTGGTTTGGCCACATCCTGAAATCTGTCACATCAGAAACACCAAAACATCTTTATGCCAAGTTAGGATGAACTTCCTCACAGCTTTACTACACGATGTAATGAAACCATACAGAGGTTCTGTTAATAAAAATATCAGTTGACAAATAAAGGTTACATTCCAAATCTGGAGAGTTAGTGTTTGTTGATATTTCTGTTACTCTTACATCTACAGTCATGTGGAAAAAAAACCCACCCCATCAGTTCCTAAGTTTCACACATAAGTACAATACTTTAGCTTGTAACACCATTTGAAATAATCAGCGTGGAGGAATTTGGTCCCACTCTTGTTTCAGTTCATTGAAGTTTGTGGGTATTCATTCACGCACAGCATTTCAGTCAGTGTGATGTCTGCACTTTAACCGGGTCACTGCAGCACCTTGATTCTGGTGATTCCTGGTATTCCTCTTTGGCAGAAAGGTCCAGACGCCAATCTACCAAGAACGTCTGCTTTGATAACTTAATCAAGTGTATTTGATTATCAGCTGCTGCTTTCCCTCTTGATTCCTATGGAAGCAGTAAGGACATAAATGTTCACACACCGCTTCTATTTTTTGGCTCAGCTTTTGCTAAATAAATGATGACGTGGTGTAAAATGCTATGTTTCCTGACTTTTAGGACCTGCTCAGGTGTACATGATTTCTTTATCATGTCTCTCACATGACTATAACTGTTAGTTTCCACCTCGTGTGCAGCTAGCTTTCATGGAGGGGCAATCAGTTTATTTTATCAAGGTCAGTTTTTTAAAGGCAAATACTGCCCTCACTGACTGTTAGCGCTCTAAACTTAATTTACTTTTTTTTATCATATGTTTAACTTTTATGTGATCAGGCCAGACGGCCCTGAATTGTTTGCTTTATATGATAATCACAGCAATTCATGGAAGATTCAAATAAAATCGCATGTCTGCATGCATATTTATAAATAGTGTGGGTTTCATGTAACTATAAGGTTGGCAAAGAAAAGATAGAAGTCTTTGAAGGTTAAAACATTCAACGGTCACTTCAACATTAGATACAAGCACACAGTGGAGCAAATATTCATGTAATAAGATGAAGGTTATGGGGTACTGTCTGGCAGAGCAAATATGTGTGTGTTTGAGTGTGTGTATGTTTACTTGGCTATTAAAAAAAGGTATGAAAGACACCCCAGAATGTGCTGAAGTACTCCAGCGTTAGAGCAGATGGTTAAACAAACTCAAGTCATATGAGAGTCAGTTGGTTTTAAACACAACTAACTGCCTGGACCCACAGATCCAAAAACATGTGAACCATTACTGGGCCAGAGCACAGCAGAGGATGCCAACACTCAGCTGCAGTTGGTCTGATTCAGATGGCTGATTCGGGGGAGTTTGATTTGTTTGGTATATCACTGATATTACTAATGTCACTAGCCTGGCTGTAGCTCAGCAGGTAGGTAGAGCAACCTTCTACTAATAGGGAGCTCTGTGATTTGCTCGTCGGCTCCAATCTCAATGCCAAAGTGTCCTTGGGCAAGATGAACCTTAATTTGATGATGCATTCATTAAGGTAGGAAGGTTAGAGAGAAAACACTTTGGCATAGAAAAAAGTGCCTCTAGGAATGAGTGAGTGAATGAAACAAGTTGTGGGAAGCACTTTGACAGCTTAAGTAGAGTAGAACAGTGCAATATAAGAACCAGTCCATTACTTTCTGGTATTGTGGCAATACTGCTAACAACAGGTGAGTACTGACATGTCTAGAATCATATTAGCAGTCATTTAGTGTGGCTTTATACTTATAAGTTGAATATTTACTCTATTTTTAGTTTGATCTAGATTCAAGAAAATCTTGGCTTTATAGCTGCTAAGTCCTGAAACAGGGTCACCAAAACATAACACACACATAAGCTCCAGAAGTGCTTCTGCCTTCTCTGGGACTGAGGTCATTTAAGATGGTCTGAGATGAAGTGAAAAATTATCATATAGTCAGATTAATTAAAATTAGAAATTTTGAAAATCAAGTCCTGTTTGTAAGGTTTATTGTTCCCATTTTAAACAGCATTCCTGCATTTTCAGGAAGTGGCGTGTAAGATCATTCCTTGAGTAAATGCTCTTAGTTCCAATAGTTTATACTGTACACTCAGCATATACTGCAGCTGATAACATAACAGTGTTGAACTGGATGAGCAGTTGTGGATAAGCTTAAATCACAGAACTGGAAAGATGTGAAGAGGCAAAGTGAAAATGTGATTGTTCGTATGGTTGACTGCAGCTGGAAGTTCAGTAATAATCATGACAAACAAAGCAGGAGGACACGATGAAAGATGAGGAGACTCTGATGGAGGTTAACCACGCTCACGCTCACGGTTCGGCCATTTAGCTGAAGCCGTGTCATTAAAACTTAATGGTATTTTAATAAGGAGGTTTGCAGAGGCAGAGAGAGATGACAGTTCATCTTTAAATATATTCATTTAAAAAAAGAAAGGAAAGTCCAATGGCAGTTACCATGACAACAGCACCTGTGAAGGCCCTTTGAGCCGCTGAGGTTACTGGAAGAGGACATTTGATTAAAGGGACCTCTGACTCTGACGTGGGTTTATAATCAAAAAAGCGGATGATGATGTCATGGCAAAATTACTGATATGTTCCGTTTCTAATGGATACGATGTGAGAGGATGTTTAAATGTAACTTTAAGTGAGATGGTAAACAACAATGTGTCATTTCCTCCACAGTAGAGGTGTCAAACATGAGGCCTAGATGCCAGAATCGGCTGGAAAAGACTCCAATCCGGCCCGCTGAAACCAGTAATCACTTATTTATTTCTATATAATAAGATGCAAGGCTTTGGGGTGCTGTGCGTTTGTGGCGGATAGCTTAAATTTTGTATTTTAATCAATTTTACAGCTTGTCCTATTGATAAGGAGCTCCCCCACACCAAAGTAAAGTCCCTGTTTTCACCATCTACAACTGAAATTTCAGATTATTTTAATGAGCTACCAGAATGTTTTCTGTAATTTTACACATTTATTTCTTACAATTTAAACCCAAAGAGTCACACTGACAGAATGACCTGACCACCAAACATCCCAGCTCCCAGTCTGATAATGCATAAATAGGAAATATCTCGATGCGCTGAAGCTCCATAAAGAATCTGCTGGCAGTGCATAACCACCAGAAACATCAGATCCACAGTTTTCCTGGAAAACAATGTTAAGTCTGTAGTTTTAATGTGGAAGCTGATTGGTTTAAGATTATTTTCCCACAAATATGGAAAGAATCAGTTCTGTGTTATTAATGAGAAACAGATAATAGCATATTTTTGGTTGAAGTCCTCAGTGGAACAGTTGAAGTGTATAAAGATGTCAGCGTTTTTTGTTTTTCCCAGATTCATTTCAAATGATGTTTTTCAATTTAAATTAAATGTATGCCTCAGTACTTTAAACTATTATAAGGTTTGGCTGGTACAGATCTTAAATCTTTTTATTATCTTTTTATTAAATTATTTATATTGAGAGAATGTGTTTTCTAATTTAATCCAAAAGATAAAAACACCCTGGGCAATGTTGTCACAGGTCTCATAAAAACCAGTCACAAAATAATTATCCAGCCATCATAACACTTGGGCAAGCAACATACCCTATGTATGTAAAATGAGGCTATCCAGAAAGCCAGCAACGTGCGTCACAAGCCTGAATATCAGTGCTACCAGTAACATAACAAAATGCATCCTGGTGTAAAATCAAA
The DNA here is from genome assembly GCF_964374335.1 of Astatotilapia calliptera. Classification (NCBI taxonomy): domain Eukaryota; kingdom Metazoa; phylum Chordata; class Actinopteri; order Cichliformes; family Cichlidae; genus Astatotilapia; species Astatotilapia calliptera. Next base: position 4,373,362 of record NC_137427.1, read on the forward strand.
ACTAGATGATTTAAAACATTCTTAGAGTCTAAACTACTGCCTGCGTTTCCGGATTCAAATGTGCAAAGCGCCAGATTTGATACAATTGTTCTGAACTTCACATGAAGTTTTTCATTTTCTACAACAAAGATTAAAACAAACAAACAAACTGTATTATACATATGCAGAGTCATGCAAGCTACAAAGTGATGCTTGCGATATACACACAGGCCCTTTATCTGCAGAGCACTTCTACTTTTGCTTGGTGACCTTGCATAAAAAAGATCACACGGACTTTCTTTTTTAGTGCCACATCATCCTTATGCTGATTTACCAATACACTCGTTTTTCACTTTTTCAATAATTACATCCTGGTATAAAAGTGCATATTTTTATAAATGCATCTGAGAGAGAATCTGGAACATCATAATATTTTTCATAATTTGATATCTTAGATTCAAACTATTGCAACTGCTCTTTGCGTTAAACTGCATTACACCGGTACACGAGATTGAGCTGAAAAACATAAACTATAATATTATATGAAACCATAAACTATACTATTTTACATGTAACGCAGAGGGAGGAGAGGGGAGGGGCTGGAGCTGCATCTAATAACCAGCTTGCAAAATAAAACAAAATTAAAAAAAAACAAACAACAAACACAAAAAAACGAGACATCATGATATAGACGAATTATTTGCACCGATGTGTTTTCTAAATTCTATCACACACATATACATGAAAAGTGAGCGTGAGGGCCCTCGGGGCGCCTGCTTGCTGCTGCTGCTGCGCTGAAGTCTCACACACAACCTGTCGAAAGGGAAGGGGAGCGGGCAACTTCCAAATAGTGCACATTTCATTCATAATGTTGTCAATCCAAGCCCATTATGTTAATTATTTTTTCTTGGGTTGTGTGAAATACCAGGAAAAAAACCCTATACAAACCGAATCTGTGCACTAAGGTTAGGTCTGTTAGGTTATGTCGTGGTAATTCTCGAGTTAGCGGATGGGTGTTGATACTGGAGTGCAAAATTAACACTGATGGACAAGAAAATGTCAAAGTCATCAGTTTAGAAGAAAAAAGAGAAGAGGAGGAGAAACGACCAAAAGATAGAGGTAAGCAGATGTGTCGTTGGATAATGGCAGGTATTATGTATAACATGTATCCTGAAACAAGATAACATTAATTATTAGTAGGGATAGTGAGAACCTCTGTTTATGTTTGATAGGCATTTGGCTATGATAGCAAACAGACGGCAGACATTGATGGCTTATTGAATCTTTTGGACTGTGTTCAGAACAATATTAATTAGCCATTAATTTGAAGAGATGTATTGTTGATTAGTCTCCTCTTCTCAATGTACGAAGAATGACCAGAGGGAGCGTTTGCCCAGGGCACCAAATGGGCTAGACCGCCTCTGCAGCCCACCAGAAATGGACAACAGAAGACTGAAAAATTGTTGCAGTTTTCCCACAATCTTCAGATACAATGCAGGTTTAAAGCACCTCGGCACTGTTTTCATTGGTTCTCATGGAAGATAAGTGTCTCAAAAGGTGAACTTGGCTTTCAAAACAGATTACATACTAGCAGAAGGCAAAAAATTAAAACACAGGGAGCTTAAGCTGGCCTGGTTACCACACTGACCACAACAACAATCTGGTGGGGACTTGTGACTTCAGATGGTGTTTAAAAAAGATTACCAGATGGAAAGCAGGTGACAGGTGACAAATGGGAACTAAGGAGACACCACTAGTGGGTGGGGCTTGCACAAGACCCACCTTTAGCCACCTTCAGTGGGAAAAGAAGAAGAAGAACAAGAAGAAAAAAACTACAACTAAAAATACATATACAGCAGCCCCAAACCGTGACAAAGTCACGTTTCTGTTTTGTTTACTAATCCCTGTCCATGAACTACCCCGGCCTTAAAGCTCTCCAACCACTTGGTGCGGGACAGTATTTAAAGTCACTTACTGTAAGTGTGCAAAGTTTACACCTCGTGAGTCACTTGCAAAGGCCCTGGTTTGAAATTGCCCCGGGCCATTTGTTGGGTGTCTTCTCACAGTTGGCTTGTAGTAATAAAGGCCAAAAAGGCCCAAAAATTAATTGATGAACTAATTTTTCACCCTCATTCTGAGACAGCATGTTTCTAATTTTAGTGATACGAGCAAACCCCTTACACTTTATTAATAAATAAAACTTGGTATCATATGCACTGCAATGAAAATGTATGCAGTGTTTTCAAATAATATTGCCCCACACAAGCATGAAGATAGCTCTGGTCTCAACATGGAACCCTGTGAAATTAATTCTATCAATGATTTAAACTAGCAGAGCACATTTCTTTGATTTTATTAAATAATATTGGTTAGACTATAAAACAATTATGCATAACCTTCAGTGGGGTTTCAGTGTCATGATGAATTCTAAACCCTGACTAAAACTCTTCAAATAAACCTTTCCTCTGCAATTATCATGTCAAGTGAGGCTGTGTGGCAGGCAGGATGAGGACCCGAACATCGGACTCAAACAAAAGGTGGAACTCAAAAGGGCAACTTTATTTGCTGGAGAAAACTCAGACATCAAATACAAAAACTAAGCAGGAACTAGAAACAAGAAACTAAAATCTTGAAAGCTAGGAAACTAACCAGGACCACAGGACTAGGAATTGTCATGAGCACGGAGGAGACACACAGCAATGAAGGTATACAAAGCAACAAAGGGCAGAGGAAAACACGGGACTTAAATACACAAGGGATTAACGAGGGAATCATTAAAGAAAACCAGAACCTGAATATTAAGAATAAAAAACACAAACACAATAATTTGGTCTGCAGTTAGCTGAAACAACTAACTGACCTTCAAAGTAAGAGAAAGGTAGTGGTGTGTAGCCTGTAACAGAGATCAACTGATCAAATTCACCATTGTTGTAGGAACTTGGCCATGCTGATGATTTAGAGGAAGGCACTACTTAATTTAGTTTGGAAAGCTTGACAGAAGAGAAAATAAATATAAATAAATATCAACAGTTATTAAAGTTGCTGTATTTAATGAAAGGCCCGCTGGAATCCTGTGAATATTTTTTCTCTAATAATTATACATTTTTATTTATTCAGTAATAATTAAAATTTTCACCTGAACATACTATATTGTCAATAAAAACTTAAATGATTGGTAAAAAAAAAAATGGCACCACATCCCTACAGTAGATGTGGACTAAATGGTAAAAGTGTGTTTTTGGCTCGAAGTTGAGGAAACCGCTGCTTCTCATATCAAATGACTGAATGAAGCAAACTCTGTATTGTCTTAATATCCCTCCGCCAACGTAACAGAAAACTGAACCTGCCCCACAGGTTCGATGAGTGTGCGCAGCACGTGCACGTTTGCGCGCACTCATCGAACGTCAGCTTTGTGACCTATGAAGAACCCGAGAATTCAAACTGTAGACAGACTTTTGGCGTGAAGAAGCTTCAGCGGACAATCAAATACTTGGAAATGATTAGAAAAACGTGCAGTTTGCAATTGTGCTAAACGGTAAAGACATGACAGAATTTAGTGAAGTGAACAGAAGGAAATCTGTGGAAATCGTTTCGTTGCTTCAACCGGATAAGGTAAAAAATAAATGAATAAATAAAAAAAACATTTCTGGATAAATTACTTTTATTCCTGATAAAATAACCTTCAGTACATTGCTCTATCAAATAATATGTGAAGTCAAATTGTTAATATACTGTATATTGTTAGTGTGACATATCACACATATATTTTTGTCTTATCAGTTGTTGGATTTCATTAGTGAACTGCAGTGCAAAGCATTTAACAGTGACGATTTTAAAATCCCATTGCAGAACATTTTGTTATTGTGTCAAAGATTCCTAAAAACCTGACTGCCTTTTCTTTCTAGATGTTGGAATTGGATTGCAGGCATTTGAAATTGCCTCTTCTGACGCTGGAAAATCTTGGAAAAATCATCACCCCCTATGTGAAAGATGTTTCAGAGGAGTAAGTCACACATTTAAAGCCATCAAGCTTACAAGCAGCAAAAATGATCACTAATACACACATATACTCTGGTTAAATGTTTGTTTTCTCAACTATTTATCTTTTTTTCATCTTTTAGTCAGTGGGCGTCCTTAGCCGATGGTGACCCTGGATCAAAAGCTGTCATTCTGTTGTCCAACATGTGCCATGCGATTATAGAAGAAATTAGCGCCTTGGTCCTGGAGGTTGTAGAACCTCAGGTTCTTGCCAAGGGGCACAATCATGCATGTGGAGATAAGGTAAGTTTGCAGGATGGCTGCAGCTGCTGCAGAGTAACAGAAAATAATATTCAAGCCAGCTTCAGAAACACCCTTCATCACTGTTTTGGTGAAGCCCTGTCCACGGCACAAGGTAAGTCCCACAACTTGGATATATTAGTAAAGCTGTTTTCAGCAGAAATTACTAAAAGAGTCAACACGTCGCTGGCTCGTATCACAGGGCCAGCTCCTACCCCACAAACCCATGACTCAGTGACAGGTATGAGCATTATACAAATGGTGTATAATGTGACTGAGATTTTTGAATACATCTTGAATGTCAGCAGAAAAATCACAGACAAGGCATCTGACAGCATGACATGCTCAGACTCTAACTGTAAGCAGACCTGCTGTCTAGATGTGGAGGAGGAGGAAGATGCAGAAATCCCACAAATAAGTGACTGTTCCTTAGAGAATTCATTGTGCACGGATAATCTGAGTCCTCCTCCAACTCCAGAGCTCCCTAAGTATTCAGAAACATTTGTCCCTTCAGCATTGATTTTAGCCTACCAGGAGAATTCTTCACCAAGTCTGGAGTCTCCTGACTGTCCAGTCAACATGACCTTTCTTACTGTGCTTCTTGCTAAGTTAGTCGACCATATTGCATCAAAAACCAGAACATCCATACTAAACGTGGACCTGATTCAATTAATGGGTGGTGTAACAATGAGGGCTGAAAAAGAACTGGATTCCATTCCCCCACCAAGTGTTGAAAACCTGCACATCCCCATCTATAAAAAGCTGTGCAAGGAGTTTGGATCCAAATACTTGTTGCAGGCTGCCATGGAATCTGGTGACGAAGCATTTGAGATTGCTGTTTCAGAGGTTTTAGTGTCACAGCTCCAGAAATCTTTAGTAAGGTCAAAGAATTCTGGGATGATATGGAGAGTTGTCAAGGATGGTAAACTTTCTCCAGTGCGTGAGATTCCAACACCAGAGTCCCCCAGTGAAGAAAGTAATGAACAAAAAATACCCCTGCCTTCAAGCACATCACCAGCCAGTACTCTCAAGAAGAGTACTGGCTGGTTTTCTCGTCTTTTCAACACGCTCAATAGAGCCCTGGACAGTGACATTCACAGACTTGACTATACAGTGACAAACCCACCCGTCTGGACAAACCCTGTTCTGTAATTTCTATCTTGAAAACTGATCTGAGGCTCATTTCTCAAGATAAGAAAAAATGCAATGTAGGGCTTGTTAACTCATTCACTGCCAGCCATTGGCAGTGAATGAGTTAAACCCATTGACTCATTCACTGCAATTGACGGCTATAGACGTCAATGGCAGTGAATGAGTTAAAATACCTCTTAGAAAGTTAAGTTAACAAAGGAGATCTGGAATTTTAAAAAGACCTACAAACAATCATCTTTTCAAAAGTTGGGACATGTGCAACTATTTAAAAATAGTGCACAGATAATGATTTTTGGACACATAAGCTGTAATCTTAAATGTAATACATTGGATAATTGAAAAAAATGCTAATTTGCTTTCCTCAAAACACAAGGTAAGACAAGAGTACACTCACCATGTGTCTGTCACTGGCCAGTTGTTAATGTCTGACTGTGTCCATCCTAAATTAGCTCAGCTTGTTTAAACTAGTGTCCAGAATACTTTTGTGATCTGAATGAATGTACCAACTTTTTGGAAAGATGGTTCTCTTTTCCATCACCCCCAACCGGTCGCGGCAGATGGCCCCGCCCCTTCCTGAACCTGGTTCTGCCGGTTTCTTCCTGTTAAAAGGGAGTTTTTCCTTCCCGCTGTCGCCACGTGCTTGTTCATAGGGGATCATCTGATTATTGGAGGGCTTTTTTGTAGGGTCTTTGCCTATGGTGCTATATCTCTATAACATCGTACTGAATTCTAAGCACCATAGTGGTTCTGTGGGTGATCATCAGAGGAAGGTTTAGGAGTATTTTGCTCCCTCAGCCGCTCTCTGGGGTTCATCCTGTGTTCTTGGCTTTCCTCCAGATTCTCCTATTGGAAATTCCAAATTTATTACAAAAAACAATTGGAAAATAAAAGACAACAACAACTGAAAAATAACTTGGATCTGTTTTTTTCTTTCTGACTATTTTTAAAGCTTTTAGGCTGCATGTTTTAATTACTGTGAGGATAGGCTCTGATTTCAGTGGAGATTCAGTTTGCTCAGCATCACAAACATGCTTGTAGACGTTTTTTTCACCATTTCACAATTATTCTGTTTGTTGTTAATTAAAAAAGTAAATAATAATCTAACAGTTATAGCAGTATTGTGCAAAAGTCTTGAACTACCCCATTTTTTTAATAGCAACATAAACACACATACATAGTTACAATGCTATTATGATACATTGTGAGACACCATTGTGATCTGACATTCCATCCTATACTATGACATTGTCTTTGGTGCTCAGCTGAACTGTCAATGGTACACGATTGAGGAATTTATATAAAAATATTTGCTTATAACTTATAAATGTTGGCACTCACAGTGGCCTAGGCATTGTTTAGTTAAAGTTTCATCTAGATTGGGTTACTTGTCTTGGAGGAAATAGGGAACATACAAACATATAAGGCTAAAATATGTTTTGAGACTACAGACAGAATTTTTGGGTCGAGAATTGCTTTAAAAGCTTTTTTAATAGTAAAAGACGACATGGTTTAGTCAAACAGTTTTGTAAGGATTATAACTAAACACTAGATGGAGACAAACACAAACTGAACTTCATGCCAGACACTGGTTTTATTAAAGTAAATAAAATTTAATACCGCAAAACTTCACATTTATTTGTTAACTAAAACACGGTTTGATTAGTGTCTAAACAACCTTAAAGTTTTGCAATGAGTTTTGGAAAAGAAGACAGCAAGATGAACATTATGAACAATATTTATGCTAATAATATATAATGTACTTTATGTAACTGCCACTGAAGGATGTCAGAGAGGAATACCTCAGGATCTTCCAAACTCCAGGGACGCGTGCCAAAGCTCTGATGAAGATGATGGTATGACAGAGTTCAGACAGCAGTTCTGATAATAAGAATGTCTAATACACCTCTTCCTGCAGACAATGTTCCCTCTCACTTTTCATGTGTCTGAGCAAACACACAAACTCCCTGAGCGGTTGATGGACCTGATGGGCCTGGGTCAGGGCTCATGCATTGTTCTTCGGTTTAATGAATATTATAATTTCTATCTGACTATGTGGATTGTTTATTGTTGTTGTTGGTGTGATCTGCTCCTGGTCCCTTGTTTCCCTGTCTCTGTGTTTGGGTGTGTGTGTTGCGGTGTGTGAGTTTTGCTGCCATACCAGGCCTGGAGAGTCTTCAGCCTTTGAGCCAGACACACCTGGTGGAATCAGCCACCTGTTGCTGATCGTCAAGGAAACACTACTCAAGAGAGGATCGGAGAGGCAGCCAGCGCGGGATTGTTAAACTAGGAACATAGTCAGTGCTCCTGCTCACAGTTACTGTGGTCGCTGAACTTCTCCTGTTGGAATGGTTAAAGTGTTTTTGTCGGCCGGTGGATGGGACGGTACTCACTGTGGACTCTCTCGTTTCCAGGTGGATTGTGGAAACGTGTGGCGGGAGCAGCACACTGTTGTACAAAGGCACCGAGGAGGACTAAACACTTACCACAGATCACGGCACGGGGATTAGGAACGAGCGCTCAGAGAACACAGACGCTGTGGATTGTTGGCACTGTTTTATAGTTTCTTTTCATTGTAAATAAACGCACCATCTCCATTCAGAAAGTCCTGCATTTGGGTCCTACTTTCCCCGCACTGTGACAGGACCACTGTGAGCAACATCACACGTGTGCACTGTGGTCTCGCCAGCATCGCATCCATGCAAGTTACATAGTTTATCAAAAGAATCAAATTACAGCATTTACATTTCTGTTAGAATGTTTTAATTAAGTTCTTTAGCCCACTGACAGTGAAAATGACAAAGGTCTTCTTCATGACCTGTAGTATGTTAATGCTATTGGAAGTATAAATATTTAATTTTAGCTAAGGCAAAACATGAACTGCCAACCAAACCAACTATAAACTCCAATTTTGAAAACACAATTAACATTTTTAATGTAAAGCTCTGACTTGTATTATGAGTATGAGCCAGTGTGTGAAGCTCCTGCTGTGGTCTGTGGGAGAGTCCTGTAACTCTTTGTCTGCAAAATACAGTAAGTAATGACATGATTATTTGCATTTCTACTACTCATAAAGTAGCGACAGTATTTAATGATCAATATCCATAAATGAAATTTATAAATAAATGACACTAGATGAGCACAAATCCAACTGAGAACTTAAATTTCACCTTATTTTTCCTGTGTGTCCTTCTCACTTCTCCAGTGGCTGCACTTTGTTGTTCCTGTTCTGGAGGAATTGAGACATGTGCACCTTTTAGAGATAAAATTTTGTTCACATTAAAACTTTCACATTTACATAGTGACATGTGTACTGTTGCACAAGCATGTGATACTGTGAAAATTCAATTAACTCTGCAGAATATATAATTACACAGTTTTTTCACCTTAATTTTCCCGTCTGCCCTTCTCACGTGGTTGTATGCATCGTCCAAGTTGATGGCCTCATCTGCTTGCAGGTTTGACTTTATGCGCATCAGCAGGTCCAAATGGTCCACTTCAAGACGATTCCTGGAATCTGTTTTCATACGATTCATTAAACCAGGGGTGTCAAACTCAAATACACAGTGGGCCAAAATTCAAAACTGGAACAAAGTCGCGGGCTAACGTTAATATTTATTGAAATATATTTATTCCTCCAGATATAAGAATGAATCTTTTCTTATGGACTCAAACACGTTTTGCTGAAAAACTGAATATGGAACAAGCAAAGCTTAATACTAAACAATATATATATTAGCTGTATAATACCAGTAGGCCAGCTCTGATAGTAATTTGGTATGGCTTCGCAGGCCAAATGTAAGTAGGCTGTGGGCCAAATTTGGCCCGCGGGCCAGAGTTTGACACCTATGCATCAGAGGTGTGGACTCGAGTCACATGACTTGGACTCGAGTCAGACTCGAGTCATTAATTTTATGACTTTAGACTTGACTTGAAAAAATGTTCTAAGACTTGTGACTTGACTTGGACTTTTACACCAATGACTTGGGACTTGAATTGGACTTGAACCGGTTTACTTGAAAAGACTTGATATTTTACCCCAAATATAAAATTTAACATGCATATTATATAGAGATTGAAAATGTGACGTCATTCACGGGTAGAACCGCAAAGGATTCTGGGAACTCGTGGCAAGCGGTACTAGCGCACACAGACTTTCAATTGAAATCAGTTATACAGCAATAAAAAGAAACACAAAAATGTCAAGAAGCCGTTGTATTATTAACTGCAATAGCCGGTCGCATGACAGCCACGGGAAGCCGACGGGTAAAGAGATCGGTTGTTATCGGATTACGTCGTTGAAGAGAAATTGTTCGAGCCATGTTTCCGAAGTAACAAAGACGCGACGGATGGCCTGGATTGCAGCCATTCAAAGATCAAATATAACGTCCCAGAACACTCCAGCTCACAGGTTAGTCTGCTCCAAGCATTTACACGAAGGTCAGTGTTTTTTAGTAGTTAATACGTCATTTTCATAACATAATTAGTGATATAGGTTACAAGTAAGTCTGGCGCTGAACAGAAATTGTCGCGCAATGCTCCTTTATTTATTGTGCATAAATAGTGAATTGTCCTGACACAATATTGCGTTTCGCTTCTGTTATTATGGTACATTGACAAAAACATATACTTTTATTCACAGGATAAAACAGGTTTTTTGTATCACTAATTGCCCAGTACGATTACAGCATACAGTATTATTGTCACTGCTACATTTCTGTGATGGGTACCAGAAATTATTTCCACTACTAATTAATTACCGTTGAGCTCAAAGGTCCTATTAATAAACGGTTAAGGAATGTATATTTATGACGACGATTTGTGAGACTGGTAAACTTATGATACGTACGATGGTCTTTCGTTCGACACGGTGCATTTCAAGGTCCTGCACCCATCCGTCGGTAAACTGTACCTGGGCTTGTTGCAGTGACCGGAAGTTACTAAACTTCATGAGTGTATGCGCTCACTCCAAGAACCGTATGATTATAAATATGCATATAAATATGCTAAGATGAGATAGCTGACTTCATCTAACTAGCAAATGTTGTCCAGGCTACGTTGGTGATACAGTTTTTTTTAATGTGTATGATATTTTTGTCATGCGATTTTAAAGCTGGTCCTACAACCGCATCCAAGAATAACATGCAGCTTATCTCAGAACTGTCGGTGAAAATTATTCTTGGAGCTAGGTTTAATTGAGCTGCATTTTAAAGAGGTGCAATTTCACAATTTGTGTATATTTTCTAAGTTCACTATTTTGTCATGTGTTGAGAAAAACACAGATTTTAAAATTACATGGTCTAATATTTACATTTAGCATAACTGCAACATGCTTTTTTTCGTTTTTTTTTTTTTTTAAAGACTCGAAAGGACTTGAAATTCAAAGTTTCAGACTTGTGACTTGACTCGGACTTTTACACCAGTGACTTGAGACTCGACTCTGACTTGCCTGACATTACTTGAGACTTGACTTGAGACTTGAGGATAAAGACTTGAGACTTACTTGAGACTTGCAAAACAATGACTTGGTCCCACCTCTGCTATGCATTAAACTAAAGCCTCTTTCCGAAGGGCCAGCTCTGTTCTAGGATGCCCTCTGGACCCAGTGGAGGTGGTGAGTGACAGGAGAACGGCGGCTAAGCTGTCATCCCTGATGGACAACATCTCCCACCCCATGCAGCAGACTGTGACAGCACTGAGCAGCTCCTTCAGTGGGAGACTGCGGCACCCACGGTGTGGGACGGAGAGATTTCGCAGGTCTTTCCTCCCCACTGCTGTCAGACTCCATAATAAAGACTTTAACTGATCAAGCACACACATCCATACATATGCAATAATACTAAGTGCAATAATCCTTTCTGTCATCGTTGTATTTTTACTCAGTTGTATATAGTATTTGTATTTGTATTCTATTTTTATCTTATTGTATATTTATTTTATTTTATTCTACTGTATATAGTATTTTATTTTATTCTATTCTGTACAGTTGTGTACTGTATTTATTCTTATTGTATTCTAATTTTTGCCTCATAACTTTTGCACTGTCCACTTCCTGCTGTGACAAAACAAATTTCCCACGTGTGGGACTAATAAAGGTTATCTTATCTTATCTTATCTTTCGCAATCTGCACTGGATGCTTGAAATGTAGCACAAATCTACAAGCTGTGAGATGTGTTTTAGCTCTTTACATTTTAGTGTTGCAGCCACCATATCTGAGAATGTGCTGATTGACCTGAGTTTAAGTTTTTGCCTCATTATGTACTTGAATTCAGCATATTCACTGTCACTGACCTCCACAAAATGTGGGTGGTGGAGAATTGCCTCATACTTCTTTGCCAGTGTGGCAATGTCTGCTGCTCCATACTCAGAGCTGATGTCTGAGCTCAATGCCTCAATGTCAAATGCAAACCACTCCATTAATTTATCCTCTGAAAAACGAGCACCCAAGTGATCGTAGAGGTTACGAATCAAACGAGTAATCTCACCGGTATTTCTGCCATCAGCTGATGAGGCCCTCATTGCCTCTCTGACACGGTCACTCCACTTAACATCCTTTACCTCTGTTGAGTATTGGGAACGCAACTTCACAATCTTTGCTCTTGCAAAGCAGAGCTCTTCCATCACAGTCAGGTTGCATTTTTGAAAAGAAAGACAGGTCTGCCAGCTCACGCAAAACATCTCAGAGAGCGGTAAGAGTAACCTTGACGTTTGAATTGGTTACCTTTTTGTAACAGTAACTTGCCACTGGATCTCTTTTATCACTGGATTCTGTCTTGCAGTAGACAGCCATCGCACTTTGTACAGAGGCCTGAATGACTTTGACAGTGTATCCTCATCAAGAATCTTTGCTAGGTCTTCTGATTTTCTCCTGTTTACTGTGGATCTAGAGAAAGTGAAATGAACTGTTCCACATCACGCATCAAAGGTACATCTTTCGACGCATCATCAAAGTCCTCTCTATGGACCACACAGTGTTGTTCAGTGAGTTGTGGTATTTGCCGATTTAATAAAGCTGCAAATCCGTTGTGCTTTCCTCGCATTACTGAGGCACCATCAGAGGTCAGCATCACCATTCTCTGCATGTCTAGTTCATGCTTGGTGTAAAACTGAGTTATTGCCTGCACATTATCCTGAAAGGTGCATGTTGTCAGCTGGATGATGCCACCAAACAGTTTTATAGTTGACGTTATTTTCCTCCCTGTATTTAATATACAGGACTAGTATTCTGTGCACTGTTATGTCTGTGCTCTCATCTATGATCAGGGTGTGCCAAGGTGCATTTTTAACTTTACACATCATCTCATTCTGCACTGTTTGATTCATTGAATTCACAAACTCAAAGGCATCATTTTTGCTTCGCCAGCTTTCTGGTATACTCATATACTTTGCCATGTGATTGTGAATTTGTTGAACCGATAGCATAGAATAATTCATGTTGATGGCATGTAGTAGAATATTGTTGATGAGAACTTTAACTTGCTCGGGGTTGGATTTCTTTACAGCTTGTTCCTGTTCTCTCGGTCTTTGGCGCTCTCCTCCAACAATGTACCCCATCCCCATCTTACTGCTTTCTAATGACTTTTGTGCTGTCCACACTTTCCCCCCGAAAACTCGCTTGCTATTTTGGCCTCGCAACATGTTTTGCAGAGCGGGCCTTTCTCGCTCGAAAAAGAAAAAAATCTCACCCAGTTTTTTCTTCTGTTTGCAAAACCATCTTAAAAGAATTGCATTGCTTTTTTACTTTGGCTTGGTGAGGGCATGTGCCACTGCCTCTTCGTTTTGCCATTATTATAAAAGGTCAACATAAGCACCACATCGGCCACACCACTTACCTAGCTAAAACACCGGTGGCGGCACATAAAGATGCTACCGCGGTAAAGTGAGCCGTCATTTGTGAGCCGCGGTCAAGCCAGCCGCCTCTTATCCGCCGCATAAATTTCCTTGCGCTTTTACACCAGTCTTTACGGTAGCGCCTTTTCGCTTTATGTGCCGATTGAAAGCCTATACCCGCGCGCACGTGCACGCGCGCGAACAGTCGCACGCGCACGCGCGCACACAAATTACAATGAAACAGCCCGATACAGTCAATACAATTATGGAAATGTCAGAAATTCATTAAAAATCATCCTGAGTAGTCGAGGTCCAACTTTCAACACATCCCTCCTCTGGGACACCTACTGTACCTGTGTGCCAAGTTTCATCCAGATTTACTGTAAAATTCCTCAGAAATTAAAGGACATTTATATGCAATTCAATACAGCCAATACACTAGAATTATGTCAATTTTCAAAAATTCATGAAAAATCATCCTGAGTAGTTGAGGTCCAACTTTCAACACATCCCTCCTCTGGGACACCTACTGTACCTGTGTGCCAAGTTTCAGCCAGATTTACTGTAGAATTCCTCAGAAATTAAAGGGTACTTATATCCAATGCAATATAGCCAATACAATATAATTATGTCAATTTTCAAAAATTCATTAAAAGTCATCCTTAGTAGTTGAGGTTTCAACCCTTTTTCTAGTCAGTGGGTGTGTGGGCAGACAACTCTGGCTTGTCACCCAGTTGGATTTCCTGGTATTTGTAAGATGGCACTATCTACAAATCAGGACACATTAACTATGATATTTAAAAAATGACATGATGACATAGTCCTTGGTCAGTTTACCAAGCATTTCTCAGTTTTGTTCTTTATAGTTCTGTTCATCATATCATTGTTTGTGAGTCCTGGATTATTTGATGATATGTTTACATTATGTATTCTTTTGTTTTCAGTTCCATATTGCTTTTAAGTGTAGTTCTTTTTCAGCATTCCACAAGTGGATGGAAGACTTGTGAAAACACTCTAGTGTTAAAGCCAGTCTTGTCTTCATGTCTGTTTATGGTTTTGTCTGTGTCAAGCTCGTGTATCTTAGGTCCGTGTTTTAGTTTGGTGGCCTCTTGTCTCTTTCTTGTGTTGAGTCTTACGTCCACTGTCTTCTTATTCCCAATGTATCCCTGCTGTGTTACACAGCTGTCTCCAATTCCCCTAATCGCCATCCTATTTATACATTTTGCCAATCTCCCGGTCTGAAGTACTCGATTCTATTCTATTCTATTTATACAGGGAGTGCAGAATTATTAGGCAAGTTGAATTTTTGAGGAATAATTTTATTATTGAACAACAACCATGTTCTCAATGAACCCAAAAAACTCATTAATATCAAAGCTGAATGTTTGTGGAAGTAGTTTTTAGTTTGTTTTTAGTTTTAGCTATTTTAGGGGGATATCTGTGTGTGCAGGTGACTATTACTGTGCATAATTATTAGGCAACTTAACAAAAAACAAATATATACCCATTTCAATGATTTATTTTTACCAGTGAAACCAATATAACATCTCCACATTCACAAATATACATTTCTGACATTCAAAAACAAAACAAAAACAAATCAGCGACCAATATAGCCACCTTTCTTTGCAAGGACACTCAAAAGCCTGCCATCCATGGATCCTGTCAGTGTTTTGATCTGTTCACCATCAACATTGCGTGCAGCAGCAACCACAGCCTCCCAGACACTGTTCAGAGAGGTGTACTGTTTTCCCTCCTTGTAAATCTCACATTTGATGATGGACCACAGGTTCTCAATGGGGTTCAGATCAGGTGAACAAGGAGGCCATGTCATTAGTTTTTCTTCTTTTATACCCTTTCTTGCCAGCCACGCTGTGGAGTACTTGGACGCGTGTGATGGAGCATTGTCCTGCATGAAAATCATGTTTTCTTGAAGGATGCAGACTTCTTCCTGTACCACTGCTTGAAGAAGGTGTCTTCCAGAAACTGGCAGTAGGACTGGGAGTTGAGCTTGACTCCATCCTCAACCCGAAAAGGCCCCACAAGCTCATCTTTGATGATACCAGCCCAAACCAGTACTCCACCTCCACCTTGCTGGCGTCTGAGTCGGACTGGAGCTCTCTGCCCTTTACCAATCCAGCCACGGGCCCATCCATCTGGCCCATCAAGACTCACTCTCATTTCATCAGTCCATAAAACCTTAGAAAAACCAGTCTTGAGATATTTCTTGGCCCAGTCTTGACGTTTCAGCTTGTGTGTCTTGTTCAGTGGTGGTCGTCTTTCAGCCTTTCTTACCTTGGCCATGTCTCTGAGTATTGCACACCTTGTGCTTTTGGGCACTCCAGTGATGTTGCAGCTCTGAAATATGGCCAAACTGGTGGCAAGTGGCATCTTGGCAGCTGCACGCTTGACTTTTCTCTGTTCATGGGCAGTTATTTTGCGCCTTGGTTTTTCCACACGCTTCTTGCGACCCTGTTTACTATTTTGAATGAAACGCTTGATTGTTCAATGATCACGCTTCAGAAGCTTTGCAATTTTGAGACTGCTGCATCCCTCTGCAAGATATCTCACTATTTTTGACTTTTCTAAGCCTGTCAAGTCCTTCTTTTGACCCGTTTTGCCAGCCTAGGCTTATTGCAGCACAAATAAGGGAAGATTCAGGGGCACCTGATCCACTATAACTGTATTATTTGTCAAAACTGAGGGTGTTAATGCTAATCTCAAAAGCAGAGATGGGTGTTTGTCTTCTGAATTAATTTAGAATAGAATAGAATTCAACTTTATTGTCATTGCACATGTCACAGGTACAAGGCAAGAAAATGCAGTTTGCATCCATCCAGAAGTGCTTTAGCCATGATATAGATATATTAGAATATATATTAGCAATAATATAGGTATGTAAGTATATTACAGAAATGGGTCTATTATGGTATGTTACAATGTACACGGTATGAAGGTATGTTATGAATATGCTATAACTATAAGTATAGTTACAGGCTGTAGTGAGTACAAACTATGTGCAGGCTATGAACAGGATATAAATATAAAAAACTATACAGAATATGAAATAAAAAAAACTATACAGAATATGAGATATACAGCTATACAGAAATGTGAACTATGCAGATTATAAACAGTTGTAGAATTAAAAATGATCGTATTGTACAGAATGATGTGAGCTGCATCCACAGAAGAGAGGTCTAAGAGATGAAGACTCTGATTACCGTTCAACCTTAAAATTCTATAGGAACCACAAGTACACCTAATATTCCAAAATTAAAATCTGGATTTCAGAGCGAGTCAGTGAAGAAAAGCAAATATGCTGTCTCTTTATAGTCACTGTCATGACTCTCTCAGCAGCACTTTTGATCCATCAATATTAAACAATTATTGATGCAGCAGATTGAGATGAAACCTGGCCCAGAGGTACAGTAGGTGTCCCAGAGAAGGAATCTGTTGAAAGTTGGACCTCAACTACTCAGGATGATTTTTAATTAATTTTTGAAAATTGACATAATTCTATTGTATTGACTGTATTGAATTGAATATAAGTTTCCTTTAATTTCTGACAAATTCTACAGTAAATCTGGATGAAACTTGGCACACAGGTACAGTAGGTGTCCCAGAGAAGGGATGTGTTGAAAGTTGGACATCAACTACTCAGGATGATTTTTAATGAATTTTTATACAAAGCGAAAAGGCGCTACCGTAAAGACTGGTGTAAAAGCGCAAGGAAATTTATGCTGCGGATAGGAGGCGGCTGGCTTGACCGCGGCTCACAAATGACGGCTCACTTTACCGCGGTAAGATGCTGTCATAGCCCGTCAATGACTTTGATTAGCTGCGTACATACGTATGCGAATCGCATCCTTGGCTGGAGCAGCCAGTCACCCGTCACTCACTGACTCGCACTGCAAAATAGTACAGAATGAATTGTTATGTGTTCATTTTATTGTCGATTCAGTGCAGATTTTCTGTGCGTGGAGACTGTGTCAGCCGTGCGCAACTGAGCGCGTGGGCAACGTAAAGGGAGCAGTGCCTGGAGACATCTTTTGTGGCATCTAGATGATATCAGAAGTGGTGTGGATTTTATTCTTTTAACAGTTGCTAACTTGGCCCATGTTTATTCTGATATTAGCTTTGATTAGCATTTTCTGTTAACCTAGAAGTCATTTGGATGATGTCCATCAGCATGAATGTTCTCATCTGCCAAGAAATCTGCTCCAAACGCAAGTGCTGCCTTCCTCTACCCGTACCTGAGTTGTTTGTTGACCTTCTTTGTTAAATCTGTGAAATGCTGAAACTACAAATAAACTAGTGCACTTTTTTGTTCCTCGCATTCCTCTATCGTTGAGTCAAATGTTTAGTGCTGTTTGTACTTAGTTCTGGAGCTGTCAGTAAGAAACTAACATGGTGACTCATTACGGGTCAGCGAACTTTATAGACATTTACACTTAGGAGTGTACTCACTTTTGTTGCCAGCGATTTAGGCAATAATGGCTGTGTGTTGAGTTATTTAGAGGGGACAGCAAATTTACAATGTTGTACAAGCTGTACACTGACTACTTTACATTGTATCAAAGTGTCATATCTTCAATTGTCCCATGAAAAGATATAACAAAATATTTTAAAAAATGTGAGGGGTGTTCTCACTTTTGTGAGATACTGTATATATAATGTTTATCTGGTTAAATTCAGTATAGTTCCTACAACAGTTTTCATTATAAAATATGTTCATCTACAACCCTTAATATGTGTATATGTGTGTGTGTGTGTGTGTGTGTGTGTGTGTGTGTGTGTGTGTGTGTGTGTGTGTGTGTGTGTGTGTGGCACCAGAGGGAGTGTTCGCCCAGGGCACCAAAGGGGCTAGGACCATCTCTGCCCCCACAGATCGAACTACAGTCATGCTTCTGGTTTTCACTGTAACTCACTGCCACAAGGTGGAACCAAGTACCAACAAACTGTAAAGAAAAGAAAGACTCACCCCACTGGTGCAATGGCGAACTCTAGTGGAAATTACTTATTTGAGAAAACAATGATTAGAGCTGTTAGGCTTGATTTCATACAACACACTCAAATTGAGGCGATTGCACCACTTTGTGAATATTTTATTTGAATCATAATAAAAATGGGTATTTTTTTTACTCTAGTAGAGCTTCAGAGAATAAATGCCAAACACACTGAAGCTAAACATGTTGGACCAGAACCCTTTAACTGGGCTTTTTCACATATTTGACACCCATTTGTTTGTATCATAATGTAAAGTCACAACTGTAGTAGCTGGCAGCAGGGGCTTTACTCATTTTGGCAAATGAGATAAACAATAAAAATACTGTACAGGAAGGTGGAGTCTGAATCCACAAGTGTACAAAGCTGTATAAAAGATCAATTAAACTTTTATTTAACACATGTTATTATTAATATTATATTAATATCATTCTTAAACATCATCGTTACATTCGGCGCCAGTGAAATGTTGATGCCCCTGAAGGTGACATTTATCCACCGTGTTCATACAACCATTTCCTCCCCTAACCTAACATTCACACACACTTCAGTCGATGTATCAGGGCAAACTAGGGGTCATGCCCGAGGATGCTCTGACATGCAAAAGAAACCAGAGATCAAACCACAGACAAGTTCATTAGCAGGCGACCCGCTCTACCTCCTGAACCACGGCTAAATGCCGAGATTTCAAGATAGGTAAGAAGGTAGGGATATTTATATAAAACATACCTTTAAAATAAAGAATATGGAGGATGCTGTTTTGAAAATCTATATTTTTTTGATGGTGGGAAATTACAAATCAACATGAAATTAAAAATGATTAAGTCAAAAAACAGGAAAAATTTAAAAGGATATATACATTGCTTTTAATGATTATGCATGCATGAATTTTTAAGAACTGAAACTGTACATGTAAGAGTAACATGTGTGGTGAGGGAGGAGCAGCTAGCAGGCCCAGTGGGAGTGTAGCATGGAAGTCCAGTCAGGCAGGTGGGACACCGGGCTTTTATTTGGCATTAACAGTAAGAAGTCGATAGTGGAAAGTTCTCCACGGCTCTAGACAATCCGGCCATACATGTCCCGGGGTCAGGTAGATGTCTGCACCCGCCCGTTACAAGGTCTTTCTGATATCAGGTGAGAAGAGAGCAGCATGCTCTTCTGCACTGGCTGCAGACAGTCCAGTGTAAGGGTCTCCCCTGCTACCACAATAGTGTAAAGACACCCCCTAGCGGTGCAGTGCCATAATGACAGTTGTTACACAGTGCCAAAACTGTAATGTGGGTTTGTTTGTTTTTTAATATGAACAACTTAAATCTTTGGTTTTAAATTCCACTTTCTCATTTTTGAAAATGAAAAAGTAAAATAAGAAAAAGGAGGGAACAACAAAAAAAGTAGCATCTGTACACATAACTGCGATGCATTTTTTTGAACATTTGTGTGTTTCTTTTTCGTTTAGAGTTAACCTCATTTTACCTGAACTCCCTTTACATCGCATTGGTATCTTTGTATGTGACAGAGAGACATATTTCTGATAACAAATGTCATACTCATGCATGCTCATTAAAAAACAAAAAAAAAAGCTCAACAAAAACAGCACAGCAGTACGAGAAGACTGGAGAGACAGCTGTGATCTTATTAGTCCACCGGCTCAGGGAGGTCCTGGTAGCTGTGGACCTGTGGATCGTACTGACTAATCTCAAATTGTTCACGGTTGAGCTCAGCGTATTCTACCGAACCCTGCAGACACACAAGCAAAGACAATAAAGATTCTGATTATTAAATACACAACACAAAGCAGTATTTGATCGTGGCTGCAAATAAGATATGATACTTTCAAATCTGATTTTATGTTTTATGCTTATGTGGATTTTATGCATCATAACAGATGCCAAAAGCAAAAACTGCAAATTGTCTACCAAATATTCTGACCTGAGCAAACCAAATCTGCTATCCAGAACACACAACAATGAGAAATTAGCCACTTTTAGACAGTGATGTCACATCCTCAGTTTATTCTTCAAATTCCCCAGTTTAACCGCCTTGAGCACCATTTAAGGACAAATAGCGCGGCCATCAGTGGTATGTTTAGAGCTCAGTGGGAGACAGTATGTTGGCTGAGATGGGATTGAAGGTAATTTGACTGGACCGCAGCGCCTGATCTGACTGCCTGATAGGGAAGGAAGCCCCGGCCCAAATGCTTTTGTTCTCGTCTGGAAACTTTGACAGCCGTTTCCCTCTCTCTGGATTATCGGCCTGCAGAGGGTCACCGAGAGCAGAAGGATACATTACATGAGTTACTATATAAAACTGTGGTGACTATTTTACCCACTGGCAGAAAAATACAAGTGTGCAATAAAATGAAGATAAACCTATACTGCTTCTCATCTTGTGTCACTTCCAGAAGAAGATAAAAGCATGAATCATTCATTAATGCATAAAAATATACAGCACCAGTACTAATCATCACTCCACAGGTGCTTATGCATGATTCAACTGACGAGCTGTACCCGCCATTATCATGAACTCATACACTCAGTGTGCAATACTGAGGCTTTTAACACTTGAATGTAACAAGTGAAGTGAATACATTCAATGCATTTATAACTCATAATACCTCATCAAATTTAGATGCAATCTTAAGAAGATTACGGATGCATTAATCCGTGTGTGATACTGAGGAAGTGAAGAGGTTAAAACTCCAGCAGCACTTTTATAGAAGTATTTAATTGTTTGACTGAAGTGCTTCAGGGCCGTCATAAAAATAGAAAAGAACAAGTCATATACGTCCTCTGCCATATCTAAGGATGGGCTGGGCATCTACAGCAGTCATGTGGCTTCAGGCCATGGAAAGGGGTCCAATAGAAAACCTGGGTGGCACCATTTTGTTCCGTAAATCGTTGAAGTGCAACTGAAGCGTGCTGTTGAAGTTTTGCACCACTTGAAGTTGATAGGTCTGCTTCCAAAGGCTCCCAAAGGCCACCCAGACTCAGTGGCAGATCCATGTATGACATAGCAAATCTATTTAAAATGATTTTGCCTCGTGATGATTCTGGTGAAGGCGACAAGCTAAAACACCTCAGCTCATACACATGACAAGTCTCCAGACTTCATCATCTCATCTGTGCACCTTGGAAGCAGGTGCCAGAAACTTCTATGTTTTTATATTCCTGAGCGTATAAAGTACAGTAAACACAATGGATGTTTCTGGAAATGACGTGATGTACAAGACTGAAGGAACTCCTGTTATCAAATTAAACATGGACTCTGCTTTTGAAAACACTAAAAAAAACACGAGATTACTGTTACATGTCTTGTATTTGTCTTGCTATGATAACTGGGACATGCTCCAGCCTATCACAACCTTGATAAGGATAAGAGGAAGAGAATCAATGGATGGGTGGATGTCATGTATTTGTATACTTAATATAAGGGCGTATAAACAGGTCACAGGCAGTAATAAAAAGTGAAACATGTGCTCTCTTGCCAACAATCCCACCAAAGACGTCTGAAGACGAGTGTGACTGTGCAGATAATTACTCACATAGTCGGGGGGATCAGCAGCACCTGCAGGAAATAGTATCAGTGGTTAAATGTGCATTGGTTGGGTGTGTACACTGCTCAGTCACTGGCTGACCTCAGCGTCATTCATTAGTCATTTGGCAGTTATGTTGACCTGGGTGACCTTGCTGACTCATTCGTTCTTCATCTGCAAAAGGCTTTGTTTAAGCCTATAAGTTCAGTCTCAGTCATCCAAATCGATATCTACCACATTCTCTCTTTTAAAGATTCTTCTCTCATCGTCTTTTATCAGTGCTGGACAGGAAACATTAGGACTCCGATGGACTTCTTGATAGAGACATGCAGCGTCTGGCTGCTGTTCTAATAACAGGAAGTCCCTGCCAGTAGTAACAGGATATGGTCATGGTTGTGTAGCTGGAAGGGGTAAGCTGTCTTTCTATGAGTAATGGAAGTTTTTAATCTTCAAATGATATTTGGTTAGATCTGAAGTGTCTCTGATAAAATCAGACTGCAGGTTTTAAAGCTGCATTATCTCATTATTTGTCACTCAGAAGCAGCACAACCAGATAATAAGCTTATATGATTAAACAATCAATAGGCTGATAACCAAAGCCTAATTATATAGACTCAGAACAACACTGGCTTTCATTGGGAGGTTTCCATACTACAGAGGACCAGAACTGCAGGTCTTTACAATACTGATATTTTTCGTTTTTAATTTGTATGTATGTTTAATGAATGTCTGGATTTATTTATCCCACAATTTCCACATATATTTATTCACATTTTTGTGTTTTTGTAACAATTTTTTGTATTTTCCCCAAATTTTGTGGAAAACCCTAACAACAAAAGCAAGCAGAACAAAGAAAGAGCAGACTGTCAACTGATATCGGCTGAAGAGTAAAATTATTGTTTGTGTCAGTAGAGTCTGAGAGCAACAATAAAACAGTGAACATATTATTCATAATACAGCACAGGCCTAATTTAAATGTTTAAAATTTTTTGATGGCTCCATTTTTTAAAGGCAACTAAAATATTGTAAATATCTCAAATTAATTAACTCTTACATTAATTATTATTTACGGTGGATATTCTGGCATATCATTCTTTAGTATGTGCTTATTATTCTTTATGTACCTATTATTTATTTGATGTTGGCAGTTTTAGCCCTCCATATCACAAACTCTTAAGGAAGACATCAGACTGCTGAGCAGCACCATTGTGAAACTAACTTTCTGAATAGTTTCTCACAGATTAAGTTAAGCAGTGTGAGAGAGGTTCATCTGTGGATGGTGAGATGGTGAAAATAAAAAACAAATAAATTGCTGTTCAAATTTTAGCCTACTGCCTGATAACATTTAGAGAAAAACACATATTAGTGGGATAAAATGCCTTTTCATTTTATTAAGAATACATCGACTGTCTCACAGCGAGAGTCCTTTCTAACAAAAAACTGAAGTGACAAAAACTCATTTTCCATGACAGATGGTTCTGCTGTTTTTCATCTGAGAATGAACAAATCCATCAAATTTGAATAAACATCTACTTAATTATAAATAATTATAGGGGCAAATTAAACATAATTTTTTTTTAATGAAATAGGTTTTTCCAGTTTTCCATATTCACTTTCAAAAGCAGCTTATCTGAGCTGGTTAGGAAACCAAAACAATGAGCTGAAAGATGCTAAAACAGTTTCAAAAGCTGAAGCAAATCGAAAAGTTTGGTAAAAAAATAAAAATAAATCCCTTTGTAGTTATATAAACAAATCTAAAGTTAAAATGTAAAATCATAATTACAAAAATAAATAACGAGAGCTGCTTCAAAGATCAAACTCACCATTTGGAGAGTTTTGGAGCTCACTGTAAACTGTGTCTGTGCCTTTTCTCAGTGGAACTGTTAAAGTCAAAAGAAACACATTAGTCTGCCTGAGCATCAAAAGACAAACTTTAGCAGATACTGTCTCTGTGATCTATAAATAGGCAGGTTATGTCACACTCCAACTGCCATCTCAGGTCCGATGGGACCTTGAGCACAAGACCACGAGGAAGAAGAAGAAGCAGAAATCACTCTGGCGTTTAGTTAAACCCTTCCTGTTTATAAGGTCTGCAATGATTGTGGAAATCCCAGCAGTTATCTCTGCATTTACAGCAACCTGGAGATGTATTAATTATGGGTAATTAGACCCCTCCTAGTACGCGTTGGTTGCTCTTATCAACTATAAAGGAAGTGCATAAAGCGGTGAAAATGACTTTTTTCAGGAGGTTTGGGGAAACTGCGAAGAAAGGAACAAGGACAGACCAACAAAAGGTTTAAAAAACATTTTGTGTAAAGCTGCATATTATTATATATTAAGCCATTTATTTATTATTTACTTATTTTCTCTATTTGTTATTGTATTTATTTCACCCCTCTTTTCCCTCTTCATTCACATCGCACACAATAGCTTCCTAATATTCCTGACGACCAGCCTTGTTTCTATAAGTATTGTATGCCTAAGTCTGTGTCCTAATGTGTCTTCTCGCACAGTTGTTTCATTTTTTAAAATAAATACTGGATTATTTCCCTTCTGTGTTCGTGCACTGCTGACCTCTGGCAGGATCTGTTGACCGGGCGTGCACCACCTCCGTGTACTCCACGTTAGGCTCGTTGGACACCTCGCTGATCTCATCATCGCTTTCTGCACCAATAAAAAAATCTTTAACACACTGAACTCATATGATTGTTGGGTTTTTCTCTGTATCTATGAAGCGCCTTGAGGCGACTTTTGTTGTGATTTGGTGCTATATAAATAAAATTGAATTGAATTGAATTGAATTGAACTATTTCACTTTCATCTTGCAATGCTATAGCTATGAAGCCAGGCTGGAAAAAAGCTGTGGTATAAATCTGGAGGATGGCTACACAATTCCAGCTACTCCCAACTACACCAGGAAAACCTACTTTGTAAGGCTTAAATTCCTTTGAGAGGTACATTTTTAGTAGAAGGATCATCTGACCACGTGACCTTCTTCTTCTTTTTTTTCTAGAATAAATTCTGCACTTTAGAGCAGGGGTCTCGAACTCCAGGCCTCGAGGGCCGGTGTCCTGTAGGGTTTACATGTGTCCTTGATCCAAAACAGCTGATTCAAATGGCTAAATTGCCTCCTCAACATGTCTTGAAGTTCTCCAGAGGCCTGGTAATGAACTAATTATTTGATCCAGGTGTGTTGACCCAGGGCACGATCTAAAACCTGCAGGACAGGCCTGGAGTTCGAGACCCCTGCTTTGGAGAAACCATGCAAAGTATAATGGTGTGGGTTTAAATTTGGATTTTTATTTTTTTAATTCGTGTTATTGTTTCAGGCCTCATAGCTTCAGAAGAATGTGGGATATCCACATAAAATGTTCAGGGCTGAAAAACAGATGTAAGCTCTGTTCAGAGCTGCAACCAAATCATTTTCACACCATGTGTCACAATCAGTCTTTTTTATAAACTTCATAATGGACAGCTGTCATAAAGTGAGACAAAAAGGGTAAATCCAGGACAGCTCATTAAATTTGCTGAAGTTATTTTAAAAAAGAATAAGCTGTTTCTGAGGGGGTCAGGTGGGAACTTTCTCTCTAAATTTAACTCATTTTAAATGAAATCATGTCAGAGCATTAAACAGTGATGATGTTCGTATCTCATCTCACCTGTTTCAGGTTTCCGTTTACTCCACACGCTGACTTCAGCTCTGTCCACCTTCACTGTAAAGCAGACAGGCAGATTGATTGACTGCTTAATTGATTACAGGTTATTAGTCATCCGCCAAAATTAAAGTAACAAAAAATGTGCACCAGTAAGAATAAAAAAACATACCTTAATAGGTAACTAGTAGTAAACGCTTACATTACATAACCACAGGTGTGGTTCATTACTTTTTGATCTCCTTGTTGCTGTTGGGTGTGCGGCTGGTAGCCTCACACACAGAGTTACCAGCCTCCCCATCTAAGTCTTGTCAAGAATGAGAATAAATGCATTTCCCCAAATCTCCCTTCATGTTTTCACATGGTCAGAAGAGATAATGAGATCAACTTTTGGCGGCACACTCCCTCAGCTCGGCCCACCGGGGGAGATTGAAACCGTAACAAAAGCAGCAGATTTTAGATTCTCATCTGGAGCACACAGAAATCTTTTACTGCTTCGTAAACAATAGGTTGTTAATTCAGCAGCGGCTGAAAAGCAAAAACAACTTCCCAGTTGGTAAACCAAAGCTTGTGTGATTAATTTCCTCCACCTACTGCACTCATTCAAACTTGCCTGGGCTGAAACAAAATAAGCTCCAACCCTCCTCACCAACACTGGTTTTTATCAGCAACGATCCCCGTGAGCGTGCTCTGCTCCAACATAGGAAGTCTCTTGCAGACTCCATTGTTTCAGTTTTTCAAGGAAGTCTCTGTTGCACACATTCTTTCTCAGATATTAATGTTGATTTTTTTTTTTTGCCTTGGGTATAGGATAACCAAACACTATGCATGTATGATAATAATAAATATTATTCTTGGACATTTTTACACAAATGTATCCTCAGATGAGCAGGAAAAAAGAAGTATAACGAATAAAGGGCACCAACACACCTCTAAATTAAACCATTATATTTATTCTACAAGTCTCTCTTCCAGTCAGAAAAGGGATCAACCAAAAGTATATACACACGTTTCCTGTGAGTATAATAAAGCGTATTTACAAATCAGCCCGATTTTAAAAATGCATTTGAGACAAGTAGAGCAAAGTAGAGTTGTAGTCGTGCAACTGCAGACAGACACAGTGAGCAAAGAAACAAACAGCCAGACACGATAATGTTTGGTATAAATTCAGAGGCCATTTAGGTGGCAGGAGGAGGGGAGAGGGAGCAGTGAGTGTAGTTTTTTAGCCTCCTTTGTAGTGAGAAAATATCTGTCTATAATGTCCTAAAAAATTAGCATTATTAACAGGATTACTTTTGCTCGTATTCATCCTGAAATGTCTTTCTGTGAACTTCCTTTTCCTTCAGAGTAAGTAAACATTGCATCAATGTCCCTCCGCCCACTGCTGGGGCATCTCTACACTGTGGCTGGGATACTGTAGCTGCTCCTGTTGCTGATGTCAGCAGGTACCGACGCCACGCTATGTCGCGTCCCATTGGTCACTCTCCCCTCCTTGCCATCAAAGAAAGACACTGCGTCTGGAAGAAGATGATAACGGGCGCGCTGAGCAGTTTGCAACAAGTGTGACAATCAGTGCCCTGCCATGTGACTTCACTATCACCCAGCATGCACCTAAGGCTGTTTACTTCCTGCAGCAAAATCCTACATTTCCTGCCTCTGCTTAGACACAAACATTTCCAACTAAAATACTAAAAACAGTGACAGCAAAGACAGACAACACACTCAAACATGTGAACATGAACAGAAGGGCAACACAGACTGTACCACAAACAAAAGGTAACCAGGTCTCCTTTGCAGGAGCCATGCATGCATAGTAGAACATGGATCATTGGGGGGTGTGGGTTACATGCTGCAGGCTACGATTGTGCGAGTGAGGGGAAGGATTATTGGATGGTAGCATAATGACTAATGAGGCCAGTTAGTGACACACAGGAGAAAAGTAAAACCAATCTACCTGTGGCTGCATTATAAACGTCTGTGTCGTGGGTTAGATTCACTGTTAAAGGGTCATCTGATTTAGGGCTCGAAGGCTTTCTGAGAAATGGTGAAAATAAAGTTAGCTCAGGCAGCAGTGAATTCAAAAAGAAATCAAACAAATTCCACTAATCACCATAGCAACATACATAAAAACAAAACTATAGAGGTGGTTCTGCATGTTGTGGTCATTTGTTCTCTAGCTTACAGCCTGCTTCTTGCCTGCACATGTTTTGTTTATAAAAATCAACCATGCCTGAATAAGCAGATTTAATAAGAGTAATTGAAAAAAATTGACTTTTTGGAAAACTGGCTAAAACAAAAACCCAAAACAAAGCGCAGGATATGTGCTGTGATTGTTTAAGCTCGTAGTTTCATTCATTTTCTACCAGGGTTTATAGTATTGGTGTTTTTTAATTAACAGTTAGTGTATTTGTGATTTCTTTTAAACATAGACCAGAATAATAAAGCACGTGCTGTATTAGATGTTTGTATGATGGCTTATTACAGCCGATGTAGGTAGGGTACTATTCAGAGATAAGGATATTCTTGGACATTAAAGGCGATCTATTACACTCTTCCTCATTATCCTCATCAATATCATTATTGATGTTCATGTGAAACATAGCCAGATTTTCAAATAGTAAGGTCAGTCTCTGTCCAGGTAATTTTCAGATTCAATGCTGTGGGTGTGAGCACAGAAGCCACACCCACCTGCTGTTTAAATCTTCTATTTTCGAGGAGCAGCCAATCAGAAGACGGTTGAATTTAAGAAGGAGGAGTTGAAGAAGCTTGCTTCAGACAAACAAAAGATCTCCTTTAAACTTTGTAACACATGATCTTTTTGTTATTTTAACCACACTAATATGCACAACAACCAGTATAGTTCTTTAGAGACACCAAACACTACTACAGGACCCGAGCCATGAGCGAATAAAACTAACATCTGCAATATCTGTGACATTCAGAGGAAGCAAGTATTCATGATAACTCACACCGACAGTTCAGCAGCTGCTTCTCTTCTATCTACAATAAGAGAGGACAAGTGAGGGGAGCAGAGGGAAAAAGGCGAAGGACGGTTGGTTGTCATACATAGACAACAGAGGCCTGAGTTGCTGGAGGATTGTAAGTCTCTCTACCTCTCTTAGATTTGATGTTCAGCATGCTCGCCACCAAGAGCAGAACTAACAGCAGCAGCAGCAGCAGACAGGCCACGACAATCAACCCTTTTTTCCACGGTGCCATGAATACTGTAGAGAGACACAGATGGGAGGTGAAGTCAGTAACACAAAAGAACATAAAAGGGAAAAAACAGCAGCTTATGAAGGAGAAGAAGGTGCTAAGATATGGAACGCCAGGACTGCCATAATGAATTAATTAAATACACCATTAAATAATTAATTAAATGTGGCAATAATTAATTAAAATTGGAATTAATTAATTAAATAAATAGTTATGACACATGTAATTAATTAATTATTGACACATTTAATTAATTATTTATGTATTTCACATTTTAATTAATTATTGACACATTTAATTAATTAATTATTGACACATTTAATTAATTATTTATGTATTTCACATTTTAATTAATTATTGACACATTTAATTAATTATTGACACATTTAATTAATTATTTAATGATATATTTATTTATTTCATTTTGGCAGTCCTGACGCCTGGCTCTCGTCATGAAATAATTTTATCTGTCAGCCTCACCCATCAAACTCAGGGGGCGGGGTTAACGCTGCCCATGCAGCTTCTCTAACATTTGATTGGTTGCCGTGCAAAGTAAGTCAAAACAGGTCGATCCTAGATAATCGATTGCTTGTGTAGACTTGGGGCAGCCAGGTATCCCAGAATGCAGATCAAATCACAGGCCGTTTTTCTGTCACCAGCTACACTTTTAACAGTGTTTTAGCTGCGAATGTCGCGCCGTAATCTTCACATGTCTGGTCAGGTTGTCAACATAGAACATGTTTGCAAAAGTGCTCAGATGTTTTCAGAGATTTCACTAGCTCTGCTAACAGTTAGCATGCAGAGTGCACCGAGGGGGTACATTAACCGGTTTGTTTACATATTTCACTCTCCGTGTTCCACATGTTGCATTCGCAGATTCTCATTTTCACCGAACGATCGTCTCTTTCCGCCTGGTCTTGTGTCTCTGTGCTTCTGTAACATAAAGAACGAGCTGACATTTTTCTCACGAAACCAGCGATCAGCTCAACAGACCCTCAGTTTACCTGCATGCATCCTCCTCCTCATCTGTCAGCTGTTTAACACCTGCTGCTAATTCAAGAAACAGCCTAGTTACCTGGTGATAGTCACAGTTTAACTGCACAAGATAAGTAAATATAGTATTTTCCCCGAGCGCAGAGCTGCTGGAGCTTGTTTCCTTACAGAGCACTTTATAGGCGAGCCAGCTTTATCAGCGGCTGATGTCCAATCACCAGCACACAGCTTTCAAACCTCAGCTGAGTTTTAGCTCTCAGTGGTTAAACGCTGGACTTCATTCACTCAGGTTCTGTCTGTCGGGTCACGTTTACTTCGCTGTTTTATTTACAACTGAGCAAATCGGTTTGGCTGAGGTTAAAGTTACGTTTCATAACTGCATAGTTTCACAGACGTTTAATGGTTCACTGGCACATGTGTTAGACTGAACTATCATCTAAATATCATCTGTTTTTTAATAGTTATTCAACTGTCCAGCTGTCTGTTAGAATGTGATTTTTTTTCTCTCTCTGTTGGCAGAGGTATAAAAATGCGCAGGAAAATCTGACGTGCATGGCAAACTTCACCGACGATATTTAGGGAGGAATAAACACACATCAAACATAAATGAACCATTTGCCTGTCTCCATAATTGAGAGCATTTTCTCTTCTTATGTCAACACTCTCTCTCTCTCTTTTTTTTTTTTTTTTTTTTTGCTTTTTCGGTCATGTTATGTTTACCTGTCAAAGGCTTGTTACAAACTATGAAACACATTGTGCAGACTTCTGGATGTTAGAAGAAAACGAATACTGCTCATGAATGAGACTAAAGGCAGGAAGGTGTCCTTTAAAACTAAACATGTTAATAGGACCTCCCTGTTTATATCATAGTTTATGATATAGCACGTGTATTTCAGTAATAGCCTGCTGAGGCCACTATACGTGCTGGCCTCATATCAAATGTGAAGGCAGACTGAGTCTATGTTTGACGTTTTTTATATCTAATCTTCCTTTTCAAACATTTAAACAGCAGCGAGTCTGCAGCTGAGGGAATACAAATTCAAATTGTCGGAACAGGTTTGCTCGTTTCTTGGATTCATTTGGTGATTTATTAAATGTATAACTGTGTGGTGGGGCGTGGTCTGCGGTGCCGTGCAGGGAGGGCGGACGCACCTGCACGGCATCCTTAATCACGCCCGCCTAGTTAAAAACACGGGGACTGAGGGGTTTGGGGGTGTTGTGGTGTGGTGAGATGTAAATAAAGATGACTCTGAACGTTGCTCCGTGGTCCCGCCGTGTCTTATTCACGCCACATTGGTGCCGAAACCCAGGAGGCAGCACGGCGGGTCCATATCGGAGCCAGGGAATGGAGGAGCTGGCCCAGAGGGTGGCCGAAATGGCGGCCGCCCAGCGGGAGCAGGCGGCGGAGGTGCGTCGCCAGCAGGAAGAGCTGCAGGACCAGTCCGAGCGGCACCTGGAAAGGATTGGGGAGCTGGCGGCGCTGCTCTGGGCCTGGGCGCCACCCCCACAGGTGTGTCCCGAGGACAGTGAAGCGGTGGAGGAGCCGCGTGAGGCACCTCAGCAGCCGGAGGTGGCAGACGAGGCGCGCGGGGATCTGCGCCTGCCGGAGGAGGGGGAACAGCCAGGTGAAGGGCTGCTCCTGCCGGGAGTGGTGGATGAGCCGCTCCAACCGGAGGCGGCAGACGAGGTGCGCGAGGGTCTGCGCCGGTTGGAGAAAGAGGAGCTGCACGAGGGGCTGCTCGAGCCGGGAGTGGCGGCGGAGGGAGCAGTAGTGACGGAGGCGTCGCGCTATGGGCTGCTCCAGCAGGGAGCGACAGCGGTGACAGAGGGGCCGCGCAAGGAGCTGGAGGTCCCAGTGCCAGGGGAGCTTCCTCGAGTGGAACTGGCGAGCGAGGCGGGCGCCACGCTTGAGATCGCCGTGCTCGCCAGACCGGCCTCACCACCACCAGAGGC
Organism: Astatotilapia calliptera; assembly: GCF_964374335.1. Taxonomy (NCBI): domain Eukaryota; kingdom Metazoa; phylum Chordata; class Actinopteri; order Cichliformes; family Cichlidae; genus Astatotilapia; species Astatotilapia calliptera. Next base: position 4,404,953 of record NC_137427.1, read on the forward strand.
CTGTACACGCCACACCTCTGCCCAGCCACCTGTGAGCTGGGGCTCACGCTTGTGCCGGCCGCGCCGGGTGCACCTGTCACGTGTCCGACTTCCGAACCAGCTTTGCCTGCGCCGCTGGATTCGCGGGCGGCCGCCTGAACTCGCACCTCCCCGTCGCTTGGCCGGGGCCTGGGGGTGCCAGCTGTCCGGGCTGATTCCCTCTCCCACTGGTGGTGGGGGAGTAGGTTCGGCCGGATGGCTCCCCGGCCTCAATCGGGCGATGGGGGTATGTGGTGGGGCGTGGGTGCAGGGAGGGCGGACGCACCTGCACGGCATCCTTAATCCAGAGGTGGGACCAAGTCATTGTTTTGCAAGTCTCAAGTAAGTCTCAAGTCTTTATCCTCAAGTCTCAAGTCAAGTCTCAAGTAATGTCAGGCAAGTCAGAGTCGAGTCTCAAGTCACTGGTGTAAAAGTCCGAGTCAAGTCACAAGTCTGAAACTTTGAATTTCAAGTCCTTTCGAGTCTTTAAAAAAAAAAAAAAACGAAAAAAAGCATGTTGCAGTTATGCTAAATGTAAATATTAGACCATGTAATTTTAAAATCTGTGTTTTTCTCAACACATGACAAAATAGTGAACTTAGAAAATATACACAAATTGTGAAATTGCACCTCTTTAAAATGCAGCTCAATTAAACCTAGCTCCAAGAATAATTTTCACCGACAGTTCTGAGATAAGCTGCATGTTATTCTTGGATGCGGTTGTAGGACCAGCTTTAAAATCGCATGACAAAAATATCATACACATTAAAAAAAACTGTATCACCAACGTAGCCTGGACAACATTTGCTAGTTAGATGAAGTCAGCTATCTCATCTTAGCATATTTATATGCATATTTATAATCATACGGTTCTTGGAGTGAGCGCATACACTCATGAAGTTTAGTAACTTCCGGTCACTGCAACAAGCCCAGGTACAGTTTACCGACGGATGGGTGCAGGACCTTGAAATGCACCGTGTCGAACGAAAGACCATCGTACGTATCATAAGTTTACCAGTCTCACAAATCGTCGTCATAAATATACATTCCTTAACCGTTTATTAATAGGACCTTTGAGCTCAACGGTAATTAATTAGTAGTGGAAATAATTTCTGGTACCCATCACAGAAATGTAGCAGTGACAATAATACTGTATGCTGTAATCGTACTGGGCAATTAGTGATACAAAAAACCTGTTTTATCCTGTGAATAAAAGTATATGTTTTTGTCAATGTACCATAATAACAGAAGCGAAACGCAATATTGTGTCAGGACAATTCACTATTTATGCACAATAAATAAAGGAGCATTGCGCGACAATTTCTGTTCAGCGCCAGACTTACTTGTAACCTATATCACTAATTATGTTATGAAAATGACGTATTAACTACTAAAAAACACTGACCTTCGTGTAAATGCTTGGAGCAGACTAACCTGTGAGCTGGAGTGTTCTGGGACGTTATATTTGATCTTTGAATGGCTGCAATCCAGGCCATCCGTCGCGTCTTTGTTACTTCGGAAACATGGCTCGAACAATTTCTCTTCAACGACGTAATCCGATAACAACCGATCTCTTTACCCGTCGGCTTCCCGTGGCTGTCATGCGACCGGCTATTGCAGTTAATAATACAACGGCTTCTTGACATTTTTGTGTTTCTTTTTATTGCTGTATAACTGATTTCAATTGAAAGTCTGTGTGCGCTAGTACCGCTTGCCACGAGTTCCCAGAATCCTTTGCGGTTCTACCCGTGAATGACGTCACATTTTCAATCTCTATATAATATGCATGTTAAATTTTATATTTGGGGTAAAATATCAAGTCTTTTCAAGTAAACCGGTTCAAGTCCAATTCAAGTCCCAAGTCATTGGTGTAAAAGTCCAAGTCAAGTCACAAGTCTTAGAACATTTTTTCAAGTCAAGTCTAAAGTCATAAAATTAATGACTCGAGTCTGACTCGAGTCCAAGTCATGTGACTCGAGTCCACACCTCTGCCTTAATCACGCCCGCCTAGTTAAAAACACGGGGACTGAGGGGTTTGGGGGTGTTGTGGTGTGGTGAGATGTAAATAAAGATGACTCTGAACGTTGCTCCGTGGTCCCGCCGTGTCTTATTCACGCCACAAACTGTTATTCTAATCTGCTGCTGAGTCTCTTACACTTTTCTTTATGCTGTATATTTTCACGTCTCTGGAATAGTTGGCAGTTAGATAGTCAGCTGGGAAACTTTGTGTTAACTCATGGAGCTGAGGATATCGTGGATATGCTGACCTCGCTGCGTGGTGTACAGAGCGAGGTCAGCATGATTAATATTCACAATAAAAATATTAGCCGAACATCATGAAGTCTGTATGTGTTTCATAGTGTCGAACAACCTTTGTACAGTTAAAGCCAGCAGTTACTACATGACGGAAACACCAACGTTATCTCTTTTATGTGTTTATACACAGGTCACGCTGATTACTGAACAAAAACCCAAAGATCAGATGTTAAACAGATTTATTTGCTCTCTCTCCTCCTTAAACATGTTTTTAATGTTAGTTATAATTCAGAATTGGCGACTGAAACACGTAGGACACATAAGAACATCAGGAAATAAAACACCGATAAATATAACCTCAGTAAAAGAAGTCAGCGGGGGTTACTACAGCTGTGTACCGGGGCCTGCGCTTTGTCGGTGGGATTGCTTGCGAGGCGAGCGGGTCTATCCCACGCTTTGCCGTGAGACTGGGATGACATCTCCGAAATCATCGAAACACTTTTGCAAAGAGGCTGTATCTTGACAAACCGACCAGACACATGAAGATTAAACCACTACATTCTCGGCTAAAAAAATATTAAAACGGTATTTGGTAACACACAAACAGGGTTTTTCAAAGCTCAGTTCTGTTAGCTTCCACATGCCGGTTGTTGTGTGCTAGAAACAATGGCCACCAGGCCAAAGCAATGGTTTTGACTCGATCAGCGTTAACCCCGCCCCCTGAGTTTGATGGGTGAGGCTGACAGATAAAATTATTTCATGATGAGAGCCAGGCGCCAAGACTGCCAAAATGAAATAAATAAATATATCATTAAATAATTAATTAAATGTGTCAATAATTAATTAAATGTGTCAATAATTAATTAAAATGTGAAATACATAAATAATTAATTAAATATGTCAATAATTAATTAATTAAATGTGTCAATAATTAATTAAAACGTGAAATACATAAATAATTAATTAAATGTGTCAATAATTAATTAATTACATATATCATAACTATTTATTTAATTAATTAATTCCAATTTTAATTAATTATTGCCACATTTAATTAATTATTTAATGGTGTATTTAATTAATTCATTATGGCAGTCCTGGCGTTCCATACTAAGATGGGGTTAAAGGTAGATGAATACAATGATCATTGTTTTTGTTTGTTTGTTTGTTTGTTTGGAAACCTTCCACGTTTAAACCGTTCCTCTTTCTAAGCATTACAGGAGATGGAAATGTGCGTTTGCAGGACAGTCAGTGTGTGCAGTCTGAAATATCCATCTGCAGATCTGGAGACATCTTTGTCAGCTTTTACTATCATCAAGTCAAAATTCAGAATACATGCCCCAAAATGTTTTTTATAATGTATTCAGTTACATTACTCAATGAGAGTAGCGTATTTTGAATACTTTGGATTACTTAATATATTATCAAGCTTTTTACATCTACATTAATGTACTATTGCTGTGTGATTTATTACTTTTACCAATACCAACTAGATCTTGAAATCTTAATATAGATGTGTAACAGTAGGTGGACATTAGGTAAGGCTGCACTTTTTGCAGCGATCCCGTGTAGAAAACTATTCCGCGCATATATAAATCAGGTCCGCGGCTCCGAACCACAGTAAAGGGACCTCTGGCTAATGCTTCATGTTCCATGTCGGGCTCGTAACCAAAAACTAGCTTTACTTTGTTGTCTGGGTCAACTTTGCTAGCGAGAGACAGAGAGAGGCGAAGAAAAGCTGCTCCAACAGAACTTATTGTTTCGGAGGAAAACACGAACACAGTGTACAGTTAAGTCTTGATAACTCACTTACAACTGGGCTGCACTGCCCATGAGACTACATTCTTTAGGGCTATGCCTGTAACACTCTGCCTATTGCCTTCATATTAAATAATTGTTTGAGCAATAATTTAAAAAAATATTTCATTACATCATTATACGGGCCGCAAGTAGAGGTGACATGGGCCCCGAGATTGGACTCAGGCACTCTGTTATTGCGTGTTTTGTTTCCACCGGCGTGGAATTACCAAAAATAGAGAGGAGACAGCCTAACATATGAAACAGGAAAAGACCGCCGTGTAATCCCTTTATTTCAACAAAGTAACTGTATTCTGAATACCACCTTTTAAATGGTAAATAAAGTTACTCATATTTTGTATTTTAAATATGTAACGCCGGTACATGTATTCCGTTACTCCCCAACACTGTCTGGGACAGAACATGTGCTAAACTAACTGGCTAAAGTCATAGTGAATCCATCCACCTTAGCTGCCTTTCTGTCCTACTGGCTACTTGTGGTATTGCAATGCAAAATAAATTTCCTGCAGGACTGAAGACTTGGTTAGACTGAAGAAAAGGTCGTGGTTTGGGGCTGTTTCTGACATTGAAATAAAATACTGTACGACCAATAAGAGCAGGGTGATGCCTGCTGAGCTCAGTCTCACCTTGTACATTTACGTTCTCACTTCTGACCTTGTTGGCGCCGTTGGAAGCCTCACAGTAGTACTCGTCACTGTCATTTTTGGAGACTGGTTTTATCTCCAAGTTTGAGTAGGTCTCTGTGGTGGTGTTGGTTTGCAACGGTACTACACTGCCGGTTCGGTACCACTTAAAGGTGACTGGCCCTGTGCCATTAACACTACATATGAAATTGAGTTCTTTTCCCTCTGAGATTTCTAGTGAAGAAGGGATGACGGCCAGAGTCATTTGGCTCAAAGGCACTGGGAGAACAAAACATGGAAGCAAAGAGGTGAGATTAGGCAGCATTGTAAAGTTTTACTTTGGCTTTAAAACAAGAACTTAAGCTTACAGTGTTTACAGTGGTTTTTGTGCAGATTAAACAGGAAGGACACCGTTTCTTGTTGTAAATGTAACTAAAAGTTTGAACAGGATGCAAGTTCAAACTGTGTGTGTACTGATTTGAAGAGATACACACTATCTCTTCAAATACACACACAATAGAGTTAGGGTTGGGTGGTCCTTTCATGTTATACCGCTTAATGCCAAAATGTGTTGCAGTGAGTAAATGCGGGCTTCAATTAACCAGACAAATCATTAACAATAAGTTCTTATTTACAATGTCACCCCGAGCAAAGCTTCTCGAGAAAATAGAGGTGGAATTAACGATAAACGTTCAAAGTTAAAAATCGAATGAATCCAAAAACATCTTAATGTGCCCACTTTTAAAACACTGCCACCTGGTGGTCAAAGTGATATTTTACAGAGGACAAAATTCCCTTTAAAGGCAGAGCCAGGCTAGCTCTTTCTGTTGGTTTCCACCCTTTATCCCAAATGTTCTACATATATTCTCATCTCTCATCTTTTATTTAAAAAAAATGTAAAGAAACGAACAAAAAAAATCAGTTAGGCTTAAATATTTACCGATGACATTCACGCTGAGGTGTTGACTGGAGCCAGTTTTGTTGGAATGGAGACTATTCTTCGCCTCACACCTGTACTGTCTTTCACCAGGCTCATTGATGACATCCATAAAGACAGCTTGTCGATTTTGCTCTCGGATGACTTTTGTGCCCACTTGGACGTTATCCTTAAACAGGGTGTAGTTTATCGGCAGGCTGCCATTCGACTGACACAAGATGGTGAAGCTCTTTTTCAGGATCACCTTGTCCTCAATTGAAATCTTTAGAGCAGAGACATGAACTACAGAGGAGAAACAGAGCACAGACTTTATGAACTGAAAAAGTAAAACAAAAGTTGCTGCTGAAGGCTTAAATAGTGGCTATTTGTGTCATAGTGTAGAAACATAAATTATTCACAATTTAATGAAAGTCTCCTTGCTGATTAAAAGGTGATTTTTAATTTTGTGAACCTGAATGGTTGTTTGTGTTTTTGTGTTAGCCCTTTGTTGGACTAGCAGCCTGTTTGATAACTGGGCCCAACTCCAGCTATCAAACTGGATACGACGATGTTGTAATAATACTAAGAAAGGAAGAATTTTTTTTATCAGCTTTTATTAAGAGCTATGACTGCAATAAAACAATATTTTTAAATGACTGTTTTCGGTTCATTTTCATGTCTCAGAATGGGTTTGCCGATTTACACACTGGTAGTTTTTATTGCTTAAAATCTAAATTGAATTTTAGTTACTGTCAGTGTGGTTAAATTTGTAAAAACAGCAAAATAAGGAGATTTTGATGCATCCGGTTATTCACAGTGAAATAAATACAAAATCGTGAGCCAGCCGCCTCCACTAACTGCCATGGTTAGCTGAAGACAAACAGCTGGATTACAATCAATCACAGTAAACTCTGATTCATTTTTGATTTTTTTTTTTTAAATGATACACAGCAAACGTTTCCTGACAATTTCTACATTTCAGATTTCTCAGATTTTTTTCCCCCTGAAGTATATTTTATATTTTATTTTCAAGTCAGGTTTCATAGCCAAGATTCTTGGTTCTAGTTTCCAGTGTTACCATTATTATTATTCCATTATTATCCTTTGGCATTATTGCCTTGATGGAGTAATGTGAAAACAGAGAAAACAGTTCTCCTGGGTGATGGTGGCGAGTCACAGGTTTGCCAGCTTGGAGAACGCAGCTCATGTCCTGTTCGGGAGTTTTATGTTGAGAACTTACTTAGGTTCAGGCATTAGGTTTAACAAAAGGCTTGGTTTAGTACCTCACACATTGAAAAACAAGGCTTTCTCTGTGCATTTAAATGGTCCTTAACATTGTCCTTAAGTGATGATTTAGGAGTAACTGATCTGTCTAAACTACGAGTGTCAGGCAGCGATTTGACAAAAGTATCTGATGCCATGGGAATAAGCGTAGTCTATTAAATTGGCGATGCACTTTATTATTTTTATTTGTTCATTTATTTAAGCAGCTAGTAGCTTTTGTTTTGTTTTTTTACTGAAATTTGATTTCTCTTAATTCAGGTGATAACTGATAACTGTAATACAAGAGCTGGGCCAGCACCAATGTAGAAGGAGTCCTATCATGACTTGTATGTAAAATGGACTTGACTGCACTGACATAACAATTTAGTCTGATGAACCATTAGACCACATTTACCAGGACTCACACATTGTCTCTGCACACATCACGCAAAGCTACTTGAAGACGAGGGACAACCTGCTATACTGCCTGTGCCACATGGACACATCAGTGCATTTAGAGATGAAGCTATTTATTGACACATTTATGCACTGAAGGACCAGAAGGGCATCAGTGTGCACTATACCCTGGACCCAAACAGAGATAAAGAAAACTCACCTTTAGGACGAATCATCAGGGTTTTGCTATCTTTCTTGATGCCTTTGGCTTCAGCTGAGCAGGTGTAGTTGAAATCATTCTGCAGGGCCTTCACATTAAATACTCCAGGTTTACCAGAGCTTGGTAAGTTTTTAGATGGATAAAGAGTGTACTCCAAATCCTCCCTGTTGATTCTTTGAGAGGCAAAACCATCACTGTTGCAGGTCAATGTCATAATTTGCCCTTGAAAGACTTCAGTGGGAGACATGGTGAGACTGGGCACTGAGAAGAGCTCTGTGGATAGGTTTACAAAACACACCAAGTCAGCGTCTAGATGGATACATTTTTGCAAACATTAATGCAGTAACACAAAAAATGCTTAAACTATTTTAAAAGACCATTAGTGTGCTAAAGTGCATATTATTATTACTGAAATAGCAAATGGCTACAAAGTTGCATTAATTGCACAGCCAAAGCACTAACATTAGGGCTTCATTAGGGGGTGGGGATAGCTCAGTAGGTAAGGTGGTGGCCCCATGATCGGATGGTGGGGGGTTTGAAACTCTACCCTGAGGTACCCCTGAGTAAGGTACTGCAGGGAGCAGTGTGTAGGGACGGTAATACAAGCACACTCAGTGAATGAATGAATTACTCATTCACTGAGTGAATGGGTTAAATGCAGATCAATAAAGTATACTTTATTATTCAAAATATTGAGTCCATGAACCAGTGGTCCTACAGCCATCCAAAAAATAAGCTTCAGATAACTGTTTACAGAGGTCATCTTTCCTGTGTCCACTTACCAACCACTGAAATCTTCTTCTCAGAGTATTTCTCCACATTTCTCACTACCACTCTGCAGTCAAATGTAAGCGCTTCAGAGGCCTTTGGTACTGCAACCATGTTGTGGTTTATTGTAGAGTTGCCAGTCCTGAGAAGCTTGGTGCCCTGGCTCAGGAATAGCTTGTAACCTTCAGAGCTGGAGTGAACATTTTTTGCACTACACGAGATGTTGAGGTGGTCTCCTTCATAGATTGTGGAGTCAGGGAAAATCTTCAGTTCTGGTGTAATAGAAAGCTCTGTGGAGACAAAATAAATGAAGCACTGAGGTGAGACCAGTGCTTTCAAAAAGCAGCACAGTTTCAAAATGCTACTGACCTTTGACTGAAACAGTGACGTTGTTGCTTTTTGTTGAAGGGAAGGTGTCCTCTGCTGTGCGGATCTTGTAGGAGCAGTGAATTTTGTGGATGTCAGCACCGCTTAACCTGAAAGTGGTCTTTGCTTGGTTGGAGAGTCCTTCCACCCTGCTTATCTGTTCATCATTATCGAAGAAGAAGAAGATGAAGGACCCTATTTCACCCGGAGCTATACAGGTGGCTTGTACCTCCTCCCCTTCATTAACAACGTTCGTATTAAGATGGAGAACTGGCTGCGAGAGTCCTGGAAACATAAACAGACAGATCTCCCACATGTACTTGGTATTGCATTCAAACACATCCACAGTGTCACACGAAGGTTAAAAAGATTTTTGATCATAATCTGATCTTGTTTTGTGCTTTTCTCTCTCTGCTCTCCTTTCTTCTCTTTTCCAGCCAATCGCAGCAGATGGCTGCCCGTCCCTGGCTGCGATTCTGCTGGAGATCTCTACCTGTTAAGAGAATTCTTCCACCTCAGTCTGGCCAATTTTGAGGATTTCTTCTCCAAGATTTTGGGTGCTTTCCCTTGGTGGGTGTACTGATTAGGTAACTTCTCCGGTGTCAAATTTGAGGTTAGTCTCTTTATGGAGATACTTTTGCTGTATTGTGACCAATAATATAACAGAGATGTCAGAACTGGACAGAATTACCCCAGCAGTGATGTCACTAACAATGTCATAACTTGTGCTTTTGGACTGTTCTGCACCTGACAATTATTGTAAGCTGTTGTGCAGGACTGCTGGTACGGTCCACCAGATGGAAAGGCACGAGTGGGTCAGTTTTTAAAGCTTTAAGTACCAGCATAAATGGACATCACATTTCTTGTAAACAATGACCAATAGGTCCCCAATAACTGCGGCTTCAGGCTTCTGCTCTCCACACTAAAAGCGCATATATATAATTTAAGATGATGTCAGGGCTGTTGGCGCATAGTTCTGAGCTTGATGTGAACTTCCCACAGCTGACCAGTGTGTAGGGAGAATATTGCAAGCATGTCAGTCATGTGTCATAAAACAGAAAGAAAATGCAAAATGTGTAAAAACTAATTTTTCTTTCATAAATTCATAAGTACATCCTCATGAATTCAAAAACTCTATCATAATCTGATAATACTGCAGCTTTGCATGAAAACAAACCCACCTTGTACGTTGAGTCTTTGCGCTTTGCTCAACTTGGTGTCGCCTTGGATGTCTAGCTTGCACTGATACAAGCCTGTGCTGAAGACTCTGGCATTGTGCAGCTGGTACACGAAGTCCTCAGAGGAGCCAATGGTCTTGGTGTACACTATCTTGTCATTCTTCAATATGGTGTACTCATGAATCAGCCCCTTGCCAGTACTCGTGCTCACTGTGGCATGGCATCTCAGAGTCACATTGGTCCCCGCAGTCACATCGTTCCTGGGCTCAATGATTAGCTCGACACTTTGAATTTTGAATTCTATGAAATGAGATTTAACAAAATCAGTTAGAACTCATTTATCCAACCATATATCCTCAGCCTTAAACTTTTAACCTCGAACCATTTTTATATTAATTTTACTCCTTTGAGAGTTCAGCCATGTTGAAGTGTACAGTGCAGTCCACTCTTCTTATTTTCTGTCACATATATATTGTGATGTAAGTTCATATTAAACACCAGAGTTCCAGATAATGAGCTTAGAGTATGAGCCAAAACTCAGGCTTCAGACAGTTTGTTCTACTATAAATAACTCTGAATTGAATTGACTTTAATTGAATTTGAAAGTAAATTCTACATATTACTTTATGAAGAACCTTATGTTACAGTTCACTACTATTTAGTTTTACAATATTTATGTTTTTCCTCAATGTATCTATCCCGAGCATATCATAGTATAGATATGCTTGGTGGATTTTTTGCTTTGCGTTACACAGTTATATGCTGTTATGTTTGTTTTGACTCAGGAGTGAGAGATTGTTAGTGTTTAGAACTCCCCGTGAAAACAAAACGTTTGATTATGTATTTGTTTTTTAGAAAAGGAGCAATTTTTTCTAAAAGGAGCTGAAATTTACAGGAGCTGTTAAGGAGAAATATTAAGCTTTAACCAAAGATACTCAGCTTGCTTTGCCATTTTTGCAAAAATGAGAGAAGTACAGCTAATAAACAGCAATTATGATCATATAGAAGAAACAGTAAAAGGTCCAGAATTTATCGTTCTTTGAAAATATTTTGAAAATCCTGAATTAGCATTGATATGAACAATATCAACTCAGGATTCCTCCTTATATAACAGATAAATTAACATTGACTTTGGGGGAATAATGACAGGTCTGTGTTAGTAACATGTCACATTTTAATCACAACACAACTGACTAATGATGAAGAAAATGGTTGGCTGTCTCTTATGAGGAAAAACAATCCTCTCCCCAGGGCTTCTGTGCAGTAGGTGCTTGATTTCTCACAAATGGGTTCATATTAAACTGAAACAATTCAGGTGGAGGGTGAAGCTCCAGAAACATTTGTAGCACATGTATTTCAGCTAATGGCCTTCATCAGGGTTACGATTATACTTAGGTGTCCCTGAAGGCACCATGGCAACACTTGGCTGAGGTAGCCAGAACATTTAGTCCACTTGTTCCAGGGAAGAAAAAGGAAATGAGTCTATTTGTCTTCTTGGTTGATTTAATCTATCATGATTCACAAGTTCACCGTTCATCACTGCGTCCTTTACTTTCATGCCACAGCCTAAGAACCGAGCAGTGACAGGTTGGGGGCTCGTCCGGGATGAGCTGCAAAAAAATCAAACTCTGCTTCTGGTTTCATTTGCTTTAAATTTTACAAACAAGAATGACAAACCTTTAAGCCTCTTTGTCCAGCTTCTGAGTCACAGTTCAATCACTTCCTATTTAAAATGGCACTCCCTGGAGGTCATTTTGCTGATATATTTTCAACAACTACAACAAAAACATCTTTAACAGCTGTCACAGTATCGAGTTTCGTGCTCAGGAAGCTGATGTTTTTCTGTGGAATGCCATCATACTGGTAGCTATGTCCTGGCTGGATGTGAGACTCATACAAGAGACAATGCAAAATACAAACAATTCATATTGTATGAGTGTAAAATTCTTGGGTGAAAAAACAAAGGTAGGTGACTCCTCCTCCCCCATTTTTTACTCACAAAACTGATAAGAATCACTTTGTAAACACTACAGGATCATACGTGTGCATTTTTGTATTTGCTCCTTTATTTCTGTCCTTGTGAAACACTCATTTTCTTTGTTTTGTTTAGTTTTGTGTGTGTAATCAGTTTTCTTTTAGTGATGCTTTTTAATTCTCAGCCCCTTTTTTCTGGTTTAATTACATCTGCCATCGTTTACACAGCAGCATGGGAAAGCTTTGATAATCACCGGAGTTAGTCCCAAAGCCATGACTCAGTTATGTTTCACAGGTAAAAACTAATGAGTCATTCTCAGGACACAGGTGTTCATGTTCGCAAATCTTTAGGGACAACACTTTGCATCCTAGTCTCATCTGCAACCAGAGAGGAAAAGACTTTTAAATTAACAACTGTGGTTTTTTTCTGCAGGTAATGAGAAACAAAAAGCATCTGCACAGGTATGTTGAAGTCTCCCCACTAGATCACCATATGGTCAAGTATTAGAGACAACAGGCTGCTGCTGTGACTCAGAGTGTGTTGTTTAGAGGAAGTAAACAAACCCTGAGAAGGCAGGAAAAGCACTTTGTTAGACAAACAGCTACTCGGGGGACCTTTCACCATTTCAGGGTGTGATGAATCTGGAGCATGCCCAGCATCATTCAACAGGACTGGCAGAGCTGGTGATGAGAAAAAAGCATGCATGCAGGGCAGAGATCTGCTGCTGGTGCTCCATACAGATAGTGAGTCACAATACTGACATGTTGAGTTGGATATAACATCCTGCAGTACTAATTTTTCTTATATTTTACTACATAGAAAATAAAGAAATACTGTATGTTTTAATCCACAAAATATCTAAAAATTTTAATTCAGTTTTATTTAAATAGTCTGGTTTAAAACAACAGTTTTCGCTTCTATGATGTCGTACCTGTTCAAACAGTGGGAAGGAAGAACCTAAAATGAAGATATAACACATTTTGGGGTCAGCTTCAAAGAAAGGCAGGTGGGAGATCTGAGATCAAATGTGACATAATTGGATCCAAACTATAATGTGATATTTAAAACACCGGTATCATTTCCTAAATGTTGCCAATGGAAACAAAGGCAACAACATTTTAAGCAAAGTTTTAAAGATAAAGGACTTTTAATGAAAGGTTATTTGACCTTAAAGAGGAGGAATCAGGTCCAGCTGAGGATAAGAGGCGATATTTAGAATATAAATATAATTTAAATATAATATTATATTTAGAATCCCCATATATCGTATATGTTGTCAATACAAATAATCTCTCTGTATAGCATTATTATCACTTTGACCTAAAGATCAGTCTATTGCCTTTAAAAGAGAGGTCAGAGGTCAAATGTGACATGATATTTTAAATCTGTATATGGTACTTTCTACATGTTGACAATACATACCACACTTTTAAGAATCACAGTTTCTAAGTTATATGGCTTTTGGGCGCAGGACAACATGAGTAAAAGGATAAAAGAATAATTGAGTAATCAAAGTATTTAAATATGAGTACTGAAAAATATTAGAAGAGGAGAGCAAAAAAAATGAACCCTTTAGCTGATTTATTTTGTATAAAACATAAAAACATAATGTGCCGTATGGCAAGCAGTACATTTGAAAATGGACTGAATGGCTTTGTGAATATTGAGGCGAAATTATCATTGCAGAAACAATAAAAGACATAAAATCCAAAATGATGTAAAAACAGTTTTTCTCCCTTTGTGTGTAGGAAAACAGATACACACAGCCAGAAGCTCCTAAATGAGCTTTTTTCACTGGAAAGTGCAAAATACTATGTACATGTAAATCTGGAGATGAAAAGACTGAGATGTATTTAAAAAAACTGCACATTATAAGATGTATTTATTATTGTGTTTATTGTGTATTATGTATTTATTAGTACTGTATGTATTTATTTCCTACAATGTGTCTCGCCTGTACACCCAGCTGTGTGTGAAATTTGCTAAAAATGTACTTTAAATAAAAAAAAAACCCTTTTATGTCTTTATCTATCTATTCATTTAAGAGTGTAGTGTGTCTTGGCTATTGTCTTGTTAAATTATTTACCTCTCCTGATCTTTAACCTCCTAGGACCTGGCGTCCACATATGTGGACATCACATTTTGGGTTCTCCAGACCAAATTACTAAATTTTGCTCTACGCGGGCCTGATATCCACTCACGAGGATATTATGCTGCCTCTGTTTCATCAAAATTTAAAACGAATATCCTCATACGTGACTCTCATTTTTCTTAGGAACAAAAATCGGGTAAAAAAAAAAAAAAAAAAAATCTGGTGATTCTTTGTTTTTACATTCATTGGGTCCCAATGTGACCAAATATCAAAGAGAAATTAAAAATGCATGTGGTGGAAGAGTTCGGGTCTTAGGAGGTTAAAACACTTCCATCAGACACAATCTGGAAAGAAGCGAATAAAACTGGTTATTTGTGTGTTTCTACTCGTACTGAGGACTTTAACACTATAAGACACTTGAATCTACACACTCTAGGTGGTTCTTATCGACCACACGAACACTCACATCAATGGATTCATCAGGCGCGATTTGAGGTTCAGCTTTTTTGCCCAGAACATTTCCACAAACACACCTAAGAAATGACCCAAAATGCCCAACAACTGCAAAAGCTACACCTGATTCAGAAAAATACATCAAACACATCCACAAAGCCACTTAAACCTGGGTTTTACTTCCAGTTTGGACCTGCTGATAACACACGCCTTGTGTCAGACGTGAATCTGCACAGCTGATCCAAAGTGACTCATGCCTTCCATCACAAACCAACTTCAGAGTACAGGGAGGTGTGTGACAACGCTCGCCAACATGTTCCCAACGCTTTGTGTCGCAACTTTTCCACCATGGCAGAGACCAGAAATCTCTGATAACAACTCAGACTGTTTCCACAGTCTTAGTGGAAGATAGATGATTGACGCCAACCCAGTAAATGGAAAGTCAACAATAAGCTCAATGAAAACAGGTTCTTTCTGAGAGCAAGTTCAGCTCTTGTGTTTCCTGCAGATCAAGTCTAAGCATGGATTTAAATCTCTCATTTAGCTTAAATGGTACTCACCTTGCTGTGTGTTCACCACGGTTGCTGAGTATAGGTCTTGGAAGAAATAAAGAATTTAAACCACAAAGTTAGAGACAATCATCAACTGTATCCTCAAATAAAAAAGTTTCTAGATTAAAAGTGAGTATTCTCACAGATGGACAGGAGGGTGAGGATGAGCCGTTGTGGGAGGCCCATGCTGTCTTAGGAACGCTGCTGGCTGTCCTGGAGGTTAACAAGCTTGTGACAAAGCTGGCTGCTGGTGTGGTCGTGTGGCTAGTCAGGATCTGGGAGGCGGGAGCGGGACATTAACGTGGTGCTTTAGCTCAGCCGCTCATTGGTAAGGCAGTGACGACGGTTATCACACCAAGCAGTCATCGGCTTGGCTTAATTTGACAGGAAGTGAGTGTTGTTTCCTCAGGATGTTCAAACCGCCCCGGCCTTTGCTGTTGTGGAATGTTCTCCTCTGGCCTCCTCTGTGTCTCTGTGTGTGAAATAGTAGCCACAATAATGCTGAATAGCATGGGGTGCTGAAGTGAGGCCTTTGACCTCTGACCTGGCCATGCAGGTAGGGAGAAGAAGACGAGTACAACATTCTTTGCATAGAGAAGCCGTTTCCTGATGGGAAGATGCTTGGCTCAGCTGCTGAAAACAGTTTTCCCTGACATAAATCTGAGCACAGCTCTTACAGGACACATGGAGATGGAAATATTCCCACTACTTTGTTTGGTCTGTGATGTGGTAAAATAATTCCAGAGCAAAATCAACCGCAAAGTATTCAATTCTAAATGAACAGATTATAATTGAAGTAAAAGACCTAAAAATATACCTGTGTTTAATTTTAGTTTACTATCAGCTTATTTAAAATTACATAAAACTGTAAAGTGCTTTCCAAAGTTGGAAATCATATGGACAATTAGCTATAAAGGTGAATTAAGTTCTCAGGTAAATAAAACGCTATAAAAACAATAGTAAGGTCAAACTGAACCATGGGAGCGTTTAATATTTAGAGAAAAAAAAACTGGCAAATTAATATTGAAGAAATTATCCAAAATTAAAATACGTTTTCAAGAATTAAAAACTTCCGAAAAACATTGTTTCTTCTTCTGTTAAGGAACCACATCAGCCTCATCACAGGACAGACCCCACCCGTAAACAAAGACTAAATGATTCCAGAGGCATTCGAGTGACGTCTGGAGGGACTTGACACAAAAACGTCTGAACGGGTCCAGCTCACTCACGTGTCTCTTCTGAGCCAACATCAGGAGGATTTCCTCAGTGAATCTTGATTTGATGAGGTCACCCACTGTAGTGAGGTCGGTCCAGACTTGCAAAGTGAAGGATTTGTCTTCATTTTCAGGGTTAAAAAATTATTACTATAATGAATTAAAGTTATAGACAACACAGTGATGATAAAACATACTATAAAGAACAAAAAGAAAATGCAGCTGTGAAATAACCACAGGCCTCAAACCTACTTATCTGCAGTAACCTACCACATGCTTTTACTGCAGCAGTTCTCTGGTTAGTTGAAATGGGAACGGTCAGATTTCATGGTGCTTTTCTATCATCTAACTAAAGAAATGCCAACTTCTATGAGTATGTGCCTTTAAGAAAACCTGTTTTATATTGTTGGAACATTTTTCAGTTTGGAGCTGAACCTGCAGCTGGAAATATTCAGTCTTTTTAAACTATAAACAAGCACGTCACTAGAAATGACATTAAAACAGAATGAAACTTTACAGGCACGCTTTAATCATTTTATTAAAGACACAGCTGTTATTGTTACCATCACCACAAAACATGGTATTTTTAGACTTATATCTATCTGCACAATTAAATTATGCAGTAATGGGTCTAAATTCATTTACAAATAATTAATGAAACTTTGAATAAACAGACTATGAAACAAGAGAAAGAAGGGCGGGGTGTAAATGATTATTAAAAATTCATCCTTATTTAATGTTATCCTGAATTATTTATTTGAAAATTCATTTTTTCTAAATAGAGTATGAAATTGGATTTTTATTAATTAAAACATTATGTAATTTATGCCCAAGTTGACTGATCTTTTCATAGTTCCCTTTTTAATTTGAAAGTTTTATTTATGGGCTTATAATGCTCTTAACTGCTCTGTATAATAAAATTATTTGGGATTTACTGCATTTATTTTTAAATACATCAAATTAATTAATGTTTGCTTTAATTGTAGAATTCATCTTTATAAAAACGTACACTTTGTGGTCCTAACAGATCATGCCACACGAATGACCAAACCCAGTAAAGTAGGACAGAACGATTAATTCCATCCAGTGTTATTCCAGCAGCTGTAGCATTTGGGTGATTTTGAACTCTCTGATTCAGCTGCTGAATTTGCTAAAAGCAGCTAACAGGATGTTGTGGGTAACGAGAGGTTAGCTGAGAGCCAAAAGTCCATCAGGGACTTTTCTTAAAGGATCTTGAGTGCCCATGGAGCTTTTTGAAATTTCAAAGGTTCCTCCCATCACCCCCAACCAGTCACAGCAGATGGCTCCTCCCTGATCCAGAGGTTTCTTCCTGTTAAAAGGGAGTTTTTCGTTGCCACTGTCGCCACAGGTCTTGCTCATAGGGGGGGTCACCTGATTGTTGGTGTTTTCTCTGCATTTTTGTTACAATTTTTTTTAACAATAAAAAGCATATTGAGCCAACTGTTGTTGTGATTTGGCGCTATTTAAATACAATTGTATAGAAAAGAGACTAAACATCCATCTCGGTGTGACGGATGTGATGAGCAAGACGTTTGGCCCATAGCAACAAAATAAAATGAACACCATGTTGTGTTCAATAAGACTTTAAATGAGACTGAACTTCAGTTAAATGTTTAATGAGGTCAAAAATAACATGTGCCAAGTGTCCCATTTTCTCACTTATATAATTATATAGAATTTGTATATATTATATAGGTCTATACAATTTACTATATAATTAGTCCTCTTTCTGAAACCAGAGGTGTCGCCTCCTGCTGGCCAGTAGAATGTATGCAAGCTGTTAGTTTTTGGTGCAACTTTATAGAAATGCAATTCAACCGGTTTATGGTTTTTTAGAAGTCAAATTTACACAAACTTTGAAACAAGCTCAGGTGTTAAACATATGGTGATGCACTAAGTTGAGACAAAAGTTGTTTAAATGAATGAAATCTCAGAAACTCCAAGAAAACTAACAAAGCCCACATTAACATGAAACCTTGCCCTCCCCTAATCCGGTTTTATTTTGGTTTCAGTTTGAACCACTAGGAGATCTCGTCAGCTTTGAGTAGTACATATATCGTTTTCTTACATATTTGTTTGAAACAGCTGAACCGATGCAGCTTCAGGATATGAGACAATGCGTGTGTGGTGCATTGAGGCTTCCACGTGGTGCCGGGACTTAACAACAAACCTAAAACAAAATATAACTCTAATAAACTAAGCAGTGGAGTTTTAAGATCTCTCTTTAATTTAGAAAAGCAAAGCAGATGTTCTTTTTTTTCATAAAGTTTTCTTTGACTTTACAAAATTAATATAAATTCACACGAAACTAGAAATTAAAATAAGACAACAGACGCTTGTTTGTGAACAATTATTTATAATTTAGAAATTCATCCATAAACGATATTCTCCTGTTTGTAGTGTGTTTCAGTAGAAACAGCTCAGCAACATCTGGAGGCTTCTTTGAATACACATTGAAGAAACAGACAAAACCCGGTGTTGTATTTGGTTTATTTCACTGATTTCATCTCCTGCTTTATGAACCACAGTCAGCAAAGCAGTCTGAAGTCACAGACACAAACCTGATTGTTTCACTTTTCCTTTCCTACTAAAGACTTTTTGTCCAGCTCTAAAATCTTAAAACTCAAAGCAGGATACTCAGAGATGAATGTGAGTGTGAGCTGAGGGCTTGGACCAGCTCAGTGAGCGTGTGAGGGTGGAGACTGACGTGGTGACCGGACTGCATGTTGTGTGGTATGTTTGGTGTTTCCAGTTCACTTTCAGTCTACAAATCCACTCCGTCTGTGGGGGAAAAGTAGAGCTCGGGAGGCGCGATGCAGATGGGAGGTGTGGCAGGAAAAGAGAGGGGGGAGCAGCCTTTGAATGCTAAAGCTCCCCCACCCACCCCCCAAGGCCAAGGCGAACAAAGAAGAATTAAAAACATAGAAAAATACAAGAAAAGAACGAAAAAAAAAAGATTAAAAAGGCAAAGCTGCCTCAGAGGAGAGGCACGACGATGGTGATAATGCACAAAAAAAAAAAAAAAGCTTTAGGAAAGAGCACCACATTGACGTCAGTTTTCATGATCTCTTGCTTGTGACTGACCTCACCTGCCTATCATGCTGCAGGGGGAGGAGGGGGCTAACGGGGGCTCGTGAAATACCTGAGCGAAATCTAGGGGGCTGACTAAAACCTGATGCAGCGAGCAACAACAGGTGAGTCGGCGCTCTCTAAGCATGCGGCGCACTTTCGCTCCGTTACACATAATCAATCCAAAGAAGTCTGCAATAAAAGCAAAATAAGAGCTCAAATGAAACCCTGCAGCGGGGGTTCATCAAAAAAAAAAAAAAAAGGATCTGAATGAAGACAAAGCTGCGCCTGATTGGTTTAAATTATCAAGAAGCTTTACTTCTATTTGTATTTTCCAGAAGCCATAAAAATGAAAGCAGCTTTTTGAGGGCTTGTTTGACCCTCAGGTAAATCATAAAAACCTCCATCTTTACTGTGACAGCAGGTAAAGATGGCACAGCCATACGATGAAGTCTAAAGGAAACTCGCTGTCGTGAATGGAAATGTGTGCGTTTGTATTGCTGTACTGTGGCAGCCGAACACCCCCTCCAAATGGAAGTGTGTTTTTCTGTGGGAAACAGGAAGAGCTTGAGGCTGGATCGATCACGAGCAGTCTTATTGCTTTGCAGGCAGGTAGGTAGCTGCCGCGGTCTCCAGGTAGGACCAGGTACTTGGCTAGCTCTCCTCTCACTGTGCTAGATACAAGGGCATGCGTCATCCTAGTAACAAAGCAGGTTTAGCTAAAACAAACAAAACAAAAAGCACACCCCTCCGAGCCACAGCGAAGGGGACTGCATGGAAATGATGATTTTGTTTGGCACGCTGGGGCGAAGGAAGCGAGGAGGAGAACTGCAGAATGGGAGCAGGTGTCTTTTTGGGCAAGTCCAAGGCTATGAGAGCCCGCTGTGGGCAGGGCACATCTGTGCTATAATTCCTTCTAACACTCACAAAAACAAACTCGTCACGTCTGCCGGCTTGACGTTTTCAGGGAACAGTAATCACAATCCACCTTTCCGGGGTCCGTCCTTCCAAGCGTCTTGGCAGCAGGTGCTGCGAAGTCACGAAACTCCGCATCCTCAGCCAGTTTACGCACACGCACCGGGGTTCGGTGGCGTGGCGAGTTCATGTTTCCTGCACCGGTTAATGTGTTTGAACAGTGTGTGCGTGCTGTCCTCTCTCGCCACATCTGGATTGGGTCAGAGTTTGTTCAGGTAGTGATGCTCGCTGTGTGGCGAGGAGAGGCCCCCGGTGATCGACAGGTACCATTTTCTTTTCTTTTTTAAAATAGAACCTCTCTTCTTCTGTAGATGCTATTTAAATATACACACTCAGCACAGCCAAGTCTACAATCATTAGCTTCATAATAAGAATATGAATAAACAATGATAATATAATATATATAGAGAGTCGTCTGTAGCATGAGTTTTCGTCAGCAGCCATCACTAGAACATTCAGGGTGGTAATTGCATATGTACACGAAAAACAAAAAAGAACGTCATTTACATCCCGGTGCTTGAGGCTCAGGGTCACAATTCATGTGTGATGATGGGGAGGAGAGGTGATGGATGCTGGTGTGTTATCTGAGCCTCTTCTCTGCCGAGTAGATGGACATGTAGTAGTCGTTGCTGCCTACCGCCAAGTGAGGCTGCAGGGAGACGGAGAGAAAAGACAGGGGAGGTTACTTGGTAACTTCTTTTAACCAGAAGTTGGTAACCAACCTAGAGAGTCAGTGTTGTCCAGTTTCGGACATTAGAATTCATTCGCCGTCATGTTTCTGACTAACTGCGAGCCCAATATTCACCTCCCACCGCTCCAGAGAAGAATACCTGACTCTGTGTACACCAGCTAACTTTGCCCGAGTGCTCTTTGATGTGGAGGTTTGTCACTAAAGGAGGTAACAACTGTGACTGGAGGCAAATTTAATGAGCTCCGAGTAAGAAAACCAAAGAAATGAGCTAAACAAATGAAATTTCTCTTTGGGTTCAATGTGACAAGGAACATCTTTCACAATTTGCATAATTGTTTGATATAAAATTGATGAGTGCAGTTTTAAAGTGAAGACTGAATTGCAGATTAAATGCTGTGGCTAAGTACCTCTAAAGGAAAGCTCACTCGAACATTTCCACTTTGGGATGCATTGTTTTTTAAATTTCACTAAATTAGAGATATTCAGTTTTTTAATAACATTTATGTGTCAGGTATAGGTGTTAGCTTAACACAACAACAAAGACGATACAGATACACAGTTGAGCTCTAGTTTTACCCAGTGAGGATGGAAGGCTAAACAGCTGATGGCACCAATCCTTTGTCCCATGAAACCGTCATAGTACTTAATGTTGCTGATCACGTCGCCGTTTGCATTGTAGACCGCTATGAACTGGTTCATCGATCCACTGGAAGGTCGACAGTGAAACACAGAAGAGTCACACACGTGCATTTAGGTATTTACTTGAGGAAAAAGCATCTGATTCTCTGGGTTTGACCCAACGTCAAGCAAACCAACTCACCAGGCGAACAGGTTGGCCTGTGGGTGGATGTCTAGAGCCGTTAAGCCTTTCACCGTCTGTAGCACATTGATGGACTCCGGCATCCGTGGCTCAAAGAACCGCACATCTCCGTTAACACTGACGGGATAACCAGAGTCAGCACAGGCAAGAAAACATTCAAGTTAGTGTCTGTGAGTCTGAGCAGGTGAAAGAGGATACCTGACGCTGATGATGTGCCCGTCTGTCTCCTTCTGTAGATGAGCTTTTACCACCCAGGCTCCGTGCTCCCTGTAGGTCATCACACGACTGCGGAGACACAACAAGCGTCAGTTAACTACGCTACAAGTGACATCAAGTCAAAACAAACCATTTAAAAAATATGTCTTTTGGTACATTAAGTGGTATTTTCACCACCAACAGGAGAGCCTCTAGTGTCTGATCATCCATGGGTGCAGTGAGGCCGAAAATATCTGCTACTCACTGTGTTTTGATTGACTGACTCACTGCTTTGGGCTAACTGGGTGTGAAAAAGCCCTGAAGAATTAAATGATTGCAGCAGAAGCGAGAATAAAAACACGTGTCTATCACACGAAGGAGCTTTTCTTGAAGCCTCATCCAGCAACACTTTAAACGCCGTTACAGTCGTTAAATTTCTTTCTTTCCTTAATTAAAAGCAAATCAAGTAATGTGACTAAACGATCTGGCTGTACAGTAAAGCTGGGTGCACATTCAGTAGAAAGGCTCAGATCTGACCGCTGATTTAACTGGGTGGTGACTTTCTTCTTGGGTAACCAGTGTGGTATTAAAAAAACAAAAACAAAACTGAAGATAAATCCTGCTGCTCTACATGTAACGAGGATGACACACCACTGGGTGGCAGAGTGGCATCAAGGTGGGGAGAAAAAACAGTCTTTCTGATTTTATTTTGTATGACCATCTTCTTGGGGCTGAGCGGCGCTCGAATTACCGGATAAGTAAAGAAACACTTTACAGTCGGAGCACAGATGTGCCAGAACGAGCGCCTGATCTGTCTAAGGCCGAATTTTAAGGACTCTTTTCTCCAAGCACTGAAAAAAGAAGCTTCTCTATACAAAATTTTCCTAAGACCGAGTCCAACCATCAGCTCTGGGCTGATCAACATGGGGAGGCAACAGTTGCTGAAAGATGTAACTCCCAGCCTGAAGGGGAGCTATTAAATTAGCTTCATTTAAAGATTTATGGGCCACTTCATGTTTTAACTGCCTTGTTTTCCCCCTCAGGGGCTGAAATTAAAATAATGTTTAACCAAGCTGGGGGCACGGGGTCCATTAAAGGATGAGGCAACCCAAAAGGGAGATTTATGGCACACTACATACAATAAATATAGATTAGAGAAGTGAATAATGCACGAGTCTGGAGTAGGAGAAATTGCCATGTATGTTCTTCAGTGAAATTAAATAACGTTGAGACAGTAAAATAAAACCGTACTGAGAAATCATAAATTTGAAAGTGATTTAATGGGATTAGAAAGTGATGATGGGAGGCTACCATTCATTGGGGCCCATCCTCCGATCGAAGACCCGCACAGACCCGTCACCCAGACCGGCAACGATCAGCGAACGCTGGGAGTCGCAGGAGAGGCTGGTCACACAGCTGTCCGCTCCTGTTGGGATGTCCTGGCGCACAAACACACGCACACAAGAACACACACATCTCCTCTTGTTAAGGTCTGTAAAGGTAACGCTCATTTCACATTAAACCTCCTTTAAAATCATCAATCATGTGCTCTGTTGGCTCATTTGAAGCTGGGCGCAGCATCAATATGCAGCCATAGGCGAGACTGGGGCCATTTGTACTTGTATTAAGTCCATCCATCATGACAATGATTAGCACACCGAGGTCCATTAGATGTGTAAAAACAAGGAGAAAAGAAAGAAACCACACTAATGGTACCGGCTCTGCCTCACACTTCCATTACTTTGCCCAAACAAACAGCAGCAGCAGCAGCAGCAGCAGAGAGCTCCGTGAACACATTAAGTTTTAATGTGAAACGCCTCAAAAACAGGGTTGTTTTCATGTTTTAGCACCAAGAAAGTAATCCGAGTTGTTCCTGATGAATATTACAGCTTAAATCTAAAATTCCACCAAAATGCTTCCACACAGCGGCCTCGTTTGGGAAAAGTTGAAAGCTAGACTCAAAATCCTGCTAAAGGATCATTTTGTATTGTCAACGAATCGTGAAAGGACCAAAGTGTGATTTTTGGATACACAGAAGATCTGATGTAAAGTGTTGACGTTTAGATCACAACAACTGCGCTCTGTAGAGGTCGCCACAGCGAATCATCTGCTTCCATCTCACCCTGTCCCTCTGCATGTCCTCCTTCACTACATCCCTGAACCTCCTCTGCTGTCTCCCTCTTTTCCTTTGATGTTTAGATTTATGACAAATGGCAATAAAAGTCTCGTTAAGATTGAAATTCTACTTAGAAACATGAAACCTGCAAGTCTCATATTTTCTGAAACTACTTTCCAGAGACATGAAGGAATAAACTAAATCAGATGAAGGTCACGACAATGATTTAGGAACTAGAAGGAGGGCAGAGAGTCACACTTGACTGACACAGACCAACAGATGCTCCATTTGCCCTCAGCTCTTTTACCCGATTTTATAAAACTAATGAAGAGAAACACAAAGCAGTGAGGTGTGCCGAGTACCTGGACCTTCATTTCTCTGTCAGTGTCCCAGATCCTGACGACTCGGACGTCTCCAGACGTCATGAGGAACCCCGTCTCCTGCTCCCAGTCCACGACCATACCTGCTCCTACAAACACAGGACGACACAGCGACACTTACAACAAGCACAAATGGGACTGTGCGCTCGATACGAAGCACACACCAGGATTATTTATTGTTTTCAAAACAACAGAAGGTGGCTTTTAATCACAATTACACGAACAGCATAAGAATAATTTGCACACAATCTGCGAGCTGCAGTTTGAATTTGATGTTTTTTTAAAATTTCATTTAAAAAGGGACCTTTACAAACACCTATAAACACAGCTGCTAAACACACAGAACATGTGCTGATCCCAGTAATACACAGCCCACGCAATCTGTCGGAGGTTTCAGGAGGCTCACGCTGACACATGTACCAAGTCAAATGAAAGATTAGTGCGGCAGGCTCCTGCACCAGTGCGTCACTAATAAATACAACAGAAAGGAACAATCAAAGAATGAGCAAAAACCCTGCTGTCTGCAGAGTGTAAAGGTGCAGAAGAAATGTTTTTGCAGTAAAACTCGGACCATTAAAACCAAGTCATTCCCGAGTGTACAAAGGCGCACTTCATGCAGACTGAAGCATTGTTTAGCATTTTGCATCCTCCCTGTCAGGACGACCACTGGGAGATGCAAACACTGACCCTGGAACTGCGCCTGTCAGCAGATTCTGGCTTTGATGAGTCAAATGGCACTCGAGCGAAAAAGTGAGGAAGGAAGAAGCTGAAGACAGCAGGACTCTTCGTGTGCTGGCAGTCACAGCAGGAATCAAGTGAACAGTGCAGCACAAGCTGTGCTGCACTGTTCACTGGTCAACTGGTCAATTATGGTCTCTAGTTTTGACACTATTAATTTGAACAGTTCAACAAGCTGAACAGCAAATAAATGCCTCCTCCTTTTCTTTACTGCTGTTAGTCAGTTTAAATCCTTTAACCCAAGTTTGAATGGGAGTGTGAGGATGAATGGGGCGACGGACTGGTGACATGACCAGAGTGTACCCACTGTTTTGCTCTATGACAGCTGGGATAAGCTCCAGCGACTGAACTGAATCAGCGATTAAGAAAACAGATGTACGGGACATAACGCGAATTTGTGCTAACACTCTAAAATTGTTTTTAGGAAAAACAGGAGGGCTCTCATGGAGGAAAATGATTTTCTGAAACTTTCCAGCAGGCTTAGTAAATATGAACCCCCATAAAATACGTTCACCAGCCATTTTACACCAGTTAAACTGCTCATTAACATAAATCTCTAACCAGCCAATCACAAGGTAGCAGCTCAGCGCACTTAGACACGTAGGCATGGTGAAGATTATCTACTAAAATTCAAATGAACCATTAGAGCGGAAAAGAAAGGTGATTTAAATGATTTTGAATGTCATTGAATGGTTGCTGGTGCCAGCTGGGCTGAGTATTTCAGAAACTGCTGATGTGCTGGGATTTTCCATTAAAACCATCTCCAGGGTTCACAGAATGGCCAGAAAGAGGGAAGACACCCAGTGAGTGCTCGTTCTCTGGGTGAAAATACCTTGTTGATTCCAGACAGCTTGAAGCTGACAGGAAGTCTACAGTAACCATGTGCTGACCACGTCCATCGCTTTATGACTGTTAATAGCTTCCACAGTCACAAATAGAGGCAGCATGGTGGCACAGTGGTTAGCACTGTTGCCTCACAGCATTAAGGTCCACCATCAGGGCGGGTTCTTCCTGTGTGGAGTTTGCATGTTCTCCCCATCTTTGCGTGGGTTCTCTCCAGGTACTCAAGCTTCCTCCCACAGTCCAAAGACATGCAGTTAGTGGGGATAGGTTAACTGGAAACTCTAAATTGCCCAGAGGTGTGAATGTGAGAGCAAATGGTCGTCTGCGTCTATGTGTTAGCCCTGCGACAGACTGGCGACCTGTCCAGGGTGGACCCTGCCTCTCGCCCCAAGACAGCTGGGATAGGCTCCAGCCCCCCCGCGACCCTGGAAAGGATTAGCAGCAGAGAGTGGATGGCCTGTATTTATATAGCGCTTTACTAGTCCCTAAGGACCCCAAAGCGCTTTACATATCCAGTCATCCACCCATTCACACACACATTCACACACTGGTGATGGCAAGCTACATTGTAGCCACAGCCACCCTGGGGCGCACTGACAGAGGCGAGGCTGCCGGACACTGGCACCACCGGGCAGATGGATGGAGTCACCAATAGAGCAACTTCATGATGTGGTGTAACAGGAGAGCAGGATGTGCGGCTGACGACTCTGGAGCAAGTGCATGATGCTGTCGTGTTAACACGAGCCAAAGTCTCTAAAGAAAAGGCAAAAGAGGGTCCAACGTGGTAGAGTGAGACATACCTAATAAAGTGGCTGATGAGTGTAGTTACAAGCCAACTTTGTGTGTATAGTCAGGGTTCAGCACCCCTCCAGGTCTAAGCTGACCCCCTGCTGGTCCTATGCACCAGATATCTTTATTTGGCTAACGATCCCTCGGCTGCTCCCATTCGCTGCTCTTCACACTGCAGTCTGGCCTGCCTTTGAGTAAAGCAGCAACACTAATATTTGCCGCTGGCAAGCAAAATGAATCCAGAACAACCACTAAAATATCTGCGTTCATAAAACAACAAACAAACAAAAGCCAATACTTTCAAAGGTGCTCGTTTAGCCATAATTCAAATGTAACAGCAAAGCCACTTAAATGCTACAAACTGTTTACTGTCAAGAATAAAACAGATAAATAATTAAGCAAATGCCTACTGAGACAAGTGCAGAATATTCATAATTTACTGAAATGATCCACTGAAGGCAGGAGTGTAATTTCAGCTTTATCGCTGCACACAGTAATTCTGCCTCTCTCTCTTTCTGTCGCAGGAAACTCGGACCAGTAATAACCTTTTTTTTTTGTGTTGGAGAAAATGAGCAGGAGCTCGATCGGCTGACCGTACAGTGAAAACAGAGAAGTTGCAGCTTCTGGCTTTAAACTATGAGTTAACATGCTTGATAGTGGCGGCACAGTTTTAAAGGGCAAAGCTAGCGGCATGCTTTAATAGCAAATGGTAGACAGATGAAAGTCACATGATTCTGAGAGCATTAACCTGAACAGACCTCTGACATCAATCGTCTGGACGACAGACTGGAAGCAAATCTTTTCTATCAAGCGGCTCAGGATTAACACACGTAACAGGTTTTATGCATATTACATGTGCAAGACCTTCAAACTCTGTGCAAACTACTAAATTTATGTCTGGTCAGCTAACCTGCAGTGACCAGCATTTTAATGGAGCTTTAACCATACGTGTTGCTCGTCTGCATTTTTCGGAGGCTTTTCTGCCTTCAGTGAAAGCCAAAATGACAGGAAATGATGGGCGAGACAGACCGGAAATGAGGGGTTACAAAGGTCACGGGGCAAATTAAAGCAAGGAAGGTTATTCTATTAAACCACAATGAGGGTGCACACAAACTACTTGATTCTCTGTACATATACAGTACGTGTCACTGCACCTTGTCTGTGTTGTGTTAAAAGCTAAAGCCTGTGTGTTTTCCATTTTAATTGACGTAATTTTCAAAGTACATAATGCATCTTTTTTTCATTTTAGTAAACAGAATAAATCCTCTTAGCTCACTTTGATAACCTTGGCGCAGATGGAGAAATGCATTTCCAACAAGCCAGAGTGCAGACGCTCTAATGGAGGGTCGAATGGTGGAGGAGAAGAAATAATGGGGCAGGTAGCAAAACACACATTAAAAACACACTCCATCTCGCCCCCTTTCTTGCAGGAGTGCTTTCACCACAGACGTTACAGAAACAGCCTCCTTTTCTATCCTCTTGAAACTCATCACGCCAAGCTTCATTTCCTCCTGTTCCTCCTCCTTTCTCTCTGAGTCACTTCCTCCTCCTGTTTTTACACAATCAATAGCCATCTCCAGCTCACCCACCTGTGTCAGCACCTTGCTTCATACATTCATCTAATTTTTTTTAACACTGCTTATTTTTATTCTCATTTGCTTCCTTTGCAAAACGAAGTGTAGATGAAAAGAGAAGAAGCTATTTTCTTTGCTCTTCCTAAACCTTGTTGAAGAGCGAACACGTTAATTATTAGACATCTCCCCCGGCTGATCTCGAATCATTCACGCGTCTCATTTATCAGTCGTGACTGAGCTTCCGCTGCTGTGTCACAATACCGCTCGGCTTCTCTTACACTGTCAGGAAAACCCAAGCCCCGTGCGGCGGCTTCAAATCAAAGCGTGACGTCACGCCGCCGGTGTGCCTTGGCACATGTTGGGGAATAGCATGCAGGGGAAACCGCTTCACAAGACTGTGCGGGCTTCTCACGCTGTGAAAAGGAGGAGGCGGCATTCCCTTTGAGGCTGACAGACTGGTAATGAGGAAATCTGGGTTACAATGAGTGGAGGGGAGAAGGGAAGATTCCCCAGTGCACTGAAGTGTGTGCAGGAGGAAACGCACATCAGCAAACTTTCCCAAAGATTTACATACAGCTCATCAACGCCTTTCTCTGTGTGCTCTCACAATAAGAAATTCTTTGGGCCAGTGGTTCTCAAAGTCAGGGGAAAACTGGAGTCAAATAAAATGATGCACAGACCTGCTTTTCCTGCAAAGCATTAAAGGACTGCCGGGCAGAACTAAAGCATATAGTGATTCGAAAACAAACGTCATTACAAATTAAACAGATGACGAGCAAAATATTAGCTGCTTTCACCCTTTATTAGTTTCATCATTTGTTTCGGTAATGACACAAAATGAAGTTGGTAATGTTTGGCAAACGTTGCTTTTGGGAATGTCAAACTCAGGCTGCACTCCTGGCAAGTCAGCTGATTGCAGTGTTTACCACATTACCTCTGGTACTGCTCACAGGGAATAAGCTATTCGACTTCCTTCAGCCTGCCTATAGCTGCTGTGAATCTGCCAGCTGTGTCACAGCACACCTCCACCCCAGTGCCACCTTTTTACACTGCGTCTAACTTGATCAGTGTCCTACCTGTTGGCACCGAAGCCTGTTCTGTTTTGTACAAAGGTCTTGCTCCTGCTCTCCCTGCTTTACGCTTTTAGGTGCATTCACGTGGAAGGCAGAGTCCCTGACCAGAGTCACAGCCCCAAATCAGAAATATTCCATACAGATGCTGACTGAAGTCTGATAATACGGCTGAGTTTGAAATTGTATTTCTTGTCTCAGGGATTTGAAACACGATGCTCCTTGAACACAGCCTTTGTGACTTTCTTCTGAAGATTTCCTTTCTTAACTCTTTCTATGTGAAACAAAAGTCACAATTTCTATGCATCATGCGCTAATGACTTAACTCTTTTTAGTTAACTTCCTGGGCAAAGTGACAAAGCGCAAACTTCCCAGATGTTCCACTGACTTGATGACTAAAAGAAGCCGATTAAAAGAAATATGGCTGACTTGTTGCTTCTGTTACATTCTAGAAAATATTCTAGAAAAGAAAGAGGATCAGAAGAGATAAAGGAACACTTTTTGAATTAAAATCAATGCCCAAAATAGCAGTGAAGCAGTGTGCAGCCCCCATTCACCCCTGCTGGAGCTGATGCTTCAGTCCTAATTAAGATATATTAAGCTTGAGACGCTCGAAGAACATTTAGCTGTACGCCGGCTTGCAGTCTCGTTTGTCTCTCCATCTCTCTGCCTCTCTATCCAGGTGCTCCTCTCGCTAACTTCTCGCTTCCACTATCTTTCCCGCGTTAGCTCTTCCCTTCTGTCCCACTTCAAGCGGCTAAATTCTCCCTGACAGCTGTCAAAAAACTTCACTTTGAGTTCAGAGGGTCACAGATCTGAAACCTTAAACCAAACCTTTCAGTTCTGTCTCTTGCAGACAACACTCAGCTGCTCAAAACGGGATATCATCCTGCCTTAGAGGGAACCTTTGTGGGCCTGAGCGGGTCTTAGTTACCCACACAGAAATCAATGTGGACATGCAGAATTGAGTTGTGAGAAGGAAGGAGCTGGCAAAAGGAGTGTGGGCAATGTTTCCTCAGCTGGAAATCTGACCACGTTACAGAGGTGGAGGCATAGATAGCTTCCAGGTACAATCTCTCTTTAAATCTGGTATTTCGCCCTCTCTGCTTGAGTCCTCCCCAGTCAAAAACGGCACTGATATTGTTAGCAGATGGCCTTCCCCTTGCTGAATCATTAACTGGGCAAAAAAAGCTAGTTTAACACCAGTAACAGCCAGCAGGCTTGTGGTGGATCATCACTGCTCCGGCACCAGTTTGCCAAGAAAATCCCCAATTTGTGATATTTATCTATTCCTTTGCATAAATATCTTTGATTCACTCCCATCTTTCCTCTCCGGAGAAGACGCCTTCCTCTGACTTCTTATTCTGCACCATTATCTCGAGTGACGGCCTAACTATCCCACACACTGCAGCTTATTAAAACTGGCGCTGAGGCCTTCCTGCTTCTTCTCTCCCTCAGCGTTTTTCAATCTCCTCACTTTATCCTGTTTGCTTTGAAAAGGTCTTCCAGGATTCTGGTAATAAACCTCCAAGATTACTGGGAACTTACCCAGCACGCGCGTGCCTCTGATAGACAATGATGTCACGATACGGGAGCGTTCTGACGGGCAGGGAGACTTCCCCACTTTGGCATTTGGTTAACCTTTGAAAGAGCTCGGACCTGCTTGGCTGACACAGACCTCCTGAAATGAGCTCTAAGCGGCCGACATTATCACCTGTTGATCTGATTATTGGGGAGAGGAGACTAGCACAAAGTTCTCACGCCATTTTAAATAACTTAAGGAAATGGGTTCTGATCCAGGATTGCTGCTGGAGGTCTCACAGGCAGGAATATCTTCCTGATTCACCTCCCAGTGGCTGCTTTTCTAAACTCCGGCACCCAATCAGCTGTAGAAGATGATCGAGGCGTCAGATCCTGAATATAAACACTGGCTTTACATCTAAAAAATAATAATTTATATATTTTAGGAATTTTATATCAAACGTTATACATTTTTAGAATCCTGTAGTGACAATAATCTCTTTAGCTTTTTATTATGTAGTTTTTAAAAATGTGTTCACCTACAAAACAGTGAAAATCTGTGATGTGCGTTTATGTAAAAGCTGCAGACAAAAACCCTGCAGCCTTTTGTATCACTGCAACTTCACACAAGGTTCTGGAGGCCTGATGTTAACAAGGTCCCAGGCAGCAAGGCTGAATGTAAAGCAGGACACAAAGCGTGTCTCCATTTAACCAAAGAAGCGAAGTCAGCCCTACTTCTGCTCATGCACAAGAAAAGGGACAAAGAGAAAGATGATTAAAGAGGAGAAAAAAAGAAACAAACCTAATGGCATTAAAAGGAATAAAAATAAAACAAAGGACAAAGCTGTGTTGTAACATATTGCAATTATATGTATCAGAACTTGATTAGATCGGCTCTTAGTCTAATCTGCAGAGCTGTGACGTTTGTTCGCTTCAGTCCATCTAACCCCAGAACAAACACTGATTAGAAATTTCTGGTTTGCTCTCTGTGTGCTTCCTTTCAGCCTTAAATAAACACGAGCATGACCTTATTTTCAAGTCATCTCCAACTTTTCTTTCCTTATTTTCTCTCCATCTATCCTGTCTTCCAATCTTCTCCTCTGCCATCCGCCTAATTATCCACCCCTTTTAACCCCTGTCTGACCTTCCCTCTTAAGAATTCTCCCATTTTTACCTAGAAACCTTATCCCTCTTGTTTTCTGCACAAAGCTCTACCTCCAGCGACAGCCTCTGCATACTAATGCAGCTGCAGCAGCTGCAGGAATAACTTCTCAGAGCCAGTTGCCAGCCGCAGTCCTGTAATTCCACTGTTTCCTCTGAAGTTTAACAGGCTGAACCCTCCAGTGAGACAGACATAGTCCCAATTAAACACCGACACCCATGGGACCAGATTCAATTTGTGTGTGTGCACGTTTTTTTTAAATAAATGAAAGAAGCTGTTTGAGGTGACGATGAAGAGTGACTGGAGACTATGCAGCTATGTGAAAGTATTATTTTACATGCCGAGTTAATCAAATACCCATTTGCAAATGTGCCTGCAACTGAGTGTTCGGTACAAGGATCCCATAATTTAAAAGCTGAATAACTAGCCAAGTCAAAGCGGTGTGCGTGTGGCTGAAGTTATGATGCATGGGTTTAAGGATGATCTTTTTTGCAGTTCCTCACAATCTAAAGAAGCCAAACAATATTTCCACAGAGATTACTTTTTGGGGTTACAGTTTCAATATAATCAGATCACAGCTAATGTGTCTCCTGCAGTGTGTATACACTTTGAGGATGTTTGCATATATCCCAGCAAACCATTCCAGTGTATTTAGAGAGTTATGTTACTAAAAATGAAGCTTACTGCTAACAAAGAACCAACATGTCTAAAGCTAATCAGCCATTTTTCACTGATTTTTGCCTTGGTCATGGAGATTTAGTTCAATTTAGCATAATACCATTTAGACATGAAGTTCATATGGTCACACGCCATTTACATGTCCTGCAGCTTTTTAAACTTTCATGACTGGTTAGTTTTAAAGATTAGGGCGGTTAGTTAGCCAGCTAAATATAGCTGCAAGAATCTCCCAGTGTTTACTTACAAAGTGGGTTGTGATTGTTTAAGCAGTGGCTGATTTTTAACTGCTCATTTAACATCTGCATAATTATCTGTTTAGGTAACACTGGCTTATTTACACTGATATTGCTTGACATGCACTGCCTCTGAAAACCAGAATCTTTTATTGCAAAAGACTCAAGTGCAGACAGCTGCTACAATCTGACATTCATTAAACTGTCGCTGGCTAGAGGAACAGAAATCTGCTTTCTCACTTTTGTCTGAAATTAAGGAAAACTAAGTTTGTAAATAACAACCTGATTAGAGTTAAAGGTTAAAGGAGGTAGGAATTAAGAGCTTTTGATATCAACTTTAAAAAGTTTGTGCTGGCCTTCTGAAGAGGACATGTCTGTGCTAGTGGAAGTTTTTTCTTCATGGAGCGTGCTCTGAACTTGGGTTGACTGTCAGGGATGGAGTAATGAAACATCACCAGACAGGTGAATGAATGAAGCGTGCTGGTAGTGGTCAGGGGAATAAAGGAAATTTCTAAATGAAAGACACACCCTTGGCTGTTTAGTGCAGCACGTGCTTTAGTAGTGAGGGAGAATAGAAGGGAAATGCAACACTCACCTCCTTGCTTACTCCTGTCAAGATAGATGGAGACCCTTCTGGCCAGACCTGCGAGCAGGGGGAAGAGGAGCGTATGGAGGAAGGAAGGGAAGATGGAGAAGGGGGGGGGGGGGGGGGGGAGGAGAGCAGGAACGTAACAAAGCAAGCGACAAATTAGCAAGAACCCCTGTGCATGCTAACCCAAACATCCACACACACCTAACAGAGCTGTAATACCCATGAAGTGACGGTGGGTACTCCTCGCCACTTCATGGGTATTACTCTACATGCACTTGAAGAGCAGAGGGATGAACAAGGCTGCTGCTTCCCAGCGTGGTAACTCCCAAATGACAAACAGCGGCACGTCAACACCAAAGAGCGGAAGGAGATTTGAGCCGAGCTGCCACCTCTGCATTACAAACTGCGTCCCCAGCATCCGAACCTGCAGGACGCAGAATCTAAGATCCCTTCACCCACAGCGTTAAAAAGCAGGCAGGGTGGAGCTGAGTGTGCATCAGTTTGTGGCTGGTCAATAACAAAAACAACACCTGGAAATAATCAAGGTGCACAAATATGTATGGATTCTTATGGAGACTTGTTGCTTCGGTCTTGCTGCCTTGTTCAGCCTCTCTCTCTCGGGGGGGGGGGGGGGGGGGGGGGGACCACAAAACAATATCAAAGACCCAGCAAAATAACAAAAAGCCAGACAGTCCACAGAGATGGATCATTGATGAAAAACAGCACAGGAGCGTGTTATTGGACGATGGGAGGGGGGGCGGGTTGAGTGAGGACAGGTCCTGCTGGTACTCTTGTGTGAGTGTGTTTGTCTGGCAGCATCTCCTTGAGAAATGCTCAGTCTTGTTGCAACTGCCTACAGAGGTAGAGCAGGATTTTGGCAGCGAGAAGACAGACTTGTGTAATATTTCATTGGGTTTTACATTATTAATGCAGCTGAGGCAACGCTAAAAATCTTAAAAATTCTAAACACAGCGTTATTGTACTCAATCTGAAAGACGTTCCAAGCAATGGTAATAACTCAGAACTGAATACTGGGCCAGGAGGTGGTGGGTGTGAATGCACCAGGGAAAGCAGAGTCTGCGTGAGATTGCCGAGGTTTCTGAGATCTACTGCCAAGTTCATTTTTATTTTTTTACATTTTGGAGCACAACAAGCCAAAGCTGGATTCTTCAGTAAAACTTTTTCAAGCGAGGTCTCATCTGAGTGGCTGCTTATATTAAAACTGATGCCTTCACTAGGTTCTGCATACAGACTGCAAAACAGTGGACTGTCACCGACGACACATCCAGGATAACAAGCACACCATTAAATGTTAAAGTTTCAGAGAAAACATGGCTGTGGCTCGCTGTCGGACAGTCCTCCGCGGAGGGAGAGCTTCTCAGGGCGGTTTGTGTCGTGAGAGTCAGGCAGAGACCGCTGTTAGTTAAGTGTGTCTCCTCCCTGCAGGGGCCCGCAGAGATCTGGTGACTCGGTAATGACGGAAACACGTATGTGCACACGGCATGAGGTCCACACCTCTGCACAGATATGCAGTCAGGCACTGAATCAGCCAGTCACTCAATCTGACAGCTCTGCTCTGGCTGCTGCCAATTAGCCAAACACGCATCTCATATGGGACACGCAGTTATTAAAAAAAAAAAAAAAAAACTTCTGCGCTCGTGCTAAAGTGCACCATTTTCATACGGATGGATGAGCGCTACGTAGGTAATCGCTGCGTTTATCACACAGGTTATGCTCAGAAACAGTCATTCTTACAGCTGTCACAGTTGCTCCCAAAAACATCCCAGTAGTATCGGCTGAGAAACGCTCGAGGCAGAAATTTAAAGCAGGGGAGAGAGTTAAGGAGAGCGTGCGCAACCTGACACAACACACCGGTGGGTGGAAGTGTCTGACAGGTGTGTACAGTGGGTGCCTGCATCGCATTTGTGAATATCTCCGCCTCGGGAGTTGTGTGTAAGTGTGTCAACACGAAGGTAAACATGGCAGCGGATCCACCAACGTCCACAGTCCCAGTTTTATAACGATCACTAAAGCAATGTGAACAGTCTCACAGGGGAAGAATGAGAAATACCTACCTTCTGCATTTCGTGATTGATTACGTGCAGACTTGGAATGTAGGGCCCGCAGTAGGTTAAACAGCCCCCGCTGTTTCAGGTGTGACAGGTATATATGACAGATGTTGAACGTGTGAG
Source organism: Astatotilapia calliptera (assembly GCF_964374335.1). Taxonomy (NCBI): domain Eukaryota; kingdom Metazoa; phylum Chordata; class Actinopteri; order Cichliformes; family Cichlidae; genus Astatotilapia; species Astatotilapia calliptera. The sequence goes on from NC_137427.1 coordinate 4,440,719, forward strand.
AAGGTGAGGGAGGTGAAGCTGACAGCGGATTTTAAATTAGACCTACATTCGTGGACTTAAACCGGCCGCCACCGGCAGCAGAAACAACCCGAATGCAAAAGTATGGAAATAAAGTTTCGGCTGCGTCATTTTTCATTTGTGTGAAATTGGTTATTTTTAAAGCAGCTTGTGACAAACTCTCCCGGACTTCCAGTGACGGTGGAGTGGTCTGCCCTGGCTGCTGCCCCTCAAATCTGACATTTTTAGTGATTTGAACAGCTCTGTGGGATGAGCACACGTGCGGTAATTAAAACCGAAGCTGTGCGAGTGAGTGTTTGCTGCTGGGTTTGATGGGGTCTGGGTCACTGTGCGACTGAAATGCTCTCATCGGTGCCACCTTTTATTCAGAGATGAATTTCTGAGGTTTAAAACACCAAACACACTGTAAAAAAAACAAGAAAAACTACCTTCAGGCTGAGTGCTGTGTGATTTTAGTCCAGTTATGTGTTGGACTTTTTCTTTTATTCATCTAAAACCTGAGCTGTGTTTAATTTAAAAAGATATAAGTTTGAACGTAACCTTAACCTACTTTATTAGATGTACTTTACTGTAATTGTCAGCTGTGGCTGTATCGTTTCAGCAAAATTGAATTTTTTCTTTTAGTTTTTTTCATTACTTAGTTTAAGGAGAAAAAAACCCTCCTCTCAGACCTTCTCTGTAGGCGGAGCAATGAGGACGTATGACTGGGATGCTTTGGGACAGTTTGTGGTTTTGGGGTATGGGTGGGACTGCGGATGGGTTGGTGACACAGTAATAAAGAGCGTTGGTCTTTACTGTGCGTGCTGATGGAGGGCTGACCTCGGGTAGTGGGCAGCATATCGGAGAGACCCTGCCACGCCGTCACCATCTCCGGATTCTTCTGGTCAGCAAAGTTCTTCCAGATCCGTAGCGCTCCATCATCTGGAGAGACGAGAGAGAGAGGGAAAGATACAGAGTAAGAGAGAGAGAGGCAGGAAAAAAAATGCAGCGTGGTGTAAACGCTGAGGCTGGACGCAGCTGCACAGACACCAGCATCCTGTTTGTAATCTTTATGCACTTTAAAGTGTTGAACTGCGTTGATGAAAACCCTGAACCAAGACTCTTTCACACACACACTGTGTCTTGACTGTCAACACACACTCCTCAAAAGAAGACGGAGAGTGTGTAACGCCGAGCGGCATCTTAAAAGGCTCTGTGCCTGTGAGCATCTCGCCAGAAAGAAACAACGAGGCAGGAATCTAACCTCCAAAACCTCTGCGGCTGAAACACGGCAAAGACACCAAGATAAAACACGTCCGTGCACTCTTATGAGGAAGCTATTACAGGCCATAAAAGTCTCCACTTGATTTACAGCCTGCGTTTTACTTCTTTTAATGCTGATTCTTTTTTATAACTAATGTCCTGCCCTGCTATCCTTCAGAGCATGAGTGATGGGGAAAAGCTGAATAAGTGAACATTACTTTTTGATGAGATGGAATTTAGATTTATCAATACTGAAGCCTTTTATCAAAGCTTCTTAGCTTAATTTAACAGAAGGAAGACCAAACAAAATAAATGTGTTTGTATTTTAATGTCGAGTTGTTTTCTCCGGTTCCTGTGGGTGATGAAGATAAAGCCATGGAGGGTAATTGCTTTCTTCTTTTGATGAATGATGATGACTACACATGAGTGCTCTGTGTGTAACAGCCAAGTGTTTAAGGCTTGTTGCTGCTACAAATGAGCCTCTCTGCGATTTCTGCTGTTGCCAGTGGGCGTGGACATTTGCGCTGATAACTTGGATGCACTTGTGCATCTGAACTCACACTTTTGTGCGTGTGTGTGTGTTAGAAACCTGTTGCGGTGAGCAGCAGTGAGCAGTCGTGTCCGTTCAGGTACTCCATGGATGTGATGCGAGTATAACGAGGGTTTCCGTTGTAGAAGTAGTCCAGTCTCTCGCCCTTCTCCCAGTCCCAAAAGCTAAAACAAACACACTCATTAGACGACAATATGATCTGTTTAACATTTTAACTGAATGTGGTAGTCTCTGACCAGATGCTGTCCTTGTCAGCCACAGCGATGCAGGTGTTGAAGGGGTGGAACTTGACCACTGATGGCACTCCGGGGTTGCGGTTGATGAATATTTGATCATCCAAGCGAGAAATACCTGAAACAGAGGAGAAAATCCAAAAGTTGGTATGAAAGGATGATGGATTCATCCAAACCGGAGGTTTGTTTCCCGATGCAGGTTAAAGTAAGTGGCACGCAAATGGGGGAACAACCTGTCTGCTGGCACACCTAACCCACGCCTGCAGCTGCAACCTTACAGGGAGTAACTTAATGAACAAATAAAATGTAGTCTGTCCCGCCTTCCTCTTGCTTTTGGCTGAATCAGGGAGCCTACAGCTGTTCACTGTTGGTCTGGGGTCAGTACCTACTACTGCTCGATACTCAGGTAACTTTCCTGCCACCCGAGAAGCATTTAGGAGAGTTTATGAGTTGGGCTTTAGGTAGTAATTTTTGTACCTATTGAGGTGTTAAATTTTCACAGTGCTTTTACTTCTACGTAGCGACTCATCTTTTTTGGCCTTGGCTCTCCATGAAGCTTTCTTTTAAACTTTTAAAATGGCAAAACTGTTAACAGCTCGATTCCTTCCATCTTTTTTCCAGTTTTTGTATCCCAGAGATCAGCGTGTGGTTTTTAACAAATAAACTTAAAAGATTTCTCTTGCAGATTTTTCAAATTCTGCCTCTGATCAAAATCAAAAGCATTTTAGTACAAAACAGAGGAACAAAATAACATAAGAGCTACAACAAAAAGGTTTATTTAAAAGTCCATTAGCAGTGCACACTTTCTTAAACTGACTGACAGGTTTTGTCATGTCCAAGAATACCAAAGACACCAGCTGAGGGCCTCAGGACTCTCTCAGTGGTACATTATTGAGTTTTGTGTTCGTGAAAATTATTCTTTTGTCCTCTAAGTTTCTTAAACACACTAATGCAGTTCATATTTCCATGCTCTGTCAGCAGATTAAAAAGAAATGTTCAAAGAATACAGTTTAATTACTAGTTTTTAATTGTATAGGATAATAAAGGATAATAAAAGGTACACTCAGCGCAATAATGTGGCTCACTGACACATTTCTAATAGCTTTTGGAAAAAGAGAAATTTATTCTTCATGAGGTTTTGCATCATAGGCTGTATAAATGGCCTGGCTCTCATAGACTCTACCTGAGTACCCAAAGCACTTTGTACAAGTTGAGTTTTGAAAGTGTGAACAACAAGTGAGAGGTTAGTCTGGCAGCACACCCTGCTTTATCACCTTTTTTACCCTGAATGGCTCCGTCATTTACCAAATCACCATGATACTGTATGTGACATGAAAATAAAGGCACAGATCATAAAATCAACTCAAGTGAGAAGTAGGGCCATTTTCTCACAGACTTTTATACAATCAGACTTCTTTTAGCAACCAGACGAGTCGCCAGCTGCTGGCCACTGGAAAGACTGCATGTTTTATGCACTTAACTCTATTTATTTGACTTTATTTATTTTAAAAACATACATCTATGCTTTGGGTGCACACATTAAATACTGGGCTGTAGTATTGCTTGGTGAACATAAATTAAATACGGAATCGGGGCCGAGATTCCCAACACAACACAAAGGTCAAGTATGATCTGAACTTTATACTTTTAACAGTAGTACTGAGAAAAAAAAATTAAAGACAAGTATTTGGTTTTTAAAGTATTTGTATAAGTTAAAACAAAAAGCAAATAAAGTTTCCTGGAAGACATTTTCAGAAGTAGAACGTGGAATAAAGGAAAAAAAGGACAAAGCACAGCCTGGCCATCGACAGGAAGACTCGAGGCAAAGAAGGAGAACAGAGCAAAACATGGAACGGTCTGCGGTGGAAGAGCCGAGGCAAAGAAAACAGTGGAGTTGTGTACCCCACTGGCAGGTTTCGCTGCGAGTAAAAACACGTTGATAAATCTGATGACTTGACTGCCTCACTATATGTTGTCATGGCAACAACACATGCCGGCTGCCGACCCCGTCCTTGGCTACATGAACTCACTCCCGAGACCGCCGTAACGAGATGAAGAACAATGAAGGGGGATGGATGCAGCTGTGACGGAGGAAAATGTAGTTGGAGGGAGAAGCTGCGGAGGCCTGCGGTTAAAAGCCGGCCGAGATCATCATCACGACTCGCTTTATGTGCACGAAGTGTGACATCACAGTAGATACAGAGCGACTGTAAAAACAGAGTACACCTCAGAAGTGCACAGTGAAGTGGGCAGACTTTGCACCGCCAACAAAAACAACAGTACAAGTCAGATCAGGTTCACAGGCTACAGAACATCGTTTGTTCTCTTCTCTCTTTGCTAGCTTTGCTGCCTCGTTCTCAACTCCTCCATCTTCCTCCATCGTACCCTCCCCCCTCCTCCTCCCTCCTTCCTCTCGCCTTGGTTCTCTCTCTGGAGGGATTCGACTGAATGAGGGCAACCCTACTACTTCTCTCTTTCAGAAAACTGCGAGGGGAATTCAATGATTTAACGAGAGCGGGATAGACGTGTGCGTGAGCAAGCCTCAGCTCTGACGCCAATCGCCTCGTGACTGTGTGTGTGTGTTTGTGTGTGCATGTGTGGAGGGGGCTGCCGGTGACGTCGGGGGTGTTAGTTATTCTGTTTGAGAGCTGCTCAAACTTCACCCGGGGAGTGTGTGTGTATGCTGGCACTGGAGCCTCTTTAATGTGCGAGTGCATGTGAGGGGAGACCTGTGACTCACAAAGAGGACGTCTCCTGCTCTGAACTGATTTCAATCAATCCTTCCATCCCTGCGAATCATTTGCAAACTTGCTCACCTAAAATTTTTGATGCATCTTGATGTTTTTCGGGGACAGTCTGGATTTCACCCAAGTTAGCCTCATTAGGGCTCCGGAAATAGTCAATTAGACACGACTGTCAGTCACTAGTAACAGTTTAATCAACTAACATAGGGACTATTTTGTGCTTGGGTATTATATTACCAATGAACCTTTGTTAGAAAAACAAACAAACAAAAATAACTTCCATAAACAGCCGCTTTATGCAGATGTGATAGAAAGTGAAAGAAACTGCATCAAACAGCTGTGCAGCAATGACCTGATGCTAAAACACAGCAGATAAAAGAAGTTGGTGCCAAGTTAAGAAAGTATCAAGTAATCCTTCACTAAATGAAGTGAAACACCTTTTTTTTTTTTTTTTCTTTTTTTAAACGTCTGCAGTGTTTCTACAAGCAAGGAGGAGGTGAAAACGAAGCCGTGTTCCTTTGTGAGATTACGACCTCGGCTGCTAGTTGATTTTAGCAAATTCTGACCCTATTTACGGTGAAACAGATGATAAAGCAGGATATACTTGAGCACAGGCCAACCTTCTGACTGATGATTTACTCAGTCAAGGTGCAGTCACTTTTCTCTCCTCTGCTCTTTCATCATATGCACCTGAGCCCATCCCTACATAATTTGTGAAGTCCTCTCATTACAATACCGTTAAAAATCAAGCTTCCCAACAATCAGTAATGTGTGTGAAAAACACAGAACATGAATCTGGTGAGAATGGCAGAATAATAATCACCTCCTGGCAGAGAAACGGATGAAACAAAGAGCAGCCGACAAGGAAAAGTGCCGTTGGAGGCTCTGTCTGGACAGTCTGGATTTCACCCAGATCCTGCTCTCATTAAGGCTCCGTAAACATTCAATTACACATGGCTCTGTTAGAAGCTAAGTGCTCGAGTGAAGTGACCGCAGAGCTTGTGTATGTCGTATGCTCCCTAACCAAAGTCACTCTACCTTTCAAAAGAGGAATCATTTAATGCAATACTGAATAGGATGAAAACCAGGGAAGAGATTTTAATAATTAATTTAATTTCCAGTAATATCTGTTCATTTCATTTGAACATCTCCCCTATGAAAATCCTCCTCAGGACATTAAGACGATTCTTTCTTCCAGGCAGCGACGTGAAATATAAATGTGTTTAGAACAAGTTAGAAGAAGAAGAAGGTCTTTTGTGCGCATTACTGACCTCTTTGTATGATGCTTCGACTCTGCCTTCTTACGCGAGCATTTCTCAGAAACCTCCACTGACGCTCCAACCTCACTTGACTCTCCAGGTCGTGCTCCTCGGGGATCTGCGAGATTGCATGAAAGAAAAGACAAAGAGAGAGAAAAAGAGATTTACAACTGCTCTCCCCATCTGGAACATTTCTACAACGATAAGCAAACAAACGAATAAAAAATTCAGAGGGACAATATCGAATTACTGCCGCAATAAATCCATTTTTATTGAGCCTTGAACATTGACACTTTTGCTGAGTGTACATTTAAAATTTCAAAGTTGAAAACTTAATTAAATCCTGTTGTGCTCTCCCCCACATTCAGAGACCACTGCACCAAATAACAGATGAAACCATTATAATCCCTCCTTCGCTGATACAGCCTGGACTCTTCTCTGGATAATGGTTACTATCAATGAAAGGAAAAAAACCTTCTAGTTTCTATTCTGAGTAAAATTTAAAGAAAAAGAACAATTTTGTATATTTTCCACACCTGACGTTTTTACTTCCCTCAAGTCGAATTAATGAAAATTACAAGATAGAGTTTGCAGAAGCAATATCGTCACTTGAAATATTAATATCAACCCTGTTTTCAGTTAGATTTGTTCTCTTAACAGCTTCTGTAGTTAGCAAAGGCTCAACATTTTAGGTTTCTGTGTGCCAGATGATTAATGTAGCTCAATGCTGGTGCTATCTCTATGTCAGCAAGCTTCTGTAGTTACCTGAGACACACAAAAAGCCACAGGAGTTCACAAAGTTAATTATTTTAGCAGCCAAATTATCTAATAAAAATCTAATATTAGCACAGCTATTTAGCCAAGGGTCAAAATACTACATTTTAGTGTATCCAAAGATGATTTAGTCCTCATGTCTATGCTCTTATAAAGATAATCTTATAGTAATAAATTTAATCTTAACTAGAATTTGCAGCTCATGGAGAAATTGCAGTTGGATTGTTGATACTGGTGGATTTGTCCTGTGGCTGGTTGTTGGTGTCAATAAAAAGTAGGAGGTAAATAGCTTGCTGTGTACCTAATAAAGTGACACACATTGTAAATGTTTATGTTACCCTTATGGTTACTACTTCTCAGATTTGTTTCTGAGATGAAATCATTTAATACATGGATGCAGTAGCTTGCTAACTAAGTTTGCATTAGCTGCTAGTTTAGCACTCAACCTCTCGTTCAAATATGGTCTCTGCAGACTATTAAAAACATGCTAATATTGACGGTTCAGTTCAATACAGTTTTATTTGTACAGCGTCAAATCACAACAATAGACCCTATAATAATACATACAGAGAAAAACCCAACAATCATATGACCCCTATGAGCAAGCACTTTGGTGACAGTGGGAAGGAAAAACTCAATTTTAACAGGAAGAAACCTCCAGCAGAACCAGGCTCAGGGAGGGGCGGGGCCATCTGCTGCGACCGGTTGGGGTGAGAGAACGAAGATAGGATAAAAGACGTACATAACCTACTGGTTTCAGCACGCTGCAGAAACCAGTAGGTTATGTCACAGTGGCTACCCCCATCCATCATTTATTTACACAGTATGTATTTCCTCCTTGTGCTGGCAGGACTCAGTGCCCTGTCAGTATAGCGAGCTTTAGAGATACACATGTTCCAGTGAGGCCACTAAAACATGGACAAGATTATTATAAACCTTTTGATTGATTCGTAGTTTCTTAAATGTTAAGACTTTCCTTTCAGAATCTGTGCTCATTCCCATAAAGTTTTTCAACTTCACAGGAAAGCCTGAATCGCCTCGGTGCAATGTTAAGGGACGCTCATGCGATTACCAAGATAATGAGTCCAGGTATCAAGTTCACTTTATGTAATCACATCTCATCACATCTATTGAGCAGTGGGACAATATTAAAAGTATTAACTTTATTAAGTCTTACGTAACAAAATGGGCCCCACAGACTTTGCGCCCACTTTATTTTAAGGGAACAGAATCAATTTTTTTTTTTTTTTTTAAAACTGGACATTAAATATGCAGAGTTTAATATAAAGCAAGTCTGTGTCATTCTTCAGCGCCATGAATTAAAGTCATAAATTAAACGTTAACTGCGCGGCTGTGAATAAACAACAGAGGAAAACTGTAAATGTATGTGTGTGGTTTTAAATGTCGGGTGCCAGCGTGTGCTTATGAAGCACATTTCTACAGCAAGGCCTCCCACGCCACATGAATGCTAAACAGTCCCTACCCCACCCACCCACAAAGTTATAGTACCATGTTGCCACTGTTCCTGCAATGTCCTCGCCTGGCGTGTGTTGGCTTTTGGAGAAATAAAACACACATACTGTAACACCTCACAGCGAATAAACAGATTTGTGTCTGTGAGAAAGATGTATGTAGCGTGTGTTCAGTCAAATCATTCATATACAGGGTCTCTGGGGTTTTATGGTTTCTCAGAGGAGGCAGATTTAGAAGTCTGATGTCGACCTGTGTGGAAATCGCTGGCTGATGCTGTCGTTGCAAGGGTTGGTATGCTGCAGCGTGTCAGCTGCTAATGTAACGTATAATGAGACCCTGAGGAGTAAAAATGTGTGTGAGAGTCTCTCACACAATCTCCACACAGCTCTGCACGCTGTGCATATACAGTAAAATCGATAGTGTGTAGTGTAGAGTAAGGCCAAAGTATGTGGACAGCCAAACAGGCTGTCAACAGTCAGCAGCTAACCTGTGATTTCAGACCCGTAAACTGTACAAAAAAGATGGATGCAACCGCTGTGAGGTCACCTGCATTTTGGCCACGTCCACGTTAGTGTTTTGGTCTAATAGTGACCATATTGAGATGAAAGGATGGCGCTTGGTTACCAAACTGCATCCATTACTTTGCAGGTAACAAATTACTAGAATTGACCTCAACCAAAATTAAATCACAAACCTCTCAGATGGTCCAAACAGTAAACCAGATTATTTGTCAGAGGTTTCCATTAAACTGCTCCAAAGGGCACCAACAGCACAAACATGGCAGAGGAGGCCTGTAGAGCTGAAGCCTGGCAGAAACAGCCCCTCTCAATTAAAAACCCAAACTTTGCTTTTGGCTACAAACGGTGGACATTTTAACGGTTTAAGTTTTATGGTGACTGGCTCACTTTTGGAGCCAGCTTCAGAGGACAGTTACAGGTACTGTAGTTTTCGGCACTATCACCTTAGCCTCTTTTTTCAGCCCTTGAGGTTTCACACATTTACTTCTCATTGACATTTAGCATTGCATCTTGGGAGTGTTGGGCTGTGGGATGCGATGAACACTACTTTCTAAACTTCAAATCTGTACATCTGAAATGTTTTGGGCTATGCCAGATGAAAGATGACCAGCGTGAACAAATTGTGGTGACATTGTTGGCTGTGTCTGCAAAATGATGGTCCTATTTCTCTCAGCGGTTCAAAGCTGGATGGTATGAAAATCTTTCAATCCAAGATGGACAGACATATTTCAGGAACGCTGTCCTAATGTCTACTAATCAGGCAAACTTTCATATGGTGCAGCTAGTTTTGGCCGCCTGGAGAACGTGGTGACATGGCCCTTGAAAGATTTCTCAAAATTCAGCAAATGATCAGAAAACAAATGAAGCAGCCACGTTACCAATGCTGCAGTTTCTCTATGGCAGAGATTAAAGTGGGGCACTTTTGCCTTTACAAATTTTGCTACTGAGGCTCAAAGCTGGTTACAGATAGAAGGCAACACTTGGTATAAATATGGTGTTCAGTCCTGACATTTTCATGTTGCCATGTCCTGAACTGCAGAAGTCTGGGAGGCTCAAAAATGCTGGAAAAAATAACACATTAAAACCCCCCCTTTCCCCTTTCGTTGCACTTTTTAAAGTTTCATAACTGCTCAGTGAAACGTTGTTGGTGTTTGCTAACAAGTTAGCTGCTCTAGGACTACACGACTGAGGCCTAGCTGAAACTCGTGATCACAAAATGACTTAAATAAAATTAAAATGAGCTGGAAATGTTTTTAGGTTTCAGTCTCTGCTGATTTCATCACAACCTGACCTACAGTTATTAATGCTGTCTTATGACTGTAAGCTCTCAAAAAGTTCTGTATTTGTGTTTTACAATCATCCATGATCTCTGAAAAATATGCCCCTGGGAAAAAAAAACATTAATATAATTAGGAAAAATAACACGGACATTAAAAGTGATGACTAATAAAATAGGAGTAAAACACTTCAAGACAAAAAATAATGTCAGACCCTGAACTGGACAAGCATCAGAATAAAGCTGGATTTGAGACAAAGTTAGAGTCCGAGAATAAAAATATGAGTATAATAAGTCCACACGAAGCTGTGCATGTAACCACGGCTCTTTGCTTCTCAAACAAATATGAACCTGAAGCAGAGGACGTGTCTTCTGTCTCTCATGTGAGATGTGTGGAGACAATAACACAAATATACACATTCTTCTAGTGTGCTGCTGACACAGTGATATGATAACCTGTGTGCAGACTTTGAGACACACACACATGGCTTTGTAATGGAGTTAAGTTTGATGACAGCACTCAAAATTTTGCCAACACAGCGTTATGATTTGCGGCAAAACTCCCCTTTACTCCTCCTCCTCCATCTACTCTGAGCTCGTTCACTCGCCTTCACATCCAGTCATCTCTCTGCTTTTTATCAGCCTTTGTTGCCACTCCTGGCCCCGTATTTCTTTCATCCTATTCATCCCACCACCATGCTCTTCATATTGAGTTTTCTTTCACTTTTAGCATCTCTGTTTTCCTCCTCGCCCACCTCTATTTGCCCCTCAGTGTCTGCTTTCCTTTTCAAATATTTTACTTTCATCATCTTTTATTTTTTTCTTCCTGTGTTCTCTTTCTCCTGTCCACCACTTTCCCCCTACAACATCTTACATGTTTTGTAAATATTTTTATTTTACTAATATCTTCTTTCTATATCAGCCATGAGCAAAAACGACCCCCTATTATTTTTCACGCACTTTGCAAAGTTTCCATTTTCTCCTCTGTTTGACCCTGGCTCTTTTTATATCGCTTTTCTTCCTGTTTAACCTACAAAAATGTGCTGACACTGTTTGCCTTTTTTCCTGGAAAAGACGACACGTTCAGGCCGTTTAAACACGCGTTAGTTTGATTTAATATTAAAGCATTTCGGTGTTACTACTGTGCCGGGTGAAAGCACTTGTCTTAATCTTAAGTTTCACTCAGGAGGATGTTACATTATGGAGCTCATTATTCAGCAAAGCCATCTCGTACAAACAGCAGGTACTTTCTCTCTCACTGTGATCGGTCCCCACCCTGCTGTTTTCCATAGGACTTCATTACTTTTTAAAATAAATCCTATAACACAGAGTTTATGTCCTCAGACAGCTCAATCTGTCCTCAAACTGTTGCAAAAAAGCACGATAAACACACACCAGTGACACAAATTCACATAAATGTGTGTAAACAGAAAATTATCTGCCATATTGTGCTGCTTTGTTGCTTAGCAACTGACTTAAGCTGATTTTAAAGTGGTAGATGGCTTAGCAGTGGAATACGGAGGAAGACAAGAAAACATTTCTAAGTTCTTGATTTGAAAATGGCGATGTCCTTTCTCCTTTTAAAGGTGCACTAAGCAGCACTTTCTCTGTATTAAAACCATTTTTTATTGTCAGTGTCTGAAAGGGGCTGAGGTCTTCCCCGACTCTCTCGTCGCCTCTAAAGGGGCGTTCCTGGGTGAAAAAACTGCTCGCAATCTGCCTGAGTTAAACTTCTCTCACCATTGAGGTGAGCGATTGGAGTGAGTACTAATTAGACAGCACTGATAGTCACCCCATTATTGATATGACAGGGTGGTAAATGCATTAGAGGCCAGAGCCCGCCGTGCACACTTCACCAACCATCAGCGACATAGTGATGTGCGATGAGCCAGCCTTTTGTGGGAGAGTAAGCAAGCTGACCAGTTTGACATGTGAGGAACACAAATGATGACACTGACCTTCATGACAGGCTGAGCAAAATACTTGGCGCTCCAGTCGCACAAGCCTGTCTGGAGGGCCGGACTGATGTAGTTCCTGTGACCACCTGGTTCATCGCTGTCTTCAGCTGCCTAAAGAAAAACACAAAAAGAAAAAAAACTGTGATTTAAAGAGTTAAACGAAACAGCGAGAGAGGACAAGAGTGACTAGCAGCAGCACGGCAGGTTTCATCTTTCTCTACCTGCTCGGGTCCCTTGTCAAACATTTTGCGAGTGCGGGTAAACTGGTGTGAGTGGGGAGCCTGTCCTCCCAGCGTTGGGGTGTAAGGCGGTCGTGTGGCCGGCTGCTCCCTGGTGGGGGGTTTGGGAACGTCGTTGGTCAGACTGGAGCTGCTGGTGCTGGGCATTGGTGGAGAACCACTGAAGTAAAGGAAAAGAGGACAAGAGGATTAAGGGGTCAGTTTACGAATGCACATTTTACGTGCTTTTATTTTTAAATTAGCAGCTGTGTTACATCTAAATGTAACACAGCTGCTAAATCTAACATCGCTTCTTCTGTGTTGTCTAAAGGACAGCTGCTATTTCTTTGCTTTTTCACTCATCTGTAGTCCTCCTCTGACTACTTGCACATCTATTTCTTTAATGCATGGGGGATCTCCTCTAGTATGCAAAAAATGCGCCTCTTAAACTTGAATCGTATTGGAGGACAAAGTCAAATCCTGGAAGTAGAGCCGGCTATGAATGAAGGCTGTCTTAACGTAGCCAAAAATCCCTCAGACACCTCGGGACGTTATGGTCGAACCTCAGGGCCTCTCACGGGACACGGCCTCGCTCTTCTAACCTGATGAGACACTTTCAGGCTTGGACAGTACTGAGTTTTCCCAGACTGTTCAACCCAGCTGCTGCTGCTCCTGAGAAATTTTGGTCTGATCTAGAAGCCGATGATTTGCTCTCTGCACAGGTTTGAGATAATGGTGAAACTGCAGATGTGCACATTAAAGTAGTGAGAAGGAAACTTTCAGGTTGTGTAATGTAACAGCAGCTCTGGATTTGCTGCAGAGGCGTGACGAGCGATGACCATGAAAGGGTTTGCAAAGCTGAAAGTTCTGAATTAAAGGGTGGAATCTTTCCTCTAATGCACATAGAAAACTATTTACCATGACAGAAGGGTGTTGGACGCACAAACAAACAAATTGGGAAATTATTCAATCGTGAAATCAAACAGCTCATGAATAATATTTCAATTTTAAAATGCTAATAATTATTTTTCTTCTGAATCTACACTTAATTTTGCTTGATTTTTATATTTTATCCTGGTTCATGCACCATGAATATAATTCAATATAAAATTTAAAGTAACATTTGGCCAGAATCCCATTCGCCTGCTACAAATGACGCACATCGTGATGATTAAATGCAACTTTTTTTTGCCTAACACATGATTCAAATGCTCTGGGGTTTCCGTTTAATGAGTTTTCGGTGTGTCACGGCGTTCATGCATGTGTGAGCTCCGTCCTCACCCAGCCTGGTGTATGTGCGTGCCCTTGCTGGTGGGGCTGGCCGGGGCTGACTGGGTGAGCGATCCTGAGTCCAGGATCCTCTGAGGTCTGGCATTCATCGTAGCCTGAGGGAGAAAAAAAAAAAAGGTCTGTTTATTCTTGTTTCTGAAGATTTGGATTCACATTTGGATTTATAGTTTGAAATTATGATATTTCTTCCCAGATTTTTCAAAAGCTTTCAGAGACAAATATGCAGAAGTGTCTAGATCAGAAACGAGCCCAAAAATCTGGATAATCTTCCTGCTGTAACTGCATAAAAAGTGCAGGACTTCACAAAGTTTGCTAAATTTCCACAGGTTTATCCCATTAAGTGAGCAGGTAATATAACCTCTTCATTGTGAGTTGTCTAATGGCTGCACACGAGGGAGGGGCAAACTTAATAAAGACAATAGAGGCAAAGCATCGCTGATGAATAGCAGAGCTGTTGTTTACTCGAGCCAGGTGGGGAGAGAACTGTGTGCAGCGTAAATCCAGTTAACACAAGCAAACACATTTTACTACCTTTGATTTGATTTCTATGCTAATTGCAGTGAGCATCTTTTGCTTCTGTGTGCGTCTGAAAGGCTGAGAGCGAGGCAGGAAAGTTTTTAATGCAAAGACCGGGCCCATAAAAACGGCTGCATCTGTGAGGGGGACGAGACATCAGCTATGAGGGTTAGCTGTTGGCGCTTCATTAGGAGGCAAGTCAAATGAAAGAAAACAGCAGTAAAAACAGCTGGAACAATTATTATGGAAAAAGCCAGATCACTAATGAAAGCAGCTTTTCCACTCATGCACAACAAGATCAATATGATGGGACGGGGCACAAAAGGAAAAGCAGATAAGGAACTAAAGGACGCGCTTATGTCTTTTGCAGAAATTGTGGGATGGATGTGTGACACAAAGGAGAAGCGCATGTTGAGGAGGGCAGCGGTAAGCACACAAACAACAGGAAACCTGAACTGCACAAACAAAAGGTCTTTGAAACAAAAAGCATCAGGGCGGAAGAGCGTTTCCACTCAGTGAAGTAACATGCTCATGGATTATTCATCGGTGTTTGCTGATCGTCAACATGTGGCAAACAAACCAGACGCTAACGCGGGAGAGACATGCAAGACTGCAGCTTTAGCGGGAACCTGGGCTGGAACTGGTGCTAGCAGCTGCACTACTCCACGCAGGGAAACAGGCTCGTTCTCCGACTTCAACCCACTTCCCCACACTTCCTCTATCATTAATTGGCTGGAAAGCGAGTCAACTGCGCAAACACATTAGTCAGAGGCTGTCGAAGGATACAGCTGTGGAAGCGGATGACAGCTCAGGGAAAAAAAGAAAAGTCTGAATAATCCTGGTAAATTATGTAGAGCTTTCTTACTGCTGGAGAAAGCACCCGACATCGCTGTGACATGTGATGATGAGATCGAACAGCTGAAGGTGATTGAGGGTAATTGAGAGAATTCTTCCATTCAATTGAGGTTTATTTCTATAGCGCCAAATCAAAACTACAGTCACCTCCAGGTGCTCTACACCGTAGGGTAAAGACTCCAACAATCACACGACCACTGGCAGGAAGGAGAAACCTCCATTTAACAGAACCAGCTCAGAGGCAGATAGAGGTGCTGCTATCTGCGGCATCTGTGGTCTATACACATGTGGTGAGCAGAGAAGCAGTACTCGCATTAAATCCCTCCTCCTGAGGGATTTAATGCCCCAGCCTGAGCCGACTGCAGCATAACTAAGGGAAAGTTCAGGGTCCTTTTTTAATCCAGCCCGAATTTACGCTTTATCAAAAGGTTTCAAGTCTAATCTTAAAAAACTAGTATGTCTGTCTCCTGACTGCAAACTGGAGCTGAAAGCTCCGCCTCTCATTCTACTCCAAGTGTAAGCCAACCAGCAGTCAGAGTGAAGCGCTCTGCTGGGCTTACATGGTGCAATGAGGTCATTGAGCTAAGATGGGGCCTGATTTTTCAAGACCTTGTAGATGAGGAGAAACTTTAAATTAAACTGTTTTTCACAGTAAAGATGATGTTTGGGGGCTTCATTGAGAACCTTAAGTTCTTAACCATAATCTATCTTCTTCTGCTTATCCGGGGCCGGGTTGTGGGGGCAGAGCCTAAGCAGAGAAGCCCAGACCTCCATCTTCCCGGCAACCTCCTCCAGCTTGTCCAAGGCGTTCCCCGGCCAGCCGAGAGTTATAATCTCTCCAGCGTGTCCTGGGTCTGTCCCGGGGCCTCCTCCCGGTGGGACATGCCCAGAACACCTCAGCCATGAGGCGTCCTTCTCAGATGCCCGAACCACCTCAACCGGCTGCTTTCGATGTGGAGGAGCAGCGGCTCTACTCTGAGCCCCTCCCGAATGGTCGAACTTCTCATCCTCTCTCTCTCTTAACCAATAATCTCCTTTCAATTCAGGCAAACAACTGGGAGATAAGGGCGGTGTTGGATAGTAAATCTTTGCCATTCAAACATAAAAAAACCTCTGGATTTGTTTCAGATGGATGTGATCCAACTTTATTAGTGACACATCTGTGAAAACGACTGGATGCACCTGAATAAAAGAATCACAATGTGTTCAAAATGTATATACTATTCAAAATCTCCAAGAGTCCCAGCATCAGACAGCAACACTGGACTATAAAAAAAGCATTTAGAGCCTTAATCATCTTGGAAGAAAGTACATTTTAATTAGCTCCTGACCTTGTTTCGCTTTGTTACGAATCAATAACATTTGACATTTAAAATCTTAATTAAAAGAGCCGTTAGCACTTGTGAACTTGAATGAGGGTTCTTAAAATAAGCAGCTGTTGCCGAGCTCTTTGAGAGAGAGGGAAAAATAAAAAAGACCGTTAACACCACTGTTTAAAATGTGTACTCATGATATCGTTATAGTCCAGAACAGTATTTTGCTCCTTCAAATTCTGCATCAAACGCTAAGATCAAATCCTCTTTAATGTCTGTTTTCTATCCTTCTCCTCATTGGAATAAATTACGTTTAAATATTTGGCCGTCATCGTTTTATTTATTTACAAAATACTTTGTTTTTCATCCCAAATCAAAGTACTTGTGCTTATTCTGTTTAAGGTCTTGTTTTTTCGTAGTCTTTCTCGTCTTTGTTGTGATATTTTGTTACATTTTTGTACAGTTCTGTCATTTGTTCTAAGAACATTTGTTTGAGTCCTATTTACAAGCAGATGTTACATAGAGATATAATACATTTATTAATCTATAACAACTTGAAAGGAAGCCATCCTTAGACAATTCAATTCAATGTTATTTACATACTACAGATACAACATATGTCTGAGAAAGTAACATATTACAAACAAAATCCCAGTGATCAGAGGACCCGAATTAACAATCACTCGGTGATGGTGGAGAAGAAGAACTTCCTTTGACCAGGAAGAAACCCCCAACAGAACGAGGTGTGGGGAGAGAAAACCTTCAGCCAAGACCAGCTGAAGGTTGAAGGAAAAGAGAAGACTTAAAATTCATGAAAAGGAGCGTCAAGAGACCACGAACAAGGAAAATATGATCTCGCTTTCCAGTTCCTGTTCTTGCTGCAACTGAGGGCTTTTCACTGAGCTTTTAAGACTGCAAAACAAAGAATTACATTACGAGTAACAACACACAACCTCGTTTCTGAGCATCACTCTGAGACTGCTTCTATTTCTGACAAAGCCGCACAAACTGATGGGGCGTCCTGCACATTTGTTTAATGTGTGAGTGAAAGGACATGCCCTGGCTACTGCAGGGGACCTGATATTATGATATATTATTAACTATTTGCTGATATCTCAGTATTGGAATTTAAAGAAGAGAAACAACGTTCAACTTGTGAGGACGCGGCTTCCCTGTTGGCCACATGTGTTTGGAAAGCCACAAACGAAACAAGCAGCCGATCTGTGCAGAGTCAGGATTGGGTACATGAGTAAATAAATAACTACAAACAACTATATTAGTCAGACTCTGTGGGTTTAAAAATTGAGCCTGTGCAACTCTGTAAATCAAGTCTCAAGTTCACAGCTTGAAAGATTAACATGACTGATGATGATTAACCCTCTAAACGTGTCGCAAAAGTGTCCTGAGCAGGTGCAGGGCACGACTGAATCCTGTCTCCTTCCATTTAAGGCGTCTTCCTTGTTCTCTTATGTTGCTTGTCAGGGACCTAATCTTTATAAATATGACACCACTGTTTGTTAAATTGACTTGAGTGTGCAGGTCCACAATAACTCATGCTCCAAAAATGTGTTACGGTGCTGGCAGAAGAAAACGTCTATTGCATTATATTGTTAATCGCGTCCTGTTCTTTGTTTTATTGCAGCTGAGACGGAAGCCTCGATGCAGAGATGCTGCCTGTGTGAAGGTAACAGAGGGAACAATTGGTGTTGGTGGTGGAAAACACAAGAAATCCTGCCCGAGGCTTAGGATGGGTGGTGGAGTATAGTGGTTATTATAGCTCCTTAAGTTACGGCAGCCTCTTTGCTCTGCTGCGCTCTGCCAAGCCTCGGGGAGTCATTGGCCCTTAATTGCATTTGCACAAAAGTAATGGCCTTTCGGAGGAAGCAAATGCCAGTGGGAGGGAGGGGCATGTGTGCTGGAAGCTGATCTTTTTCACTGTATAACCATGAGGTGAAAAAGAACTGATATACGGGGATACAGAGACAAAAAGTCAATTATAATATCCTCATTATATTAGACTCCAGAAAATGAGATGATACTCAGTTTTAAGAATTACTTATAACGTGGACAGCGGGAAAAGGAAGAAAAGGCTCAAACCTTAAATTCAAAATGCAGTAAGCAAAAGCTGTAAAACTAATTTCCCCGCTCTTTCTTGAATGCTTGTCAGTGATACACAGACGCCTTTTTGAGAAACAATCAGCAACCTGAAGAGCTGAAAAACGAAGCGGATGCAGTTCCTCTAATGGCCACATGAGGGCGGCTCTAAAAGGAAGTCAATCCATTTAGATCATGATAAAAAAGGCCCAACATTACCGCTTTAGATTTTTAACAGCCTCAATACTTATTCTATGGGTATTTTACATTAAATTAAGGCACATTATTATTTATTGGACAAATTCATTAAAAATTCTCCAAAAAGCACCGAAACCACAAACACGGAGTTCAGCGACTCGATTGGTGGCTACAGCTACCTGTGCAGGCAAAGCACACACACCTCTAATAATGCCCAGCGCCAATTCACAGGTGTCTTTGTCGATGTTTGTATTCAATCTATGGATGAATACGTTATCCAAGCTTGCAAGCATTAGCTTACTGCTAATTACAACATAGCAACCATCAAAATGCTAACACTGAGGCTTCAGAAAGGGACTCCACAACCAACTATGCTACAGTCACACTGGGGGAAAAAAAAAAAAAAACAGTGCTTGGGAACTGAATGCAGCAAGACCAAAATAAGTGTGACCACGTAAAGTGAACATGAAATCAGTCTGTTGCCATTTTCAAAGCAGGTCTGGTGCATCAAAACGGCGACAAACCAGCATGAAGATGGAGTCAGTCAAAGCACAAAATTATAAAATATTTCTATTTTCTTGCTGCTTGGCCTAATAATTTTTTTTAAGGACTGTATATTGGAACCAGGATAAACCTGCTTAGCAACCACCCTATTGCAGAGTCGCATCCCAGTCCAACTGGCTGTAAGGTGTCAGCAACCTGTCTGCTGTTGTTTGCAAACCATTATCGACCAGTGAATGAAGTCAGTCTGAGTCATCTGCACTTGTTTGGAGAAACGCTGGGTTCTATTAGACAACTTGTGTAATCATCTTGTGATCAAAAGCAGTAGCCCGGTTCCCACAAATACTTGCAATCTGTTTCCAAACATAAACTAATTCACTGCAGTTGCCGGGAAACCACAGGTCAGGTTTTACTTCCTACTCAAGAGAAGGTTGTTATCCTGTTCTTGCTCTGGTGTGACTGAGCCAAATGAAAGTCAGTCTTTAATACACAGTTTGTGATAAAAGCTTTAAAGACCCGAACATAACGCACCTTGTATGCTATGCTATTGAGGACCTTCATGGCCAGATCTGACACTTCAGGAAAAGGGTCTGCAGCCAGATGAAGCAGCACTCTCCAGATCTGAGTGTAAACACTGTTGAAGGACACGCCTAGAAGAGACAAATAAAACGAGAAAATTCAGCTTGGAAGCAAAGTTTTAAACAACGAACACAAATCACACACATTGAGAAAATTAACACACGTACAAAACACCCACAAACTCATACTGTACACCTCACTCTGATGTAGATCTTATAATTCACTTCATGTTCATTACAAGAAGAGCTAAGTGCTCATCTCATTAGCTTCATGCTACCCTCTCCGGTCATTTACCTCTCCTGCAGTTATAGGTTTTTTTGGCTGGCAGAGGGAAACGGACCTCTGGTGTAAGCTAATGTACACAATTAATCAACGCACAACACACACGCGCAACAAACAGCTGGCTCTCCGCATCCACCGGAGCTCCACTGCCGAGAACTGTTGCTGTTATCATGAATACAAATGAACAAACATTTCCTGTTGTCAAGGTGTTTTTGTTCTCTCGTCATTATTCTTTTCTTCTGCATCGACTTTGCAGCGAATGTGACAATTTGCTGATTTTCTCTGAAGCTTGTTTGTTGTTCTTTGAACTTTCTCCTCCTTCTGTCATTTTCACAAGAGTTTCTTGCTGACAACAGTTTGTTTGGAGGCACCACCAGCCTGTTGTGTCTCTTTGTGTTAGAATGAACTCTTTTTCTTATTCAAACTCACCCTAGATTGTGAGCCTTTACTTGCTCCTGCATGTTTTCCTTACTTAGCCCTCTTCCTGCTGCAGCCCCTTTTCTACTCTAGCTCCATCTAAAAGTCCTTCAGTCCGTCAGCTTCAATCTGCCGTCTTTCTCAGTGTCAGGCACCGGGACACTTGGCAGTCCCCAGCTGTTGCAGTTTCTCATTTTGAATTGATTATTCCCTCCTTCTTCTCAGATCTCTCCGACTATGAAGGCAGCCGTGCAAATTTGACCTCTAAGGATGACCGCTGTCACGCTCTACCCTGCCCAAATCTCCACTTTTCTAAAAATCCAGGATTTATAAACCCTGAGAGGTAACGAGAACGACTGAAGTCTGGACCCACTAACTGAGACTCCCTGCCAGAAAGTGCTTCAAACAAGGGAGACAAAAAGGGCAACCGCTCCCCCCAAAAATGGAGGAAGACAGAAGGCAGCAACTAGGGGATGGATGCAATATGAAAGATGTGGTGTCGGCGCAGCGAATCCCAAACAGAGTGCAGAAGGAGGGAAAAAGAGAACAGAGATGGATCATACATTTCAGAAGCCTCTGTGCTCTGACATATGACAGAGAGTGATCAAAAAGGCAAGATATAAAGAGAGAAGACAAAGAATAAGTAAGAAAAAAAAGCATCCTGAACAAGGACGGAGAGATGAAGTGACGGAGAGAGCAAGAGTGACTGCGGGAGGAAGAGAGCGAGGGAGTTAAAGAGGTGATTAGACTGCAGCCTGAGGGCCAGGATATGATTAGCGACAGCTAGCCAGCGTGCTAGCTGCTGCAGTAAACAGCCACTTGATAAATGTGAAATAGGGTTCCTCTCCCATTTAACTGCTGCGCACAAATTACCAGTGCACCATCCCTACACAGTCCACATGAAAGAACGTGACGGTGAATATCATTCACTGGCTGAGCGCTGCAGCACAGCCGTGTCCTGACGTGACACTCGTGTCGTCCCAAGTCTTGTGCAGAGAGAAACGGATGTACAGTAGTAAAGATGTTAACCGCTGGCTAAATGAACCACTGCATCATTTTTTTATAGCCTCCACCAATTCTTGAAGATGACATAAATCACTTTTAACACTGCATATCATTTTTTGGGAGATTTAAACGGCTGAAACATAAAAAGTACATCAGAATGTCTGAAAGCAGTGAAGGACCTCGTGTGTGTAAAATATATTTTTAATATATTTCGAGCGAGAGGTAAGCAGTGTAAGCAGCCCCAAATCATACCTGCGGTGCTCTTTAAATGTGAGACTGCCTCAAACACACTGACAAAAGTGAATTTAAGCTTCTGATGTAACAAATTTGAAAGTTGGCCCAGGCAGACTAAAAGTCTGCATTAGTCATGGCCTACCTTAGATGCACAGCTTCACAGCTTTAGTCTGGAATGAAAATATCAGTGCGGTTCACAGACTGTGAACCTTACTGACTTTTGTATATTAGCTTTTTTAGCACCATCACAAAGATAAAACGGTTGATGTTGTCTTTGTCAGCTGCTAGATGGATGGACGTGGTGCAGCTATTAAGGGTCGTTAGAGGGCGAATGGCTGTAACGGCTGAAATAAATACTGCATCCAAAAGGAAGTAACCTTTGTGGACAGAACTTAACCACGGAAAGGGCTTTTTCCACCTTCGTGGTTACAAGATCAGTTTTTTGCAGATGATGTGGGCTGCTGCCCTCTAGGTGACCTTTCACCATGAGGTTTGGATGAAAGCTGAGCAATTCTAAATTTGAAACCTGCTTTGAATTGGGGATTAAATGTTGCATATGGTGGAGTTAAAGCACCTCAGGGCGCAGTTCAGAGTGGAGGAGGTGGTTGACAAGTGGACTGCTGTACCAGTCTGTTGTGTTGCAGCTTATCAATCTAAACTCACCCTGTAAACAAGAGGCAGACACGACAATCCTCAACAGTGCGTCTGGGTTTGTGTTTAGAGGTGAGGTTAAATGCTAAGTCAGACAAGGGGAGCTCAGAGCAGAGCTGCAGATTTTATGCATGGACAGGATGGCTCCAAGGTGAGGTGTCTTAGAAACGTCCACCTGAGAGAAGACCTCTGAACAGACCCGTGTGGCCTGCCTGGGAGTGCCTCAGTATTCCTGGAGAAGGGAGGGAGGCGGTAGCAAGGACCGTACAGCTCTGCTTCAACTGTGACCCACACTCAGAGAAGCAGTACTGCATGTATGACTGCATGTATAGATGCCACAAGCTGCAAATGCGCAATATGCATCTAGTTTCAGTACTGTATCGTGTTTTATAAAGATATTTTACATAAGCCGTGTGTCGCCGTTTTCTTCAGATTACTCATCAACAACATTCAGCACTAAATCGAGGAACGATAAATCAGGCAGACACCTAAAAACCTTACATCCCAAAACAGTGTCCTCCAAGCACAACATCAAAGACTTTTTTATGTTACTGAAAACAATCTCTGAACCTCGGCTGAAGCCATATTAGATATTTATGCCTTACAAATGAACCTCCCAGCTTGGGGGTAATTATAATAACAAATAGTAAGTCCATCAATCAGTGCTCTGACCCTGGCCCACAGCACACTTTTATTACCCTGTTGGTTTTGTGCAGGCAGACTCCTGCAGCTGCTGCATTCAGCATTGAAATCTGTTCCAAAATGCTGGCCTATAATACACGTACCCTCTCAACATTTCTTTGTTTGCAGATAGATGAGATAAATCGGTGAATGCATGCTGCTGTTTACCACAAAGTGAGAAACAAGTTAATGCTTTTTGTTTCCAGTTGAGATGAAAAAGCAAGCCCCAAGGGTCTTATGAAAGCAACTTCAAACCAAACAAAGGATGGAAAAGAATAAGTTAAGAACAAATAAATCAGAACGGCAATTGAAGTCTCAAATGAGTTAGATAACTGAATCTAAGTGACAAAAGAAATGCAAGAGGCAAAAGCAAATCTAATTCTACACAAATCTGCACTCAGGTAAGCATTTTAGCCCTTTCTTCGTGTCCCAGAAACATCCATTCATCTTCTCTGCCCACTGTGAGAGAAGGCGTTTATACTGGCTCGCTGAGGGGAGTGTTTGGACTCTGCTCAGCTGTGCTGGGGGAACCGTTTAGTGGGTGAGACCCCAATATGTTTATTTATTTAATAACCCATTTACATGGACGGGAAGCTCACGCCAGCAGTGCACGTTGAAAAACGTTTCAATGGGCATCAAATTTTAGATTTGTCAGACTAAAGGGTAAAGAGAGCGAACACTGCCAACGTGTTTTTAATGATTTTCTTCATCAAACATTAATTTCCAAGCTTTGGTTTCCTATTGTGTCTGCGCTATTAAAAACAAAAAAACATGAAAAAACTCTGAAAATCCCACCAGAACAGCTGGAAGGCCCTGATGAATTTGACTTCAGGTTTCTGGATTAGCCGAGAAATCCCTGAAGTTTCTTTTAGAGAGGAGAAAAAAGCCAGAACAATGTGTGTCTTACAGAATAACTCAAATGTGCGTTTGAGCAGGTCTCTGTGCACATTTACACAGTTAAAATAGAGAAGACACTGGTTTGCTTTCTCCTCAGAGGACCGATATGAAAATAACTAAAACAAAGCCAACTTTTATTACAATACCTCAAACTACTTTCACGGCAACTTGAATGTATTCTTCAGAGCTCAATTTTACATTTTTGCTGTGTTAAAAGCATTAACTGAGATGTGATGGGGCAGCTGGGAGATTAAGAAAGGTTTCCAAGTTAAAATTTAACATTAAAAAAGGAAAAAAGAGGGAGAGGGAATCCTGAGTTTCACTTTCCTCTTTCTTGTGGGGGTGGAAGTGAGTTAATAGTTGTTCTGCTCACACACAAACTGCCTGTCAGGGCGCATGGCGCAGCCCGCCAATCACCTGCGAGCAGCAGTAAGTGAACAGGGGCGACTTCGGTGTGTATCAGGAAAAGCACTTTAATGTCCCAGCCCCCCGCTCCCTTCTATGGTGTCCTTTACACATCTGCAAACCTTTACACTTGCTCTATTCTTGGATTTGGAGCTTTTCCGTCTGTGGCCTTGTTTCAGGGTTACTCTACTGAGGCCTCGCACTCTTCCTCTTCCCTTCACCTTCTTCAGGTCATTTATTTCCTTCTATTTTTCTCTCACGCACAGCCCCCTGAGGATTGCTGCTCACGTGATGGAAAATATTGCAACACTGTCCCTGCTGCTGACTGCATCATCCAGCAGGGTTACAGCTGCATTAGTCATGCTAATGAATGTCTCCAGATACAGCCGACACACAGTTAGCAAAGCTTATATACAATGAAATAATAAATAAAACAATGATTTTCTACATGCCCTTTGTCTCCGGTTCTGTTCATAATTTTTATGGACAGGATTTCTAGGCGCAGCCAAGTGGTGGAGGGCTTTCGCTTTGGTGGCCTCAGAATCTCATCTCTGCTTTTCGCGGATGATGTGGTTCTGTTGGCTTCATCGGGTGAGGGCCTCCAGCTCACACTGGAACGGTTCGCAGCCGAGTGTGAAGCAGCGGGAATGAGGATCAGCACCTCCAAATCTGAGGCCATGGTTCTCAGCCACAAAAAGGTGGAGTGCCCACTCCGGGTCGGGGATGAGTTCCTGCTCCAAGTGGAGGAGTTCAAGTATCTCGGGGTCTTGTTCGCGAGTGATGGGAGAAGGGAGCCGGAGATCGACAGACGGATTGGGGCTGCAGCTGCAGTAATGCGGACGCTGCACCGGTCCGTCGTGGTGAAGAGGGAGCTGAGTGTAAAAGCGAAGCTCTCAATTTACCGGTCGATCTACGTCCCTACCCTCACCTATGGCCACGAGCTGTGGGTAGTGACCGAAAGAACGAGATCGCGGATACAAGCGGCAGAAATGAGCTTCCTCCGAAGGGTGGCTGGCCTCTCCCTTAGAGATAGGGTGAGAAGTTCGGCCATCCGGGAGGGGCTCAGAGTAGAGCTGCTGCTGCTCCACATCGAAAGGAGCCAGCTGAGGTGGTTCAGGCATCTGACAAGGATGCCCCCTGGGCGCCTCCTGGGTGAGGTGTTCCAGGCATGTCCCACCGGGAGGAGGCCCCGGGGCAGACCCAGGACACGCTGGAGAGATTATATCTCTCGGCTGGCCTGGGAACGCCTTGGTGTTCCCCCGGATAAGCTGGAGGAGGTGGCTGGGGAGAGGGAGGTCTGGGCCTCTTTGCTTAGGCTGCTGCCCCAGCGACCTGGCCCCGGATAAAGCGGATGAAGATGGATGGATGATTTTCCAAACAAGATGCTCATTTTCAAAACCAACAGCCCATCTCAAAGAAGACTACTGGCTTAAAGGTAAACTAATTTGCTTTGAGACATCATAATAGAGCTCTATAAACTTAAAACAACCCATCTGAATGTTAAATGATTGTGAAATTGATATAGGTTAGCATGCTACTGTTGCATGTTGTTCCTCCACCTGTATCTACTGACTATTTCTTTGCTAGCAATAGAACAGATTGCGTATTAAGCGAGCTGACACCACACCGTCAGCTTACATGTTATTAGCTATTAGTTGCTTTGCCTGTGAATATAGCTGTTAGTGGTCGGTGCTCTTATCAAGATATTAAATAAATCTGGGTTTAGAATAGTGCATAGCTGCTGTTATATAATGTTTGTTTACCTTGTGCATGCTGCTTCTTAAATCATCTGTGGTTTTGTAAATGCAAGTGTTGCTAAAGACGGTTATTGTGGCAGATGTGGTTTTGACTTCGATAGTAAATGACAGTATGCATGTGTGTGTCTAGCCTATATTTTCTGCATGTTTTATACCAAAATCTTTAAAAAAAAAAAAACACAAAAAAAACAAACCTACATTTCATAGTTTGAAAAACACTTTTTGCTCTCTTCAAAAAAAAAAAAAAAAAAAAATTCTCTTCGAGACACAGGACTTTTCGCAGCGGTGTTTCCTGGTTGAAGAATCACTGCTACTGAGCTGAACAGTTTCCTTTTACATCATATGACTGGGCTGCAGCAGGACAGTCCCCTGATAGAGAAAGAGCGAGCTCTGGGTCTTACTGGTGCCCGAGTCAGTGGCTTGAATTGATATGGCTTGGGACCACCATGGTCCTCCACCACATTAATGTGTGCTTCAAGGGATCCTGGAGGGGAAAAGTCATCAACTTCAAAAGAGCCCCCGGGGTCAGAGCTGCCCGGTGCTTCTGTGTCGCTCTCCATTCTTCTCTGGCCTGAGGATCAGTGAGTAACACCTGCCTCACACATCTCACGTCCTCAGTGCCTCCTCAGGGTCGTTCTCTACCCTTGCAAACTTTAAGTATTTTTCAACATTTACTTGTAGGAAACCACAGACAGAACTCGGGTAGTACTGGACATTGGTTACCTATGAGGGAGTTCAGAGAAGAATACGAGGACACCCGTCGCATTTTGTCGATGGTTTCAAAAGAGAGGATGTACTCGTCGTTGTCAGGACTCCCCAGGGTGCTGCTGGCACTGCTGCTGGTGCTCAAGTTACCAGGAGAGAAGGCTGCTGGTCCACCTGGATAGAGGACAGCAATAAGTTATGAGCATTACAAACGTAATCAGTTGAAAAGGAAGCTGATTAGCTGCTGTAAATATGCCATTATGTACATTGAAAAAAAGAAAACAAAACTGAACAGTCTAATCAACAGCCAATCAAGTGTGAAATGTGTAAACTTGGAGGCCAACGACAGAAGTCATAACTTCATTTCAGACGTCAGATCCACTTGTTTCCTGCTGTAACTACCATAAACACCGCTCATTACTCTGACTCACACAACTCCAACTCCCATGCATCGGCCAAACAAACTGCAGGCTGAAATGTGGAAATGGAGATTGGTGGAGAATGGAAATACGTTCTGCTCGGTGCTTATTGATGATAAACACCCCTGTGCATTGGAATAAGCACTGAGAATGTGAATTAGAAATGGTGTGAGCAGTAGGTTAGGCACTTCACCAAGTGCCAGTGATTTAGCACCACTCAGGGCTTAGTCATTGCTCAGCCTGGCAGTGGTAGACAGAGGGAGGGCAGTTAGCTTTGGCTGTCTGAATCACTGAACACAAACAGGAGGTCACAAGCTCACTAAGGACAGTGAGTTGTGCTTGAAAAGCCCTGGACCCTCGTGTTAGATTTACGTGGCTACGGCTTAAATTATTCCATGAATATTTTGATTAGCATTAGGTTTTTTATTGTTTTTTATTGTTTTTACTCACACTTCCCTTTTTTAAATATGAATAAGAAGAAAAGTTCACAAAAGGTTTTCTGAAGCGGACAAAGCTTTTCCTTGAAGTTACGGCTGTTTGAGAGGCAGAAAATAAGCGTGACGGGTTGAAAGACTCAATTTCAGTCCGTACAGCTTTTCCTCTGTTTTGTGGTTGTCATGCTGACCACCAGGAAGGACAGAAATGGACAACGCAAGGACCAACTGACCAAATTACCCTGAATCACACCAGCGGCAGACCAAAAAAACAAAAACAAACACAAAGCAAACCCAAAAACAAACAAAAAAGTTAAAAATTTGAGTCCTAAAAATGATTTTTGTACTGGGGATTAGTAAAGATAGAATACCTGCCAAACAAGTAACATGAAGAAAACTCTGTGAGCTGGCCAAATGTCAGCAAACCCTTCTTGTTAACAGGGAGGATTCACACGTACTCGAGTCGTGCTTTGATGCTGAGGTGATCTGCTCACAAGCAAATCAAACTGCATTCATTTAAATGCTCCAGATTTGCCAAAAAATATATCAAGTAAAACATATGACAATATTCAGAGTGAGCTGGTTGCTTGTGCAGCTTGTCATTCAACATCAAAAGAGACGTGAATAATCACCCTGTTAAAAACAAAGGCAGCTGATCTGGCTCATGCTGACTGATAACTGAAGCTCTGTTAGTTTGTTTTGTCAATGATTGGCTGCAAAGATCCCCTCCCCGGTCACCCAGCGTCATACAGTGCAGTATGCCTTTGGTTTAAAGTTCAGCACCATGGACAGCTCCACATTTCCACTGGTGATTAGGCCGCTCAGGATTCAGATGCTCTGAACCCTCGATTTCCTTAACACGGTTATCTCAGTCATCTATTTATTGTCGCTGGCTCTGAGGGAAGGTGGCCTTAAAGACAGACGATGACCTGAGGAGCAGCACCAATCCCGCCCAATATAAGATAAATAAGGATTACGATCCAAGATGGCGCCGCGTATGGATGCCCTGGTGCTTCAGTGCGTTACTTCTGTCTTGTTTTTGTGCATAACTTCTGTGTCTGGGCACTCCTCTGGATATTCTTACACCAGAGAAGAGCTTCTTAACCACAGGACTACAACACCTGTGGATTTACTTCCAATATTTGTCACATCCGCGGCAGATTTACTGCAGACTCTGATCAGGAAAGTGAGACGCCGAAAGAGAGGTAAGCGAGCCGGCGCACTCGTGCGTCTGAGGAGACGTGGACTGCGAACTGCTCTTCCTGGGATCTTCCTTTCCAATGTACGATCACTCAGAAATAAGACAGACGAACTGGCCCTGATGAGAAGCATGAACAGAGACTTTGCCTCCTCCTGTGTGTTATGTTTTACGGAGACGTGGCTCTGTGAGGACATCCCGGACAGCGCGCTCAAGCTGGAGGGCTTTCATCTGCTGCGCGTGGACCGGCAGGCCTCTCTCTCTGGTAAGACCAAAGGTGGAGGTGTCTGCTTCTACATTAATAGTGGCTGGTGCACAGATGTAACAGTGATTGCTCAGCACTGCTCTCCCTCTCTGGAATACCTTTTCATTCACTGCAAACCGTTTTATTCTCCGCGGGAGTTTGCTTCATTCATCCTGGCCGCTGTTTACATCCCGCCAGATGCGGATGCGCAGGCAGCTCAGTGCGCACTCGCGGAGCAGATTCTCCACATGGAGCGGACATTCCCGGACTCTCTCATCATTGCTCTTGGGGACTTTAACAAAGCCAATCTGAGCCATGAGCTTCCCAAATACAAGCAGTATATTAAATGCCCGACCAGAGAGGAGAGGACATTAGACCACTGTTACAGCACGATCAGTGGGGCCTATCGTGCAGTGCCCCGCGCTTCACTCGGACTTTCTGACCACGTCATGATCCACCTAATCCCCGCGTACAGACAGAGGCTGAAGCTCTCCAAACCTGTCGTGAGGACCAAAAAACTGTGGAGCAACGAGGCTGTGGAGGAGCTTCGCACGTGTTTGGAGTCTACAGACTGGGACACAATGAAGGCTGCTTCTAACAGCTTGGACGAGTTTACGGACACTGTCACCTCCTATATCCACTTCTGTGAGGACAGCATTGTGCCATCACGCACCAGGGTGAGTTATAACAATGACAAACCCTGGTTTACTCCTAAACTCAAAAAGCTGTGGCTGGAAAAGAGAAAGGCGTTCAGAAGCGGAGACAGGGACTGCTACAGAGAGGCC
This sequence comes from Astatotilapia calliptera, assembly GCF_964374335.1. NCBI lineage: Eukaryota > Metazoa > Chordata > Actinopteri > Cichliformes > Cichlidae > Astatotilapia > Astatotilapia calliptera. Next base: position 4,470,442 of record NC_137427.1, read on the forward strand.
AAGTACAGGTTCACTAAAGAAGTGGACATTGCTAAACATCAGCACTCTGAGAAGATGCAGCAGCAGATCTCAGAGAATGACTCGGCCTCTGTGTGGAAAGGTTTTAGGAATATCACCAACTACAAGCCTAAAACCCCCCACTCCACTGATGACTTGCTCTTGGCCAACACCCTTAACGACCTTTACTGCCGTTTTGACGAGCCATCAGGCAGCCTTCACACCTTCAACGACCCCAACAATAGAGACACTTTGGACACTCATTCCCCCACCTCTCCCCCCTCCATAGAGCCATCACCACCTTCAATCACTTCACCTGCAACACCCCCCTCCTCACCCCACACAAAGGAGGATTTCACACCACCTCCTCCCACCACAACTCTTCATATTCATGAAGCAGATGTGAGGAAGCAGTTTAAGAGTCTGAATGCTCAAAAGCTCCCGGCCCAGACGGCGTGTCTCCTGCCACCCTCAGACACTGTGCAAACGAGCTGGCCCCAGTGTTTTCTGGCATTTTCAACTCCTCACTGCAGGCATGTCATGTGCCTGCCTGCTTCAAGTCCTCTACCATAATCCCTGTCCCCAAGAAACCTAGGATCACTGGACTAAATGACTACAGACCCGTGGCTCTGACATCTGTGGTCATGAAGTCATTTGAGCGCCTGGTTCTCTCCCATCTCAAGACCCTCACGGCCCCCCTCCTGGACCCCCTGCAGTTTGCATACAGAGCCAACAGGTCTGTAGACGACGCCATCAACATGGCCCTACACTTCATCCTGCAGCATCTGGACTCCCCAGGAACCTACACCAGGATCCTGTTTGTGGACTTCAGCTCTGCCTTCAACACCATCCTTCAAGACCATCTCTGAGACAAGCTTTCCCAGATGAATGTGCCTGATCCCATCTGCCGGTGGATCACTGACTTCCTGACGGACAGGAAGCAGCATGTGAGGCTGGGAAAGAATGTCTCGGACTCCCGGACCATCAGCACCGGCTCCCCTCAGGGCTGTGTTCTTTCTCCTCTGCTCTTCTCCCTGTACACCAACTGCTGCACCTCCACCCACCAGTCTGTCAAGCTAATCAAGTTTGCAGATGACACCACCGTTATCGGACTCATCTCGGACGGGGATGAGTCTGCCTACAGGAGGGAGGTTGAACGTCTGGTGTCCTGGTGCAGCCACAACAACCTGGTGCTGAATGCCCAGAAGACAGTGGAGATTATTGTGGACTTCAGGAAGCACACAGCCCCACTCCCCCCCATCATCCTGACTGACACCCCCATCACCTCTGTGGACTCGTTCCGCTTCCTGGGTACCACCATCACCCAGGACCTGAAGTGGGAGCCCACCATCACCTCCGTCATCAAGAAAGCCCAGCAGAGGATGTACTTCCTGAGGCAGCTGAAGAAATTCAACCTGCCAACACGGACGATGATGCAATTCTACACTGCAATCATCGAGTCCATCCTCACCTCCTCCATCACCGTGTGGTACGCTGGAGCCACTATCAGGGACAAACAGAGACTGCAGCGTGTTGTGCGCTCTGCTGAGAAGGTGATTGGCTGCAGACTCCCATCTCTGCAGGACCTGTACACCTCCAGGACACTGGGGCGTGCAGCTCGGATCTCAGCTGACCCTTCTCACCCTGGACACAGTCTGTTTGACCTGCTCCCCTCAGGCAGGAGGCTCTGGTCCATTCGCACCAGAACCTCTCGCCATAAGAACAGTTTCTTCCCCTCTGCTGTTGGACACATGAACAATAACCGTATGACTGTTCCCACCACTAACACATGACCCTACGCTGTGTTCACTGCATCATTCCATGTTTGCACTGATCACCACCTGCACTCATGTATATATCTATCTACTTAGCACTTTTAATTCTTATTCTTATTTTTATTTTCATGTCTATTTAAGCGTAATTTATGACAGTATGTTTGCACTGAAGCACCGCAGCAATTTCTTAATGTTGTAAACCTGCTCAACATTTGGCAATAAAAACCCTTTCTGATTCTTTCTGATTCTGATTACTCTGAACTCTGAATCATGCAAAGCTGCTCAGGCAGAGTAGCATATAAAATGTGGACTTGAATAAGAGCCTAAAGGAGGTAAGAGGATATAGAAAAAATACTTTTACTTTAAAGTAAAAATTAAAAGAAAATGGAGAGGCGAAGCTGAAGACTAAGATGAAAATTATAACATTTATAGGTGAAAAACTCTCAATAATCATCGGCCAGTGCAAAGGTGAAGCAGCAACAATTAAAAAATTTCATTTAGCTGGATTTGACAAGTTTAGTCTCTCTTGGTAACTTTGATGCAGTTTGACTCACTAGGTTGGCGTGCCCTCCACAGCAGAGTGTTAGCATGAAGAAGTGTTTTTGGATAGGGATTTCTCTGGGAAAGGGCCAAGGTCCACCTCTGAATAGCAAACATACACTTACACAACAAAATACTGCAGGCGTACTAAATATTCTCTGGGTGTTACGCTTATGCCTAACATGACACACGAGTGTCGAGTTAAGCATCGTGACAAAGATGATGTGAAAATGTTTTTTTACACGTGAGAGCCGGGTTCGAATCAACAAGCTGAAGAACTCTGCCTGTTTGGAAACCTGGTCACGACCTCTCTGGTGGTTGTGAAACCTCTTATTAATGCACACTGAGTCACACTCAGGAATAACAAAATGCAGAAGTTAGCCTGAAGAATAACATCCAGAATCCGCAGCTGATGTAGAATGTGATATTTCTCTTTCCTTGAAATAGTTCAATTTAATAAGCTCTATAAGTCTATGTCTTAATGCAACCCTCCTAAAAATCATTCTTAAACTCGACTTTGTCTACTTCACACACATTAATTTGCCAGCACTCCCTGTCGCTCGGTCTTACCCTCTTCATTGAGGTTGAGGTTTTGCAGACTTTTGTTCAGGTTGCGGGCAGTGGTAGCAGTTCGGATGTTGGTGTAGGAGTTGACTGATCGTAAGCGAGGGATGGCCGGGCTGTCCCTCACTGGAGTCAGGTTACCGGGCTCTGAGCATGAAATGCAGAAAAGCACATTAATCAGATCACAGATTATCCCAAACAGCTCAAAATGATTAGGTTTCCCAGTCTGACCCAACTCAATCATTGTGGGAACTTCATAACCTAAAATAACAACTTAAAAAACTGTTTAAGTGGTTTCGCGTTTCTGACTAAGAACCTTTGAGAATTTTGACTCAAGTCCAAATCTAATTTCTCAGTAAACAGCTGTACACATGTTTGCCATGTACGCGACAACAGTTCTGCCTTAAGATAAGAAAAAAAAAATAGTGATTTGCCATTTCACCTTCTCTTCGTCCTAAATCGAGCCATAAAAAATGGAAACAAGAAATTCAAATTGACTCTACATAAACTCACTCATCCCAGTCGACCCACTCTCCCTGCACACACCTGCATACAGGAGAGGTATGACTTCAGCTTTCAATCCTCTGACCGCTGCTAAATTTGATCTCTTACCACTGATACATAAATATCCTGTAAATTAAGCCCGATCTGTATCACAGGAAACATCAACCTTATTCAAATGATTATAAAAAAGTCATATTCTGGGTCAAGGGTCATTCAGATAATAACACAATGAAAATCTCAAACTAGGTTTTGGCCTACGCGTGTACAAATCCCACATGCTTAAAATCTGACACAGTGACTCTGATTAAAGGAACTGCTGATCACATACCCGCGGTGTTGGCCGGTGACGGCACGGAGTAGTTCTTCTCTTCCTCAATAAACTGGAGGGCAACAGTACAGAAGTTGCTCTCATATTGGACGACCAGGTGACTGAGTGCTACCACCAGCTCCTGCCAAATGCATATGCAAAAAAGACAGCATCAACCATGATGATCGTTCCGTTTGTTTTAGGTGTAAGGTAACAAAGGAGCTAAGTCCTCTAATTCAGATGTTTTTATTGGTTTCTTTTTGGATCTTTTACCTGCCACAAAACAAAAAGCAAACGCTACAATCTTCTCTTGCTGTCTTTTCTCAAGACACATTTGTTAGCAACTCTTAAACAAACAGACTTTTTGGGTTTTTGTCTGGTTATCTTGAAATATGAAATGTTGTTTAAAAAAATTAAAATTTCTAGTTTCACAAGTAACAAAGAGCAGCCAAGTGCAGGAACTTATCAATACCCAGCAGGCCACACACAGGCCGTGGATTAATTCATGGAATTAAATCATCTCAAATGCACCAGTACACCAGTGATCTTAGTAGAAGTGTAGTTTAGGGCAGGGATAGCTCAGTAGGTAGAGTGGTGGCCCCATGATCGGAAGGTCGGGGGTTCGATTCCCCTGAACAGCTACCCTGAGGTACCCCTGAGCAAGGTACCGTCCCTACACACTGCTCCCCGGGCGCCCAGTGGCTGCCCACTGCTTCACTGAGTGAATGGGTTAAATGCAGAGAGGGATTTTCCCCATGGGGACCAATAAAGTACACTTTCTTTCGTCTTTCTAGGCCTAGTTTTATGTCCTTCTGCTGTTTTTGCACATTTTTTTTAAATTCCCAATTTCTACATTTATCAGTTTGCAACTATATTTTATGCAAGTGTCTGTCTGCGTGCTGTAGCAACCTTTCGGACCACAGGGCTGCCATCGTTGATGAGCTGGGCCAGCATCATGGCCACGTTGTGGTCGATGGTGGTGGAGTGGTCCGTCCTCTCAGCAGAGTTCCCCACAAACGTCCCCAAAGCAAAGACAGCTGCACACCTCACCTGCAACAGCACAACCCACACAACACCTTAAGCTTTCTCTCCTCCTCGTTCAGTAATGATGTTAAAAGCTGGCTTCGCTGTGGTTTAGTCTCCACAGTAAACGCTGCAGCTCTAGCTTTCTATTTATTTTTACCTGACAGTGATTTTGGGGTTCGGCCGTTTACCCCGAAAACCAAATATTTCCTCAGCAAACTGATACAAAAATATTTTAATGTCTTGTGGAACCAGTGGGGAAGAGTTTTAGAGGTAATTATAGTTCAATATTCTCTCACTGCACCAGTATGAAATTCAGAGATGCTGGATGCTTCGCTGACCTGTATCACTAACTCATTACTTTTTCTACGCTGCCTCATTGGATTTTTAATCTAAACCTGCTTTGCCCAAAAGGAATTTCCCATCAGGGATCGGATTCACAAACCAAACCTTATTACCACACAAGAATGAATATTTGGTTAGCTTATTTTCCTGTTCTGGCGACAAAAAACACCCAAACCCCAAAAAACACTTTTTTGGAGGCGATTAGATTTCAGGACACAGCTGCAGTGATGCTAAAATAAACAGATGTTACTTTGTTGCAGTTTGCTCCAATTAAAGAGGTTCAGCTCAAACAGTTCAGATGAACATTTCATAATTCACTTCAGCAAGAGCTGATTAAAATCAGAAAATCCAAGGTAATCTTTAAGACAATAGTTACAGGAAAATGCAACATGTCATATACACTCACTAGACAATTTGCCTTCAGGACCGTCTTAGCACAGATTCAATGAGGTTATGAAAACATTTCTCAGGGATTTTGTCCACAACGACTTGATAGCATCACATGGCTAAAAAATACACAGTGAGAATCTCCCGCTCCACCACATGCCAAAGTTGTGTTACCGGATCGAAATCAAGTGAATGTAGAGGACATATGAGTGCAGTGAACTCACTGTTATGGTGAGTCAATCTCAGCAGCTCAGCAGTGTCTGAAACACTAAGACCAGCCCGTCCGATACCAGCAATCATGCCACATTCAAAGTTACTTAAATCACATTTCTTTCACATTCTGACGCTCACTTCAAACTTCAGCAGGTCGTCTTCACTGTGCCTAATGCCTAAATCCATTTAGTTTCCGCCAAGTGACTGGCTGACTAAATATTTGGGTTAGCAAGCATTTCAAATGGTGTACTTAACAAAGTGAAAGGTGAGTATAGGTTATATAAGAGTTGTTGGATGTTGTCAGAAACGGAACATAAAAGATCCCGACAACAATAAAAAGCAGTCTCGTCTCACAACACAAAGGAAAATAGTCACAAATTTGAATGTCGTGCATTTCAACTGGAAATATATTTTCTGTCTGCAGCACAACTTTAGTTTAGACAAAGCAGGAAAGAAAAAAAACAATTGTATTTTCCCCCAAACCACAATCTTATTCCAAACGAACACGGCTGTTTGAAATTCCAGACCCTACCTTTAATAAATGGAAAACATTGGTTTTGTGTAAATAGACACGAATCAGTACATATAGAATAGAATAGAATAGAATAGACTAGGCAGGAATAAATGGTTATGTTGGACGGGAGAGACCTGACAATCAAGCTGGAAATTTTGTGTTTAAGAACATGAATCAACAGATTTGAATTCATGGCTATTTCACAACTGTCACGAGACTGTGTTGAACAAGGAGATATGAGACATCATCCATTCATAAAAAAATTAATTAATTAAATAAAATTAAAACATGTGCTACTAAAGGGGTGCTTTCCTTTTAAAATGGTCTTAGATTAACTTGATAAACATTATTCTGAATGGAGGAGCAGGCGTAGGAGGAATGTTTTTCTTCAGCTCGAGTGAGCTCTGATTGAGGATTTTGTCTGCATATCTGTGTGTTTGTGGGTTGCAGAGCCATGTACGATTTTAGATGCCATCTCAGTTCTGTCCCCTCAGACTTTTGCTTAAACGTAATTAAACTCTTTGCACAGTCACTCACCTCTGTGCATCTTCACCTACTTCCAGAAGCCTCTGTGCATACACGGGCACGTGTTCCCATCTCTTCAGAGTTTTAAAAAAAATTGACTTTAATTCCTGAATTCATTTCCCCAGCTACAACCCAAAAATAAAAGAATATTTTGTTGAATAATTTTATTTCACAGGGTCTTGTCCTCAAAAGAGAACTGCCTGCTTACGATGTGGCTGTGCAACGTGAGCAAAGCAACTATCAAAACACAAATAATGTTTGAATTTAACACAAGGAGAGCTTTAAAACGCAGTAACCTATCTGTGAATGCACAATTTCGCCACAGTTTGATCAGAATCAGTCAGTTGGAGCTTTCAGTGGGCTTGAACAAACCAACAGAACATGTGTGGGTCACAGATGCTGTCTGCAGACCTCAGTTTCAAGCCCACAGCCAAAGCAGCTGTCTGCGCTGGGAAGGACGCCGTTACTGAGCCAGGAACAGATGTTCCCCGTGTGGCTTGTGTGAACAGGGGGCACCGAGTGTCTTGGTGAACTTCAGGGCAAACTCAGACTCACTGTCCCTCTGGTCCACTCATGACCCAGTCAGACAGAAGCTAGCGTGGGCTGGTGTTAAAGATTGAGCGAGTGCACTGAGCAGGGCAGTCCCGCAGAAAACAAACATGCTTTAAACCTTTTCTAACAAACACACTCAACTCCACCTGGAGGTGTGCAAAAACGCAGATGTCTGATTCAGTTTTTAAGCTGCTAGCTTCCTAGAACAAAGTCAAAAATAATAATGGTCCGGAGAATTCACACATTGTTTTCTTTCTTTATTATTTCTTACAAAAAACTTTGTTTTTGAGTTTTGTAATGGGAAGTCTGAAAAGTCTTTTCTTTTTTCCCTGACTGACCACTGATATTACATTTCAAAAGTAAAAAGCCCCAAACTCTTAAAATATTCTCTTTATTTAGCTGCACTCTAGACTATAGTTTTAGTTGAGATGCCTTTTTCTTATACAACTCTTCTAAGACTCGTCCAAATGAAAAACTCAAGCAGAAGTCAAAATATTCTGATGCATGCAGAGACCGATCTGCGTATTCTGCCACCTCGTGGTTCCGATGCTCTTGCAGTGGCAGATTGAGTATCTACAGGTGCTGCTGTGACAGCAGAGGGTCTGTTGGACTCCAGATGTTAGCCAGTGGTCACCAGCTAATGTTTGTCATACAGATTTTGTGTTTAAATGTCACCCAGAAACTGATCTACTGGAATGTCTTGTTTTTTTTCATCAGCACATTAAAAAATGACAACAACAAACGAGGCTTCTTGGGCTGAATCGTGTAATACGTATTTGCACACTGACCTTTTTAGTCACTAATTCAAGTGAAACAACCTGTGAAATATTCTACTGACAGCAAAAATCCCCCCAACACAAAAAACTAAATGTGAGTGAGAGCTCCTTGAGGCAGTTTGGAGGAAACACAGTTAAACAAACAGCAGCTGGTCAATCATCCTAACTGACACGAGGTTTCACTGGCTGCAGGCCATCAGTTAAACCCTGTCCAGGTTACACTGGTCCGAGCAACTAACAATATGCTTCACAATAAAGTCAGTTAATTGAGTTAATTGATCCACTCGGCACAGCCTCTGAAGAAAGGAAAACTCTTCATGTGTTGGAAAGAAGTTAAGAAATTGCTATTACTACTAACTTTCAGCACTTCCCTTGAATCCTGTGTAGGTCTCTAGCCTGCAACAACAGGTCGACAGGACTTTTACTGAAACTAGAATCAGGGCAGAAGTTTCAAGGTAACATTTCTTAGAACATGAAAATCTGTCTAAAAATCTGGTTTAATTTAAGTTGAAGAACTAAATCTGAAGGTTATGCATATTTTGGAAATTAAGCTGTGCTGCTCTTCCTTTTTCCTCAAACGAACGTCTTAATCATCTCTAAAGACTTTCTTGTATTAGACACAACGCGTGCAACACTTGACGTCTCACCTCTGGAATGGGATCTGAAAGCAGAGTGTAGAGCTTCTCGTGGGCGCTGTCGCGAACCCCACACCAACGCGCCGGGTCAAAGTTCTGCCAGATGCGTCCCAGGCAAATAGCCACCCACTGGCGGAGCAAGGGATGGGGGTCTGACAGCTGCTCCAGGCAGTTTGCTATCAGGTTGCCCTGCAGACAGGCCTCCTGGAGGGGAGAGAAGGAGCGATGCAGAATGAGCGATGAGTGCATGAGATGCACAGATGTGAAGCTTTTGGTTATAAAAGCGGGCGCACCTGCAGATGAGATTTGAGAAAGACTGACAGAACCGTGGGAGCTGAAACAACATCACTGAATTACTCTCATTTGGATTCGTCGTGAGACGCTGGACTGTGGTGGTTAACAATAACCTTCCTGCTAAATCTAATAAAATACAATATCTGCAGTCATCTCGAGCAGCGCACAGGTGTGAAGCTGGGAGAAGACTTGTAGCTCATTAGCCAGTTAATAACCACTAACCTGTAACCTCACACTGTGTGATGGACAAAAAGATGATGAGCTCTGTGGCAGCATGACTTTTTCCTTTCAACCCATTTGGGCTTTAAAAAAAATCATCTGTGAACAAAAGGTAATTGGTTACCTAGCCTGTCTGTGTGTAGTTCAAATGTTCAACAGTACAAGATAAAACTACCCAACCTACAGTGCACGTTCAAACCCTTCATCTCCACAAATGATTCATTGTTATAATACCCAGGACTCTGACGGCGTACTAGACTTTATTCTAAAGCACACGTGGAACATGGAAACGTGTCCGTCACTGTTTTTCACAGTTCAGTTTTAGCGACACTGTTTCTAAGCGTACTTTCTTCTCAACCTTGAAGCCTCGTGACTCTTTGCATCACAGTGCACGGCCTTTTTATCACGTATGATTCATTCCTACCACATCGATGACTCTTATATGTAAAAGTGGGACAATGCTCCTTAGCACTCTCAAACAAGCAGGATTATACGGTGGTACTAATTCATTAACTACCCCACTGGATCTGATCACAGTGTTACAATGTCCGGCAGTAGTAAGAACAGGAATTAAATATTTTGCTGCCTACAAATGGAATTAATTACAAAAGCCTGTGAAGTTACATTGGAAAGTTTTAAAAAGTATATTTATGAGTAGATTTATTCACATGTATAATATAGTGTTGTATAATGTATATGTGGTACTGTTAGACAGGTCTTTCTTTAAAAAGACATCCAGCACTCAGAAAGGATTTAATACTAATATTGCCACTATTATTATTAGTAGTAGTAGTAGTATTACATTACATGATTTTTAGATTAATTGAAGATTCTAAATTGCCATTAGCTCCAGGTGTTAGTGATTGTGGTCGCCCATCTGTCACTGTTAGTCATGTGATGGACTGGTTCCCCATCCAGGAAGCCCCACCCCTGGTGAGACCTGCAGGATCCAGCCTCACTGCAACCCTGAAACGGTGAGTGGTCACAGTAGAGTAAAAGGAGGACAGCAATCTTTTGGATCTAGGAAAAAAGTTGGTTGTTCATTTTTTTTGCTTGAATTTTTGGTCTGCATATTTTTTTGCTGCATAACTGCAAATAGCTGACCAACCAGCTGCCTGCATATGATGCGTTTATGGGAGTTCTGTAAATTACAAAGAAATTACAAAGAAGCCAAATATACCAAATATAACTTCAAAGTACAGTCTGACTTCTCTGTGCAGTTTAAAAGACCCGTGTGATTATGCAAAGATCTAGTAAATGTGTCACTTCTCAAGTTTTCTTGAAAATTCAACCTCTCTTACACACACGAACCGCAATAAACGAGAGGGGGAGAAAATCTTCTTTCGTCTCCAACAAATTGAGGCATCATAACAGCGCATCATTTGTCAGCAGCTACACAGCGTAACCCTCCCCACCCCTAATGTTTCTCATCGTTCTCTCGGCTCTGATGGATCCTCCCAGCTGAACCCAGAGAGCTGGAATATTAAGACACCATGGCTCGGTGACATGTTCGCAACAGCGAAACTGCAGTAATGAGCGCTGTTGTTGAAAGGAAGAGGAATAAATAATGGAGATGTGGAGCAGGCAGAGAGTCTCAGTGTAATGCTGAGGATCATCTATTATTTACACAGACCTGTGAGAGAGGTAGGCGTGCTAAGGACACAGGGATACCGGAGAAGAATGGCTGTTTCTGAGCTTGAGAGCACATACAGCTTTTATGATTTGTCACATTTATATACTGTAATGTCGAGACAGGGAGGAGTAGAGGAGAAATGAATGAGTCAAATAACATTCACAACTAGACAGAAAAATAACCACAGAGACCAGGAGCAGGAGCGAAACGGAATGATGGTGGAATATTTCTTTGTGGAATAGAGTGTCAAGAAGTGCGTGCGTGCGTGTCGACTCCATGAAATGACGAGCTACATCCCTACATCGCACCCCTGGACGTTTGATTAGCGTCAGACACAAAAGGCTTCTGGGATTGAACACCGGACGCCAGCAGCAGGCCGAAGTGACACCTGCGGTGATAAAGTGTCACCGCAGAGGTGGCTGTGGGACGGAAACGGAGATTGCAGAGGTGACTGTGGGTGACAAAACTGTCACATAACCAATATCTCCCAGAAATACACAATAGACGAGAGAGTGATCTTTCAAAGTGACGGCTGGCCCCGAAAGAAGGCGCCGTTCTGTTGAGGGAAGTGAATGAATATGTTCGCCTATTTGGATTTCTAGCAAGCAAACAGACAGCGACGTGTTCAGACATCCTCCTACCTGCCCTGTGGTATAGTTGTTCACTATAACAGCTAAAATGAAGACAGCCATGGTCCGATGCTCAGCCTGAAACAGGGAAAAGGACAGAATTAAGTTTTTACGTCACTTCCACTCTACGTTTCTCGTTTATCTTAAACTAATTTGTTGTGAAGCAGTAAGATAAAGTGGACCTATTATACTTTAATATGCGAGTGGAAAATCTTCATATTAAACAGGGACAAAATTTTAGACAGCAAGGTGAGCAAAATATTCAGGATTCAGACTGCTCAGATTTTTGTGCACCTGGTCGACATTAACTTTCATGGTTTCCTTTTAGAGGCCAGAGATACAGCTCCAAGCAAAGCAACTTCACTGACATTCTCCGCTTGACCGCTTCAATTTATAGGGCTTGACCAGGGTCAAGTTCAATATCAGGTTTCAAGTTAAAGAAGGATAAGAGTCATCACGTGTTCCTCTCATGCCACTACACAGAGGACTGAGTTGACTAAAGATGAAGTTTGGAGATGAGGAACAAACATTTGTCATTAAGAGCTAACTGATTAGCAGTTAGCAAATTATTTTGCCATCAAACATGGATCACGTGACTCTTTCCGGGTCACTTTGCTCTGTGTTTTTGCATATCGATATCAAAACAGTAACTTTTTAGATAACTTATAGAAAAAACACAATGAAAAATGTGTCTGATCGTTAGCGCATCGGAACCGTTTCCTAATTTTATAATTGAACTCAGTAAATACATGTCAATTTCTATAATAACGCAATGTCATGAAAACTCTGAAAAAAGGGAAATGGCGAGAAGTCACAATAAAAAGATGAAACTAATATTATATTGATGGAATTTTCGCTTGTATTAATAACTTATTCCTAAAGACAACAGGCATATTTTTAGTGTTACTACAGACTATTATTGTTTCTTAAGAGGTGGATCCTTCATTTAGGCAGAAAATTTACTAGAGAGACTGAAGAGTTTAAACACTGTTTTCAGAACAAGAACATTAAAGGAGTGAAGTACAGCAGCTGGTTGAGAAATTACATGAAAGGAGTAACACCAGATAAAAAATAACAGAAGTCCACTTCAAGACTCCCAGCTGGAATATTTAAACAGGATTTTGCTTTCTTGATGACGATGGCGGATACTCACAGGCATGTAATTGTCAGCCAACACTGACAGGAAGTACTTGTGCCCATTGTCTTTCACCAGGTCAGCTTGACATGACTGTGGAAACAGAAAGAAGGAGAAGATGGTGGAGACTTCACAGCAGATATATTATGGGGTATGTTTGTTTCTTTCAAGCAGAGCCTCAAAACTTTGCATGAATACTGATTATAAATGTTATTATTGCAGGAGCGTACGGCCCCGAGCAGGGACTAAAATATGAAACATGGCAGAATTGAGATGTAAATCCTAGATTACTCCTAATTATTTCATCAGCGCCAGAAAGCTCTTCCAATGCCACAAGCTGCTTCTGTACTTCAGGGTTTATCATGTTTTTCGTCTGTAACATGAAACAAAGTGACGAGCAGTGAAGCTCGAGATCAAAGTCTGCGTCTGATTCAAACATCTTCAAAAAGTGTCGGAGGAGTTAAATCAGATAAATTATTGTAGGAAACAAGGAAAAAGTTAATTCAAGTAAATGAACCTTTTTCAGTCTATGAAAATAAATATAATAATATAGAATAAACTGGACTTTGAAGTGTGAGAGTGTGATTTTACGTACGCTGTCCACAGCGAGGATTTTAGCCCAGATGAAAACCAGCAGCGGCCGCAGCTCTCTGGCTGAGCTCTGAAGCAGCTTTAACACGTAGGGGAAGATCCCCACGGACAAGGCCTGAAACACAGAACAGGCAAACACGGAGCGCTGGTGTTTATAAAGCTGTATTGATGTTACCGTTATGGGTCAAACTTTGCTGTTGAACCTGACCGTCCAAGTGTGAAGGCCGAGACGCACCTGTGGTTTACAAAAGTCAAGGCGAACACCAGAATGAAAAGTAGCCGAGCACAAGCTGGGAGCCCGAAAGACTTGTTGAAAATACAACCTGGCTTTGGACTTATTTCACCTTCCAGCTAAAAGAACGAGAGATCCTCTTTTCGAGGAGCGTGCTAACAATTTGGCTATTATACAATATCCAATTAAATAAACTATCCAACAGCAAAAACACCATACTTTGGGATTTTAATCTTAAACTTATATTGATCTGAATTACAAATGCTAAATTCTAAAAAGATTTTCACTGGAGGTTTTACAGATGCAGCAGCGTCCTGTTCATAATAAGATAATAATCTGGTGTTATACGTGTAACTAAAAAAAGCATACAGCTGATGGTTTTACATTCAGTCTTCAGATGTATCTGCTTTCTCCTCAGTGACGGGCAGCAGCACATGACTTTAATCCACTAAAAACACTAATATCCTATTTAAAATATAAATAAATTAACAAAAAAGAAGACAAACTGCTAGCAGCATGCTAACTAGTACAGCCAGGTCCACTGCCCATTTCAAAATGCAAGAAATCTAAACAATAACCTAATATTCAGCTGTCATAGTGTTTTTAAAACCTAAAAAAATTGCATAACAGATATTTTGCACATCCTGACACAAGTCTTAGATTCTTCATTTTTTTCTGTCTTGGATACGTTTACAAAAGTGAATATTGTCGAGCTTTGCAAACCTCTAAATCAGTGAAAACAAACTCAGTTTCATATTTCCTTTTAATAAAGAGATAATGATGTAAGCTATGAGAGGCATGTGTTTAAAGGACACGTGGCGCTCCCTGCCTCCAGTGCTGAGCACAGGATGGAGGGTTGCGATTGTTATTTTTTTAAACATTCATAGCAAAAACGCACCAGACTGACGGCCCAGGGTCCCAAATCCAGAAACCGTCCGAGCAGGTCCAGAGCACGCAGCCGGTGCACCTGACTCAGGAGGACCTGAAAGAGAGCAGAGGTCAAAGGTCGATGCTGCCGCCTCTGAACTGAGAGGAAGTCTAAGATTAAAGTAGCAGGAGGAGGAAGAACAAGAGCAGAAATGTCGTAGAGGTGCAGTAAAACAGGTGGCTCTCCCACCAGTACTGCTAACACACTGGCACCAGATTTCATGAGTGGGCGGCAGGGTGCGTCCTCTTGGCTGCCATGTTATTTGAGATCTTACTGCGATACTGGTACGGGTAAATACCTGATTGGGCTTTTTTTTCCCTGCAGAGAAATTTTGGCAGCCACTTAAGCCCCAAAGGAAAATCCCCTACCCTTTTGAATGATGTAATTGGCATTCTTTTGTTGTTAATTGGGGTTTCATTTGAATTGTTTTTTGTTTTGTTTGTTTTTTACCAAAGAGACAAAAATAACAGGAACATGCACAGATTTCTGTCCAATGAACTCATTGCCGCTGTTGTATGCTGCGATCATGCTTACTGCCGCGTGCAGTCAGCCCCACAGGCCGATTCTGAGCCAAGAAAAACCCAAAGCAGCAGAGATGCCAAACGGGATCACGATGTAACGGTTTTGGCCAAGTAGAAGTATTTTAAGGACGCAAATGTTAAGCGCTCAAATTGTATGCGTGTATGTTTGGTTGGACTAACATTATGTGCAGTGTGCCACAAAGCCTGTGTGAAGGCTGGACACTGGTCCATCCCCATGTGACCACCCTGCAGTGTGTGTGGGAGCAAGCATATGGAGGAACCCAGGAATACACACCCACACACACACATACATTAAGAAATCTCCAGGGAATCATAATGTATTAATGACTTCCTCCGTGCCTTCGACCCGCAGGGTGTGACCACAGAAACAGATCCGGGAAAGACCGGACCAGGGATGCCTTCAACTCTGAGGAAGTGTGTGGGAACAAGGAAGTGTGTGACGCAGGCGCGTGCTCTGCAGGAAGGAAAAAAGCCACCTGGCAAAAATACTAAAGAAATCCTCCTGATCTCGGTTTAAAGGAAAAAAAAAATCTCATTCCTCATCCAGTCCCCACCCCTTTCCCAATTCTCTATATATTTTTAGATGCATAGTCAGTGTAAAAATGGTCATAGCATGGTGACATCACCCACTAATTAGTGAAGTCTCATAATGAAGCCAGGAACTGAGCAATTTCCCCACCGCCATCTCTTTGGACCCGGACGCGACGAATGAGCAGTAGCTCTAACAGTGAAGTCACGGACACAACACACCCTTGACTATCCTTCCTTAATGACTGTAACAATAACCATAATTCAAAAACGAACTTAATCTTTTCTTCAATGTAACCTAAAACTACTGATTGAGCCCAATAAAGTCATCAGGGCAGTTTCCACAGAGGGCAGAGAGAAAAGAATCCAAGGGCCGTTTTCTGTACGGTGCTAGACAACTGCAAGTCTTTGCACACCCAGGAGTCGCCCCTGCCAGCAGGTTTAAGGCACTCAGAAGCTACAGCCATCTTTAACATTGTTTACAATTAGGCCATGCTTTTGAGGTGCTCAACTTTGGAACAGCCTTCCTTAATGCATCAGTTTGGCCAAATCATTAGTACTTTTTATAGGTCTATGGATGGAAGTTTGTTATTGATTATTGCAATTAATTTACCGATCTAGTATTTAGATTTGATATCTGTCCAATTAGGACTTGAAGAGCTGGATCAGGTTACAATGGAACAATTCAGTTTAGCTTGCTTCGTCAGGACTCCAGTTGCTAAGAGGATAGCTAACATAGTATGCAGGAAGCTAACAGCAAGGGTTCAATAGTTAGGAGGTACTTTCCACCTGAAATACTTTCAGCCATGAGGTTTTCCCCCTTTGTTCTCACTCTGGTTATGTTCAGTGTAAAAGTTAGTGGAAACTCTTTGTCACACTTAAAATAACATATTATGTTGAGGTCAACTCAGTCAAATTAACATTATGTTGTTTTAGCTCCACTCAGTGTGTGAGGGGTTGCACTCACAGCGAGACCAACAGTAGGGAAAGGAGAAACAAGCGTAACTAGAAACAGCAGCAGCAAACAATCAAGTACATTCAGATCATTTATCTGATAGCTGATGTTACGTTACGGAAAAACAAGGTGGTCCGAATCTCTTCCTCACCGTGAGGAATACAGCTTTGTGATTTAACAGGAGATTAATGTCGTCAGACACCGCGGGCATTGTATCGGAAGTGAAAAAAGTTGGAAAGGAATTTATAGAGTGCTACACAAATAAAATTGTTATTATGATTCCACACAGCCCTAATCATAAGCTCATTTTATGCAAATAAATATCTGAGCGATTCTCTAAACATGCACACACATTAAAGTGCGTGTGCATGTTTACTGGAGCGGCTCATGTGTGCAACAACATGCTTCCCATCCCCTTCGGTGCAGTGAGTAAGCGCTTCCTCTCATGACGCTGTATGTATGAACGTCGACGCACGTTGCGTCACGTTATGATGCACCTGCAGGTATGAATCACTTGGGTGATACATAGAGAAGAAGATTAAAAAAAACAACACGTGTTTGAGTGTGTTGTTGTTACTATAGCGTCACAACTTGGAAACATTGTAACTCCAATAATCCGTCCAGGATGAAGGACTGCTTCCTGGGCTCTGTTGTTCTCCCTTTGCTCATTTCATTAAAGAGCGTTATTGATGGTTTCCTGCCCGTTGCTCATCTTTTTTGTCACTCTTTGCACTTTTCAAATTGAGTCAGATTATATTTTGGCCTTTGACTGTAAATCCTGTAAGAATTCACCTGACTCTTTAGCTTCATTCTTATGCAACTGCATACTTAAATAGGTAGAAAACCTGTTTATGTGCCCATCAATTACATCACGGAGCAGGAAGTAGCCCTCACACTAGATGACATTGCCCTTATGGTGTACAGCTGCAATATGTTGTGTAATCTCAAAGGCTGCTGCTCCTTTCCTCTTATATCCACATCAACAACACACACACACGCTGTACCCGGTGCTCGCCGATCAGTCTGCCTTTTCCTCAGCTTTTAACGGCTCCCGACAGAACTGCTGTATGGACGTGCTGCTGCTGGGAGCGCGCTGAGTCAGCAGAAAATTACCATTCAACACGGACAGCTACTATGCTGTGATATAGCACTACTATGTACTGTGATATAATACAACTGTACAACCCCGCGGGGTGATGGTGGTGGTGGAGGTGGGAAGAGGAAAATGAAGCATATGACCGCAGTTACTCAGCAGCTGATGCACTCTACGAGGACGTGCCCAGATTTCACTCTTGGACCTTTCACTCTCTCCAGAGTGTGGTGGTTTACACGTTCGCCTAACGAGATCCCGGGTTTGATCCTGGGAGGAGACACTGATGCCTCGTTGGATTGTGCCAATCAAAAACTCGGCGCTACCCGCTGTAGCGACCCCTCGTGAAATAAGAGAGGAGCTGCAAGCCGCTTCTACAAAGTTCAGCACTACAGAAAACACAACATTCATGTCGCAGGTTTTCTTGCAGGCTTGTAAAAAAATAATAATTGGTCTGAAAATAATGAGCTCAATTTGCAAGAGGGACGACCTGAAGGTAGGAGTATGTTGTGTAATAAATTAAAAGAGACCTGTTAGCACTGTGACATTTGCAAAACAAAGACTCATACTGATACAGAATTATTATTGCATGTTGAAAGTATAATTGCATTTCATTTCATTTTCTTGTCTTTTTCAAGCATTTTTATCTTCATCTTTTACTTTAGTGTCTCTCTTTTGGTTTGCGATCTCCGTTCCACGTTTTGCATATGAAAGCTGGATTTTTATATCCTTTCCTATAGTTTTCTCGTTATATTTGACTGGTTTATCTGCAATGGCGAGGTGGAGAAAATTAGCGTCTTGCTTTTATGAATTATTATCTACATTTAAATGGAAATGTGGGCACAGAAAGCAGCGCCTCCTTAGCTCGCTTAGTTATTTCAGTGGCCCGAGTTCAGTTCTGTCCCCGGCCATTTGTTAGACATTTTACCCCACCCCCCGTTTGTCCTCAGCAGTTCCAGTCTCATAAAGCTGTGGGTGTGTGTCGAGGTGTGTGTGTGTGCGTCTGTACCTGCAGTACAATTGGGAGCTGCTCAGGTGGGTTTCTGTTCTCTACGCCCATCGTCAACCACACCTGAAAAGCTGTCAGCTGCTCTGCGAAGAAAGGACTGTGCTGTGGACACAAGAAGCAATGAAATATTTATCACCATTTCAAATCATTTATTCTGCTTCAGCTTTCTCTCGCTTTCAAATGGACACACACACACACACACGCTCATAATGAGGTAGTCCTGCAGTTACAAGCCCATCATTTCATAAAAACATGAACATAATGAGCTCAGGAGTGACACCGCACTGCAGTAACAACATAAATCCTGATCTGTCATGATCACCTTCCCCTCTCCTCTCTCTGCTGTCATGGCACATTGTCTGATTGATTGGCTGCTGGCCGCAGAGTTTTCGATCACGCAGAGTGTTTGAATTGCGACAGCCTCGTGTAGACCGCTGATGGATGTCGGGAGGGGAAAATATCAGCGCTTCGCTGTTGGATGGTTACATTAATTTGAGCATAATCAAAGCTTAATAACCCTACACACTCAGATACTGACACAATTGTGAAAAGTAGCGCTGCTTACTTAAAGATGACACCTGTGATGTAACTAAAGTAACTACTTTTTTTCATTTGTTACTGTTGAGACTTTTGACAGACACAGCCATACAGTACTGTGTGTAACAAATGTGTGATACTGTATACCAATGAGCGAATGTGGGTGAAGCTGTCAAAATTAATTAAAAATTAACGTCACAGGCATGTAGTTAAATAACTAGCTGGGTTGTTGCAAGACAAGAAATATGACAAAATGCTGGCTCATCAAATCCCAATAAATTCATACACAACATCATTTTGTCCTGAATTTGGTCTCTGCTTCCTGCTTTGGACCAACATCTTTACACTGACATAAACTTATTACATTTTTAAAAACTGAACACTGATTTTAAATGTGTTGCCTTGATAAAGTAGTTACTGTGATGAATGACACAATTTTCCTTTTTTAGCTGCAAATTACATAAAAGATATTTTAGAAAGATTTATAAAATGCCATGAAATATCAAAAATACATAAAGAAATAAAGTTATTACATAAAGTAACAAAGATGTGGGGCACGAGTGGCATTTTTGGTTCCATATGAAATAAAATATGACTGTTGGGGTGTTTTACAGGTGCTAGAGAGGAGTTAATTAACATGAGCAGAGACTCAATCTACCATAAATAACATTCTCCTTTTTTTTTCTTTACTCAGCTGTGACAAAGCCCAACAAAGAGAGCTAAAGGAGTCAAAGCACATCAGAGAGGAATTAAAGGCTCCTGAAAGACGGAGCAGGCAGATCTGCTTTAGGAGTCCTCAGAGGCTCAATTATAGTGTTGGTAAGTGTTTTTAGCCCAAGTGCAAGAGAAAGTAGGAGGAGGAGTGAGTGTGGAAAACTGCTCCTGGGGGAGCGATGCTCACCTCCCAGGGCCAGGTGGAGAGAAGGTGGAGTTCCCATATAAGAGCCCTAACATGGGAAAAGCTGCTGTGTGTTCTCCATCGTTGTTGCAGAGTCTAGTAACCGTTGGTCGGCTCATTCTTGTTCCCACAGCATTATAAGCAATGATGCTGCAGGATTTTTTACTTTTATGTAAAAGACTGTTATTAATTATAACAATACTAAAAACAGTGTCCTTTCCAGAAGCTCCAGCTGCTAACTTACTGGACGAGCTCCTTAATTTGCAACTATCAGGCAAAGCTGTAATGTCTCGGATCTATAACAAACTGTGCAGTGTAACCCCAGCCCGCGTTGTGGGCCTCAAGTCCACATGAGAGAAGGAGTTGGGTATATCTATGTCAGATGACGTCTGGGACCTTTCTCTGGTAAACTCTACATCACTCTGCGCCCGTCATTCCCTGTTACAATTCAAAGTAGTCCACAGGGCCCACTTATCTAAATCCAAACTAGCTAAGCTTGATCCCACTTTAGACCCTCGCTGTAACAGGTGCGGGTCTGATGATGCCAATCTAACCCACATGTTTTGGACCCGCCCTGCCCTGGCAAATTTTTGGGAGGTGGTTTCCTGCACTTTGAACAAGGCTACTGGCCTGAAACTAGCTGTCAACCCCTACTTGCTCTCTTTGGTACAGCGGGAGAGGATGATAAGTACATTCACGGAGCAAAGCGCAGGGTGCTGTCCTTTGGTTCCCTCTTGGCTAGAAGTGCCATTTTGATGAGGTGGAAAGCTGCTGCCCCGCCCTACTATGGTCGGTGGCTTGCTGATCTCATGTCGTGTCTCAGTCTGGAAAAGATCCACTGCTCCATCCAGAACCAAAAGGGCACATTTGATAAAATTTGGGGTCTCTTTCTGGAAAACTAAACTTCAACTCAATGGATGTTCCAGCTGACTAATGGATCTTCTCCTAAACCCAACCAAGTAGTTTTGTCACATGAGCCTAACAAAGACATTTTGTTGCCAGAACCTAATCAAATCGCTTTGTTGTTTAAACCGAAGTAATTTTGTTTCATAGTCCTGACAAATTCAGTTGTTTAAACCTTCTAAAACACGTTTGTTCCTTTAACCTAACCAAGTAGCTCTGCTGCCAAAACCCAATAAAAGACTTTAGTTGCTTAAACCAATCAAAGCTACAAGATCACAACAATGAAACTGGCCACCTGCAAAGGCCCTGAAAAACATCACTTATGATGTTGTAGGGAAAATACACCAAGACAGTGTTACAGATACGCTGTTGACTCACACAGATACAAAAAACAAAACAAAAAAAGTGTTACGATGACCCATATTTGTTAAGTCATCATCAGCTCAATCAGCTTTTTTGAAGAGCGCTTCCATTACACTCAGCATCTCCATCACGGCCCCCTGCCTCGTCAGTAAATATAACGATAAACAGTCGAGCGGCTGAAAGTGCAGGGCCAGTGCTTTCTGAAACTATTTTTTTATTTGACGCTCATACTTGAGTTATTAGACTTGACATTTTACAATGTAATCCGCCGGGGATGAGTGTGTGCGAGTGTGCTTGAGAGATTAATAGAGATGCTGTATATGCGGGTGGTGGCGAACTTGCAGTGCAAACAAGAATAGTTTGTTGTTTACAGGTGTCAGTGCTGGACACATTCAAGATGAAAGACATCCATCAATGCTAGAGGTCCCCTAGCCTCCAAGCTTCATGCATTTAATGCCAAAAAACACAACAACATGATGCATCAGAGGCATCAGAGGCTCTGTGCTTATTTGTCTCTCACACACACACACACACACACACACACTTACTCTGAAGGCGGTGCCCTCCTCGATGATGGTGGGCAGCTGAGAGAGGCATATGTCCACGGCCAGGTCCCACGCTTGCCTGTAGAGAGGAAACACACACACACCGCATGTAAGTGACATCATATGTCATGAGGAAGATCCTTAAATAAAACTTATTTTCAGGACTTTCCAGGAAGAATAACAAAAAATAAATAAATGAATAAAAAAAAAACAAAAAAAAAACTGCCAATCACATTTGGTAGTGTGGGATGGCCAAAGGAAGATCGCATTAAACTGTGGCACCGTTTGCTACCTTTACGAGTTAGAAGCTGCATATATCAAACAGCTAAGACTCAAAATTCTTTCCATACCAGGCATGAACTGAGACCCTGAATCCAAGAATTTAGATCCAGTGATATTTTCTAAAGAACAATGTGTGCTAGCGATGTATTATAGGGTAAGGACTCTGTGACACTTCACCTTATATCCTATATACCAGAACTCCATATGAGTCCAGGCCAACTGTCGTAATACCTTCATACGATGTTGTCCACAGTGACCCTGGTAACAAACAGACTAATTTTATCCATATAATTTCCAGAGTCTTGGAAAATAATTTGTATGTATCCTTCACCTTAATGCAGGAGCAACAGTAAATTTGGTGCGGTGGTATTTTTGTGGTGGTTCTCCAGTCTTGGTGACTGTACGCTACACATGTTTTAAACCATAAGCAACATGGCTCATTTCACACAGCTCATTATTATTGGGCTTCAGGACACTGTGTAAACTGGAAACGCCCCCAAAAACAAACCATGGATGTTCAGAGTGGCGGCCAATTTCCAAAAATTTCCAAAATAGTTCTTTACATAACAGAAATAGTCTTGATGTCGATTCTCTGGCCTTTAATTTATTCCATTTTTAACCAAAATACATGTAAATATTAGGGGTGCAACGATACACAAAATTCACGGTTCGGTTCGATACTTTGGTGTCACGGTTCGATATTTTTTCGATACAAAAAAAATGTTCATGCCTTTTTAATTTGTCATTTATTAAAATTATAAATATATATTTTAACTCAAAAGTACAGTTTTTAAATTTAACCCTAACCCTTGTGCGTGTTTTTTATTTTGACAGCGAATGCGCACCTGCGGACCACTTATGTGCAGCCCTGGTTATTTAGCTCGTCATATTGCAGCCACAGAAATTCTTTTGTCCATGAAACCATAAAGCTGCACTTTCTTTTTGCCTCATAGTCTGATTTGTCATAACTTCTCCGTTTTGTGGTAAGCTTTTCTTTGGCTGTCACTTCTTCACCCTGACCTGTCTTATTTGGCTCAGCAGAACTGAAATGCTTTTACACACTCACTCACATAAGCTCAGCGATTCTCTGCGCGATCAACCTCTCACATGTTTAAGCTTGCTGCGGGAGATTTCACTTGTCATGTTTGCATAGTAAGCTAACGATTAATAAGACGATGTCAGAGGAATTGGTGCACAAATTATCATCACTCACAGATCAGTGCTGTCGCTCTCTATACACAGTTCGCGGGATTGCAAAGTGAAAGCAAAAAACAAGCGCAAATTCAAACGCGATTTCAATATGTCACATATTGACAGTGGCTCACCGATGCCAATGACATAATAACCCAGCTACATTTCCGAAAGAATGCAAAAGCATTGACATATATTTTTCCTACAATAGGCCGACGGGCAGGGCAGAGATAGATTTTGGTACCCCGACTGGAAAAATCGCTAGCCCCGGGACGTCGGGCTAGCGATATTGCGAGCCCTGTATCTGATTGAGGAATCACTCATCTTTGGAAAAGAGAGTTTATTACAGAGAAATGTCTCTTTCCAAAATAAAAGTTGTACTATCCACTTCTTCTGGGCTATATTCTCAGCAGCATAAGGAGAATCATGTGCTAACAGCTGTCTAAATGACTCGGCTAAAGTTAGTAGCATGCTTGCTTTTTTTTGTCTGCTTCCACTTGTCTTTGCACTAGGATGATGTCGGCGTAAATGTGCAGTCATATTGGTTGTGTTCCCGCTAGTGCTTTCAGGTTAATCTCGTTGAAATGACCTTAACGCCACAACACGGCAAATCTCCGTTAACGAGCTACCGCCAATCGCCCCGTGCATGGGGCTAGACGGCCAACATGTTAACGAGCTAACTGCGCTAACACACTAGTTCCCACCCATGTAATTGAGCATTGCATGGCACATCCAACATACTGTTTTACTTTAGTCCATGACTCGCTTACCTTCAGGGTCATACGTCACATGAAAACCAAAATAATTCCAAACGCCAGATCTGAATGAGAGTGGGGGAGGTGCCCTGCGCCCTTCCTTCTGACTATGCTGTCTGTGTTGAGCGCTCAGTGAATCTGCGTTCGACTACTCCGCCTACTTCCTCGTCAGAAGGAAAGTTGATAAAATAAATTACAAATTTTGTATTGTTCGATACATATGCATACCGAACCGAAAGCACTGTATCGAACGGTTCAATATCGATACGAATATCGTTGCACCCCTAGTAAATATTACATTTTATTGCTAAAGACTTGGCAGGGATTTCACTATTTACTGTTTTTTAACCTCTTGGTATTCTCCAGATTAACCTGAGTCTTGTCCAGGGTTGGAGGTAAGCTTAGGGTTGGGTTTTGTTTTAGCACCATCCTCAAAAGGTAAACTCTCAGATCTACTGATTCTCATGTAGCCCCAAGCAGAATCAACAAAAGCAGGTCATAAACCAGACCTGGGCCATTTTTTCCATCCTGCCACTAACACTCATTTTGCTCAGCTCACGTTTTCTCCCTCGCACTCCTCATCATGCACACGGGCTTCTTTAAATTCGCAGCCTGAGGTCCTGAGGAGGGCAGTGAGGAGCCTTTAATCCCGTTGGAAACACAAGCTCTTCTCTCATGGCCATCATTTCTAATTCATGGGGTTATGCAACTCACATTAAACCTTATCACAGCTTCTCTTTTCTCTCTTTCTGCCCGTCTCTCTTCTCCCTTCACTTTCCAGCTCCTTATTGCAGACAATTGAACTCTGGGCCTCGATGGGGCTTTTTCCCCTCAGTTAACAGGAGGCGGGGGTTGAGTCATGTTCCCAGTCGATACGCAGCAACGTAATGTGATGCTGAACCACTGATGCTGAGTTCACTCTGTCTGAGACTCCTGCTTTAATGGCCTTTCCCATTATCTCAATGTGATATAATAGAGTTGCACTCTTGGTCAACAGCACATTGTTAAAGACATAATGGACCCACTGATGAATGTGTAACATGCAAACATGCAATACAGCATGTAGAAAGCATTTGTGGCTATTCCAGCTTCTGTCAGCTGCTGCAAAAACAGAAGCGTATATCTATTCAGGAGCCGGTGTAGTCGCCTTCCAGTGAAAATATTACCCGTGCAAACACACACTACTGCTCTATTAAGAACAGATGCTGCTCGTTTTACAGTGTTGGTGCCATATGAGGCCTAATTTTTGACGTACTAGCCCTGATTATATTCATGCACTGTTTCAACTAAGACTTCTGTTTACATGAATAGCTTACATTGCAGTTAGCAAACAAATGATTCCTCTAGATGCACAAGTCAGAGTGCTGTATTGTGTTATTTTGTTTTTATCCAACTCATTTTTAAAGACAAACGTGGAACAACACCTTGCTAACCAACCCAATCGGGTTTAATCCTCGTGCTTATTTAGACGCTACGCTGAAGTTGCTACAGTAGCTTTAGACTAGCTGGGCAACTTATTTCTAGAAGTGTGATGAGGCTGGCTTAAAAAGTGAGCCAGCCTCCATAGACACACATATGAAGTTGTCGAAGTTTAAAGCAATAAAACATTATGCACTCCACACTGTATATAAATGCCACTTGTTTTGCACATATTCAACTCTGTATATTTTATATATTTTATTATTATTATTATTATTTTTTTTTTTTACTATTTAATTTGTAAAAATGTGTACACACACACACACACACACACACACACGTAGGAAAATATTTAGTATACACATCCAGAAATGCATACACTATTATATATTGTACATATATTTATTAGTTTCAGGTTGGCCATTCTTGTATTTTGCTCGTTTGTGTTGTTGTGTTTGCACATCTCTGTTGCTTGTGGGGCTCGCACACAAGAATTTCACTCGCATGTGCTGTGCCAGTGTGCCTGCACATGTGATGTGACAATAAAAGTGATTTGATTTTGATTTGATAAAAAGCCTTTTTATAGTCTGATACAAAGAAAAGGTTTGGTCTCAGTGGGCAGCTTATCCCCTTTTTTAATAACTCATATCCAGCCTTGACTGACAGTCGTCCTGACATAAGGAGTCGACCGGTGTCGGCTGGGCCTCATCGTCGCTCATCACTGAATTAGACCTCTGCTCTGTTTTGTGCTGCTGATGCTTTTTGGAGCATTTTTAATTGAATTACTTCTACTGACCACCCAAGCAGGTTGTGCAGACTAACATGTAATATGAAGTCATGTGAAGGGAGGGACAAAAACCACACTGGAGATGTGATATCACAGGCACAGGCCAGTGCAACAACAGAGGAGGGAATGAGCTTACTTTAGTTAGCCATAAAGTGAGTAGATGGTGTGCAGCTACTGAAGAAAGAAGATTCAACAAACTAGAAAGTGAGTCAGTGACCTTCATTATACCCGAGTTGGACTGTTTGCAGTATTATAGTATGTGTATCCTTAACACTTTCAATTTCATGCTTATCATCAACACTGGCACTCCTATGACTCCATCTAGATTCAGTGCAAACTGCAATTTTTTCAGGGTCACATCATACTGTGACTGCACTGCTGCTAAGAAGTTCCCCACTTAGTGGAAACCGCTTCTTTCTCCACTGTAACTTAAAACTATATATTACTTGTAGTGCTGTTACTTAATGTAATGATCCGTTTGCCATACAGCAACTTTAAAACTCGTTTTAAAATGCTTCTTTAAATGTGATCATATTTGCTTCTAAAGGCCTCTAAAAGACAGGCGTTATCATTCTGTTCCCTGTTGGCTAGGAGGGCAATCCTACGGAGGTGGCGGGATGCTGCCCCTCCCAACAGTGGTTATATGACCTCATGTCATGTCTAAAACTGGGAAAAAAAAATAAAAAAAAATCAGACATTTACTCCAGAACTCTACTGGGAAAAATCAAAGCATGTGGGGTCCTTTCCTTCATGCATTTCAAAATCTATAAGAATTTTTCAGCAAACTCTTATGTCAGGTGTGGAAATACAGTGTACAGGGCAGTGACCTGGGTGGGATTATTTTGCAGGGATTAAGTTATGTTTCTCTCTTTTCTTCTTCTTTTATTTCACAGCCTTAAATGTACGGGCTGATTACCCCGAATGTACAGACCATCTGTAATCCCTTTCTTCTCTTTTTGTCCATATGTATAAAAAAAAAACTCTTAATAAAAAGACATTGTTTAAAAAAATGTGGCCATGTGTGACTGCTACTGATGTTGTTATACGAGCTGCTTTCCTTAGTTTCGGAGAACAATTATTGTTGGTTTTAGATACAGTTTGTTTCTTGATATGGTACAAAAAGTAAAACTTCTACAAGTACAGGAGGGAAGACGCTGCTGGAGCATCCTTCAGAGTTATGGTAATCATTAATAGATCCATTGGCGCTGACAGAGCTGCGAGAGCCTTATTTTTGGACATATGATGTTAATATTATAAAAAAAATCGCTCTGAATTAAACGTGTTTTCTCGGTTTCATAACGTCAAGTACTGGGATTACAATCTGTGTGCACACATTGCCAACAAATCTCCATCCCTGCTGGTGTTTATGTAACCCAATGGTGTGGAAACCAGCAGATAGAGCAGTGCTATCAGCGAGGACACACTCACGGGGAGGAGGCTGCTGCACTGTTTAGGATGACAGCATTAACTTGGATGATGTCTGCGAATCCGAATGAGTAACTCATCACACCAAAGCCCGTCTGTGTGCGATGAGGGGACAGAGCAGGGGACCAGTTGGCGCTGACTAAGCTCTTTTTGTGTGTGCGAGTGCGTTGCCTGCAGAGAGTGGTGCAGCAACGCGCAAACAGGAGCGCAGATATAAAGCAGACACACACCCACGCACACTCCCACACTAAAACTGCCCACGAGGGAGCAATCAACCTGGGGTTTATCTGCTCTCTCCCATCTCCTCCATCTGAATAACAATTGCTGTTGGTGTTCAGGCACCAACATCGATCAACGAGCACCCAAACTGCTTAATTCCTCCTCTATGTTTCCCTTCCTTTCCCATCTATGTTCATCCAAACTTTTATTTTTCCACCAGCCTTATATCTCCAGCACGTCCCTTTTTCATTGTCCATTCGGTTTAGTTTTCTGCACTCTTAAAGCGCCTCTCTGCTGTTAATCTGTCGTGTTTAATACTGCATGTGCTGCTGTGAAACAAAGTGATACTCTTCATTTCTTTGGCGGTAAACTGTAATGTACCCACAATCTAAAAAAAAAAGTGGGTAGGCATGAGAATGAAAGGCTACTGCTTCAGTAAAGAGCAGTATTCTTTACAATAAGTGATGCCAGGCTGTTACACAACAAGTCACTCCTCGAGGCAATGAGAGTGAGAGATTTTTTTCCCAAACACAAGCCAGATAATGAGTGGGAGAGATGGAGGGAGGCATTTATAGAAGACCAAGAGGAGAAACAATAGATAGTGGGAGAAGTGTTGGTGTAAGTAAAGCAAGATAGACGATGGGATAATGTTCCTAGCAATGCCTAAAAGACTTTAAAAGCTCGTCTCTGTGTTTACAAGTGTAGTTACGAGAACACATGACTAATAAATCAGTAAAATGATGCAGAAACTTGTCAGTCCCAAACTGTGTGAGTATAAGTAAAACCTTTAAACTCTTATTTTGTGTTATTAAATAATTCAAAAAGGTTTTTTGTTTTTCCCCCGGTTTATTTTTGTGGTGTGGCTGCTTTTAAACTAAATCTGCCATGGCTGACACAGATAAAGACGTCCCACAAAGTCTTTTAACATCCCCCAGAGGACAAGTGCTTTTTCGTTGCTTTCAGTCAAAAGGTGGACGCATTTGGCTGCAGGTTAATGTGAGTGGGTGGGAAAAGAAACGGCAGCACTTTTACTCTAAATCCAACCTGTCTCGTCTCTGCACTGCATTTATGTTGACTACAAAATAGATCTGAGGCACAGAAAGGTTTCAGCAGTGACGCTCCTACCAAGTAAAATGACAGAGATGAGAAATGACCATGCAGAGTCATCTGTTCTTTGTTTTAAATGACGCTCGTCCGCACAGTCACCACATCAGGCTACAGCAACAAGGTTCTGTAGTGCGCAGACAAAGTGAGCATGAGAAGAGCAAACACTCTTCTCATGCCACGAAACAAAAGAGGAAAATAACTGCAGTTCCTCAAATGACCACTTGAGGCCGACACTCAGTTTTACAGCAGATACATGCTAACATGCTTACAGCATGCTACAAACAACAGTTCTGGCCTCCATGTGTAAACAACCCAGTCAGGACAAACACACAGGTGGCCAATTGCCCGTTTTGATTTAATTCCTCACAATTTTAATTCATAATAAAGGCCAGGCCTGCTGTTAAAGAAGGGAATGTTCAGCACTTGGGTGGACTAAAAGACACCCAAACAGGTTTTGTTTGGATTGCAGATGCAACGTGCATCTTGTGATAGGTGATAACTCCCTCAGCTTCACCCATCGACCCAGTTTAAAAACTGAGGCTTAAGTTTTAAGCGTTTAGACATAAGTTTTAGTGTTCGACCGTCCTGATGCAAAGATAAAGAATTTTCTATTTAAAAACACACACATTTGCCGAGGAGAAGAAAAGAGGAAGGCTACAGAGAACATTCATGGATGTAGTGAAGGAGGACAGATGGTGTGACAGAAGAACATGGTCGGGAATAAGGATGAGATGGAGGCAGGCAGGCCGCTGTGCGACCCCCTCGCGTGAGCAGCAAAAAGACTTCATATGCAAAGGTGTATTTGTGAATCATAAAGATATACATAGAGTATACAAGTACTTTTCCATATCAGAACACACTTTCCTGCTTTGTTACTGGTATTACAGGTATACTGTGAAAATTACCAGTCAATCAACATAAACACAGACTTTGCCCCGCCCCTGGTGAAGGCAGCTGTGTGCCTCTGCCATGTGGGAGAGAGCAGCACATGGAGCCAAACTGGAAACTGTCAACATGCAAAGATAAATGAGAAACAAGATTCGTGGAAACTAAACTTAGTATAAATGAAGAGCGTGCATATGCTCCAGAGAAGCAGCAAATAAAGACACCTACGTGTTTTGGCTTACACTTCAACATTATATTTAGAGGTTGTGAGAGTAAATAAGGCACTTTTAATATGTTGTAGTAACTGTAGTTACACAGATGGGTCTACATTTTTACGCAGACCCTGACGCACCCTGTCCTGTTTTTGCTTATAGACTAGAGTGACAGCAACGCTCTTGGTCACACTGCTGCACATACAGATGCTCAGCTACTGTGCACCTTCTCCTGCTTCTGTTTTCAGACAGAGCACAGAGCTGTTTCTGCGACACGGGTAAAACAGGCTGCAGTGCATCCGGTAGTAAAACAAACACTGTCATGCGTGAGCACGATCAGCTCTGGTGTCACGCTCTCAGGTCGCTTCTTCTGACTGGATTACTCTTGAAAACGTCTACTGAATGCACAAAGATGAAGTTGAATGAGAGCTCCATAAACTCTCTACAAGTGCAGTTAAACTCCCAGAAATATCTCACTGCATTCAAAGTGTTTATCCTAATTGCTTTGGTAAAATGAGGAATTGCAAAACCAAACTAAATGGTCAGAAAGACTCAAAGTAATTCCTGATGGAAAACAGTTTCAGACATTTAACATTTAACAATCAAACCCATAACTTTAGAACAATTGAGCCCTGAGGCAGATTTTTCCTTTTGTGCATAAGATGCCAGACTCATGGCCTTTTTTAATATCCCCACACTAACAATCATTAAACAGGCACACATAAAAAAGGCAACACTGTCTGCTCTCTAATCATAACGTGTGTTTGTTAGAAAGTCTGTTCAAACTCCAACTGCAGTGCGCCTGAACAAACAGCAAAGCCTCAAGGATGACTCTCCCTTGTACTCTTGCCTTCTGCTTTGCAAAGCTGTGGACATCTGTGTTACCGGTGTGCGTGAAAGAGAGCCCCAAGCGCCGTTTGTGTGCGTCTTACCACATGGCGTGCATGTATGTAGGGGGCAGGCGGGGGCTGCTGACTGGTGTGCAGTTGTATGACCTCATTATCCTCTCTGCTAACAGAAAATTGCGAAACAAGCTGGCCACCAGCAGGTCCTGACGAAACAACTTCTGGAACAAATCTGCAGAAAGAGAAAGGGAACATCAAATGATTTAAGTGAACACAGAGATAAGTTTGCATGTGGGAGGAAACGGGGGCCTGAAAGACTCGATAAACAAAAAGAAGCTTAACTAGAGCGAGGCGACTACTTTAGAGAAAAATGGGCTACTTTGTTTGTATGCTTAGAGAATATAAAGGGCAGGAAAATGCAGATTTAAGCCGTGTCGCAGTCACGTTTTCGTCAACTCATTAGTGTATTCACCAATTCACTGTAATGGGGCCAGGCCAATCCCATGGCAATCTCTTAGCTTATGATTATGATTACTTCGCTTGCGTGTTGGGGATATTTTACGAGACACTGTCTGACAGCTTCTGTGCCCACTGCTAGTGTTGGGCTGTTTAAACACTGAAGTGTCATTGTGTGTGTGTGTGTGTGTGTGTGTGTGTGTGTGTGTGTGTGTGTGTGTGTGTGTGTGTGTGTGTGTGTGTGTGTGTGTGTGAGAGAGAGAGAGAGAGATTTGGATTAGGTGTGCAGTGCCTTCATTACAGGGATTCTTTCTGATGCGAGATGCTTCATTAACAGCAGAGCCCCGAGGGTTTAAAAGGCTTCTGCAGCCATCAGCCTTGTCACATTGCTATTCTAGCTGGGATACAGTTTGTCTCATGAGAGTCTGAGCCCTCCTCTGTGTGGATGTGTGTTGCATTCAACAGACAGGTGGCCAATGAGGGAATCTGCGTGCGATGCATGCAAACTGTAACAACATGTAGAAAAAAAGGAAATTGTGTGCGTTTTTATCTGGGGAGGCTGAGCTTGAGGGTAACGGCTAATGGCAGCGCTGTGTGTTGTAAGCAGGAGTTTTGCTACGTGTGTGTGTGTGTGTGTGTGTGTGTATACGGGTTTTTATGTCTGCCAAATTATGTTTAAATGATGTCCCCAATTACTCTGCTAGACGCTCCAAACACAATTAATCTCAATTTGAGCAGCCAACCTGCACGTACTGCACTTTTGGCATTTTATAGAAAACAGCTTCACTATTTTCTACCACTGGGGACGTTCTCAAAGTTTTAGCACTGCTGATGCGTCACTACTGCGCAGTTTTTATTAGGTGCCCTAATTTGAGCTCCCTGAGAACTGAAACACATGGGGTCATTTCATTTTTAATCACTGCCCAAACATGTTCAACTAAAGATTGCAGCGCGCCTCATGTTCCTCATGTTCCTGCATGTTTGCTTCTCTAATCATTTTAGAAGAAATTAAACTCTTACCTTCTTTTTCATAATTTATTGTGATATAAATATGTTATAAGGCTTCATTGCCCCTAAATAGAGAAATACAACAATGGTTTGATTTATGTCCATTTTCAAAAATGGATATTGACATTGACGGAAATATGCCAGATTTGATTTAATTGGCTGATCTTTATCTTCTGGCAACTTAAACCATATGCATTAAAATGAAAAGAAAAAAGCACCAGGGCACATACAGCAGCCCGTAAGTGCATAAGTGATGGAACAATGACATAATGTGCAAAACAAACATTAAATAGAAGCAAATAAGCAGAACTTCCAGCCACTCATCCAGATTTATCCATTTCATTTCTGGATTAGAACTGACTTGTATTTTAGCTTAAACTAACTGTTATTGTGGGTTGTTAAGCAAGAGTATCTGTTCAATCTGTTTATTGTATTAGTTCATATATTTTGACTGAAAAAAAGAAAAACAAACAAAAACTAAACCAAGGTCAAGGAAGTCACCTTGGACACCACTACAGTCACTTCACTGCTTCTGCTAATTGCTGGAAAATGTCAACGCTTTACCTTTAATTTCTTTTTGGAGAAGAGGATGAAGTCAGAGGGGGCGCAATCTGGTGAGTGGGATGGGCAGTGAGCAAGGACTAGGATGACATGGCCAAAAGCAAATTCTGGCTTTTTCATGTGCTCTGTGACGGCACCCTGGCACAAGTACGTTATGGAAATTATGAGTATTTATACCCTCTTAAAGAAAGAGCTGTTCGTGAAATGAGGCTGACCAGATCTGAAGGAGAACGAGTTGCACCAGGCATGGTCATCCGATTTATAGCTTCGAAACTCACACAGAGTACCATAAACCTGCTCCTACACCAGCTCTAAATGTCAGGAAACGCATTGCGTCTCTGCTACAAGCAGCTCGGCTTCCCATGTAGAGCCAAAACATCCAGAATCACCATCAGACAGCAGTCACTGGACTCAAAGTCTCCACTGGGATTAACCCTGGTTTAGGTTTCCCTATTTAATTAGACCTCAGCAGACAGGCGGGTTAACCCCAGAAAAATCCATTACTGTGCACAGTTTAGCTGGTTTGCAGCAGATGCTGTCGCTCAGAAACCTCGGCTCATTTTTGCCGTATCTAGCAAAACACTGGCAACCATCAGTGGCACTCTTCAGCCACACTGACTTCTCAGCCTCTCGCATTCACAAGATTTTCATAAAACCTGACCTGGACTGAAACACTAAGTTTGATGTCCACAGAGAAATCACAGATGTGCACCTCTAAAGCTCGCTGAGGTTTTTTAGCTGATGGTTTATTTTTTAGTGTGCTTTCCAGGCTGTGATATTTTCCCAGTGTCTTTCATTCCCAACATTTGTTTTGGAAGTTGAGATGAGTTTAATTTGGGATGCACTCACTTTCCATCATAAGAAAACTATTTCTAACCCAACTAATGTCTTTCTTAAGATCTTTTAAGGTACATTATTTTGGTGAGAACAGCTTGCTCACGACTGTTAAACAAAACTGTGTGCCTGCGTGTGAGCGCCTCACCTCTGGGCAGAACATTCCAGGCGATCGTGTCGGTGATGGCTGTGAAGATCCAGTTGAGCTCTCCGAGGGGAGTGCGTCTGTCATTGAGCCTGCCAGGGATCCTGCAACACACACAACACAACACAGATGGCTGTGTCAGCCGCGCTCACTGTATGTCGAATAGTTTACTCAGAGGACAAAGTGGCAACTGCTCAGTACTATCATCACAACACATCTGAAGAAATTTACATTTGCACTTAGGTGCTTACTCAGAGGCCGAAAAGAAATGGGAGGCAGGATATGTGTGCACTCATACACTTGTGTGCAGAACACATACTGTAACCCTGTGAGCACAAGACCCGAGACACAGAGCGACATCAAAGATACATGCACTGTTTAGCTCAGATCATATGTGAGAGCCACGTGCAAAAGGCTTCAGGTTGCAGTCGTCGCGTAATAAACTCCAAGTGGACTTTTTAATCAAGTTAATCACAAATCAATTTGTGCGTGCATCTGTCATTGTCAACAGTAATTAAGATTTGTGTTCCACTGCAGCAGCTTGGGGCGGCTACATATGTTTGTAGGAATGACCACCTAATCAGATCCCTCAGCTTTTCTGGCATGAGAGCAACCTCAACTCTCTCAAAGTGGAGCGAGCGTGTGGGCAACTGGTGTAACCCCATGTCCCATGAATAAAGTCACCATATCCCTCTAAGAACTGGGTGCTTTGTTATTCTTCTTTCTTTTCCGCACAAAAAAAAGAACAAAGAAGAAATTTGACAACCATCAGAACAGGTTTTTGGTTTTTCCAAGGGTGGCCCTGGTATGCTGTAAAGGCAGATATCGCCCTCACTAACCAATGCTGCACACCCAATCAATTTGACCCCGAAATATGACAGAAACCACTCGGCTGTCTTGATGCATGCTCAATCATCCAGGTAAGTAAATCCCAAAAAGCTTGATTCTGGTCACCTGGATGAGTGACGAAACGTTTCCCCCCAAATAAAAACGTTATGTCAGGTGAACAGAATCAACCTTTTGGGAAACCACTCAGTTCAGAAAACAAAGCAGGAGTTCATCAAATTTTCGATGGTTGGTGGCTAAGAGTAGGAGAGTGGACTGGAAGAGCACCCAGAAGTACTTTCCAATAACAAGGTACTCTTTTCTCCTCTGCAACCTTGGTGATGTTGTGTAAATCCACCAATTATTACTGCAATTTGTAAGCTGACGACTTGCAAAGGATCAGCCGCCAAAATGACCAGCAACACATACCTCTGACATAATCAATACCCGGGCAACTCATCTGACCCGTGACTATTTGTTATCACCACTGGAGAAGATGATAAAAAATATCGACGACTTTATATACCTCTGTTATTAAAACCATTTTAACCTTTTCGTTTTTCATCGTTGGTTTAAATCAAAAAGGCCGGAAGGACATTGTTAACCTTTATCTCTAAAAATCAATCATAGACAGCTGCTTCACTGCTTAGTACTGAATACGTTTACTAAAAGGCTCGTGTCATTATCAGTGGTGCTTCACTAAAATCCTCATCTCACGCTAAAATCCACCTGTAAAACAAACAGCTGAAAGTTCCTGGAAGTCTGGTACAAGAGTGGATTGGAGAGGATTTCAGTCAGTGGTGATGGAGATCTTATCAGACGTAGGAAATACGAACACAGCCTTTGATACACCATGTAATACCATCTGGGAAGTGTCTGATTTGCAATGTATTTTAACACGTGGCCACTGCAGTAAAAGCATACCTGGATATAAGATCACACAGCAGAACACCATCAATAATAGATTTTCCTCTCGAGAGTCTGGACCTCAACATTATTGAAGCAGTGTGGCATCATCTTAACAGAGTGGAACAAAACGCAGCCAACACACAAAGAAAAGCTTTGGTTGCACTTCAAAAAGCTTGGATGAATGTTCCTGAATGTTCCTACTTCTGGGAATTTCTTGGTCATACCAAATACTGACTTTCAAGATTTTTAGAATTGCACAAACTTCCATTCATTTTTGCATGTTTCGCTGACTACTATACATATTTCACATTTTCCTTGCAAAACAACAATGGGTTGGCTCATGACTTATGCGCCATACAGTAAAAGTGCCAGATTTTAATCAGGTTCATCAATCTAGCACAGATTATCTTCAGACCAAACCTCATGAAAATGACCGAGTGGAGTTTTCTCAGGGCTTAAAATTGCTCACCAGGAAATCCGACTATAATGTAATTTCTATGAATCACATCTTGCTACAGAAATCCAGCATTTGGCTCCTGTCTGACATTATTGCATTATTCACACAGCTGTGCGTTTGCGCCACAGTGACTTGACATGTGTAAACCCATGAACTGTACATCATACTTAAAGACGGTTATTCCATGACCAGCACCGTGGAAATGAGAGCTTGAGAATGTGCTGCTGAAAGAGAACAAGACGCCCCGACAGTAATCGCCGTAGCAAAACCAAGAAAATTACCTTTACAACACCTACCCGTCTGCCTTTTAATGAGCACTATTAAAAGCAATGAGGGAAACTAGGAGAATGGGCAAACATTAGCTGCCTCAGAGGCATTACAGTTAGTGTGAGCCATTTGAGCCCGAATAAAGAAATATATTTTAAATTAATGACAAATGTACAGGAAAGATAAATGCAGGAAAACACTGTTAAGAGCCTGCACGACCTTGATCACTGCAGCAAACAAAGCTGAAAACCTGTTTGAGTATGGATATGATTTAAAACATCAAACGTTCAGATTTGTTCCTATAAAGATTACTCTTTCAACAACACTCAACTGAACTGAAGGGACTGATTGCTTGAACTTTGACATTTTGGAAATGTAATCATTATTATCGTAAACATTCATATAGAATTTGGTCGTAATTATCATATGAATTCTTCAGTTATGCTAAAAATGTGTTAAAAAATAGACGTGCAAACCTTTTGGGGGAAGAAATTGCAATATTTCTGAATTATTATCAGTGATTTTGGTTTGTTAGACCAAAATGGTTAAAAGGTACATGTTGCTTCATATCTAGAAAATCAGGACTGTATTTACCATGGTTAGAAGATGATTAATTGTTTATGATGTTTTCTGCAATAATAAATATAAAGAAAGACAACAAAAACAAATGCAGGCCAACAAGTTCGAGAACAGCTGCTCTCCATCCTTTCTGAGTGAAGTTTTCAAACCAACATGAAAATGAACTTTTCCTGTGTGAGACAACTCTGACGATGAACTTGCTATGAGGACACAAAAACTATGTTATCCTGAGATAATGAGATAATAAACTTGCAAGATCAAAACATAACTGTAAACCAGAAGTGGTTTTGGCTTCTTTAATAATGTATAAAATGAGAGGGAAACAAGTTTTGGTGAATAAATAATGGAGGCTCGGTAATGATTGGCTCAGAAATCGGTTACAGTAATTGCACAACACTGACATCCAGAAGTGCGCTCGCCCAATTTGATCACGTTGTGTCATCACCGACAGTCACTCCCTAACGTTATTGTTTCCAGCCTGATTTTATAATCGTTAGTTGGTGCACTACAGCACTGTCAAGAACCAAGATGTCTCTACACAGAACCATTACCGGTCAAAAAATGACAACATATATAACACACAGCCACCTCAGTGGTAAACACTTGATTCCATTCACTATAAAGCATCAGCAATAAAGTCCCGCAGCAGCATTTTAAGCTATTTAGAATCGCCAACAAAGTACTTTTTAATACACAGAGCGTGTGAACTTTTTCTGACCTAAACCTCCCCTCTCTTCCTCTAAGTGACAGATAATGGAAGCTGTGAAGCTCCTGGCAGGTACAAGCCAACTGTATAACCATGAGGGCCGGCCAGCTCCTGAGCACTTTGAGTGCTTGCCAAAGATGTTTGGCAAGTCAGCAGTAAGGATGAACACTCAGCAGTTCATATCCTTGCTTAGTATCCAATATAATATATTTGGGGACAGAAAAAGACATTGCACTGGTGGACGGATGAACAGATAGATGGATAGCTCACTGAACGGCCTGGAAAAATGCCCTCTGAGGCTTTGAGGCTTGTGTCATCGATCAAAACCTGTCATTTCTTCACATTTTCTGGTGTTTTGCTGTACTACGGTATTTTGTATATCATTTTTATACTGATGCGCTTGTTTTATGTGAGAACGCACATGGATCTTATCAGGCTGTACTGTGAATGAGCATCATTAATCAGTGATATAGTTTGTTTGTTGAGGCACTTGATGAAACATCAAAGTTTGCGCTAGTCATACTGATGAACTCATCTGCTTTCCAAACCACCAGAGGCTTGAAGACGAGAGGTCAGACACACATGAAACAAACTGAAATGTCGAAGTTAAAAAAGAGAAAATCATGAAAGGCTGAATTGTGACTAAGGCTGCGCAGATCACAACAAACCTCCCTGCAAAGCTGCCTATAAGCTCCAGTGGGTATTCCAAGACTAGCAAACAGTATAACGTCTGAAATATAAGCCAAAAAAGATTTAAAAAATGTATTTACTTATATTTAAAGGGGTAAAAGGGGGGATGAAAACCATCTCTTGGTCTTTCTCTTTAAACCATAGTTCTCTGGTATCATTGGGCAGAATAAGGCCCAATGACAGATTTTGTTTTTATACCACTGATGCACCAAACGCCCAACACCAATCCATCCTCAGCATGTCTGAAAACAAGCTTCTGGATGTGAGCAGGGTCATAAAATCCTCTGTAAAAGGAATAAGCTGTTGATCTTATCTAAAGAGAAAAGGCACGCACCCCGAGGGCAGCTGCCATGTAGCTCCTCTCTGATATCTCTGTGCAGCGAGTGCACCAAGTATTCCCTTACGGGATCAATTAATGTATTTTAAAGGCTGAGGTGCCATTTTCAGCGATATGATTTCTTCAATATTGGAGTCTAACTTCAGGGACTCCCCAGTGAGTGCCACACAGACGGTGTCAGACGCTCGGAGGGGTTGGGGGGGCTGGCTCTGCACACCGGGGGGAGTCTCGCTGTGAATATGGATCAACCTACGACAGTTATGTGACCCCCACGTGAGATAAAAGAGAACTGATGAGCGATGAAAGACGCCGTAGCATGAGACATACCGAGCACGTAAAATCCACATGCGCTGTGCTTCGTGACTCCTTATGCAAGAGCCTATTGTGACTGGATGCAGCCAGAATGTGTGTTGGATGTATGTGGGAAGCAGAGACAGAAGGGTGCACAGATGGAGCAAAAACAGAGGAATGATCAAATTAATAAACAAACCAACAACATGCAACTACTCGACGCCGCCATTATGTGGAATTCATTTCACCACAAATGTTTGTAACATCTCAGGAGCGATGAGTGTAACGTGCATTGTTTCCAACTGCGGATGACCTTTAAAGGTGAGAATACGAGCCCAGTGAGTGGTCAGCGAGTGCAACACATGCTCATGCCCACGTGTCCAAGCAGGACTCGGCAAAAAGATGACAAAGAGGATTAAAAAAAGGCTGCTTTGAATACTATTTGTAACCAATTACGCAAGACACGTTTTAAAAGGCTGAAAAATAACAAGCTGTCCTGGTTCTCTCTGTTGGAGCCTACAAAGAAAAACCACCAGGTGTGATTTAGGTATTGTTGTTGCTAGGATACCACCGAGCCGGCTGACTAGTCGCCATCACTAATGTTTGTCTAGTATTTTTGAAAACTTAGTTATTTAGTTCTTTACAGGACACACTGGCATCGTACAGTCAACATTAAATCGTTATAAATAACAAACAAACAGACCGTACACGACACACAGAGGACAGCTCTCAGCTCTCAGCGAAGCCGGTCGCACTTTCTCCTCTCCTCCTCACCCTTATCTTCCCTGCTTAGCATCTATGTCCTTGTCTTGTCTTGCGTGCATTACTTTCCCTGGAACAGCCTCTCACTGTCGTTCTCTAAACCTAAAAGAGAATTATGGATTTGATCAACTGGTCCCTGAGTGCTATTGACACCCTTTTCTCAACGAGAAGTCGGGGCTCGGGAGAGCCTGAGTGCCCTGGAGGGACTTTCCCTGCCGGTTACACGATGGACGGGTGGCAGAACTGGAGGACCGTGTGCCTGGCGGGACTGTCGATCGAGGACGCTGAAGATATCTACCTATTCGGAACCATGATAACAGGGTTCATGCTGATCGGCGTTGGCCTAGCCCTGCTTTATCGGAGAAATAAGAGAGCGGAACCGGCTGTTCAAACCCCCACATGGCTGCCCGCTGGATTCGAAGCGCGGGGACGAGGTGCGACCTCTCACAACGAACGTAATATGGTCAACACCTTGGAGACGCTTACTGCTGCTGTGAAGGCTCAAAACAACACCATTGAGCGTATGAGGGGAAACATCAGAGAAAGGCCTGCTCAAAATGACACCCTTGAGCGACAGTTGGAAAACATCGCAGAACGGATCACTGCAGTTGTGAAGTCTCAGAATCAAAAGACTGACAACACCTTGGAACTGAAGTTTGATACCATCATGGGGAGGCTCGCAGCTCTTCAACGCGAAGTTGA
This sequence comes from Astatotilapia calliptera, assembly GCF_964374335.1. Lineage (NCBI taxonomy): Eukaryota > Metazoa > Chordata > Actinopteri > Cichliformes > Cichlidae > Astatotilapia > Astatotilapia calliptera. The sequence goes on from NC_137427.1 coordinate 4,510,786, forward strand.
GGGACCTGTCTCAGAGTGCTAAAATTCGAGCTGCTCACAAAACAGAAATTAACAATATTCAACATTCGGACACCACGGCGCCAGCTGCAGGCCCAAGGCTGGAGCCCACCAAAACAACTCCCTGATAACGACTGTGTGATGACTGTTCTTCCCGTCCCATGAAGGCCACCTGGGTTGGCTGGCAGACTGTTTACTTAGCCTGATAGAGCGAAGGACACTGTCTCCGCTGAACTCTGGACACGCACACACGTACACTTACACTGATAAGCAGTGTTGGGGAGTAACGGAATACATGTACCGCCGTTACGTATTTAGAATACAAAATATGAGTAACTGTATTCCGTTACAGTTACCGTTTAAAAAGGTGGTATTTAGAATACAGTTACTTTGTTGAAATAAATGGAATACACTGGGGTACTTTCCTGTTTCATTTTGTCGCGGGTCAGGACTGTTTGGGTTTTGTTTGACAGCTACGTTCTTTTGTTCCAGGCGGCAGCGTTACGGTTGCCATGGTTACAGGGCGACGCTCTCTCTCTGCGACTGTGTGTTTCCTGGGTGAGAGAGCGCCTTTTCGTTGTTGTTGTTGTTGTTGTGCTAAGCTAACAGGCAGAATGCTACAAGCATAGCTCTAAAGAATGTAGCATCATGTTCAGTGTAGTCCGTGCTGCTGGGAGAATGGACTGCCATACACGTTATGTGTCTGTGAGCGCTAGGAGGGAGAAAAAGGGGAGTGGAAAGGTACGAGCAGTCATCGAGCAAAAACGGGAGCTGGAAGCATGTAAATATAATAATAACCACTGCAGCCAAGAAGAGTGCCTGACGAGCCCAGTTGTAAGTAAGCTATTAAGACTCGACTGTACACTGTGTTCGTGTTTTCCTCCGAAAACAACAAGTTCCGTTGGAGCAGCCTTTCAACGCCTCTCTCTGTCTGTCGCAAGAAAAGTTGACCCACACAACAAAGTAGAGCTATTTTTCGGCTACCAGCCGTATTATGCTGGGCTTACACTGTGCGATTTTTTCAGTCGCGCGATTCAGCTCCTGCTCAAACTGTACGATTGACTCGCAGGGGTTAGAAGTTCATAGGTCACGATGCAGGGTCTCACACTATACGGCCCGATGCTCTGATGCGACCTGAGTGCTCACACTGCGTCCATAAAAATGAAGGTTATAACAGAAATTCTGTCGCTCGCTCTCCGTCTTTCACTCACACAGACACACCACCACCATCAACTTTGCTAAATTGCTAATGAAAAACATTGGTCAGGCAGCTGTGATTGAGCAGCAGTGTCGATCCAACTATTTTCACGGTTGTTGTGGTCGTGATAATTTTGTGAGGCCACATCGAAAGGGCTCGGATGGTTCTACAGGTTGTGCCTCCATCGCTTGTGTCCAGATCACACGCTGCACTGCCGTGCTACGCCGTCTTTTTCGCTGACATTTGTGTTTGCGCGTGCGCAGTGTGGCAAACTGCGGTGACACCCTCACGACCAAGCGATTGATGATCGGGAGCTGGTCGTGAGGTGTCAATCGCTTCTCGTTACCTCACGTATACTACACGATGCACGACGCACGAAGGCCAAAATCGGGCCGATCGCCAAAACGATCGCACGACTCAAAAATCGGCTCAAAATGGGCCAAAAATCGCACAGTGTGAGCCCAGCATTAGTCAGAGGTCCCTTTACTACAGTTCGGAGTCGCGGACCTTCAAATCAAATTCAAATCAAATTCAAATCAAATTCAAATTTTATTTGTCACGTACACAGTCATACACAGTACGATATGTAGTGAAATGCTTGGACAACTGCTTGTGACCTAAAGAGAACAAAAAAGGAAAAGGCTATGAATAAGATAGGAAATAAATATGAAAAATTAAAAAGGGTAAATTTAACTAGGAAGGAATAAAATATAAATTAAGGTTAAAAATGAAATAACTGTACAACACAAATTAGAATGAAGGGTAAATTTAACTGGGAAGAATAAGATAAAGATAAATATATAAATTAAAGTTGAAAATAAAATAACTGTACAACAAAATACACAATACACAATATAGAACTATATAAGAATGTATGAAGAAATCTAAATATAAATAAATATATACACAATAACAGCAGCTGTACAAGTATTAACCGGAAATGAAGAATATAGTGACCAGTGTTGTGCAAAACCAAAGTCCAGAAAGTCCAGTGTGTGTGTAAGAACCATATGTGTGGGTCAGTACTGTGTGGTGGTGTGATTGAGAGACCGTATCGCCTGCGGGAAGAAGCTCCTCCTCAGTCTCTCTGTGTTGGTCTTCAGGGAGCGGAATCGCTTTCCTGACCTCAACAGAGAGAACAGTCTGTTGTTGGGATGGCTGAGGTCCTTCACGATCTTCCTGGCCTTGGTCCAGCACCGCCTGCTGTAGATTGAGTGCAGGTCAGGGAGCTCGGAGCGGATGGTGCGCTCAGCTGATCGCACAACCCTCTGTAGAGCTCGTCTGTCCTGCATGGTGCTGTTCCCGAACCAGGTTAAGATGTTTCCCATCAGGATGCTCTCTATGGTGCAGGAGTAAAAGTTCCTGAGCACCTTCAGTAATAGTAATAAATCACACAGCAATAGTACATTCACGTTGTTGTAAAAAGCATGATAATATTGTAGCGGGTCAGGGCTGTTCGGGGTTCTGCTTGTACAGTTATGTTTTGTGTATGTTGCCATGGTGACGGGTGACGCCCTCTCGCTGCGACGGTGTGTCCTTCCGGGGTCAGAGGGCGCCCTATGTGTGTTGTGGTTGCCGCGCTGAGCAGTTAGCTAGTGGCAGTGTGTTCTTCTGCAAATGTAATAAACGGCTGTGCTCCCTGGCTAGCTCACGGGAAGCAAGACCAAACGATACCTCCGTCTCCTCCTTGTCTGAACTCGCCACAATATATTAAGTAATCCAAAGTATTCAGAATACGTTACTGTCATTGAGTAACGTAACGGAATAGGTTACAGAATACATTTTGGGGCATGTATTCTGTATTCTGTAATGGAATACATTTTAAAAGTAACCTTCCCAACACTGCTGATAAGCACACACTCATCCCCCCTCCCTTCCAAACGCCTTCGATGCTTGTTTCCTGAAGGGGCAGCACGGCGGGTCTGTGTGCCGCGCTGGAATGGTAGCGCTGTGCAGGGTGGCTGCTGTGTTCGCTTCGGATTACTCCTCAACCCCCACCCACCCCTGTGGCTTGTCATGTCTTCACAATGTTGTGCTGTGGACATTTATGTGCTTCTTGTGCAGAGGAGTTTTTTTTGTTTCCTGTTCTCATGCTGTCCTACCATGGAAGCATAGCATGAGTAGGGGTCTCTTTTTTCCTCTTGTACTTTCCCCAGTGTAGTGTACATTTCAATGTTTTTTTCTGATTCTACCAATCTCTGACCTGTATCCCCATGTAATGTTTGTGCTATATGTGTAAGGTCGGGGGGGGGGGGGGTCCTATTTCACTGCAGGGCAACCTGCATGTGACGAATAAAGCTTTGATTGATTGATAATAGAAAAACATTTTTATTAATATTTGTAATAGAAACAAAGCATAAAATCAGAGTAAATAATAAGGAAAATAAATATAGTGTAAGAAGTAAAAAAAAAAAAAAAAAAAAAAAAAAGATAGCACAAGTACCTTAGACAAGAAGAAAGTATTAAAGAGTCATTTAAAACTATTTTTCCTCTGGTAATGACGCTGTGGAGCACAAATGGAAAACACCTGATATTCTTTAGTTTTTAAGCGGCTGTGGGGACAACTAAGAGCTGATGTGTTAGTAAACCGACAAAGAAGGGAAGCCATGTAACGTAATCCCAAAAAGTTTTAATTTAATTCTATACCCAACAGGTGAGCATCAACCTCCAGGGCTGAAAGATGAAGCCAATTCCTCTAATGATAGAGAAGTGAGTCATTCACCATAGACGCCCATGTTAAAACATTACAGTTCAGCTAATTTGCTCATTCACTGTTTGTGGCGGCCCAACAGCCAACCACTGTCAATTTTGCTAATTCAAGTCAGTGAACGGGTGCACTCGACCATGCTGTTGATGCCTTTTGGAGCATTTTTGGTGGCCTGTTAGAGACAACCCACAGAGTTTGTGCTCCAGGGTTTGAGAGTGAAATCCTGGCATATTAACAAGTACTTAGTAGGAGTTATCAGGTAAACGTGTGTGCGTTGAATCCGTACATTTTACAGATGCAGCTTGCTAAGGAGGCTTGCTAGTAGGGCTGGGCCATATCATACCGTTCGTGATGGCAAGCTACATTGTAGCCACAGTCACCCTGGGGCGCACTGACAGAGGCGAGGCTGCTGGACACTGGCGCCACTGGGCCCTCTGACCACCACCAGTAGGCAACGGGCGATCGTGGCTCAAGAGTTGGGAGTTCGCCTTGTAATCGGAAGGTTGCTGGTTCGAGCCCCGGCTTGGACAGTCTTGGTCGTTGTGTCCTTGGGCAAGACACTTCACCCGTTGCCTACTGGTGGTGGTCAGAGGGCCCGGTGGCGCCAGTGTCCGGCAGCCTCGCCTCTGTCAGTGCGCCCCAGGGTGGCTGTGGCTACAATGTAGCTGCCATCACCAGTGTGTGAATGTATGTGTGAATGGGTGGATGACTGGATGTGTAAAGCGCTTTGGGGTCCTTAGGGACTAGTAAAGCGCTATATAAATACAGGCCATTTACCATTTACCAAGTGTCTTGCCCAAGGACACAACGACCGAGACTGTCCAAGCCGGGGCTCGAACCGGCAACCTTCCGATTACAAGGCGAACTCCCAACTCTTGAGCCACGACAGTGCCCCTTATAATCCCGTGTGCCTTATGTATGAATTCTGGTTGTGTTTACTGACCTCGAAACGATTTTATGTACACGGCGCTCGAGAATTTGTCAAAAATGTTGTAGTACAACTTTGCTAAGCTACGAAGCCGCACCGCTTGATGGATTGTCGGAGCATTACGGCTATCGTAGTAAGAAGCCTCGCGGAGTGATACGTACTGTGCCTCAACATAATATTACCGTATTGTGTGTGTGTGCATCCTTTTTTTAAGTTTTGTGGATATTATACATGGTTATGCTGAGGATATGTCAGCCAGTTTCCACTGGAAATGCCTCTTGGTTAAACTGTCAGGGAGGAATTTGCATTTGCACTGTTAAATTTTTAAACTTTAATCCGCATAAAAACAGCTGCTTGTTTAAGTGAAAATACATTGATGGGGTTTTTTTCACTAATAAAGTTGTGGAGTTGTAAAGTATTTTGTCTCGTTTCAATTTTATAGTTATATTTTATCAGTTATATCGTTATCGCACATTTTTAAATGTATATCGTGATAAATATTTTTGGCCATATCGCCCTGCTCTACTTGCTAGCTTTAGTTACACTTAACATGTAAAACAGACTCGTCTTAAATATGTTAAGTCCTGGCTCCAAAACCAATACAAAGGGTTTTAAATCTAACATTAAAGTTAGAAAATGAGGATTAGAACAAACAAATGACGGTAAGGGGGATAAAGCCATCTTTTATATACAGTCTATAACGTGGTCTTGTTGAAAGTCTGGCTTGTAACAAGATAAAAGGAGGAAATGGCCTTTTGGGCAAGCACAGAGTACAGAGAGCTTGATCATTTCAATATTACGAGGTGAAAGAATTTATTTAAGGCAAGTTTGAGATGAAAAAAACTATCTGTACGACTCTTAATCAAGGGTCACATTTGAACTCCATAATCTAACGGAAGCTTTAAGGCAGGGGTGGGGAACTCCAGGCCTTGAGGGCCGGTGTCCTGCAGGTTTTAGATATCATCCTGGGTCAACACACCTAAATCAAACAATTAGTTCATTATCAGGCATCTGGAGAACTTCAGGATAAGTTGAGGAGGTAATTTAGCCTTTAAATCAGCTGTGTTGGATCAAAGACATCTAAAACCTGCAGGACACTGGCCCTTGACGCCTGGAGTTCCCACACCCCTGCTTTAAGACTTCTAGTATTTAGTATCAAGATCGAAGCGATGAGATAAACACAAAAGTCACTACCTATAGTCGCCCTAAGTCAGCAGAACATACAGCCAAGCGTAATTTGCAAAGCAGTGGAAATGAATGTTTGAATTATCTGAATGAAGAGAAGTCACTAATGACGTCAAATACTGAGCTCAGAGATGATCCGTTATTTCACTTTGACGGACACCAGCTGACTCAACACTTAGCCCTCTGTCCTACAGGCAGGAGATGCAATCAGCCAAAACAGCTACTAAAGCATCAGGATTTCCAGCGTCTGTGTTAAATTCACACAAACACCTTCGCCAGTCACACTCAGGTCTGCTGAAACCTCAATGAAGACAAGTACGGCATTAATATGAATATGAAAACTCAACTCTGTGAGTATGCACCCTGCTTTAATGTGATCTTGACAACTCATGCTAGGGCTGGATTGGCTGACCCTGAGTTATGCTGCTACAGGCTCCGGCTCATGATGCAGTCCACTCTTGTTTCAGGCTTCAAGTGTTTATAGGCCACTGCTGCACGTCTTTGAATGTCGTCTGCTGTGTTGTTTGTGGTCTCTGTGTGTTCTCCTATTCTTTTATCCTGAACTAGGGGACATCTGCTCCAAGCTGAGGGTGAGCCCTCTCCATGAGCCTGGTTCTGATAGATTCTTTTCCTGTTAAAAGGGCGTTCTTCCTCGTCACTGTCGCTAAATGTTTGCTCATAGAAGACATCTGGATCATTGAGGTTCTCTATCTAATACTGCAGGGTGTTTACCTGACAGCAAGTCCCTTGAGATGACTTCTGTTGTGCATAAATAAAAGGGAGTGAACATGAACACAGCCTCAAGAATAAAGATGCTCAACAGGCTGGAAAAGGTTCGAAAACCCCCAGATTACACATGACAGAATTCATGACCCAAGTTACCCTCAATCAACAAAGATCAGTCCAGTAAAGTAGCCTGTAAGTGTCTGAAGACCTCTCATTGGCTAAGGTGCATACCTATAGGTTTACAATCAGCTACATAGCGGACAGCGATGGTGCATGGCAGAGGACCGAGGAGAAAGCACGGCTCTTCAGAAAAAACATTGCATATGAGGTTAAATCTAATATTTTCACTTCAGCTGTCTAACTGTATTCCCTTTAAACAAGAGCCTGTAAATGTGTGGAAATAAGATGTTGCTTTTGGTCATATTAATGTAGAAATCTTAAAAAAAAAAAAACAAAAAACTGGTCTTTCTGTGTATCATGTTTTATTCCTCATATAATAGCCTGCTGTTAATAATTCCATGGTTGTGCATCAACTCAAGGTCACGTATCTCATGAATTACACATTTTACAGCTCTTTTTTTTTTTTTTTTAAATTAGGACAGTTTCAAGTTGAAAACATCTCCAATGCAATCTGTTGAGCCTATACTAAAAGGTCAGCATTTTGCTGCCGTGCACCCTTACCACTTTTACTGCTTTGTTGCTGTGTTCATCTCTGAGGCAGACAGGTAGCATGAAGGGTCAAGCAGAGAAGGCATGTGTGTGACGGGTTCACCCTACAGCCTGGATTTTTCTCTTTGAAGGTTTTTTGTTCTCTCTGCTTGCCGTGGCTATACATACTAAGAGACCATTACAGGAATCAAAGCTACAACATAGTCCATTCTTTAAGATTGTGCCTTTGTCTTTGACAGAAACTACTTTGAATTTCATTTTGATTTAGCAGAAAGACTCTCACACCATTGTTAACCTTTCACGTCTTTGATGTTGCTGTTCAGTGTTTTACTCGCGGCCTAACGGCAGAATGAGACGAGAGGGGAAATGCTTTCCCTACCGCCATCTCTGACGCAGACTAGTGTGACGTTTCTGGGTGCTAAAATTCTCCTTACAGCATTCAGGTCATATATTACTTTTTCTACTTTACTGCAGAATAATTCTGGTGAGACAAGTGATGAAAGACAAACAGGACGTGAGAGCTAGAGCATGAATGGATACTGTCAAACCCAGCGACTAATGTTGGTGTGGTTGAGAAGGTGGAAAGTGGGGAGAAAGGAAACAGAAATGGAAGAAGAGGTTATTTCATCAAAGGTGTTCTTCATCGCTCTAGTGGTTTTACCATCGTGCCATGGGAGTCGTGCCGCAGGAGCTGTGGCTGTTGTGTACTCGGGCATTACTGTTGTAACACTCATCCACGAGAGAGTAGTGGGGGGAAAAAATGGCGTGTACAAATGAAAAGATCAGACAGAAAGTACAAACAAGCAAAAAGATTTATAGTCAAGATAATAAGAACCATGTCAAATAAATTGTGGAGAGAAGACTTGTTAGAATTATGACTAATCCCCACTAATCTCGCAGAAACTTGGGAAGCAAGTCAATAGTGAACCTGTAAATTCTGTTTTTGCATGCAGTGATCCAAAAATCAACAGCAGGTAACCTGATGTAGGTAGTTATAGCTATGTGTGCGATCGAAGCTGGAGTGAGCCTGAGCTGCAAAGGAAGCTACATCAGAGTTCACCACAAAGGGAAGAAAAACTAATAATCAAAGATTAAAAAAGCAACCTGAGAAAGTCTTTCTATGTCATACCTTTGGTCTTCTCTGGAGCAGGCCGAAGCATCAACAATTAGCCCCTCCCCTTAAGGCCACCCTCACTATTCTGCAAACTTTCTTCTGATTAGCTGCCGCTTGCAAACAAACGATTTAACCATCACATGGTGCAGTCAGACCTGTGTGCCTGCGAGGACCATGGCAGTAAATCTACTCTCATCGACATCATACACCATGAGTGGAAAAAACTTCCTGAAATCGGAGCATTTAGAGCAGTCCGAGTCTTGAGCTTTAGGCTCATTGGATTTACTGGGTCAAGCTTGGGTCCTCTACCAGAGACCTGAGAGTTTGAGGGTTCTGAGCAGTATCTCCATTGTTCCCAAAACTGAGGTAGCATGGAGGCCTAGCCTGGGACATACCCTTGCTGGGATTCGAACCTCTGACCTACTGTTCCTACTAACCAGCTACTATTAAAGGTAAGATAATAAAGGAAAAGCAGACTAGATCACCTTTAAGGTGGATAAACCCTACAATCTGAGAAACCAAACTACTATGAAAGCCACTGACAGAGTTGAGGGATTAGAAATATCCTCTCCAAAGAACAAAATGATGTTTTGGACAGGAAAGGAAAACTGCGTCACTGTGGGACTGCTGCTGTGTACAAAGCACCAAAACACACACAAAAAGGAAAAAGAATATAAAGACACACAGGACAAGAATGAGCACACGAGCTCACAGTTTCTCCGTGTACACCCTCATCCAAAAACTAATTAAAGTCCAGTAGATAATAGAGATGTGGAAGTAATGTGTGGATGTGCACTCACAGGCTGTCAGTGACAGGCAGAAATCATAATCTGAGTAGGTGAAGACAAGTGATTACTCACCTTAAGCAAACAGAGTGTGACATGTCATTAAGAGACTGCTGACACAGTCTTCAACTTCAGCACCTCAAGGTGCTTTCCAATGAGATGTACTGTTTTCTGCTGAGATTTAACAGCCCGTTTTTAAGTTACTTACGGCTTCAAAAACCAAGTCTCACTCAACTTAGCTTATCGGTGTCACTTTACCCTACCCCCGCACCTAAGGTTTGAAAAAGGAGCCACGCTGATGGTTCTGTGAAACTACTAAAACTCTGGATATGACATCCATATTGAATGTTAATATCAATCTCAGTGTATGTGCCTACGAGCAAGAGATGTTCCACACTCCGCTGTTTGGCACCCGCAGGTTTATGCAAGAAATGCACAGCTTTAAATCTGCCAAACTGCTGCTGCTTCAACTGTGAGGAGGAAACAAAGGCTGGGAATTATACCTGCAGGATGGAAAACAACAGAGAGGGCTGACAATGACGGCGACGAGAGCAAAGAGACAGACGGGAAGACAGACAGGAGAGAGTGACACGAGGAAAACAGGATAATGATCTCTTTAGACTGAGCCCTCCTGTAAAGAGGGAGACAGTCAAAGGATGGCTGTGGAGTGCCACTTACTTCTCAATGAGGTCTAACGTCACCCCTGGCACCAACTTGGCACTCTTCTGCATACAAAACCTGGGGGGGAAAACACAGGGAAAGGTTAGTGATCGGGGCTGTAATGAAAACAAGAGGGGCTCACAGACGAGACAATGCAATAAAAGCGTTTGGCCTCTACAGCACAAATTTTATGACCAATGAGGGAAACAATCAGCGGATAAACACTCAAATGAAAAACGAGCCCTTCAAAGATTACAACCACTGAGCACTGATAAGTGTATTTTGGCTGAGTTACAGTCAAAGGGGAGGGGGGAAGGCGGCGAGATACACATCGTATTTCTGAAATGCCTGTCAGGGGGGCGGGGGTTGTTTACTATGCGCGGTTAGCTCCGAGAGGTCGAGCCAGCTGTAAGTCACAGCAGGAAGATGCTCGGAGTCTTCACAGATGCTCGGCTCAACGCTCGGCGATGACTGTGAGTCATCACACACCTGGAAGAGCGCAGGTGTGTGCACACAAGCACACGTCAGTCACACAAACATCAGCTGCAGGAATGTTAAAGCAGGAAGGAGATTCACATCACAGCCAGAAAATCATTGGGTTCCCTCACACACAAAGATTTCCAGGTGACGACTAGTTTATTAATTGTTCTAATCCATAACTCACGTTTTTAATAAAAAGAGATACTAATAAAGACAAGGACAAGTGGCGAGTCTGTGTAGACATGCACCTCGTGCAAAAAGAGCTAACAGTGGTAGGATAAAATATTTGGAAGAAAAAAAATTTGGCGCACTTTGTGATAAATAAATAACAAACAAAAAAATCAGCTGCTTCTCCACGGAGTCTCTTGTCCTACTGGTGGACAGTAGCGGCAGTCCTTACTCTGCTCTGACCAGTAAGGTCAAGGTCCTTACGGCCCTGTGAATGTCCTTCTGACAGATGATTAACCATAATGCAGGACGGCACCACGCTGGCGAAATATCACCAAAAGCACCTCAACTGGCAGCTACAGTACAGCAATGGAGGAGTGATGATTTGAGCTTCTTTTGCAGGCACAGATCCTAAACGCCTCTGTATACCAGAGCATACCAAAGTAGTTCCTGTGTGTGGCTTTATCCAACACCCAAAGCTTAGGCAAAACTGAGTCATGCAACAGGACAATGATTCTAAGCACAGGAACAAATCTCCAACTGAATTATTAACAAAGAAGAAAAGTCAGTCATACAAAAATAATTTTCTGTATGACTATAAACGACCCTAATTAATCACTTCATGGTTAATGCAACTTTTTAAATAAAAGAAGGCTTTTAGGAGAATGTGACACAAAATGATGCAATCCATGCTGAAAGCCAATAATGTGGAAAAAAAGAAAGTGATGCATCAGTTCATCGAGTTAAAAATGACGTGAAAATGTGAAATAGCTCCGTCTGTGAGAACCACACAAGCTGATAAATTCAGCTTGTTCAAGAAAAAGAAGAATTGATTTATTCCTACTTACAGGAAAAATGTTACCAGGTAAAAACAGATTACATGCTACTTGTTGCTTTTTACACAGCTCCCATTCAGCATGTCGATCCACCTGTGATTAGTTATTGATTCTGTTTTTCTCCACCAATGTTTGAAGCCAAGCCACATGCTTGAAAGTGAACTTGCCAAAATTGACAGAAGTCGTGCATACATTATGAAATTGTATCCCGACTATGATGGAAGTTTTGGCACTTGAATTCGAAGGTTTTTTCCTGCTGCTGGAGAATAATGAGATCCCACATGGCGGTACTGTGACTTCCTGCTTCTTTAAAGAACAGCAAAGATCCTAAGTGTCACTGACATCCATGAAAAAACAAGTGTAAGAATGTAACCAGGAAAGCTTGTTCTAGAAAGTCTTTTGGACTCATGATATGTACATAAAAGCTTTGCTGTTTATGGTGAGCACAGGTATATTTGTTTTCCTCCGTATAATACATTTTAAGATCGCCCTGCTCACACCTACTATTGAATTTCATTTGAGCCGCAGATTAAATATTTTGTTTGTTTTTGTCTTCACTGGTTGCAAAAGGGAATCTGTGAATCCCCGGACGTAAACAGAGATGATTAAGTAAAAATGAATTTCAGGCAAAAACAGACAGACCAAAGTAAACAGAGCACAGATATAGCAGGAGGTTGCATCAGGGAGTGTGCGTTTCCACTCTGCAGGGTGATGGATGGGAGACGGGGTAGAGGGGAGATTGTACGGGAAAGAGAAGAAGATGGGAGGGGAGGAAGAGAGAACTTGGTGGCATTTGATCATGTCAATATCTATAATAAGTCTGATCCACATTCTTGCTCTATTTGGTTGTGATTGCAAATGATCAAAAACAGACTGACATTCTGGGCACCCACTGCGATCAAAAGAAAGTAATTCTGCCAGTGCTTAACATTGCAGCACATGAAGCTCAGTTTCAAACGGTTTCCCTCTCCTGTGTTTACATTTGCTCAAACCAAACCTATGAATGCGGCACAGAACATGTTTACTGTTTAGTAACGAGACATTAAGGAATTAAAAGTCAACAATAATAATGGATAGAAGTTCAATATAACACTGTTAAAAGACACAAACCATCAGGAAAAACGAATATCAATCAGCAAGCAGGGGACTCAAAATGTGCGATGTCATTAACCAAGAAGGGTACTCGCAGAGCACATTCCTCACATACTGTTGGCAAAGGATTAATATCAAAGCTGAAGTGTTTCCCATTAATTTAGATCTTCTTCTTTTTTGACAAATAAATAAAAGATTGGTCGCAAGCCCAACTCCACTTTCATGGACTGTAGCTAGCGATGGTAAACCTTTTTGTCTTCTGCAGCCTCAGTCAGTCAAACGGTTGCAGCAAGTGAACAAGTTCTCCACCTGCTGCAGGAACCACCAGTTTGTACCAGAATAAGAACTATAGCTGTTATCTGTGTTGGAATCATTGTGACCACAAGATGACACACTGACATCCTGGCCATTAGGTGACTAGCAGTGACTGGAGTCTTCTGGAAGAAAGACTTGCCATTTGGCAGCCATCAGAAAAACAGAACATGAACAATGTAACTGGTCCACCAGCTCGCAACTCATTACGATTCACAGGTTATTGCAGGGGTCGGCAACCTTTCTGATGATGAGTGCCATCTAAAATTTCCTCAGAAGTCAGTGTGCCATATGATTGCATTAGCAATAAATTTAATAACGCTCTATATTAACAGTTACACACTATATAGAACCACTTTATAGGGTTATATTTGTTCGCAGATGTTGGCAGCTATCAGCAAATAGTTATCAGCGAATAGTTATCAGCTAGACACAGGTCTCCGAGTGTCCAGCATTCAGAGGCTACCTGAGGACTCATGTGAGAGAAAATCTGCTCACACAGACATGTCGAGCCAAATACTGTCAATAAGGCCTCTGCAATGTTCTGAAGACGGTTAAACTTGTCAGGTAGTGATGTCCAGCAGCTCCATGAACACGCACAGCTGTGGATTCCAGCTGCGTTCGTAGTTCTGCCAACTTTGACCCCCACAGAGTCTAGCTTTTCAGTTCAATCAACTGCATTTCGATGTCGCATTAACTCAGCCAGTTAATGCGAGACAAATCCAGCTGCTCAATAAAGCTTTCTGGTTTGATCAGAAAAGAAAACATTGGTCCATACACCTGAAAGTCCTGAAAACACATTGTGAATTCTGTCTCGAGTACGGATGTATCCGAGTACTCCTGCGGTGCTGATGATGTGCGGAGCAGACAGCTCCTGAAACATTTGAAGTGTTGGGATGTGGAAATTTCAACATCGCTTGAAAAAACTGACAGCTAACAACATCCATCTCACCGATAGGCTAAGGTATTTTTTAGCCAATTACAAGTTGAATCTGGTAGTTGGGGTTGATAGCTAAGATACTGTCATGTGCAACGCTGGCCTGGCCATTTATTTTTTAATGCACCTTCACAAATTAATTCACTGCATTTCGTGCCATCAGTTAACCCTTCGCCTGCCAGCTGCGGCACACGTGCCCAGGGTTGCCGACCCCTGGGTTATTGTAATGTGTAAAGCACAGAAACCAGAGCCACTCTCTGTTGGGTTTGTATCTTCTCCCAGTGTCTGGGTGGGTTCTCTCCCACAGTCCAAAGGCAGGTATGCACGTTTGGTTAACTGGAAATTCTAAACTGGCAGTAGGCGTAAATGGTTGTCTGCTGCCCTTTGACAGCTGGGATTGACACTAGTCCCACCTTCTGTAATTTGGCATATCTCACTGACTACTTGACAGCCAGTTTTCAGTGAACAATAGATGGATCAACTGATGGTCCAAATGCTTCTCTCAGGTCTGGTGTACCCTACACCCTACAAGTAACAAACATTCAATTTAAAACTGATTCATGATTGTAGAAACAATACTGGTTCATCCCGAGAGTTAAGTGCCTTTTTGAAGCTTTAATGATTCATAGGTCAGGGTTACGTAGCTTAACACACCAAAACTTTCCTTTGAAAATAGTCGACCACAAGGACTGGACGGAAAATGAGTGAAATAGCAGCCAATGTCCAAAGAATAACATTGACCCTTCAGAAATTCTGGAGAACTTAAAACAAAATAAAAGTCAAATACAAAAGAATTTGGGTGACTCAAGACTTTCACACAGGACTGTATGTCAAACGTTTATCACCAAAGTCAGAAGAACAAATGATTTTGTCCTTTCGAAAGAATGAATGTCTGTGCAGAGGTTCAGGACCACCTATCCAATAATAGTTATTTAAAAATGTTTTTCAGTCATCACATCAAAATATTTATCTCTTCCATCCCCAAAGCCACAGTGTTCACTGGCTAAACAGCTCATCACAAAGAACAACATGAGTTAACATACAGAAGACCCAACTTTGTGAATAAGTCTCAGGGAAAAAAAATCTACTAAAATGTGTAGAAGAAGATTCTGTACCTTTATTCAAAACCAATTCATAGTTGAAAAAAGCTCCGAGATACAGATCAAACCTTTTTGTTGTCACCACTCTTCAAAGCGGCTGCTGAACTTTGGACTGCACCTAAACTGCAGCCAGTGAAATACATGCTCCTGAAGAAGACAAGCAGGTAAGTTTACTGAAGTACAGAAGGCCAGCAGGGCAGAGATGAAGAGGAAATTGGGGGATTATTACTTACAGAGAGCAAGGCAGCCAAACTTTAATTGGGTTGGTGAATAAGTGAGCGTGTGGGCACGGAGCAGAGAGGGTAGGAGTGGGCATGTACATATTAGATTCTGAGGAGGAAAATGAAGCGCTGCTTGTGTGAAGAAACTACAACGCTGCTCCGAGGGTAGGCGGGTGGTGGAGGAGGAGTGGGACGAGGAGAATGACTCCTGCTGTCTTCCACAGCTCATTACTCCTTCAACCAACTTGCACGTTTCAAGTCAGCAACTTTATCATTCATGTGCTTGAAGGGTTACTGCATGATCTCAAACTTAGATTAGGTTTGAGCTCACGCAGTAACCCTGCTAGGACATGAATGAAATTATTATGCATGAATTTCCATGCCATACTGTGGTAGCCAGTGGCTTCACAGTGTAGTGGTTAACACATTCGCCTTAACACCAAAGATCCCCACCAGGAGCTATAGAAGTGGAAGCTGGTCCCCAAGCTGGTCCCCAGCTTCAGTAAGTGAGAGAGTTGCATCAGAAAGATCTTCCTGATATCCGAAATAAGGAAGCATTCAAAAGTAAAGCAAAGCACACCATATTATGGCAGCCAGCATTAGTATTATCATTAAAATGTATGCTGACACCCTAATGAGGAAAAAATAAGTAAAGCAGTGCTGACCTGGGAAAATGTAACCTGGGTTATTTTCTGCAGACACACACTAAACATTTCATATGAAAGTAAACAGTTGTCAATGCTAGCAGAGACAAACTAATGTTCTAAAAGAGGACGCCCTTTCACACATTCAATGAAACCATGTTTATTGCTTCTAATAAACACAACACACGAAGCGAGAAGCTCTCGCTGCAGTGGTCGGTTGCTTTGACACAAACACAAACAACAGCAACCCTCACATACATGAATTATTGCCCTACAGCGTTTACCAAAGGTCAGCAATTTCATTGTGGAGGTACAATTTACAGATGTTCCCTAAATGCCTCACATGCAGGTAGAGATTTCTAGATTTAGTAGCGAGTAACCAGAAGCATAAAACGATTATATGCTTGAACTGTGGCTCTTGAAAGTTTGTTTCTTGCTCCTTTTTATCTCCCACTCAACCCCTTTTCAGTCACCAAGGCTTTGTGTGAGTTGGATCATTAATACTTCATCCAAATATCTCTGGCCCGAGTCCTGAGGCACAATGTTTACTGATTAATTGGCATCTTGCACGAGCAGTTTGGGAAATCTCTGGGATGTTTGGGGCTTTATGACTGGGTCAAAACTGAAAGAAATAGTTGAACACAGCTGCTGTTTCTCTGTTAGAACCGCCTGATTGACCATTTTTGTTGTGTTTACTTCCACCTGTTTCTTGTTTGTTTGGTTTTTAATTTTTGATATCAGAGTTATGTTGTCATATATTATAGTACAATCAGGTAAAGATGCTTTGGGAAGATAATCTTCAAAAATATTACTTTCAGATTTAATTCAAAACAAACAAACAGTTTCCTTTTCTCATTAGTTAATGTGAACGTTCAGATCTATAGTTGAGGGGTGAGTTAGTGTTTGGTCGCTGTGGTAGCTGAAATATTTAGGTTTGAGAGCTGCCAAAGCAGGAGGCCATTGTTAGCCTGAAACAACCAACAGACCTTTCAGAGCCATGCGGTAAAGTTTAGGAGTGACAAACACAGCAATGAGACACGTTTGTTAAAAGGAGGGCTGCACTGACGAGCTCAGAAACACCAAAAGGCCTCAAATACCACAGAAAATGATCGCAGATCTCTTTCATTGGTGAAGATAAACCGCTTCACAAAACGCTAAGTCAATAACACATCAAGTGTACGGTTTCATCATCAAACTCTACAATCAGAAAAATACCTCAAGATTCAAAACACTGAAGAACAGAAAATATTAGTTTTGTAATTCTGGAGCAAATCAGTTGATGTGATTGTGACCTTAAAACATCCTGTACCATCAGTCAAACAATGGTGGCAGAGTGACAGCATGACTATGTACAGCCTGGCTGCCAATGGAAATGTGTGTCTGGGGTTTTATAAATGATGTGACTGCTGACAGAAGCGGCAGGATGGAGGCTGAAGTGTAAAGTGCAACACTCCCTCTCATTCAGTCAAATGCTGCAAAACTGATAGACGGCGCTTCACAGTACAGATGGGTAACGACTTTAAACACACAAAGAGCCTGATAAGGCACAGAAATGAAACGCTCTTCCGTGCAATGCACTTAAACGAGTCGGTCACCTGAGGTTAGCTGAGCTGAGCGTGCACGTATAAATATCAAATGAAATGCTTATGTTTATGCTACTGCCTAAAATACAGAGGCAAGCAGAGGAAAGGGTATTACAGTCATCTAAAAGCTCAACTACAAATTAAAATATTGCCGTTTAAAATGTTGAAACTTCATTCTGGTTAGGTGATTAATAGTTCAACTGATAATTAAACTAATAAACACTGAAATGAGATGAGCAAACCCTCTGTGAAAGAAATAACTGACCCTAAATTGGCTTGCAGACAAAAATTTAAATTAAATAAAACAAACAAACAAAAAACTATGCTATGTCTGGCCTGGGGCAATGCAAAGTAACCTCCCTCAGCAACGCTTTGCAGTTTGGGGTTCCTGTTTTCTGCAGAGTTATTGATTCCAAGTGCTGCTTGCTCTGACAAATACAACTTAGATGATCCATTATTTTATTTTATAGTTTTAGTTTCACTGAACGTGTGAAACTTATGACATCTAAAAGTGGGAAACCAGGGTGTGAATTATGCATGCCTTAATGTAATGCACTCACATTTGAATAACTTCTTTCTAGTGTTGACCACTCAAAGTGCTTTAGACCTCGAGGTTAACCATACATTTATGTAGCACTTTATTGTATTCACCAGAGAAAACCCGCGCGGGCACAAGGAGAGCATGTGAACTCGACACTGAGCGGGCCCTGCCGGGGCTCAAACCAGGAATCTTCTGCCTGTGTAGCAATAATGCTAATCACTGCACCACTGTGGCTCACAGCTTACATCTGCATACTACATGCAGTGCTTCATGTCCACTGTAATCCCGACTCCACAAGATTAGATCTGCTGAGAGGTTTTGTGAATGTTCAGCAATTTCAGTCCTAGAACAGCAAATCTACCTCGAGTTTCAATGGCGGTGTGTTCAGTGTTAAAAGGGGCACTAGTTTGTTTTAACTGGCTTGTTATAATACAGAGGTTTCCTGCATACAGCCACACTGACCTCAGCTTCAGAAAAAACTTCACGTTCTTCCCTCTAATATTACAAATCTCCATTTGGTAACACTTTATCATAAAGTCACACTATTGTGAATTTTAACAAGTTTCCCTTTTAGTGGAGCAGCGCAGACAGACTGTAGCGATGATGTCACATGGAGACAGACCCTGGAACGACTCCAACAGTGAATAATGGAACAGCAGCGATGGTGATTTTAATGTGGCAGCAGCACGTTTTCTGACTCACAGCTTCACGTCTGACATTCAGATGAACTAATCTGGATATATAGTAATCAGCAGATGTCACCAAATGCTATGTGGACAGACTTGCGCATGTTTGAAGAAACTGATGCAAAAATAATGGGATATAAGAAAAACTGTATAAAACTAAATTAAAATAGAAAAAAAAATGTCTGATAGTTATAAAATGGAAATAATAGCGTTACTCATCACTACTTAAGCAAAACCCAGCTGAAAAAAAAAAAAAAATAGAAACTTTCCAGAATCTCCCAAACCAAGAAATCAGCATAAACATCAACAGAATAACAACATAAAAACTACTGTTAATATATACAAAAGACAGAATCTCCGTTTCTACATGTCTGAACAAACGGACTGTTACCAACCTGGCGTTTACTGACGCCAAACAAAACATCAGATCTAGGCAAATCTAGAAAACTTCATAAATACTGATCTTGGACAGTTATCATTAAGAGAGTTGCTCATTTACAACAGTAAACACAGCCTGGTCCAGCCTTCACAGGTATAAAGTTACCGTTCACCTCCCAATTAGCCCCTACCCAATCCTGACCATACCCCTACCCTTTTTAAAAAGGGCCAAACAGAGCATTTGGTGCGTATCAGTTAGATTGATTATTTTCTGTGTTCTGTGGTTTCCAAAACGAGGGAGAACAATTTCATAAAACCAAAAATTACATATTCTGATTACTTAGAGCAGGGGTGTCGAACTCCAGGCCTCGAGGACCTCCTCAACATGCCTTGAGGTTCTCCAGAGGCCTGGTAATGAGCTAATCATTTGATTCAGGTGTGTTGACCCAGGGTGAGATCTAAAACCTGCAGGACACCGGCCCTCGAGGCCTGGAGTTCAACACCGTTGGCTGAGAGTTAGGGATAGAGTTATACTCTGATGACTTAGACTTCAGAGGGTTAAATACATGTCACACAGTAAGTTACAAGTGTATCATGTATTCAGACACTGACACAAAATTAGCTGTTACACCTAGGAATGGTCTGGGCACCTTCCTTTGGAGGTTTGTTGGGCATATTCGGCTGAGAGAACTCAGTGAAAGGATTATAAATCTCATCTAGTCTCCCTCAGGGGGAACTGAAAAACTTCCCTATGGAGAAAAGTATGTGGAATACCCTGCTTAGCCTGGTACTGTGAGACATGACTCCAAATAAGTAGAAGAAAATGGATGGACAGGATTAAGGCATGTGCAATGAATCTGCGACTTTCAGGGACCCTGTGGGTCCTGGACAGTTGGCCTCTTTGCCAGGCTGGTACTGTGGACTTGGTCAAAGAAAAAAGATAACTGTGCTCATATAAAGAAAGATGAAAATGCTGGTCGGGGCCGCAGTAGCAGGTTATGTAGGTAATTCTTTCTTTTTTTTCACCAAAAATATGAAATGCTTTCAGTCAACAACTAGGAATAGGCTGAGCTATCAACCTTTGCTATGGCAGTATTTATGAAGGGGTTTCTGAGGTAAACCTGCTGCTCCCTTCAAGTCCACAGAGGTCCCTGGAAACTAGTATGCAAAGGCATATGCGGCGTTATGTAACCGCTTCCTCTGTAGTTCAATCCACATCAACAGAGAAGAGGGGAAGATGAATGTGTCAACATTTTTACAAGTAATTTACATCTCCCTTATTAAAGCCAAGACTCCAGAATAAGAGCACAGCAGTGCATGTTCATGTGCAAGTTTAATTTTCCCCATTTCGCCTATAGAAGCTGGAAATGGAAGGCGCAGCCACATTTGTACTGAATGAACATAATGCGGCTGTGCTCCGCGTGTCTGTGTCAGGGGAACTCCTGCTGAGTGAAAGGAATCCGAGAAGCGGTCACGTGAACCCTCGCTGCTGCATTTCCATTAAAATCTCATCTGTGTTCGTGCTGGGGACGTTGCACACACCGTTTACAGCAAGCGCACGAAAAATAATGAACCTCTACACGAGAAGACTTGGGCTGAGAAGCAAGCAGGAAACGTGCAGCCATTAACGCCAACATTAACGCCCATCTGTATTATATGCAAGGGTTCCATTATCGCTCACATACATGAAAAACAGAAGCTCACAGACCAGGTTAGTGTGGACTGAATTACATCTGCATCAGAGAGATTGTTCTGCCTAAATCATCCTTTTCTTCATAAGTGGCCACATGTGGCTATAAAAGAGATTACAGTTGTGCTACTTAAAGGCTTTATTGTGCACAGTGGTAATGCTAATGTTAATATAAGGATCTTGAACATCATGATGTTCAGAGGATAATGTTACTTTGGTTTGCATCTTAGAATATTTGGACCACAAAGTTCAGAAGGGATTTATTTATTCTGAAGCAAACATACAAACACTGACACATGTTCAGTGAAATCTAGTTTGGAACTACTAAATGTGGATTCAATTATATTACACTGGTAAAGACCTTGATAAACTATGAGTAAGGCCGGGGTTTGTTGCTCCCGTTCGTCAACACCAAGTGGGGTAAATTAAGCTCGTTGTGCCTAACAGAGGACTAAAACCAATCCATTGGTCTGTGACAGCTTTCTGCATCTGGAGACTGTCAGCCCCTCAAATCCAACACCCAAATATTCTTCTTTCCAATCTCCACTAATCCTTTGTTTCACTTTTATCCTGTCCCTGATTGGACTGATGTCCCAGTGACTTCTCCACCAACGAGTATCTCACCTGCTTCAAAAAGCAATCCAGCCCTGACTGATTTAAAGTGT
This sequence comes from Astatotilapia calliptera, assembly GCF_964374335.1. Classification (NCBI taxonomy): domain Eukaryota; kingdom Metazoa; phylum Chordata; class Actinopteri; order Cichliformes; family Cichlidae; genus Astatotilapia; species Astatotilapia calliptera. The sequence goes on from NC_137427.1 coordinate 4,532,088, forward strand.
CTCTTGGTTTCCGTCATGGATGGATGGATAGTTTGTGCTTTGTTGTTCTGATCCTTTAATTCTGTGCAAACCTAAGAAGGCTCATCGTAACTAAAGAGAATTAAAACATTTATTTTTAGACGTGCTACTTACAGGTGTATCTGTTTAGAGAGAAATGGTGCAGGTGACTGGAAGAGTGGGTCATATTTTGACAAAGATGATGGGAAGCTGCTAATAACCGACGTAAGTGTCGTATTTATTTTTAGTATACGGGTCTAGTTTAGTATTCTTTAAAAATGGAGATGCTGAAATTTCTCCACAATCTTTACAATAGTTGCAGTTATATTTCCATCTGGACCTTAGCGTGTTGATCGACTGAGAGACCCCATTAGGCTGACTGACACCGCTGACCCCTGAGCCTGTCTTCTAGCACCGTTTTTTAAAACCGATAAGCATTCTGAGCTCTTATTTAATCCCGTGGTTCTTTTTCTCACCCCCCCTCCGTGTCCCTGTTGCCTCCCTCTTCATTTTCAGATGCACATCTCTTCCATTCCTCTCCACCCACCGCAGCAGCAGGGAAGTCCCTTGAAGATGGTGCTCCATCAGTAATGATTTTCTGCACAGCTGAGCAATGAAAGGTACACATGCACTCAGTCTGCCTGGCTCTCCCTGCCTGGCTCTCTCGCTCTGTGTAAACCCCATCATCCATCCCTCAATGCATCTCATTAAAGTTTTAAAGCGAAGGTAAGCCGGCACATCAGTGAATTCTTCCATCCGCCTGCTCTAACCCTGCGAAACTCCATCCCACCCCTTCCTCATTTTCTCCCCGTTTCTTACTCTGGGGCTGTGTGAAATTAAAGAGAAGGCAGCCGGGCATCTCTTTATTTAGAAAATAATAAGCAAACAGGCGAGACAGCACCTAACTGAAGATGGAGCATGAAGAGTGACGGCACTGAGGAAGGGAGGCTGAAGCCCCTTTGAAGCAAGTCAGTTAAGTCTGAGGAGGAGGCTGATGGAGATGTAAGCCATGTTCAATCTGGAAGTTTTCAGTCAAATTGGTATTCTCTACCAAAGTTGGCAGGGGGGGCGGTGAACACCAACCATATACCATGTGTGGAATTACTAACGTGTCTGCAAGTTGTGTCCAGACAACAAGACACTATGTGGCTTTAACTACTGCTGAATATCAGCCAAGTGGCCATTAAGGAATAATGGTAATTTCAAAAATAAAGCTTAACAGTAGCAATGACCACTTAAAGCTGGTTACAATTTCCAACTTTACAGCAGAAAGAAACATGTTTGCAGTCTGGTACAAAAACAATGTTGGTCTTCACAGCTCATCTTTTCCCAGCAGCAGATCCTTTTCTTCGGCAAAGCATCTTTGGTGAGTTGGAGCTCTCACTCGTGATTTTAGATACAGTGTAGTTCAGACCATCCAAGAAGTTTGTGCTCTTGGATGGTAATGCATTTGTACAGTCTATGGACACAGCTTGCTAACCTTGGCTCATAACTCAGCACTCCATTCTCTGGCCAACATGTTCACTTCTGACTCCAGAAAATTAAGATGGCAACAGGCAGAAGGCTGAAGTGGACCATTCGATATATCGCTCTTTGGTTTCTAGGCATAACAGTGGATATGCCCGTCTTTTTGTATAAAGTCTCCCATAATATAATGTCAGTCGAAATGAATCTCAGTTTGAAGCTCCTACGTCACCTCGGTCTCGAGTTATTGCATTCACAAATTTAGGTGTCACACCGCCCACCCATCTGTCCGGTGGGTTGATATAACACATGGATGACAAAACTGGAAACAGAAACTCAAAGCCACTCAAAACTGCCACTTTCAGCCAACAGTCCCTGTCAGCTGAAAGCGACTGTATCTACCTGGTGAACACCGCAGAGATCGATCAATACACACAATCCAAGAGCTCAAACAGTGACTTTTCTTTCTTGACTTTTGCCAACAGACTCTACATACTCATGAACAGAATGTGTTTATAGAGATTAATATAAAAAAGTTATTAGAAAACCCATAAAGTAAAGCTGCACTATATTGTTTATGAACTTATTAGGAAAAATGCATCATTATGAGTTTGCAATAGGACCCATTTTAATACACAGAAAAACCGAACACTACAAATTGATGATGATTGTATCGTTTCATGCATCTTTTATAGCAGTACAAATGAAATTAAAATATATTGATGTCATTATCGGGTGAATCTGCATTTTGCAATTTTTTTTCCATGTTCAAATAAAGACTGAGTGAATGAATAACTTTAAATTTTCTCTTTCTGATGTTCATGTAAGATTTATGTTAAATGAGCTTATCAAATTCCACTGAGCTAAGTAAGGAAATTTCATATATAGCACATACATAATACATGACCAAATTTCCCCTGGTTCATTACCAACCAACAAGTTAGATTCATTAATACAAGCCAGTGAAGGTTGACCTGAGTCTTTAACAGAAAAGATCAGTCCCAACTTTCCCCTGCAGGCCACAGCATCCATTTTTGAAGGCAGAGGGCATTAAAGAACATCTCTGTCAATATTATCCAGCAGCCTTTCAGCAACTTGTTCTCCAAAAGGAGACGTTGGTAAGGGATATCAATATTAATGGCATAATACTGAGACCTCATTATGCTGAAGGTCACGGCTAGATGTGGATTTAGAGAAAGATGAACGAAACTCTTCAACATTTATGGCAGAGAAGAAACATTTATCTAGCTGTAGGACACCTCCTGCAGGCAGCCTGCCATTCTCACTTATACACTTAAAAAAAAAAGTTTCACATTCCCAGTTGAAAATTTGTTAAATCATCCCTGTGACTTCTAGTGTGTGCAAAGTAGATTCAGCAATTAAAATGCAAGAAACGGTGCAAGTAAGAACTGATTTATGGCACCAAAGGGAGCAGGAACACTGCAGATAGAGACTGTATCTGGGCTGGTAATGCATCAAAGATGAGGCGCTCACCTGAATTTTTCAGGTATCATGTAACAAGAAAACTCCTTTTTGCTTTTACTTTCTCAATCACCATCTCCACACCACGAACAATTTAACCATGAATCACCGTAACAAAGCACATTTTCGGGAGCCGAGATATGGACATTTATTTTTCTTGTGCAAAAATAGAAAAGAGAACAATGGTAAAGTGCAACTGCATTATACTGCTAACACAACATTAAGTGTTATGACCCCATAAATTTGAGTCTATGCCAAACTTCAACTAGTGACAAAGGCAGTGATGAGCAGCCTTTTAGCCTCCATTTCTAACTGTGGTGTGTGGGACTGTATCTAAGGTTTACACTATTAACTTAGTAATTATGTGGCAGCGCATTTCAGGTCAGTTTATAAAGTAGGTGACATAGTGCATTACTTTTAAGAAAGGTATCAAGTAATGATTCTGCAAAAAGTACTCCACCCTCTTGTGCACTTCAGTCTTTGAAACCTGAAAGGTTGCACACAAAAGGCAAGATCAAAAGGTGGAATGCAAGACCAACGCATCCATGCTTTTGATTTACACTCATTTTGGTTAAATTTGGGTACAAAAATGACTTTACTCATAATTTAGTAGAGTTACCAACGGTGTCCGATTTTCCTTATTTAAATGGTCCGATATGAGGGATTAAAACCTGGTTACTGAGCCACTGACACATTTGTACATATGGGGAAGTGTGACACCCAGACCCGTCACCTGCAGAGCCTCATTTACCAGTCAGAAATGACAGCTCCCTCAGAGATAATGTGGACTTACTGGGTATAAATGCATATCCACAGTAAGTGTGTGTCCTGACAGGATATCAGAGCTGATGCAATCACCCCTGCCTCTTTGTGCAAGCCCCCCCACACCACACTGCCCGACACACCAGTGACGGACTGATGTAACCTACATACCCCCACGGTTCAGCTTGAAGCTCCATCAGTACAGTCCCCTGAATGATGCATCATAGTGCATTTACATCAGGCCACTGTATAAGCCAAGTTTCCCAAATGAACTCATTCGCCTGAATATTTTTCACCTCTTTTACTGAAGAGTTCTCTGCAGGGATCATCATTTCTGCATCACTGTGGATGATGCCGATCTACATTTTTCATCACAGCTGAATTTTTCTCATCATGGCTGAATACTGAGCAGAAGGAATGTTTGCTCTCTGCACAGGACAACTTCATATCCTCAGAGTGTGCAAGCTGTGACTTGCTAACAAGCATCTGAAATAATTGAAAGACTGACGCACAATTTCCTGCATGTTTAAAAATATATCCATAAACATGGATTAGCCCCTCATGTGCTGTGGGATTTTCAGGCAACCAAATTATTACTCTTGCTAAGTACAAAAACACTAAAGGCTTTAAATTAATTGTTAATTTTCTCTGTCAGTTGTTTGTATGTGCCCAATTCCCCTCAAAAACATTAGTTTCTTTCTGCATTTGCACAAAAGAAGGAATTTGATGTCAACAGGCCTTCCCTGCAGTGCATCATCTGTCAGAAGAGGTTGACTAATTGACTTACATGATGCCAAACAAGTTAAAGAGGCGCTTGGAAACCAAACATCCATTCTGAGGGAAATTTGGCTTATAGCCCTGGATCACAACCACAGGCAATCAGACCATTTGTTGGATTGTGATAAAGTGTCTAATAAGGCGATTGAGGTGCTTCTATATATGCAGCAGATATCATGCCAGGTCCAAATGCTGCAAAAAGGGGCTGTCAATAGTGCTTTTTCTGATGATGTAATGAAAAGAAGAACTCAAGATATCAGACACGTCAGATCACACAGAAGCCGTTTAATGTAGACATGAATGAAAATATGCCCTAAAAATGTTGCTTGACCTTTGGTGTCCTTGGACACAAAAAGTTTGAAAACCACCACACACAAAAAGATGCAGGGAGACTGGACTGGTGAAGAGCATTTGTAACCGAAAAACATGCTCCATGATGAGCAGCTATTACCCTATTTTTCGTACCATAAGGCGCACCAGATTATAAGGCGCATTAAGTGAAACAAAAAAGTCAGATAAGTCCAATTTTACTCAGCTCATTCTTCTTGCTTCCTCCACGTCCGTACCATTGATTGATTAATGTTGAATTCTCTCACAGCTGCTCTATTCCATTGTTGTTGCAGTATATTAATGACTAACCTCGTATTGTGGATGGATTATCTCAGTTGTTCTCCTGACTGACGTTTGGTCCCTTTTCAGCATCCTGCCATGCGATTGCATTTGTCCCTAACCATCGGGAACCCTCACGTTAACTTTTATCGAGTGGAAAAAAGTTAGCGTTCATCCTGCAGCTTCACCGTTTGTTATGCTAACATAGCTGTGTCGCTAGCGAACACATAGCACATCATTATATACCAGCTAGCCCAACTTCAGAAACCCTACAAACGTAACTGCTGTTTAGTTTTCTGTCTTCATTTATGTTGGAAGTGATAGCAGAGCTGTACTTTTTAATTTTTTCAGAAATCTCTCAGTTAAAACATGCTATATGATGTTCAGGTGGAAACTAGCGAGCTAACTTCCTGCTAACTTCTAACTCCATTAAATTTCACAATTTCCATGTTTTCATGGATGCCTGGATGTTAAACTTAATTGTTACAACTGGTAAAGCAGCAACGCTGATCGTTTTATTACAGATGAAAGAATTTAGATGGTTTTTAACTCTCAGTGATGCCGCAGTGTTCGTTTGACTTTGGGACCTGAAGGAGACGGAGTTTTGGACCCAGATTCCTCCGTGAGGCTCCTGACTACGGCAGCTGTAATGTTGCGGCTTCCTAGCTTACCAAAGTCATTCTAAGACATTTTTTGACAGATTTTTGAGTGCCATGTACCACATAAAATCGGTTCGAGGTCAGTAAGCACAACCAGCATTCATACATCAGGCGCACCGGATTATAATGCGGACTCTCGATTTTTGAGAAAATTAATAGATTTTAAGTGTGCCTTAAAGTGTGGAAAATACGGTAAGTAGCAACAGAAGTTGAGTTGTTTAGGACTCCATGTTACAAACGTATCAATATTTAAAGCTGGTACGTCTGTATTCTGCACCGCAGCAATTTCCTAATGTTGTAAACCTGCTCAACATTTGGCAATAAAACCCTTTCTGATTCTGATTCTGAAGCGATGTGTAATACCACGAAAATGATATTTTATTCTACACCTTTAACATGCGAGCTGACCAAAGAAAACCCATCCAATCTACCTCACTACTTCAGAACATATTCCAGATGTACCGTCTCCTCTTTATCGATGCCTCTATGTTTCAGACTTGTAATGGGGGGGAGGAAGAAGCAGAGATAAAAAGGATTGAAAATGAGAGAGACATTACCAACGTAGGGCGATCTTGATGGGCGTAGTGAGACAGGATGTAAAGAGGTCAGCGGGGAGGTCAGGGTTCATGGGCAGCAGCTCACTGGCCTCACAGGCGGCAAGCTGGATGCAGTTCTTCATGGAGGGCGGCAGGGGCATTTGGGCAAGCGGGTGGCTGGGGTTGATGGCTGCCACCTGATTGGACACAAAAATGTGATTTATTTCTAACATTTATCTGACAACCACAGTCAAACGTTCAAACATTTATCTAGGAGACTTTTCATAGCTGCAACAACCACAGAGAGTAATCTCAGAAGTCCAAGTTTCAGTCCTAAAACAATGATTTATTTAATTCTCCACAGCTTGACCAGTTTTCTGGGGAGATGAATAACAAAGCTTTATAGAGAAAGGGAGCTGGATGACTATCTCACATCTGTCAGACTACAAAGCACACAGACACATAGTGAGCATCAAATGAAATGTGGAATTGAGTTCAGACCAAATGCCAAAGACACTTTTTGCATGGTGCAATTACATACAAACATGCAAACTGATTCAAATTCACACTGGGTGACTACAGGGAAACCCACGCAGTCAAAATATTAAACTTTGGTGAAAACATCTGTTAGATGCTGCTTTGTGAAATCCTGTGAGCTGTAGCTCTCTCAGACTGATGGGTCTCCTGATGCCACCGACAATCAGAAATGGAGCCTGCAGGGAGACCGTGTGGTTAACTTCACTTTTATAGAGACAGAACAGGACAATTAAACCAAACAGATTTCCTGAAATATAAAACTGTCACTCAGTAATTGGTATGACTTTGAGAAGGTAGTACTACACCTATTGGCCGTTACAGGAGAAATATTTGTGGGTTGGGGAAAGTGCAAAAACACTCCGGTGTAAGAGAACGCTTTGTGTTGGCCCAGAACACCCCATAATAATTTCACTTTGATGAATATTATCTGATCTCTATCATTTCTGCACGCTTCTTTATGATACAGATTTAATTTGAAATTGTTAAAAAGTATCCATCTACACTCAGTGTAGTTTAAAAAACAACAACAACTTTTTCAACCTTTACGAGTCATTTGTCTGTGGCCTGAATTGTTCTCATGTGCATTCATTTTTATTTAATTATCACTTAAATGTGACTACAGCTTGACTCAAGTCCATCTTCAGTTTAATGTACATAACCACACATGTGTGTAATGTAAAAAAATCCCACCAATACGATGCATATAATGATCAAAACTAAAGTAAAAAGTCTGCTACTTTAATAATGTCATCAGTAAAGTAAAGCATGCCGGTGCTAAAGATTTGGTCCTTATTGACAAAGGCAGTGGATCAAAATTCAAGAGGGCCTTGAGAAAAACCTGCCCCAGAATGCAACAGCTCTGAGTGAGTTTACATTTCAGCATGACAATGATCCAAAGCGTGCACACTTAAACTCCACAGAACATCTGTGGTAAGACATCACGATGGTAGCAGAGGCTTCTTTAGTAGAAGGTGATAAACAGCAAAACTTCAGGTGTACAAAACAAGCAGAGACTTATCCAGGCACACTGGATAAGTTATATACCTATGTGGTATGTGATTTTTGTTGCCATGATGCCAGGTCTCTCTTGGAAATGAGATTTTTAATCTCAATGAGATTTTTTACCTGGATAAATAAAGGATTAATAATAATAAACTGAACGCTGGAAACACATTCAAAAAGTGTTCTTAGCACCTGAAGCACTGTAACAAAAGGCAGAATGCTGGTATTTTAGTGGCAGAGTCAGGGTTTGGATACAGAAGCAGGTTGAGATCACAGCAGACGCAGACGCCAAGCTGAAGAGCAGATAAGGCATGAAATTAAAGGTTAGGTGTAAATTAGAGAGCAGCAGTTTGAGTTGAAGAAAGAAAATAACTACAGTAAGAAAAGTAAGATGAAAACATTTGAAGTCTTTGTCATCTTGATGTAAAATGGTAAATGGCCTGCATTTACTAGTCCCTAAGGACCCCAAAGCACTTTACACATTCAGTCATCCACACATCAACACACTGGTGATGGCAGCTACATTGTAGCCACAGCCAACCTTGGGTGCACTGACAGAGGCGAGGCTGCCGGACACTGGCGCCACCGGGCCCTCTGACCACCACCACCAGTAGGCAACGGGTGAAGTGTCTTGCCAAGGACACAACGACCGAGACTGTCGGAGCCAGGGCTTGAACCGGCAACCTTCCGATTACAAGACGAACTGAACTGCCAACTCTTGAGCCACGATCGCCAACCAACAATGAAAACTACCAAAGTCCAAGTGTGATTTTATGCAAATGTCCAGCGACATCAAATCGAGGCTTGAGCACCCTGCACCACCTACACCAGCCTGACTCGTGTCACTGTTGCAAGCTGCTGGTTGGTGTTCATCAGACCTGCTATCATCTCACCACTGATGGGCAAACAAATGATCACTTCTTTCATCTTTGAGGCCAAAAAAATGTTCATTGTTTGGCACCGAAAAGTGTCGTATTTATTACAGGTTGCACCTTGAACATCACAGAGATGTATAGAAGCTGCTGTACAGTGCTTACTGCATTAAAAATGAAAACACATGGGAGGGAGAAGACAAAAAAACTCAGCAAAGCCCAAAAAAGTTCAACTTTTGGCTGCTTTTATGGACAGCGTTGGGTAAGGAAAGGAAAAAAAACCCTCACAAGTCTGACTACAAGCTTTTGGTTTTTTGTTTGTTTTTTTAAAGTTTGCCACCTTGATCTACAAGGCAAAAAATTAGAAATGACGCACCGGCTCAGACTTTTTCACATTGTAATGATACCGTGATAGGTTATTGATCCCAGTGGGAAGTTTTCCCCGTTCGCAGCCTCTCAGGAGGTGGTCTTTGATGGTAACAAAATAAATAAAAATCTCTCTCGTCTATTCTGAGAGCTGCATTAGTGTGATACTTTAACACTCTGGGGCGGCTCAGTCAATATTTGCAAATGTAAAAAATGAGAGAGGCCTGTGTATGATGTAAAACTTTAATTATATTTGGAGCTCTTGACTATCTATGTGCTCATTGTGCTGTTGATTTGTTTCCTGGGAGTTCAATACGTTTCCTGTCTTTTGCTTAGTAAACTTTAATGAGCTGTGGGTCTTAATGGAGGCAGCAATCCAAGACTTCCCTTTATCATCACTGACTGCTATTTCTTGTTTCTTTCATTCTGCAGCCCTGCCTAATTTTAGCAGGAAATTAGCCAGGGAGACTGTTATATTATTAGTATTATTATCGTTGCCTCTTTTCTCCAAAGCACAGGGAACTATTACTTTAAAAGACTGAAGACTGCTTCACACAGCTTGTAAATAGTTTTTTTTATTATTATATGCCAAATAAGTTTGTATTTGTAACAGAGACCACAGCGCTGCTCCTAAAAGACATCCACGATCAGTGAACTCATTGCTGAAGTCACGAGCTGCGGAGACCGAATCTCGCCTCTTTTATTGTTCCATCAGAACTCCACCATAAACTGTCCGAGGACAAAGCACAATCAAATATTTTATCATCGCAGCATCTAATTTAGGAAAAAGTAAAGAAATATCTGACAGCTCTGAGAAATTACAGACAGATTCGGATAAATAAAGAACTAACTGTTTACCAGACGGTGTTTCTGACTGCACAGACATATATTCTTTAGTAAAGAACCATCAGAATTATCAACTCTGTAGAACAAGTTAAGGATGTACTTAAAAATGTGCCACATACATAGTTACATAGTTAAACAGTTCTGTTCATACTGATCATGAGTGTGAAACAGCTTCGGTTTCTAATATGCAACAAAACAAAAACAACATGACAGCCAGAGGACGAACTGAGGGGCTGCACCAGGATCGATCAGGGTTGTTCTGATAGTGAAATATGCAAAGGAGACCAGAATAAAATAATATGCAGCTGTAAAGAGGCATCAACAGCTTCCTTTTTAACCTGCCGAGTTTGCATTGAGCTTTGTTTCTTTCTTTGGCTGTTTATGTAGCAGTGATGTTTACACTGCTGTGTATGCTCTGCTAACAGCACACTGCCACGGCATTGATTTTTTAACCTGCTGGATTTCTTCATTTTTGTCCTTATAAGTCCAGTTTTAAAAGTCTAAATACATCATAAGCAGGCTTTTAGACTTTCACTGTACTTCATTTAACTACTTTGGCAGTGCTGTGAAATCAGATTTAAAATAAATGGAAAATCTCCTCGATTTAGTTGACTCCATAAAATAACGTGCAGAAAAAGCATGAAATTATCATATTGATGTCAGGTATTACAGATTTGTAACTTTGGTTGAGCCACCGTAAAAACTCTTGCATCAGCAAAGCATCTGGCACACGTTTGATAGATTTTGGACATAAAGTCGAAGACTAAAATGCGATTGCAGCAGATGGGGAAACCTAAAAAGATGCACAGTACAATCCAGTGTTTGGTCTGCAAATCCTAACTTTAGACTGAACAAAACGTAGACCTCTGAAATCATCATTTCACAGGTGATGAGATACTATATATGTTTGTTTCGTCGATTCTTGAGTACACACTTGGAATTATAGATTTAACTGACTGAAAACACAATATATAATGAATAAGCTGTAATGAGATTCAAAACACCTAAAGTTATATATAGTTATATATAGCTAAAGGTGATAGAAGTAATTTTTTAAGTGAACTAATCTCCATGTTCTTTGTTCCAGTGCTGGATAAAAGTCAACATGTGTGTTTGATTTACAGGAAGCAGCGTGAGTGCAACCTTACTTTTAGGGTCTGCAGTGTTTGTGTGGGATGCATAAACACACTGTGATCATACACTGCACAGCTGGTCTAACTGTAGATATAAATTACAAATTGTTCCTCTAAGACCGCTTGAAGAGCCGTAGACACTCTGAACAGCTGTTTGCTGCAGCAGAAAATGTTGCTTTAAGTGCTAAAACTCTTTTAGTGTGTGCAAACACTTTTGGGATTACAGACATAAAGGTGGAGGGGGACGAGCAGTTGCGAGAATCTTCAGACTGCCTGTCACAGAGCGAGAGAATACACTACAAGCTTTGGCAATCAAGCTACACTATCAAAAGAACACATAATCACATAGCCGGCAAGCAACAAATCCCATGAGCACCAGCATACAAACAAAGGGTGCAGGAGTCTGGACATTTATGGATTTAAAAACATGCCATGTGATAGCATTTAATACAAAGGAAAGATGTGTTTGATTTTGCACAATTTCTAGACAAGCAATTATATTAAAACCAATCTGGAGAATTGAAAATGTTAATTAATTCATTCAAAATGTCAAATTTACTTCAGTTGTATCCAGAGCACGATTAAACAGACCAAGTGAGCACTCCATAAGCATTCCTTTACTTGATTCAGGTTTGTCCAAATGTGATTCTGTAACAAAGCACAGCGCCTGACAGGAATCTCTTTCCTGGATCTCCACAGCTTATGAGTGCTGCAGCTCAGCGTCTGACGCAAGCCAGAGTAAAACCTCAGAACACCTGAGGCATGCACGGAGGGGACGCGCCTCTCTTTTTGCACCTGAGCAGCATCACAGGACGAGACAAGCAAACAAAAACAAATGATCCGCAGGCACATTTTATTCAGAAAGCTGCAATAAGCTGAATTCATTGTCCAGAATACTTCTAACGCAGTTTGGAAATAAGGTAATTAAAAGGTACAGGAAATGCCTGTGATGGAGGAAGTGTAGTTTTATATAATGCCTCATTGCTCAGTCTTCCAGCCCTGTGCCAGTCCAATAACTCATTAGCTGGCTCTATAGTAAGTAGTAAAAAATGTAAAAGCTCAGATTTACTGTACTGCTCTGCACACACATGAATAAATTAGCATTATTAAAAATACAGAAGAGTAGGTGTTCTTAATGGAGAGGTGATGACATGTGCAGCTGTGCATTGCTCTCCTATCAAACGAATACGTTCCTCCTCTATGAAATGCTCGCAGGCGTGACTGGGAGCCCCCGCGAATGCATCTGTGCCAATCTTCATCTCTCTAATGAGGAAAACGTCAACTCGCTCGCAGAGACCGATATCACAAACAAAGCGGCGCGCGCCTTTCTAAAGCCTCTCGTCGAGTCAACCTCAGAACAACACTGTCTCTTGAAAGAAATCTGGCGAAAGCATGTGACGGTGGGCTGCGCTAATCCTAACGGTAAATACAATAACTCTGCCAGCAGAAGCTGATTAACGCCAAACAGCCACTGTAATTATCACATTAGCATATTGTAATCTCGCAAATTACCATGAAAATCACCATGACAGCTTTCTTTTCTCTCTCTCCTCCAGCGGGGAGATCAGGGGACGATTTAATTGCTGAGAATTATTTTTTTTAACGGAAAAAAAAGAAGAAGAACAAAACAAGAAAACATTGACACTAATCACGAGACTAATCCTCGGGACGGGCGGGGGATGTTATACGTATCATGCTAACAGAGGAAGCGCACAGTCACGCATGGGAGCTACTTTAGTCGAGAAACATTTTTGCAGCCCTGCATTCATTATTCATTAAAATGATAGAAGGAGCAAGTGGAGGCTTAATGTGAGCATCCTGGAAGCGCCAGTAACACAAACACCACACAGACAACACACACACGCTCTTATAGTCCAGCGTACCATAGCTGTGTGCATTGCAGTGATTCACACACACATCTTTCCGTCCCACAGCTAATGCAGTGAGCATGTTCACTGAGCGCACGCAGGAAGTGATGACATATATAAAAGGAACCAGGTGGCCCCATAATAGCACACTCAGAGCCAACACACAGACACACACTCAGGCCCACTGGCGGACTGAAAGGACCACAGGAGGAGCTCGATATGGGACTGTGGAGGAGTGCTAAAACACTTCCTCCTCCTTTCATATTTTCACCCCATCCGGCTCCTTTATACTCCTTCATCTGCATCATGGCGCTTCCAAATAACGCCGTCCCTGGTGAGTTCAGGCCTGTGGTTCTACGTGAATCACGTTCGCCCCGTGTTCATTAACAGGTGTCGTTGGACGATTCCATTTGCGGCCACTCGTCTGTGTATGAGTGCACAAACGTGTGGGTGAGGTGGGAGACGCCCTGCTTGGATGATCTGCTGTATGATTTATTTTTACTTTTTTAAATTCACTGGACGGTATCGCCTCTCGTTATCTTCCAATTATACACTTCCTGTGTGAGTGGGTGAGACGGGCGAGCACTGAGGTGGAAAAGTGAAAAACGCTTATGGATGTACATTTAACCTAAAGGCCTCCTCGGCTTATTTCTTCACTGAAAGGCTACAGTTGAACTCTGAGTCTCTCAAAGTTTTTGTGCAACGATGCAGCTAATGCGTTTGGAGTAGGCTTTGTGCCCTGCTATGAAAAATATAAATATAGTCCTTCTGCACAGCACATCTCAGCTTTCAGTGGCTACAGTGAGGTTACAGATGAAAATCTGGGCCAATGTAGATAGAAATGTTTAAAATAATCATTTGGGTGATAGCTAATGTCAATATTTCTGGCATGTTTTATTTTATTTTACACTCTTTTTAGAGAAACACTTTTTTAAATTACCTTTTAAAAGGCATTCAATCAATGATTTCGTGAGCACAAACTCGATGACAAGAGATGAATATCAGCTACTGACACTAGACGCAAATATTCAGCTAATACATCAGTGCATCGTTGACCGCAGTCATGCTGAAAGCTTTAATCCCAAGTCTGTGATATGCTCAACTAACAACAGACAGCACTCCCTGCAAGTCTTACCTCGGTTCGCTTTCAAAAATCCCTGGTGACCCTTTAAGTATTTCCCTCTTTTCAAATTAGCTACAACTATGAGACAATGAGAGGTTTGTGCTCACATTGTTCCCTGATTGATGCTAACATGCTACTTCCACACCATTAGAAAGGCGTCACATACTCGAATTATTGGCCAAGCATTTTGGGGGGTAAGCAAAAAGTAAAAGCTGATTTTTTCTAATCTTTTTCACTTCTGTTATTTTGAGGAAAGACAAAAAACTGCATCTATGCTTTAATGAAAGTGAGCATTTCAGCTGCTCCTCTTTCTCTTCGATTCATCAAAAACTAATTTAAAGCTCATTTATTGATAATTTTAAGTAGTTGGGAAAAACACTTAAAAATATGGTTAATGTGTTAAACTTGCAGCGACTTTTGGAAAAGGGAATAATATTTGAATTAATAAAAATAAATAAAATCCAAACTATGAGCCAGGTTACCTTCAGGGTTTTTGCAAGTCTATTATGTTGATTAGTCCCAGCAATCCACCAGATATTTATTCCCTTGCATATAACAGCTAAATCATAATTGGTCATAAAACAACAGGAAACCTTGCACCACTTTTAAGGTTCACGTGAGCCTTCAAGAAATTTTGTTCTGCATCTAGAGATAATATTATGGTTTCGATGTTTTTATTGTATGAGTAGTCTATTAAATTAAGTAATCTACAAGTGTTTGTTGAGGAGTGCCGACCTTTTATGAAACCAGTTTGGTCAGGATGAATTAAGAGGGGGGTCATTTTCTCTAATCTCTTTGAGAGAGCTTTGCAGATTATTTTAAGGTCTACATTTAAAAGAGAAATTGGACGATAGCTTGAGGGAAATAAAGGGTCTTTTCCTGGTTTTAGCAGGAGACTAATGTTGGCAGAATTCATATTTGGTGGTAGTCTGCCATTTTCCTCGATTTCCTGCAACATGCTGTGGAATACTGGTGCCAAAATTGTCCAGAATTCGTTGTAGAATTCTGCAGGGAAGCCGTCTGGACCTGGAGCCTTATTATTGGGCATACTTATCAGGGCTTCCTGGAGTTTACCTGGCGTCAGTGGCGAATCCAGTGCCATTGCTTGACTGTCTAGTAATTTTGGAAGAGTTACGTTGTCAAGAAACAAATCAATTTCATTTTTAGATGGGTTTATTTGTGGTGAGTATAAAGTTTCATAGAAATCCCTAAAAATGTTGTTTATTCTTCCAGGATCATATATTGTGTTCCCCGATAAATCTTTAGCAGCACATATAGTTGTTTTTTCTTTATTTATTTTTAGCTGGTTAGCTAGAAATCGACCTGATTTGTTACTGTGTTCAAAATTCTGCAAGCGAAGTCTTTGTATAAGGAATTGTGTTTTTTATTAATAATTTCATTTAATTCTAGTTTTGTTTTGCGTATTTTGTTCAATGTTTCCTGATCTTGGTCGCACGCGTAGGCTTCTTCTAGTGATTTGATGGTTTTTTTCTAATTCCTGAACATTTTTGTTTTCTTCTTTCTTTTTGTGTGATGAGAAAGAAATTATTTTACCTCTCACCACAGTACGGCAATGCCACGATGATCCATTTGGCAAAGTAAATCCATTGGGTATCCTTGTTGGTCTTCAGACAACAATTCTGATGGCTAAAGAACCAAATGGGAAAGGCAAAAAAAAAAATAAAATTTTGTTCTAAAGTGATGAGTTTGTTGCTTTTTGGTCCCCCAACGTATAACTGAATGGGGCACTTTTGCCTTTAGGCACTTTCCAGTAGAGCGGCTCATTCTGAATCACTCAAAAACAAGATTTTTGGAGGATTTTTGATTTAGACTAAGCGGTTTGTGAAGGAACCTGTGTGATGCTACACCAAATGAGAATTGTGATTTCAGCCTTGGACTCGACCTGAGCAAACTTTGACAGAAAAGAGCAGAAGAAGCAAAGAAGAAGCAAAGGATGGAGAGACACTTGTGACGAGCGTTGCGGCGACTCAGCAGTTTGGCTGCTGCCTTTGCCTTCACTTTAACGGGTAACTCAGCACGCACAGCAGCTCTTCTTTACTCTCGCTCTGCCTCCTGCTCTGTACTGTTCATCCTGTACCTCCCTCCCTCTCCTTCTCCTCTCCAGCTAATCTACAGTCTGGCTGAAACTTCTCCATGAATAATTGAGATGAATGACAGCACCATCTCATTATGAATTCACATAACACGCCATAGCCGGAGAGAGAAAGAGAGAAAAAAAACGTAATAAAAAGATGAAGCACTGAGAGGACTGGGGCTGGTAGTGCTGTGTGTGTGTGTGTGTGTGTGTGTGTGTGTGTGTGTGTGTGTGTGTGTGTGTGTGTGTGTGTGTGTGTGTGTGAGAGATTGGTGATGAAACCAAAACTCAATCATTTAGATCCAGCTGCCTATTTGATTGGCTGCATCACCGCACTGAAGACATCTTGGATTTTTATTAGAAAAGGTTCCAGCTGCGAATCACGAGTCGACTCTCGGTGACACCAATTAGTCCTTTATAAATGCTGTATACATATGTGAGTGTGTGCTCAGTGTGACTGCAATCGGATGAATCACCCAGTTTGCTGCTAATAACTCTTAAATACCAACACATCATTTTGCCCTGTTTGCTCGCACACTGTGTCTGCGTGTGCTTGTATGACTCAGCTCATTCTTTAAGTCTTTTTTCCCCCCAATTACCACCCTGCTACCAACTCGTTCACGCTGTGCGTTTTTGCCTCACCTCCAGCTCCTGCTCTCTCTGCAGGGCAAACTGTTTGAACGACTTGACGATGATTCCCGCGTTGGAGCAGTCGTACACAAAAATGGACGGGCTCCCCATCCACGTCTGCAGGTCGTAGATGGACAGCGGGATGTACTGGGTGTAGTTCTGAGAAAGAGAAGGCAGGAGGGGATAACGTCAGAGTGAGGAATTGGAGAGATAGGTGCATCATGTTATTGCTGATAACTCACTTTTATAGATTTGTGTTTAATTATTAAGCAGTCATCTGTTTGATGAAGAGTGCGAGCAGACGAGCGAGAAAAAGAGAAAACCGGAGTGAGGCAGAGGAAAAATGGGGACGATGGGAACACAGACCGAGGAATATAAATCTAATACCCATGGTGCAATAAAGGTGCTCTCCCCTACACTTATTGGAAAATTTGGTTCTTCGCACCTTCTGTGATGCCCGTGTCCACATCAAATCCCCCACTGATGTCCTGTTACAGCAGCCAGCGACACTGCAGCTTCATTTTATAGGATAAGGAATACCGAATAAAATGCGAAAGAAAAGAGGGAGAGGACATTAGGCCCGAGGGTACACTGAGGACGTGGAGCCAAACGCTAGCGCTCGACAGCAGCGGTGCATCATTGTAAGTGGGTGCTTACTTACAGGACAAGATGATGAACAACTCCAGATTTTATATCTGATTCCCCAAAGTCAGCGAGTCTGTCCGCATCAGTGCGATGCTGAGATCACAGCAACCAGGTGAGATTTGATTTAATGTCTGGTTGTCAAGTTATTTTCTGACTGCAAGAATGTTCCAAGAAACTGAAAACATCTTTTTTTTTAACCTGCATTTTAGCCACAGGAGCCTCGGTCCACTTTAAGCTTCTAGGTGAACACTTCAGGAGTTACTACTCCAAAGTGCTTCAGTTACACAGGCTGACTGCCAGCAGTACCATACTGACTGATCCAAAACAAGTATATTAGCTACTAAGATGCATGCAGTATCTACTTATACCTTTAGATACAAATTCACAGTTTCTGTCTTTGTGCAGAAACTTTTAATTGCACTACAATGACCTGTGAGATATTTGGACTCCTTCATTTACGACAAATGACTGGACTACATCAAAGTACATTTTTCCTGTACCTGTGGTGCGTGACAGAGAGCCACTTTGCACTGGAAAAACAAACACAATCGTCACTCATCATCTGGACCAACTGCCAGATGTTGCTCTGTGCGCCTTTGTCTAATTCCTGAAAATAAACATCGGTGTTTCTAAATGAACGATCTCCAGCACCTATTGCCAAAGCACAAGCATGAAATGACATAACGGGATGTTTAAAGACTGATATAGAAATGCTGAGGACACTTCACGGGTACATAAGAGGATGATCTTGAATGGGAGATCACCCAAAATTAAATCATGTATAGCCTTTTGATTTTCACAGGCACGTTCCTGAAACTTTCCAATCGCACCTCATACATCTTATTAGGTCCAAAAATGAACTGCCTATAGTTTAAGATGCAAATGGCCTGTCTGGTTATTTGTGAATAAAGTAATGCAGGGATTATGAGCTCTGCTGGAGACTAAACAGCATTACTCCAATGAAAGCATGTGAAAACATGTTTATTTTACTTTGCTTTGGTTTAGTGCACGTGTAAGCACAGCCTGTGACATTTCAGCGACAAATAATCAAGTCGTCCTTGGAAATGACAGCAGTAAACAGCTAACACCATCATGGCTTGTGAACGTGACAGTGTAGGTCTGATTAGAAAGATCTGTGAAGGCCCGATATCGTCTGTGCATGTGTGGTACCTTATTAAAAACCCAGATCTCTCCATTGACAGTAGGTCGTGGCACGCCGTGGCCGTTGTAGTGGAAGAGGACTCGTTCTTCCTTGGCATTGCGTCTGAGTGACGTGCACAGTTTCTTCACTTCATCCACCGTGGGGTCCAGACTCTGCTTGTAACGGGCCTGAAAGAGGAGGGAAGAAAAGATGTCACAATGATTGATGCCTTAGTCACACTGGGAACAAGGACACTGCTGCTCTGCGTTTTGTTTCGGGCAGGGAGATGTGCTGCATTTAATTTTTCTTTCCTTTGCAGTTCAGTCGTCCTGCGTCAGTCTAACTTTCTTTGTTTTCTTTTTCTTTGATTCAGCAGCACTCACAGGCCCTTGGTTTTGAACAAATAAACAACCACATTTTGGTTATTCGCTGTTTTGCTTAGCTGGGAAGTAAAAAAAATCAGCTTTTGGTGTATGAAGCACTTATTGGTCTGTTCTGAATGAATATATATATGGCTGCATCAATTTTTACAGTGTGTCCCAGCACAGGACACTTCTTTAAATTCTCTCCATATTAGGCGACGGAGCAGACTAAAAGGTATGGCAGCTGATGTGGAGGGTGGACTTGAGAATAATCTTGCAGAACATTTTCAGTCTAGCTTTAAACTGTGCAGGAATGTGGGGGGATAATGTGCACCTGTAATGTCCAAAACAAGTTGTATTGATGCATCTTTCTGTGAAGCACTTCGAGTTGCATCGTTGTGGGACTGTAGTCTATAAATAACCTTTTGAGATCTGTTGACTGATGTTTCAGGAAGGATGAAGTTCACCACTCTGCTTTATTCCATCAGTGAGAGTGGCTAAGATTGGAAATTATTTTCTATGTGAAACATAAACCAAGAAAACAAAACAAACAAGAAGCACTCAGAGAGCACAAACCTTCGCCAAGGCAGCGTCATCTCTGTGCAGTATTTGCTTTTAAGGCAACAGAAGTTTATTTTCTTTGTTTTTTTAAACATACTTTAAGTACTTATGTTTGTAGTGCAGTAAAAACAAGTGCAAAGTGCAGGCTTTTCCTATTTGCCCTGTCGAACCCCATTTTAATATACAATTACTTCATTTTAAGTTTTTATTTTTATTATTTTCCCTTAAAGTGGATGTAGCTCATGTGTGGCAGTTATTTATTTAAACAGTTATAACCTGTTACGGTAATGTACATAACAAAGCTATAAGAAAATGAATCAACTACACTCCTGTAACCCACTGTCATTTGAATAGCTACATGTAGCATTATTTTCACTTTGACCTTTGGCTCTACTTACCTTAAAGGAGAGCAATATATTAGCCAATAAATCATTATGATGACCTTGAAGGGATTGAGACAAATTTCTATTGTTTATTAACATGACCTCACTTTACACCCCTACAAAGTTCTATCGAAGTTTTATTCATTCAAAACTTTTCAAGCTTTTAAAAACAGAATGACAGACACACACATGCAAGCACCACCAAAACCTTAACCTCCTTGTTGGAAGTTAATTTGGATTCCTAATAATAATAATAATAATAATAATAATAATAATAATAATGATACAGTAGACTGAAGGTTTACAGAAGGACTGACGAATCCACTTATCCAAAAATACAGGCAGCTACCAGTGCAACCCCTGAGTAAATGTTATCAAATTGAACATAACATATGACATCTTTCGTGTTATCGTTTTCACAAGCATATCACCGATTTTGGGACTGATCCGAGATTTTTAGTAGATGCACCTACTGCATGGTATGGCTTTAGTGCACAAGTGCATTGAATCAAGAAAATTAAATGAAATTCAGTTTTTATTTATATAGCACCAACTCTCA
This sequence comes from Astatotilapia calliptera, assembly GCF_964374335.1. Taxonomy (NCBI): domain Eukaryota; kingdom Metazoa; phylum Chordata; class Actinopteri; order Cichliformes; family Cichlidae; genus Astatotilapia; species Astatotilapia calliptera. The sequence goes on from NC_137427.1 coordinate 4,552,497, forward strand.
AAATCAGTCCCCTCAAGGCTTACATACTTAAACAGAAGCTTACTTGTGTTCATTTTAATTAGAGATATTTTTATGATCAACAACTAGTAAACAGGACGAGAACCAAACTGTTCAAGGACAATGTGTCTTACACTGCAGTCAGGTTTAGACTTTTAGTAATAATTATCGAAGATGAACTGAACTCCATGTAACTAAGAAGTAAAGACGCCATGTTTCATGTTCAAGCGCTCTGAAAGGGAGAGGAACACTGGAGAAATGTAAAAGAAACTCTGCAGAGCTCACAAGGGCACAAGCTATTAAGATCAACTTCCTTTTTCAACAAAGTAGGTGACCTTGAGTCCACACTTCAAAGTCCACATTCTCCACAGCAACTTCATACTCATTTAAAAGTGCAGGAAGTCTTTCTTTTATTTCATAAATCTGCAGTTTGAGTGTTTCTCTATGTATATTGTGCAGTCTTTCCGCTCTCCTCTCAGACACAGAAACGTGTTATAAAAAGGAAAAAAGAAAACTGGAAAATCACACATGATAGTATTTATCATTTTAACTGAAAACAAATCAGTGAACAGTGGACGAGTGAAGAAAAAAGGATGGATATTATTCTGCAATCATCTGATTTCAGAAAATCATTTGGTCCTCAGCAAGATTATTTAAATACAACCTCAGATGACTTATTATGGGATGCCATTATTTAATGAAAACTAAGCCAAATTGCAAAAGCAAGCAACTAAGAACTCCAATGGTTCAGCAGCTTTTAGAGCCACCTTTAACAGCAATAACTTGAAATAACTGTTTTCTGTAATGACTATCAGTCCCTCGCATTCCTGCAGATGAAACTTTTACCCACTCTACTTCATAGCTCTGCTTCAGTTCATTGGTTTTTGGATATTCATTTATGCTAAGCTCTCTTAACATCTTGCCACAGCAATTTAATCAAGTTGAAGTCTGGACTTTGACTCTGATTCTTTTCTTTTTCAGTCATTTTGTTAAAGATTTAATGCACTGCTTGTGATCTGTGCTATGCTGTGGCATGAACTAATTTCATCCAAGCTGTAGCTGTCAGTGAGATTACATTTCACTCTAGAATATATTGGTATACAGAGGAATTCATGGTTGACTCAATTTTAGCAAAATGCTCAAGTCCTCTGGTTGCAGAGCCAGTCCAAATCACCACCTCTTCACCACCAAACATGACTGTTGGTATGAGGTGTTTGTGTCGATATAACTGTTCCTGAGGTCCCGTGGTTCGTTCAGATGCAACTTTGCAAACCTAAGCCATGTTACGAATGTTCTTTTTAGAGAGAAGATGCTTTGTCCTGGGAAACCTTCCAATATTAATGGCAGACTGGTGGCTATCAGGTGCCAAAGCTGTTGATGGAGAACTAACATCAACAAGTGAATTGCCAGAAAAGCAAAATGAATCCACGAAAACTGATGAGACTATTTTAGGTAACAGTGAGCCCAGCGGGGAGAGACTCTAATAACTACACGTGTTAGTAGATTTTCACGTGCTGTTTTGAAGAGGACACAAGCTGAACCTGAATGTTTTCTTCCATTTAAGAAAGACCACGTTCACATTTGAAAATACCAGACCAAAAATAAGGATCTGAATCAGCTGACAAGTGACTAACCAGCTGGCAGACCAAAGACAAGCATCCAAAAACCGTCCTGACTCAGACAAAGGCGTTTTTGTTTTGCAAGAAGCCAAACGCCTAAGAGAAGTTTTCACATTTCATATTATCGAACAATAATAATTTCAGCTAAACAAAAAAAAGTATGCACGAAGTGCAACGCTTATAGAAGTCTTGTGAAAAATGGTCTTAACACAGTGAATCACAGAAGGTACAAAAGCAAGTGCAATTTGTGAGCAAACAAGGAGGCTTTTACACTTCTGAGTGTGAACTTCAAACAAGCTGCTGATAGCAGTAAGTGTATGAAACATGACATATATAGTACCAAATCTCTTGTTTTTTGAATAAGGCGCAGTCACAATAAGAAAACAAAAGCAGTAGATACAATTCACAAACAAAATAAAAGCAGAACACTGAGTTTGAGATTGTGTTGCTGCTGCTTCACTGCTGTCAACTTGTGTTTTTTTTCTGCCACCTCTTGCTTACTTTAGACCACACTTCACTGGGCTGTGTCATTTTGCAGGAGCAAACCAGCGTGAAGCTCATGCCTGTGCGGAAAAGGTACTCAAGAAACTTTAAAAGGACTAACGGTAGGAGACAGAGGACATGTGCATTGTTGGCGCTCCTTCAGCTCATTAAGTGAAATGTTTGTGTGCATGCATGAAAGGACACAGAGGTGTCAACTAGTTATGCAACAGAAAAGCACCCGTTTAGACCAGTCTGAATCATTATCACACTCACCAAGGTCCTTCTGTTACACAACCAACCAGCCGTTTATCAAACAGCCAAATGGCTTTGAATCACAGAAGAAGTCACATTTCAACTTTAACTTCTTGCGAAATTTACAGCTGACAAAACAAAAACCAAGACACCAAATCAGATCTGCACAGGGTTCATTTTACCAGCTCACTGATTTAAGATCCTCTTCACAGAACACAAATATCAACTTTTAATTACTTGATATTAAAAAATAATACTATTTTTCAAAACAGACCTATACAGAAGTCTTCATTATAAATATTCTCACAGTATTTATTTTCATATCCCACCACTCATTCTGCCAGTTTTCTATTTGGCCCCACAACACTTATGTCACTCCCTCAATTTGTCCCGTATACCAAGGCTACAACTTACCAAAGCATTAAGGGTTTGATCCCAACCTGGATTCATGGCTACATGTCAACTTCTCACTTTCCATCCTGCAAAGTCACTATCTAATAAATGTAAAAATAAAAACACTACATTCATGCACTGATCGCCACCTTTAAAATTCAGTGAGCAACCATTAAATTTTATTTTGCCTTCAGCATTAATCTGCAGCGCCTGACGCTTAAAAATATATAGCCAAATCATTTTCCCCAATCACAAGATGCAACATGTATCTTAATCAACCAAATGTCATCAACAGAGATCAAAGAAACTGCAAAAATAAATAAATAAATAACAGTACAGCTTTGCACCCAACCCTGCAGCAGACTGATTGTTTTCCTTCCCAACACAAACGTCACTAACCATGTAAGATATGGGTTCTCCAACTTTAGGACACACCCAGGGATCCCTTCTAGCTACCACATTATTATTCCAGCTTCTAGCTTTTATCACAACTTGAATATTTTTAAAAGTGTCAGAAAAAAAATTTGATTTTGTTACCATAAACACTCCCCCTCCATCAATACAAACTTTATTAATATTACAGTGCAACTTTAAGTTATTTTGTGCACCTCTCTGCTACAAGGGTGAGAAGACCCAAAATTAGATAAACAGAAAATACGAATTTCAGTATAAAAGCTCCACCAGAACTCCTGTTTCTAAAACTCCTGCACTCTTCATGTTCCCGGACAACAAGCAGATGTAGAATCACTGATTTATAGGTATCATGTAGGCTTCATTACTCATTGAACTATACAACTTATTAATGACCCTCTGTGTTTAAATGTTACAGCTGTGTGATTTTTAATTAAACGGTGCTGGATGGTGTAATCCCAGTTGGGAGCTGTGATTTGCAGAATAAAATTACCACTTGCTCATTGTTCCGTCACATCATACAATGGCCAGACTGAACAGACCTTCATCAAAGATGTCAACATTTCAACTTCCCGTATCTGGAAGACTTTGCAGTGCGAGAGGAAAGCTTGCAGGCTGACTCAATTTGGGCATAATCAGATAAAAGCGTCTGAATGTCGAGAGGCGCAGCGCTCGCCCCGACGATATCAAGTGGTATCTGAATGGCTTAATGGCGTTAGTGAGGGAGCTGCAGTGATGGAGGTGCAGCGCCTGGAATCAGAACTCATAGTGGAAACTGGGGGAGGTGTGCAGAAAGGCGAGAGTGTTAGGTGGGACAAGTGTTTACACTTTCTGTAGCTGTTATTTCACATGATTCCCAATTGTATTTAGATGCTTCAGCAAAGCTGCTGATTTACATTCATGACAGCTGAGCATTTAAAATTCAAGTGGCAGAAAGAGATTAAGACAAATTCATATGTATGAGGAAGACACCTAGGAGAGTCCATTTAAATATACCAATTACAGTTTTCTTGGAGAGGGAGACGCGAGTGTTCCTGTCCAAAGAAATGGACTCACTAACAGCCTTGACCTGAAGGGGGAGCTCCAGCTTCCTGTGAGGACAGAGCGTCTCCAGAGGCTGAGTCAAACTGCAGCTGTTCGCCTGTTGCTTCTCCACCTTTCACCACCGCTGCAAAACACTTCCACTATTTCCATTAAGGCTACAGGAAACAAACTCTTTGTAAAGGCGTGCGCTGTGCCAGCCCTGCTGCCATTCATCATCATGTCACCTCTTTAGAACAGGCAACCTTTTCAAAGCACCGCACGCATTCAGGATGAAGCTAAACACACACAGTTTAGCTGCAAGACTCAGTGAACTATTCTGTGACAAATTTCAGCATACTGTGCAGACAATAAAACAGGCAATGACTGCTGGGCACAGGTAAAACTCAAGTCTGTGTGATCCATCATCATTAACACCGAAGCAACACAAAATGGTTTTTATAAAACAAATAAAATAAGAGAAATAAGAAATGTCTTTTACCCATTAAAGAAAAGACTTCTCATCTTTTCAAGCTCCAAATGAAAATCTGAATAAATAAAACAATTAAAGTAAAGGATGCATTAAGCCGGATGAAGGTGACAGCAGCAGCCACTTGTTGTCAGAGGGAGGAAATGAGCAAAGGCAACCTTTGTCCTCTCAACCACTAATCAGCATCTGAACATCAACAGCAGCCTTTTTAGAAGTGAAATACGTCAAAGAAATATGGAGACTGAAGAGGAAACTAAAACAAGTGAGGAGTAGAAAGATAAAAAACAGTTTGAAGGCATCCTCTCAATGCCTTTACCTACAAAAGTCACAGCTGCCAAACCTTTTTCTGATGTTCACGTCTTCTGCCTAAACTGATTCTTATTATTTTTTAAATAAAAAGCTCTGATATTTACTATATAATCATCTAATCTCATTTATTAACAAAGAGCTATCTGCATTTATCGCTTTTACCAGCTGAAATGAGAAATGTTTCTGTAGATCAAGTACACTGTTTCGTCAAGCTCATCCACAATCCCAGCAGATCATCTGATGACTTGGCTCATACGTTTCTACGCATCAGCCACCGGCCAACGTGTGCGACCCCATCTTTTTATATTAAAACTGAATGAACGTTTGAATAAATCAATTTCATAGTCCTGTCTCCAAGATTTCAAGAATGTAGATTATTTAAAAAAAAATAAAAAATAGATGGGGTTAACCCATCTTTTTAAATATGTCAAATACATATTTCATCAGCATTTCATAACTGTGACTCGTTTTCACATAAAGCTTGTAAACAATAATTAGGCCAACTTGATATAACGGCATCTCTGCCTCAGCCAAAACAATGGGTCTTTGAATGTTTCACGTTTAGTTATTTATAAACCTGGCTCCTTGCAAACGTTAAACATTAAACCTAATTAGATTTTAAATTGAATTCAAAATCATTCCAAAGAATAAAGTCATATCTAACCCCACTGGGTTAGACTGAAACTACAGCTGTGTTAATTCATACGTAGCATAAGAGTATTGTTCCAGACACACCAGTTCATTCATTCTCTCCCCCTCTCACTCACTCGCACACCAAGTTTAAACCCTGATGTCTAATGGACCTGCAGGCAACTCAATCCCTGCAAAATTTCAATTACCGATCCGTCAGTATCACAGCAACTTTACACACAAGGTGAAAATACGACAGAGAGTTTATTCTTGTGACTGACAATAAAACGCACTCAGCTTCAGAGTGACTGAAAGCAATTATCTTGTCTCGTGGTCACGAGGAGAGCTGGTAGAAATGAGGAATAGTTGGGACTCTAACTAGACCTCGTCTGTCAAAAATAACGAACGTCTCAGAATCGGAGTCAAAGAGAAAATATTATGTAATCTACGATATGAAGGGCGCAATGGTAACCATGATTAGCAAAGAAATGGGACGCATTTGTTTAGTTTCATAAATATGGTATATATCATCGCCGGGGCGATTGTGGCTCAAGAGTTGGGAGTTCGCCTTGTAATCGGAAGGTTGCCGGTTCGAGCCCCGGCTTGGACAGTCTCGGTCGTTGTGTCCTTGGGCAAGACACTTCACCCGTTGCCTACTGGTGGTGGTCAGAGGGCCCGGTGGCGCCGGTGTCCGGCAGCCTCGCCTCTGTCAGTGCGCCCCAGGGCGGCTGTGGCTACAATGTAGCTGCCATCACCAGTGTGTTAACCCTTTCACATTGTTTGAAATCATTTTGAGCAATGCCGTTGCGATTCTTTGAGGAATGCTGAATGTAAATGTATTTTATTTGACTTACAGTGACTCCTCTGTACTGGACAAATAATGACGGCTTTCAGCTGTTATAAAAACACGACAACCCGCATAAAATAATCACTTTTTCAGATTCATTTTCTTTTACAAAGATTTTAGTTGGTGCAATAAATCAGCACCCGTCTTTGTTTTACAGCAGCGGGTATCCTGTGTCCACAAAAGCATAAAGTAGTTAAATACAACCAAGATGACAGAGAGCCTCTGCTCAGCAAGACCTAGAAGAGACAAAACTCATAAAAACTATCTCAAGATGATTTTGTGAAATGAGCTTTTATATTTTCTGCATCATTGTCTTTGGACCTCGGAGGTTTGCCTCATCCAGAGGCTACTGTGTCAGACTACCTAGGAGAGTGGACTTAATGCCGCCTGGGCCTCGTTCTGCCTGCACCTGCAGACATCACACAATGGAAGCTGTGAGCCAGAATGGACCGATGCAAGATGGGCTTTATGGTCAAAAATACCTGCTTACCTGAGTCTTTCTCCCTTATATTATATTTAAAGCTCAAGGAAACTCTTTAAAGAAAAAAAACATTGTGGTGATAAATTATGTCTTTTGCCTCCTTTCTGTAAAGACAGAGGATACACCACTTTTACAGGACAGACTTAAATATTCTATTCGTTTTTGCATCATTTCTTATTTTTCAAAAGAAATGATGCACACTAAAGCTGCAATATATTTCCCTTGTGGGATCGATAAAGTTATCCAAGTAAAAAACTAACACATGGAAAATTACTTCACTTTATTAAAGCATCTTCACAACTCAGGAGAATGAATTCTCTTGTCCTCAGACATGTCTGGGCTTGTCTTTTATTACCAACAGCATGTTATTACACCTTTATATCACCTTTATATCACCCCTAACAAACTTGAAAAGGCTGGCACTGTACCAGATGTGGTAGATCACAGTGCCGTGTAACAGTCAACGATGTGACGTCAATGATGACGGCGTGTGACGCAGCCTAGAGGAGTCATAAAGCTTTGCCCATTCTGACAAGGTGTTTTTGAAAGACTTGAAACAAATAACAATTTTAACCATTAAATGGGGTTTGGAGGCCTTTACCAGGAGTTCTGGTAAAACTGAAGTGAGAGCTGTGACTACTTTCATGGCAAAAACCCATACTTGGCTCTACCAGGGCTTTGTCTTGTCCTCACTTCTGATTTAAAAGAAGGTAACCTTGAGGCAAAGCTTAGAGTTGACATGTGTGAGACCTCAAGATTTCATCTCTGGTTTCAGCAGATAATGTGTTGTAGTTGGATCAAGGTCATGTTACTCTTTTAGAAAATGAGTCTTTCCCTTTGAGTTGAGTAACTTCAAGTAAGACTGACAATGCATCAGTATCACTGTAGATGTACCAGACAGCCATGGTAAGGAGTGGTTGGTTGGTTGGTTGGTTGCTCCATTTTCAAATACTCATGTCACTGATAGAGGCATTCAACATGAGAGTTTCCCAAGGTGGTTCAACGTTAGAAAGAATGACGAGCTCTTTTGAGATGCATGAAAGAGATAAACTCAGGTGCTTTATGAGTGTTCAAATTGGATAATTACCTTGAGAAATGTTCCTTAAATGTTTTATTACAGAGACCAAACACGAGAAATACGTCTGAGCTATTGCATAACTCAAATGGCACTGTGGATGTGAGGCGTCAAATACTGCTGTTATGTAATATACTGTTGGTGACAGACATCCACACGGAGTCCTGTGGTGTTCTTGATTTGACATGATGGCCACATCCAAGCTGGATGCTGAGTGATAACAGTCTTTTGACACTACTGGGTCCTTTAAATCAGCGGTCCCCAACCCCCGGGCCACGGACCGGTACGGGTCTGTGAGTTGTTTGGTGTGGGGCCGGGAGAATTAAGGCTCGTTTTCTGGTTTTCAGGGTTTTTATCGTTAACTCAGTTTCCCTGGGTCTTTTCCCGTGTGTTATTAATAATACTTCTTTTTTTTTTTGGTACCGGTACTGTTTTTATTTTGTTGTATTTATCTGCGACACCTTAAAGGCCGGTCCGTGAAAATATTGTCGGACATAACAGGCGTAAAAAAGGTTGGGGCTTTAAATGTTTGAGAGGGAGAGATTAATCGTATAACCTGATAATAAACACCTAGAGAGACCTAGAGAGCATCTTGGACAAAGAGACACTATTTAATAACCTGGGATGATTACAAGCTCTCAATCTAAAAGCTGCAGAAGCAGTAACAAATAGTTGGCACGAAAACATGAAAATGTTGATGTTTTGCAAGATTAACCATTCAGAGATATGATAGTGAAAATATAGAGCTGGAATTGGGGAAGACAAAATGAATATTCTTCTTCAGGGATTAATAAAGTCCACTAATTCGAGTTTAGCTGAGAAAAGTACAGCATAGTTTGACAAATCGCACACAGCTGAGCAGGCCGCTGTGGCGATAGTCATTTCCCCAGTGACAGCAGTCCTGCTGGGGCCAATGTGTCCGGGCTGAGTCAGTTCACAGCAGGTCGGATGGAGCAGAGGGAGAGATGACACGTCATCTTCTCATCCTGCCAGCACACACCTCCTGTCAAGACTAAATTACCTACACGCCTCAAATGCATTTCTATGGCCGAAACATGAAACAGACTTCTATGAAAAATCATCATATGGATACTTTTAAAAAGTGAAATAATCCACAGAAAGTTCTGTAGAAGGGAACAAACTAACTACTTTATAGACGACGTGTTCCTAATAGAAAATAAGTGATATTACAGCAACACCCATCACTTGATATCGTTGGATGATGGAAGAGAGCAGCCGGAGTCAGAACACTGCTGCTGCAGCTGACTAAGCGACATGGGTTATATAACTGGCAGAAGGTCCAACTGCACCAAGTGCTGGTGTTGAAGAGGGTGATATAATAACAAAATACATTTCACAGACAAAACAGCTGAAATGTAAGTTACATGCAATCAAACCTAGTTTGGTTTTTGCTCGTTTGTCCTCATGTCACTCCTTTTTTCTTCCCCTCCCCCCAACCTGACCTGCAGGTCTCTTCCTGTTCAAAGGAAGCTCTTCCTTCCCACAGTCACCAAGTGATATTCAGTAGGCACTGTGTGACTGTTGGGGTTCTCTCTCTAGTATTGTAAGGTCTTTGAGGCCACTGGTGGTGTGAATTGGTGTTATATGAATAAAATGTTATGAACTGAATTCTACATTAAATTCCACTGAGGAACTCTTTGTCATGCTTTGCTTCCTATTTCTCTGTGGGATTTCTTAATAATGTCCTTATTTGTATGCATGACAGAAGGATTAATTAAGCTAGTCAGACACAGCAAACAAAAAAATATTCAGCTTTCATGTTGGAGTCATTACAGATACTATAATTGCAAAACTAAAAACAATGGATAAGCAGATGTGCTTAAATTAAGCAAACATGCCTGAATCCTTATTAGGCTCAGGGAGCTTTAATAGGCTCCATTAGATTAGAACCATCCATGTTTGTGTGTCTTTGTGCACATGTACATGTGTTGTGCAGACCTGTGACAGTGAAGAGGCAGAGAGACCTCAAAGCACCAGTCCAATTAAAAGTTCAGTTCTGAGCAGAGCTCAGAAGTCTGTTTTTGGAGCAACATTTGTAATTAAGTAATTTTACCTTAAGGACAGAAGAAGGCACTCAGAGCTATAACGCAAAAAAGCTGCAAGCAAGTCCTGTGTTTTTCTTTTCTTTTCTTTTTTTTTTGCAGGATATAGAAAAACAAGTTGAAAAAGGAAAACATAACAGCATGCAGGTTTCCATCCAAATGCAGTGAAATGTTGGGAAAAAATAAATAAATGCATGTTTCCATCCACTGACATCACACAAACATCATCAGGTGGTGTTAATTTTCCAACGTGTTGCAGAAAAAGGGATGCAAAATTACCTGAGGGGTGCCATCGCCCCCCCTCAGCCTGCTAGTAGATGCACCTATGTGATGAATTTCAAAATCCTTCGAGTTATATTCACAAACATATTCGCGGGCTGACAATACTCCATAAGCCTTTTAAAGCCGACGGGTAAAAACTGATATGTCATTTATTATTTAGATTTTGTTTTTGTATCTTTCTGATATTAGTTTCCACTCATGATTTCTTTCATAATGCCGCGTTTATAACTTTCAATTTTTAATGTTGTTTTCTAACTAAACATTATTTGTACTGATCTCCCTTTTGAAATGGAGGAATGTGTTCAGTCACCTGGTCTTACCTGAAAAGTCAAATGAGAGCTTCTGAGTGTGTATGAGATCTCCATTTGAAAGAGTACAAAAGGTTTGTGTTGAAACGCAGCATAGCGACAGGTAAAAGCAGGTGAATCCCATCCAAAAACATCTATAACAATATTGCTGTAGTGTCATTTTTTTGTGATGACCCCCGCTGGTTTGATGGATTTTCTTCTCAAAGGAACGCCTGTGTTTGCCTTGCTCTGGGAGTTTTTCATCTTTCTTCTAATGTCACTTTCTAACTGGAGGCTACAAAGGTCCCAAAAAAAAAAAAAAAAAAAAAAAAGTCAATTTACTTCCTAGTCGGCTGCTTTTTAAAGTTTGTTATAAAGCCGATTTGCAGTGTTTCTGTGCAGTTCTGTGAATTGGTTCTGGTTCTTATTTAATGTCAATTAAATTATCTAGGATTTAATAGTCCAAAGTAGAGCTGGGCGATAGAACGATAACGATATGTATCGCGATATAACTTTTACTCGATAGAGAAATTAAGCTATCGCGATAGACCTCGCCGCTCTTGTCCTCTTTAAAGAAAAAAAAAAAAAAGGTCAGCCAATCCAAATTAAGTAGCGCAGAGCCGAACCAATCACAGCCGCAGCGTCACGTCGCGTGACTTGTTACGTACAGCACAAGTGCCAAGCCGCACATGTGTATTTGTTTGGGAAGCAGCCAGCGGGTAATGGAGCCAGCGCGTAATGGAGGAAATGAGTGTGCCGACTAGAAAAATCAACCGAGCGTGACCGAAGAGAAAACAGATGATGGTTCCAACGCCGGAGAGATTGTCGAACGGAAGAGCCATAGAAGTTCCGTAGTGTGAAGGTATTTCGGCTATTTCAAGTCTGACAAAAAACAGAGTAGCTGCACTGTAAATTGTGCCGAAAGCAAGTCTGGAAATACAATAAACTGGTGCATGCATCACACTGTGCGCCACGTTATTGTTTCGGTGAAATGAATTTCTACAATACTGTTAATTCTACTTTCTGCGGTGTTTAAATGCTTACATATACACACAGTTACTGTCCCTCCACACATACGACTCTGTTCTGCTTCTATGCCCCAGCTTTGTTTACTTTTTCCCACCGAGGCTTCTAGACTTCTGATTGGCCAACATTTCGGCACGGTTAGGAATCTAGCGCCACCTGCTGCTTTGGCATGTTCATAGCAGCGTTTTCCTTCATTTCTGCCTTTATGTGTGGACGGGATTATTTTTTAAAACGGAAACGGAAAATCTCCGTTTTCAAAAATACCCGTGTACGTGTGGACGTAGCCTCAGTCTCTGACTGGAAGCGCTAATTCGTCATTCGGCTTTTGTCAGACTAAAGTAACTGTTAAAACTGTTTGAAAAGCTCAGCTATACAACAAGGAGAGATTGAGAATTTCCTTTTAGTTCTCAGTTTACTTGATATTGACCAAAGTTAGTCAGTTTTGTCTGTTCTTCTGTAAAACAAACTAAGATTTATTTTTAGAATTAATATTTTGTTTCTAAGTGGAATTGACAATTTAGTCTGTTTCGTTTGTTCTGTTTTGAAACTTAAACGCTTTAGCGGCTGCCTTTTGTGTAGTTTGCAATATTTGCCTTTATTTATCTGAAAAAGTCTCATGTTCCTTAAGTACATCTACCCTGTTGAACTTATTATGGGAAATAAATATTTAAATAAAAACAAGCTGCTGATTATTTCACATTTTACTTGTGAGCAACGGCACATTTAAATCTTACAAATATAGTTATTTGGCTTATATCGTGATAGATATCGTTATCGCCTGAAATGAAAAAAACATATCGTGATATATATCTGTGTGAATGTGTGCGTGAATGGGTGGATGACTGGATATGTAAAGCGCTTTGGGGTCCTTAGGGACTAGAAAAGCGCTATATAAATACAGGCCACAGGCCATATCGTTATCGCCTGAAATGAAAAAAAACATATCGTGATATGAAAAAATCTCATATCGCCCAGCTCTAGTCCAAAGCATATGCTTTTGGTGCTGGTATTCTGATCCACCCTCTGCAGCAAAATCCCCAAAAAAGAGAGAGAGACACCAGTCAAGTTTCAGAGACCTAAGTCAGCTTTATAAGGTCAGAGAGGTAGTGGTGGCTTATGCTGCAGTAAGATGACTTGGGAGTGACGCATCCTTCTCACAACTGCCATAACCCAGTGGCTCAGGGCAAAAAGTCATCTTGTGCATAAATGAGACACACCAGCAGCTTTGACAGAATGGCACTAATTGACTCCCTGGGAGCAGCAAGGGGCTGTTTAAACTATGCTTATATTTGGTTTCATACACTACAGTTTCTCTAAACAAAAGTCAGTCAGAAACACGATGAAAGCGTAATGATCAAAACAAAATGACTTGTAAACTGTGTTAGTGTGTCAAGTCACTCTTACACAGGTCCACATTCATCCAAGGTTTCATTTTGTTACACCGATGTTTTCTGTCCTTCAGGAAAGAAGGTAATCTTGTGATTTAGATGACACATAAAACTAATACAGTTGGTGCAACGCGTCACACAGCAGATACTCTATCTGCTTTGAAGTATTGAGGGATACAGCGAAAGCATCAGCAGTCAAAGTAACCTGTGGTCTGACAGATGGATTTGAGCAGCTATTCTTATCCCCGAGCAGCCGCCTGACTATTACAGTGCTCTCCTCTGCTCTAATCAACTGCTGCCCTCATTTCCAGCCACCTGCAGGGAAAGTGGAACCGGTTGGTGATTGAGGAGGGACTGGAGATTGAAGCGGGCAACAGTGCCACAAACCATTAGCCAGGAGACAGAGCTTAGGGAACACTACTGACTTTGACTCTGTTGTGTCGTAACTATGTTACACACACAGAGACAGACACACAAAAAGTCAAACTTCAGTTTTATTCAAGCCTTTACATCATCTTCACCTGGAGTCCTGATTTCAAAGGCAGCCTGTAACCGATGTCTGTTACATCTTTCTCACAGAAATGAATTACCTACAGAGATTGGGTGCCAAGTCATTAGAAAGTCTACTGAGTAGAGAAAATGTCACAAAGCCAAATGCTATAATAATAAGTGTTAGTCATTTGCGATGCTGGGAAATAATTTGTCTTATGATGCTGGCTGCTTGGTCACAGACACCACTAACCAGAAATTACAACAGCGCGTTGAGTCAAGAGTTATTAGTATTGATCAGGAAGCTAAACAAAGCCTCAAAGACATATTACTGTCATTTGTGCTGTGGTACAGGAAGAATTCGGCTTAATGCCTCTTTAGTGAGCAAGGTAAAAAAAAACAAAAAAACAAAGAAAACAAATAATCTGCCGACAGCAGACCACTTCCAATTAAAGTCCTATAAATACACACATATCTATCCTCTAACCAGGACTTCTTGATTTACAAAGGAAAATCAAATATCTGCTCAAATATATTCCAAGAAAATCATCACAAAACTTTATTCGTTTGTCAAAGAATGTTTAAGTGTTCTGGAAAGTACTGAAAATGAAACAAAGCTGTAAGCAAACAAACAAACAAACAAACAAACAAACAAACAAAAACTCGCCCCGTCTCCAGTGTGATACATTCAGTCTCTAAACTACCACACTGAAAATAAAATCTCGAGTTAGAAAGGCCAGACCTCTAAAGTCCTCCTTAACTCTCCTTGAGTAGCGTGGACATATCTGACACAACATCCAAGCAGTCCTTGTTGATGCTGCATTATAGGTTATTTCACAATAGGTGACCTCCAACCTTTTCTTCTTTTTTTGAGTTTAAAAGAGACACGAGAGGTCAAATAAACATTTTTTTTTATTAGTCATCTGTGATCCCTCCTACTTTCTCGAGTTATGAGAACCACTCGGTTGAGAAGCAAACAGGATTTAGATGGACAAGCGTCGCTACACTTTCTAGCTCTGAAATGTCACAGTTTTCTGTTTTGTTGTGGATTTTCTGTTTTAATCCGTCTGTGGACCAACAATGTATTTTCTGAAATGTCATAGTGCCTTCTGAAATGTAGTAACTTTTTTGCTTTGGTATTTTGTTATTGTGTCTTTAACTTTAAGGTCACTATATTTTTGTCCTAATTTGGTCCCGTTCACAACTACATATGCAGTTTACTGGAAAACAAAATGTTTCAACTCAGTTCTTTCCCTGCTTCTTTTTCTCGTTGGCCTAACAAATAATAGAAATGCAGACAAGATAAGAAACTACGTTGCCTGGGTAATGTAATCTACATAAAACTGGACAGTTTGCTTAATTTGTTTATCGTGCAACAAACATTTGGTAGTTCTATTTTTTCAAATATGAGAATCTAACTTTTTCCAGTTCTGATACAGTATTTAAACCCTGGGTTCAGGAATCTCATACCAGTGTTAGTATTATGTACATTATTATACACAGACCAACATCAGCTTTGAATTGAGCTTTTCTCCGTACACTGTATAATGCATTAAATACATACAGCAATATAAATTTACTGAATTAGTATTTACAGAAAAATCACTAGGGGGATAAAAAAATAAATAAATACATATTAGTATGAGTTATTCTCCTAACTTATCTGTGTTGATATCAGTATCACAAAATATAACAAGTGAAAATATGGGTTTTGGGGTTCATTTTAAAATGTGGGACAGTGGGGCAATGAGGTGGATGACACAAAAACACAGAAATACGATCCAATTTCATAGATGGTAGTTCAGCACACAGCACCACAAATTCATGTCCTACATGTACACACAAACACGTATGTTATAGGAACACACAGAGGCGGCTGGAACGCTTCAAGTCTGCTGGAGTTGGGTAGAGTTTCTGATACTGAGCCGTGCATAGATACATACACGCATGTGAACATGCAGCCATGAGACCAAGAGCCTCCCCCTCCCCATTCCTGTATCGACCAAATTAGTGTCTATTAATAACTCAGCAGGAGCACTGAGGAGTTTCACAGGACATATTTATATCTTGATCAATACCCAGGCCACAGCTGGGCCTAACATATTGTCCCCATTTGTGTGCATTATTTCCCAGGCCCTTTTTTATGGTCATTATGCTTGTGTGTTTGTGCCTGCATGTGTGGTCCCCCAGTCTCCTCATTAGCGTCCTCACTCAAAATGTCAATGGCTCAGTATGCAGCATGACCCGAGGAAAACGCCACGCCAATAAATTGTTTTCCTGGTGTAATAATCTTCATGCATTCAAGTTCAGTTACAGCACTATTCTACAGCATTACACAGTAAGCAGTTCCATGTATTCTCTGCCACAATAATGAAAATAAGCCACACTAAGTTCTACTGAGAACTTACTAAATGGACTAAAATAAATAATAAATGTATGTTATCTTTGTTTTTACTACACGCGTGTTAAAAAGGCTGCAGTTAGCTGCATCGGGTGAGCAGCTGCAGAGCAGAGCTGAAACACTGCGCTGTCACTGACATTTATACAGAAAGGAGCTTTCATGAAATAACAGCTGCACTGTAAAAAATGACTCGTAATAACTTCTCTTATTGTGAAAAATGAAAAGATCAAATTACATTTCATAATAATGAGTTTGAAGATATTCACAGTTTCAAGGTGACTACATGTAGTATAGCACAGTAGTGCCAGTATAATCCGAATTTATTGACATAATTCACATCACAGGTGTCATCAACTTACAAATTTTAATGGAGCTCTGTAATATTTATTGCAGTTATAAGTTTGTATTAGGTTAAATGATGTGAAGCATTTCTGATTTGCTGTTCCACTAATCTAAGCAACAGACAAGCAAGCAGCTTGTCTGGCTCTCATTACAGAGAGCCGCGTATGTTTAGACTAGGTTGTTGCAGATATACAAACCTATATCACATTGTATAAATAAAAAGATGCTGCAGTATAGAAATGCAAAACTAATGCTAACATATATAAAAACAGCTAGAATCGAGCAGGTTACCTTCCATCTGAAGGTTATGGTTGCAAAACCCGTCTGAAAACCCACTTTTACTCACTGGCTTTTAAATCAGAATGAGTTACTACTAATTTTATGTCTTTTTTCTTACTTAGATCATTTTATGCTTCTTTTTCTTAATTTTCATCATGTCTTCCTGTGTTTTTATATCTTTTGATTATCTTAAATGTACAGCATCTTGGTCAACAGTTGTTGTTTTAAATGTGCTATATAAATAAATTTGACTTTGCAAAAAGAATACAGGTTGTGTGGAAGCTTTGGGTCTTGACCTAGAGCTGGGCGATATATCGAGTTTTTAAAACATATCGATATATTTTTATACGAGATATAAGATGTGACAATATCCTTTATATCGATATAGTCTATGTTACGTTATAATTATAGTTGTGGAGCCGCAAGTTTGCCTCTCTTTCGTCCACTTTTGTCTCTACGCAACGTTACTCCGCCTCGCCTTCACTGAAGACAACTCCCCCTCCTCCCCCATTGCTTCACGTGCAGGCAGCGACAAGATGGACACGGCAAATCTCCGTTAACGAGTTACTGCGCATCGCCCCGTGCGTGGGGCTGGACGCCGTCAACGTGTTAACGAGCTAACCATGCTAACGAGCTAACCGCGCTAACCCTAAAATCCTTGCATTTTCTCAAAAGTTGACAGCGCGCCTTATGTATGAATTCTGGTTGTGTTTGATGGCCGTGAACCGATTTTATGTGGTACACGGCGCTCAGCAATCTGTCAAAAATGTTTTATTACGACTTTGGTAAACTACGGTGCTGCACCGCTTGATAGTTTGTCGGCGCATTACGGCTACCGAGGAGCCTTCGAGGAGTGATACGTACTGTGCTTCAACGTAATATTACCGTATTGTGTGTGTATAAGGACCATAAATGGCACCTGTTCAGAGACGTGGTTACGAAGAGGATTTCAAACTCAATGCTGTCAGTCACAGAGTAGAAGTTGGGAACAGAGCAGCTGTGAAATCTGTCTTTGTTACTATGCTCAGCGTCTTTTAGTTTACATTTTGACTGCACAATTGTGAGCTTTTTGTTATGCACAAAAACAACATTGTTTTCTTTTATTTATGGAGCATTATTATTTAATAAATGCTCATAATTTATTTTTGAGTAAATTTTATGTACATCTGCTCTATGTTAATAAAAGTGCCTGTGTGACATCTGGGACACAGCTTTGACTAAGAACTCTCTTTTTGTTCTTACTTTATGGCTTTTAAAAAAAAAAAATCGAGATATATATCTTATATCGCCGTCCAGCTAAAAAATATCGAGATATGAATTTTGGGTCATATCGCCCAGCCCTATCTTGACCTGTGTAATCACATTTTCACCGCACTTCAGCTTCTTGGTCTTGCTCATAAGTCTCATTTTGTAAATATTAGTCACACCATGTTTCAAAACGGGGGATTATCTGTGGTGTGAAGCTGGGTAACAAATTGTCAATCACAACTCATTAGCCAGTGAACCTGCAGTTTAACAGTCAGAACCTCCCCTTCTCTTCACATCCAGAGTAACCACTGTTTGTGTTTTTCAGCCACAAAATCTTTGCACAGAGGAGATCGCACAGGTTTAAATTATTATTTATTAATATATTATTCAGCAGGACAATATGCAGAGTAGACAGTCAAAGTAGAGACTAAGCAAGCCGCCTCTGCAGCCTTTGGATATATGGCTCAACCAGGTGATCTATACCAATTCCCCCCAACATCACCTTCCACTGTAGGCATGCATCATTTTATAATTATATTTTCCACTTTACTCAAGAACCTTTAACACATTTCTACTTCCTAGATATGGATGGCACTAAATTGCCCCTCCCCTCCTCTTCAGTTTCATTCCTTTCTCAAAACTGCCAATCAGAACATACTTGCTTTCTTTTAAACACCTCCTCCTTCTGCACGTGCTCAGTGAGTCAGACATCAGGCAGGTTCAGCAAAAGCAAGGCCACAGTAACAACTTACTCCACTGAGTAATGTAAATAACACTTCTAATTGTGGTGCCCTTTCATATGCTTGATGAGTAATGCGTGAGCCCGTGTGTGCACATGTGAAAGAGAGTAAGCATGTGGACTTCAGGTGATCCCTCGTTGATGTGATTAATGACGGTGTGTGTGTTTATGTTCCAGCTCTCGGGGTATGGAGCATCCAGGAAAATGACCTTGTTCCCCTGTGTGTGCATCAAGACTAAGAACACCTCCACACATTTCTGTTTCCTCAAGAAGGCAAAGGCCAGCAGAGTGTACTTTCCGCCCTCCAGGTTTATTCACAGAAAATTTAGGAAAGCATTTGCCACTAAAAATAACTCCAACTTAATCAAATCTAATAACCTTTTTGACATTCAGGCAATGAGTGAGTGAATCTCTCTTCTTTGAAAGGAGCAATGGTTGCACAAGAGGCTCCATTCATATTTTATCAAATGTAATGACAATGAGCAAGAAAGTCCAGATAGCTTTATTGGATTAATGTTATGCCAGGGAAAGAGAAGGCAGCCTAAAAGCATTAAGAGGAAATTCCTGACATCGCTCCTGGACAACTTGCTTGGTTTCCCATATTTACAGGGCTGTTAAGTTTCACTTCGAAGAAATGTGGCTGTAAAAATCGTATTTTACATCTTCCAGCTACTGGAAGGCTGAATTACCAGTGGATAAGAGGATCAATCGCTTTACACTAAAGGCAGTGGACAAAGCATTAAAGACTGGAACTAATGCATGAGTAAAGTACATTTCTTTGATACTTTACCATCACCGCATTTCTGAATTCCTCCCATGATTCACCACAACAACAGGGAAACCATCTCCTTCACCCCAAAGACAAATCCAACTTCTGGTCTGTGACTGGTCCTGAGTCGTTTAATGTAAACTGAACGTATCAGCCAGCAAATGAGGAAAAAGCTGAGAATTAACATGTTAATGCAAAGTGAAAAATGTCAGTGGGTGGTTTTAAAGAGCTTTGATAACGCAATTACTTCACAAATTTGCCATTAACTGCTTTAATCCTGCTACATTTAAGCTACTATAATGGGTTTTATTGTACAAGAAAAAGAAAATCCCGGGACAAAAAAAACGATTTGCTTTAAAGGAATAGCTATAATAAGACGACCTGCTCGAGGGGGCAAAGGAAATATGCATGACTCTTTTGCTTAAAGTTCAACTTTAGTGGACAAAATGTCTTTAGGAGAACACGAACACACACACACACACACACACACACACACACACACACACACACACACCCTGGCAAGACGTCTGCCGAATAATCTTCTTAGAGAATAAAATATTAAAATATGTTATGCAAGTCTCATTTCAACTGATCTCAGTTGTGCTCGTTTGTCTACAATCTGAGGCTGACTTTGGTTTTTCTGCAACAAAGACAACTGTGCCCGTTTATGCACCAGTAGTACGAATGAGACAAAAGCAGAAAGAAAAAGAAAAATGATAGGATGAGGGTGGCATGGAAAAGAAAATTGAGCAAAATAAGCACAACCTGCAGGGTAAAGAGGGAAATGAAGCAGTGGAGGGAGTGACTGGAAGTGAATAATCATCGTTTTCTAGTTCCAACATCCTAAAGGAGAAAGCTGATAGCCTGCGAGGAAGAGGTGATGCATTTAACCAGTAGGAGAGGAAAGTAGGAGTGAGATGAGAAGAGACGAGGCAGGACCTTATTAGATAACAAAAAGCTCACCACAAAGCAATGTCTGGTTATTGCTTTACAAGTGAAATATCAATAAGTCACTCATTAATTCCATCAAAGAAAATAACAGAATAGAGGCTGTTGGGAAAATAACAAGTGCCCCGTAAAATCTTGTCCTCAGCACTGTGTTCAAGTTACATCATTACCACAACTTAAAAATTGTTATAATACCACAATAACAATATATGGGAGATTCGCTGGCTGTTAATAAGGCTAAAGTTGTATAATGTTATTCATATAAACAGGATAATGACAAATTAACTAAGCTTAGCTGTCAGGTACATAAAATCTTATGTTGCCACTTAACAGGTCTAATTTTTATATCCATAGACTATATATGGAAACAGAAATAAAATTAAATGAAACTGCCACCATAACGTCATAATAATGTTGCGACTAGCCTCCAAACATGTTAATTTCATTGCTTTTTATAGCCTATTTTGGCATGAGCATCTGCAGGGATTGTCTCAGTCTTGGAAGCCAGCCTAAAAATATGTTTTCCTAAAGAAACCCAGAAACACATTAAACTATGCAGAGGTGACATGTATTATACAGCGTAACAATCAGATATAGAAAGGGATCAGTTATCTTCATGCACATTTGCCTGTGTGCATCAGCCTAATGTGCCGTGACAGCCTCCTGTTTTGTATTCTTGCTCATCACAAAAAGTCTGAACTAGAGAGACAGTTAATATTAACATCAATGTAAACTAACACTGGCAGAGAAAATATTGCTTGGTTTACTGTAATCCATCCCAATAAGTATGCCAGGGAAAACTCTAGTGTGACCCCCACTACATCAACTCTAAATCGGAAGTATTGGTGTCCAGAATACAAAATTACAAGTAATGTGGTTTTTCTCCACACAGAATAATAATCATTGCTAAAAATATTTTATTGTGTTTAACCAAAGGAAGAGACTTGTCTCCCTTTCCCCTTTGCAGAAAGGTCTGAGCAGAGAATGAGAGAAGTATCACTATTATCTCTACAGACAGCTACATGTGTACCTGACCCTGACCTCTCACCTCCCTGTGAAAGGAAGGAAAAGTTGAAATAGAATTTTTCTCTGTGGATCAATACAGTTTCACATGACAGCAAGGATCCTTGCGGTGACAGAAGACGGCTGTCTGATTCCTTTCTAACATTTTTCCACTGCAACAAGACTGCTGGCTTTGATCTTTGCTCTCATCACTCAGGAATCAGAATGAAAACTTAAATGTCTGAGTTTACTCAGAGCAGTTTACGGTGTATAAATTAGATGAATAAGCTAATCAGCAGTAAGCACTGAAGGCGACTGCGCTGGTCCTCTGACAATAATCCTGACCTAGCAACATCCCGTAAGAGAACAACACTCTGAGAAGGAATGAGACGAGATAAAAGGAGAGAAGGAAAAGGGATTACTTTGAGGCTTACCGAGTAGGTGAGAGAGGTGTTGAAGATTTTCCTGAAGTCTGAGTTTTCCACGGAAGATAGAGGATTACTTTTGATATTTTAAATGAAGTGACAAGGTCGTACCACCAGTGACAGAAAATAGGGAGAGAAAAACGACACCTGGTGTCAAACTTGAGCCTAATTAGGATATTTGCCCTGTCGCTAAATGCTCCAGATCAATCTCCCAACATGTGGCCGGTGTGGTCCTAATGGTGGGACTGCTTAATATAGAGATAAGCTTCTTGTGTTGACAGCTACAGCCACTATCTGTCTCCATTAAGCTGGCTTGGCTGGTAGATTGGCTGTGATGAATGAGTTCCTCTGGACTCTTTTCCTGCCCCCCCTCCCCTCCCTGCGTACCTGCAACTTTTTTCCTATTGTCTCTCACTTTTGTGCACCCACTCCCATAAATCTGTGCCACTTCAAATGTGTTTGGTTTTGATAAATTCATTTAACCTGGACAAATACTGGGCATATTCTACCTTTCTTTACTTAAAAGAAATTCTGCCAGACACATTTTATATGTTTAAATTCCACACGGTTCAAAGGCCAATCTCCCTTCATCTGATTTTTCATCTGAAGCCTTGTCCAATTTCCCGAGTGCAACTAACACCCTGAAACCAAAAACGTAGGCACACTGGAAGAGAGTTACACCACCTGGTAGCATGACAGCGCAGGACAACACTGAAGCAGAAATGAAACCACAACATACCGCTGACAGACAGGAGTCAACGAAGCGCCCTGCAGACGTCGAGCACATTTGACGAACAAGGCCTGGACTGACTGAATTTATTTGAGTCAGTTTCTAATCTGCACGTTTAGTCGCTGGAGCAAGCTAAAGATGGTCAGTTCAAATCGCTTTGGTCATTACTGCTGTAGGAAGCAGTTTGATTACATAATTAACAACTGAAAGTGAAAAATTGCTTAATGTTAATGGAAAAGTCTCTGATAATTAGAGCAATAACAGGAAAGTCTGATATAAATTAAGGTCTTATTTCTATTGGAAAAGCTGCTCTCTTCTAAACAGAGCTGTGTTTTACTTTGGTCAGATTTGCTTTTCTGTTTTTTTCCTGCCTGCAGCCGTAATTCTGTTTAGTGATGCTGCTGCCACTGGCCAGCTATCTGCGTAGGTCCGGTCAGGGTCAGGAGACACTATGAAATATCCGAAGTGGTGCACAAACACATACACCAGTCTGTCACCACACTTATTTGTTCATCACACAGTGGAGCGACTCGTGCCCTGGAAACATTTCAGCTCCTCCTCGTTTGATTTACCAACTCATACTAAGTGCATGACATGCATTTATAGTATAGCTCCTGGATGAATATCATTCACATCACAGTTATGATGGATTGCAGTCATTGTATGTGTGGATGTGCGCTTTTGATATCACGTATATACATACATGTCCCATCAATTATGTTACTCAAGCCCATTTCTCAGAAAAAGGCCTATTAAAATGAATAAAACTGATCTGAACTATATTTATTTAAACTGGATTTACAAAAAAGAAAAAATACAAAGCGTGCAGTGAGGTTCTGTTTTGATGCCTACTGTAAATTCTGTATAGACAATCATACTGTACAATACAATAATTATAGTTTTAAAACTGTTTATTAACCCTCGCAATTGTATATCTACAATCTGTATAGTTTTCATATTTTTAATCATATGTATAACCTGTTCATAGCCTGTACATAGCTTGTACACTCACTACAGCTACAGCTTGTACATACTTATAGCATATTCATAACATACCTTCATACCACGTACATTGTAACATACCTATAATAGATCCATATTCTGTAATATATCTATATTATTGCTAAAGCACTTTCTGGATGATGCTAACTGCATTTTGTTGCCTTGTACTTGTGACAATAAAGTTGAATTCTATTCTATTCAGTTCTACATGTTGACTGTCAGCATCTTATTCTTTTTGTTGCAGTTTCTAATCCATCTATTAAAACACCACAACCTCATACAATGACGATTCTTTGGAGTTGTTATTTGCAAACATCTGCACAGACAGTGTTATGAAAGAAGGAAGGCTCAGGGTTTAAGTAGTCATCATCATGGGCTCATCCGATTAGAATGAGAATAAGCAGTCATCAATCATTCACAGGGTTCTCCTTTTATTCTCAAAATCAATAAAGGAAAGACACACATGGACTGCCAATGCACTGCTGCCGCCCCGTGTGGGAGTGAAGAAAAAAGTGAGCCAAAAGTGAATGCAGTCCTTATAGAACGTGTGACAGGTGAGTGCAATTAAGGACAAGCACCACACCCAATCAAAGGTGAGAGAACTAAACAAGGTGCATCTGGTGAAGTGAGTGGGTTTGCTGGGATGTGCTAAAAGGTGGGTCTTTACAACAGACAGTATGCGAACATTTAGCTCGCCGAGAACCCAGATTGATGTTAAAGCTGAACGAATGCTGAGCCCAGCCCAGCAGCCAGAGCCTGAACTTCACCAGGTAACAAAGTGATGAGCAGTCAGGCTGCAGCCTCGTTTCTACCTGCTCATGCTTCTATAGTAGAATCACCGTGGCGATTGCTTTTAAGTGTCTTTGTGCCGTTTTTCATCTTTGCTTAGTTTTCACACCTAAATACTAAAGGAAAGATCGCATGTGTCCTCATTAGGATAACGAGTTTCACGTCATTTTACAGAGAAACGTAAAAGTGATGTAATGAGTTGTGTAACTAATATCAAGTAGCATACCGCATAGATACACAAATGTTATGTTATTTTGTTTTAGCGATAACCCTGATCACAACAAAGAGGGGAAATACCTTCAACATGCAAACACATTTGACCACAGACAGTGCAATTTGCATGAATGTAATGTCTTTGACATGCTGTTTAATGATGGTGGTGATTCACAAAGCGGAGCTAAGGACACCTAGTGTATCGAATTGATAAGTGGTATCAATAATGAAATCTTGAAGTGCCTCGGAGTGTCACTGCTGCCAGTCATACTATGCAAATATACTTGGTTGCCTGCAAGTAAATGTTTGGTGGAATTAGGGCGATAATTTACAAAAATGAAATGATTCAATAACAACTGACACTAAAGACGTTTTAGCAATTGTTTACTGAGGACATATTATCAAGTGAGCACTGGCGTCATGTTCTCATAGACTTCAATACGATCCATCGTTTTACAACCAGAGGAGTCGCCCTCTGCTGACAGCTGGAAAGAACGCAGTTTTAAAGGCACTAGGAACAACTCTCTTTTATATGGAGTTTATGATAATAAAAAAAATGGGGATGAGCATCTTCAGAATGGCTTTGATGCAGTGCTTTCACTGTGATGTTAATCTGATAAATGTCTGAGTGTTGAATTATTTAGAGCTTCAGAAAGTTCAGACAGATTTTTGATCTTTCTCTTATTTTCTTTGGGAGAGATTTCTTTGAGGTTTCTGCACGTGGCTCTGCAGGGAAACACCTTCAAGATCACACACATCGAGGTCCCTGCTATTACAGGGAAGGTGTGCATGCATTTAAAATTAAAGCCAACCTCACTCATCACTATCTCTGTGATAATGATAACGCATTACGGCCCTGTAATTGGGTTTCGTGGTCCATCTCATTAGAATTTGTGCATAATAAAGAAACAGGGGACACCCTTTTTACCTTCTTCTTCTTTTACACACATACTTTGAACCTCTGAGGCACTTAAGGTTTATAATTTTCTCCTTTACAAGTACTTTTAATTAAATTTCAAAAAGAAAGGGAGAAATATGACACTGTAGAAGAAAACGAAGGGGAGGTGATATAATGAGACAAAGGCTGAAGTGGGAATAGGTAAGGAAAGAAATGACAGGAGCAGGGAGCTAAGAACTTTTGTGTTGATAGAGCCTAAAATAGCCTAAAATGGAAGGAGGGAAAGAGAAAGTGGTGTAGTGGAGGGCAGAAGAGATGTATAATGATCAACTGTCCACAGTCTGTGGCACACTACAAGCCCCTTTAATCCAGGAAAGGCTCTTCCTCCTTTTTAATGATGCCAGGGGACAGGGAAGAATAAAGAAACCCTGTCCAACTCCGCATGGCTGAGCTTTATGGTTTATGGAGGATTTTCTTGACTCTCATGTTAGGACAAGCTGTAATACAGCGTGATAATTCTATACACATTCAACATAACGGGCACAAAAAGCATAACTTGAGAGACTCCAGAGGCAGAGGCTTAGATTAACTACTGCAGGCTGTCTGGAGAATCAAGGCCATGCAAGACATTATTATAAGCTTTTCACTGTTGTGTTTTATTCAGGGAAAAAAAAAAGATCTGTGAGTCAGAGCCTATTCAAAATATCAAGATTTTATCCCCAGAGGTTTTTCTTTTTTATCCTCTTTAGCAAAGAAATGTGCAGAGTGCTACATATTCTAGTCTTTGCAATTCAAAGTTCTGTCTCTGACTTTTAAATGTGTTCAAATCCAGAATACAAGAAAACCAATAATGTGAGGTTGACCCGTTGGTCACAATTTTTATTTTATTATTTTTTTTTTTTGGGGGGGGGGGGGGGGGGGATAAAAGAGACAAAAAAAAATGAATAATAATAATAAAAAAATTTATTTCCTTGGATAAAAAAAAAAAAAACTAGTTACAAAGTCAGTATACCTACTGGGATCATTTTGCAAGTATGTAAAATGAATTTATTACTTATTTCATGTGTACTCAACCAGAAAAGCTTGTTTTGAGTGTGGATGCAGTGCTTGTGTACCGAGTGCGGTGTAGGGAAGCAATCTTCCCATCCATACCACAGGGAGTATTTTCAGTAGTGCAAACGTGAACAAAGCAGCCCATTTCCTGCAGGTGATAAAGGACATGTGGGGAAAAAAATCCCAGTTTAGGTCTTAAACTGTGCACAGTCTGTTACACAGCCCAAATTATTAATGAACAAACATTTTAAGTTAATATCTGCAGCATGTTAAAATATTCTAACCTAGTTATGTTAAACTGAAATCATACGCTAACATTTTAACAATTACATGATAAAGGAGGCTTCACGTTCCAGCTTGGATGCTGCTGCTGCTGAGGTGGGTCCACCGTAAAACTTTAATACATAGCAGACATTTCTGATACATCTAGGCAGTTACACATAAAAGCTGACAGTCCATCACAACACAGACGCACCAGCTTATCACTTTAGGATATGTCTTATTAATCTGCAGCAAAGTTTACACTCGACAACTTGGCCCTCAAAACCCATCTACACCAGTGATGATGATGACGTCACCTTCACTCAGTAACACCAGTGACGAGTCAGGTATGAATAACACAATGAACTTAAAGGTTATTACGCCCCATCATCGGGAGGTCGGGGGTTCGAATCCACAGAACAGCTATGCTGAGGTACCCCTGAGCAAGGTACCGTCCCTACACACTGCTCCCCGGGTGCTGGATTGGTGGCTGCCCACTGCTTCACTGAGCGAATGGGTTAAATGCAGACTAATTTCCCTAAATTATAATAATAAAAGTATACATTATTACCTTACTAAGAAAGTCGAAACTAAGAAAGTACAAAGTCGAGAGAGAACCCCAGAAAAGTTTTTGGGTTTTTTTTTTTTTGGAGATTTGCATTTTGTTTTTTAATTTTAAATTAATATTTAAAAAAAAAAAAACAAAAAACACTGTTATCAACAATCTTCACCCTCATAAACACTTAAGACTAACAGCACTACACTAGCAGACATGTCACTTACTTCAACATTTCCCTGACGAGTGTTTGAATATCAACATGGAAAAGGAAATAAAATCTACACTACCCCTCTGCATCAGGTCACTCTAACAAGCAGTTGTCATCTGCCACGAAACAGGATTTTTATTTTATTTTTTTTAAATAACAGGGGTTAACTTCAGTCTCATTTAACATGGACAGTGAAGCAGAAAGGATGATATAAAATGAGCCCATTAAAAGGGCCATCGCTACTCAGGTCGTTGATATAGATATCCCACACTGCCTTGAGACAGAGGGAAACCACAGGAGGAAAGTGAACCATTAGAGGGTAAAAGAAGGGACAGGAAAACCATTAGCTTAAGACTTGAGGGGTAGAAGGGGACTCCAATTATTTATACAGACAGCTGTTCCACTAATTAGAGCAGAATAAGAGGTGCAGGTCCAGCTATTCAGAAACAATCAGGGTCACTGAGAAGGATAGTGGGGTTGACTAATAGCGGCACAGGATTTAAAGTGAAGGATTCTGGGTAGCAGCTGATGGAGTAGTCTCAGTACAGCTATGTCTTAATGTGACATAACGCCTTTCTATTCTGCACTAATGAGCGAAGGGGCATGAAGACGGATATCACAATCTGCTGAGTGCATAATCAGAAGAAGTCACATTTTAATTGAAGCCACTTTAGGAAAAATAATTATTAAACTGAGCAGTATGGTAATTTTCAGACCTATCAAAAGAGAAAAGAAGCTTCACGCACATTAACTGCCCAGTTGTTTACAATGATAAAAACACCACATATACATCACGCTCACTGAAAAACAGCTCATTACCTACAATCCATTAGTCTGGCCTGAAGCGGCTTCTCAACTTTTACTCAGCTGTTGTTAAAAAACTGAAAATTACTGGCGACTTTTTATTGCTGTATATAAGCAGCACACTCAATGGAAACTTCTCATAATTAATCACGTGTGTCACAAACTTTTGTATGCCGGTGCAACTTCATCAGGGACATTAGTCTCAACATATGCTCTACTGGCAATGGTAGCAAACTGTAATGCTGCAGCAAAAGGCAGCTTTTTGTACAAAATATTCTGGCTTTAGGAGCTACTATCCTTGAAAGGGAAGCAAAACTTTATTGAAAGGCTAAGAAAACCTTTAAGGTGACATTCATCTCCAGAGGTGCATACATGAGACAGAGCCAGAAACTGTTAGACGGCCTGAAATCTTCAACCATTAAACTATTACGTCACCAAGAGACGTGCATCTTGCAGTAAGCCTGGCGAGCTGCAAACCTTCAAGTATTTAATTTGGAGCTTAAAAAACTCATCGCACTACACACTACACATTTGATCTTCCAACCAAAATAGTTAAGCTCTGAATCTACAGCTGTTTTCACACAGTCAGTGAACGTTTCTAGGCATTAACCAGCAGAGCTGTATGTAAAAGCACAAATGTCCAAACCAGCTAGACCATGCATTCAATGGGATTTATGTGGAGAGGTCCCCAGTACAAAGCCCAGGGCTGCGAGCCGAGAGGCAGCCCGTCATCTACGCCAGAGGAAGAAATGAGAATGCTTCTGAAGCAGATGTGCACCAGATGTAAATTTCACATTTTCAAATCTTATGGGGTCCGGGTCTTAAAGCCTCCTCATAAATAAACGAGGGAAAGCAGCTGGAAGCATCAAGTTGTATTTTCAGTCATTTGTGACAGCTACGTGTGACTAACCCTTGGAGGTGGTGGGAATTCCAGTTTGGATTTTGGATGTCAAGACACAAAAATATTCACTTATTTATTCATTTTAAAGGGATTTCACAGATCAGACAAAAAAAAGACTCATGGACCCCAAAGCAGGTCAACAGAGAAAGGTTTTTAATTTGCTCCTGAGTTGGTGTTACAGAACAGTAAATGTGGCTTGTACTGTAAAAACAGTAATATTAGAAAGTCTGACACCTATAAAACATTTATGTGATTAGTGAAGAGCCCACATTTGAGGACTTGACTGCGATTTGATTTGATATCTGAAAAATGCGTCTATGTTCCAACTAAACATGAGGCTCTCTCTTCACAACATGACTGAAAATCTTCAGCAACATTGCACGTGCATTCATTCCTATGTGGAACAACAGGCTTGGTGGAAAATGCAGACTAAGGTAATTGTCATGTAAATAGACAATTTTTTTCCAGGGCAGTGAATGCAAAGATCATGCCACAGATACTTGACAGATGATGGTTACTGACAGAGACAGACCTGACTGCCAAACATTCTCGAATACTGGCCAAAAATCCCCTACCCAGCTCCATCATAATAGCTAAAATAGACCCACTGGTGCAGCATTATAGCTGATCCTTACCACAAAAGCCAGTAGAGTATTGTGGTAAAGAGAGAGCAAAGGCAAACCTGTGGATTTACTGGTCAGTCTAAATTCCCACCCATGAACTGCACTTAACCAAAAGAGTAATTTTGCAGGCTGCAAAAGTGAACTTCATCCAAAGGTTGTCTGGGCTGAACCTTGGAGATATGGTGAGGAGCATCAGAGGGGTGTTTAGGGAACTAGGACTTCATTCAACTACGACAAGGCCTAGGGTCAGACCCAGGGAGAGGTGGAGAGATTATGTCTCTCTGCTGGCTTTTGAAGGCCTCACTACCCCCCCCCCCCCCCCCCCACACACACACACACACACACACACACACACACACACACACTAGAAGAGCTGGAGGAGGTGGTGGCTGGGGAGGGAGAGGTCTGGGCATCTATGACCTGGACCCAGTCAAGTATCAGAAAAAGAACAAATGGATGGATTTTAACATTTCACAGTGAAATATGATTATCTTAACATAGTTATTAATCACAATGATCAAATGGGTAAAATCTGTTTACTGATGCTTTTTAACCATGCTGACCATCTTTAAGTCCAGGAAGGAATACTGCAAGTTAACTGTTTGACCAAAAGCACTTCATGTGAAACGCTTTTCCTCTAGGGACAATTTTGAGAGCCACTTGAAGAACAAAAGGGCTTTTGAATTTAATATTGCAGCTACGGCTGGCTGAGTAGGGCTATGTTAATAATAAAGAACAGAAACATAGACACGGGCTCTGGATCATCGGTGAGAAGGAAAAGAAGAGTGTGAGGAACCGAAGTGACTCAAATGACTTGCAAAGCCACAAAAATGTCTTCAGGGACGACTGGGTTTTGCCATTGCTGTGCTTCACTAAAGTAGGAATTCAAGAAGTACTACGCTGATTGGATCTGCCCACAATTTGTACCATTGTCCTTGAGCACACCCATGAACCGGTGCCTGCACTCTGTTCAGCTGGCAGGCTGTAGGACTGGCATGCACATGCCGTCACAGCAGCACATTTTACATACTGCTTAAAAAAAATATGAATGAAGGGAGCTGTATCCTTTATCTCTGTCCACTGAGTCACATCCTGGACTCCTGTGTTGTCCCCTCCTGCTCTGCATCCTCTCTAAATGGATAATGTCAGCACACACACACACACACACACACACACACACACACACACACACACACACACACACACACACACACACGCGCACGCACGCAATCAGGATGTAATAATAACAGTCACACACTCATCATTAGTATCTGCACACACTCAAGCTCAATGAGTGCAAACACGAAGAGGTGACTCACTGTGGAGACAGCAGCATCCATTCATGACTGCTGACTGGGACACCAGTGCAGCTTCCCACTGAATTCAGTCCTGTCTGTGATAGCAGGTTTTTGCAGGTAGGATGCAGACTATCACATGAAATGACTTTATAAAAAAAAAAAAAAAAAAAAAAAAAAAAAATCTACAGCTACATACTTTCACTTGGAATATTTTAATTTAACCATATTTATATACATCTTTAATTACAGGAGAACATGCATTCTTTATTGTATTATTCAACTGCTTGATTTCATGCTATCTACACCTTTATACACAGATCAACCATGTCTGAGTAAAGGATTTAATAATGATCCTAATAATTCTTATAATAGTAACATGCCCAAACAGAGAATTATACTTTTGTAAATGGAACTATAATTTAAGAATTATACCATTTATAAAAGATACTCCACTATGAACATGAGGTGTGATGAGAAGGGGCTCGTAAAAATCTGAAACCTGTCTTGGTTTAAAATTCAGTGGAATTCCCATTTTGCCTCCACGATGGGCACTCGATCTCCTCCAGTGTGTCAAAACACAAACCCTTCTATTTGATTTTTTCTTCATTTTTGGGAAGTTGACAGTATTGCAGCGAGTGAAATCACACCAGGTCCAGGTGTTGAAGCATGTTGGTGTAGCCAAAAAAGAAAAACCTGTTTTCAATGGGCTCTGAGACAGCACGGCGTGGCACGCACAACAGTCACAGGTTAAAGCAGAAGTCCATTTTGACAGTGTGAACGTGGGGGTTGAATTCACAGTCCACAACCCCCATGAATTAAAAAAATATATATACACCGGTATATGACAAGGATGCTCTAGATTTTGTGCCTCATCTGATGTGCTGTCGTTGGGCTTGGATACTGTGGACTCTTCAACTTAAACCTGCCCAGTTATAGCAGGAGACCCGTCTCCTAACACCAGCAATGAGCTCCTTCCACATGAAATTCAGGACAACTTGAAACAAAAGTTTGAGGTTCACACTGAAACTGTAGAATATACAGAGCAGGCAGTCAGAACAGAACCCACTGAAACTATTCTTGTGGATCCAGCTTCTCAGAACTGTTTGATCGCAAGTGGTATTTCAATCTTCCAAGAACTTATTAAAGCAGCTTTTCCCCCCTTAATTCATCATCCATCTGCAGAATATTCATTTCTCCAGTTTATATGTGATACACAATTACAAATATATACTGCACTCTGTTCGCTGTCTCGATTCTCAAGACCAATCGCGCAACAACAGGCGGTAGGTACATGTGGATGTGGTGATGCAATTGGGACACATGCACACATCAATACATCAATGGTTACTAACACTTTAGCGTCAAATCTGACCATAAATATAGCAAAATACCCGGCCTTCAGATGTCTCATCTTTGGAGATCTGTGCATTAAACATCTCTGCTCTCACTTTGCCTCCTTCCTTTTAATGTAGATAAGATAGAGTAAGATAGAGCACCTTCGCTTCTGAAAAACACTTAGGAGCAGCACATACTACTTTAAAAGGAATGATAAATTTACTTGTTTTCCAGGAAGGAGCAATCAATGAAACTGAAATGCTTCACTCACCCAAAAAACAACAACCCCAAAACACCCCACATCCCATTTCGTGTCCAACCTATAAGCTTAGCTGACAACCAAAACAACCCTTCTGCATTATCTAGAGTTAACCTCCTCCTAACCATTAACACAAGAGGAGTGCTGTATCCAAACTGTCGCCTTCCTCATAAGCACGCTGTCCAGATGGTAGATGTTCATATTTCTTCCAAGAGGCTAATGGTTTTCTCTGGCCGGCTCCGGCAGGACTGAGTGCACGAGGGAAGTCAAAGAGAGGTAATTGGGAATGTTTCTGCCTACCGCTATTCCCTGTACAGCTTCCCATACATGCTAGTCATCAGGAGAACTCAGATGGGTTTCAACTGATGTGAAATTCAATTCAGTTCAATTCAATTTATATAACCAAATCACAACAATGGCCTCGAGGTGCTTTATATATGAAGATATAGACTTCAAAGGGAATAATGTAGCGTAAGAACGGTGTTGGTTACTGAATTAGAAAAAGAAAGCTTCAAGAGCAAGTACTGAAGCTCTATAACCAGCAAAGCCAATAAAAGGTTGAATTAACTTTTCCTCAAACAGCCGTGATTTTTTTTTTTTTAATTCAAAAACCAGAGTGGTGCTTTTCTTTGTTTTTAAAAATGGGAATTTTTACCAATTAACTGAGACACCCAGTCGTATGCTGTGCTTAAATACACTGTCAGCACACAGTGAACAAACCACATCTCCCTACTGCTGGCCAAGCAAGTCCATATACAGCGACATCCTCACGTGATTTGTGTCGTTTTTCTTTTTTTGCCCTTGCTTTATTTTTTCTCCACATGATACAACCTAAGCCGTGCAAGAATGATAAAAATGAACAGTTCCCCAAACACCAAGCAGAGGCAAACACTGAACACAACGATGGGTGCGGCACACACGCCTCAGAGAATATATCACTTTTCACTGGTTGTTTGGCTGGAAAACTATAATTATGGATTCGTACTCAGTGTTGAGCCGATGATGCCACTTCCACAAACTCTAGCAAACGGTGATTGCCTAAAGTCACATGGGCATGTCACTTCTGGAAATTCCCTCAGCAGCTGAACATGTCTGTGGTTCAGTTTCTGTTATTGAATGTGAAAAGTCAGCTTCCTTCCAAGGGAGACAAAAACACAGCTGTTAATGTGTCATCTTTGTCCCGTTTGTTGTTCGATAGATTCAGTTACTACCTAACTGTCTTGAGCTTAATTTAACAAATAAAATGCTGTTCAGACTGCACATTCACAGTGTAAGAAAACCCCAACAATCATATGACCCCCTAATGAGCAAGCACGTTGGCGACAGTGGGAAGAAAATACTCCTGTTTGACAGGAAGAAACCTCCAGCAGAACCAGGCTCAGGGAGGAGTGGCCTTGAGTGAGGGCGAGTGTATGCACTAGTGGTTTTGTAACCTTTTTGTCTTTAAGCCAAAAGGCAACTAAGATTTCACGAAACACCTTTTATTCATGTGTGCGCAAAATATCCCCGTTTTATTTTCGGTGCTTTCTTCTAATAGCAGCTCATTTACGTTTGTTATAGTATAAAACTCATATTCATAGTCTTTTTAGAAACTTGCTGCTCCCGTTTAAGCATAAAATAGGCCACGTTTCTCATAAAAGGCATGTTTGGTTACACCAGGGCTCGCAAAATCGCTAGCCCGACGTCCCGGGGCTAGCGACTTTTCGAGTCGGGCTACCAAAATCCATCTCAGCCCTGCCCGTCAGGCTATCATAGGAAGGAAAGATATGTCAATGCTTTTGCATTCTTTCGCAAATGTAGCTGAGCAATTATGTCATCGGCATTGATGAGCCACTGTCAATATGTGAGACATGGAAATCGCGTTTGAATTTGCGCTTGTTTTGTGCTTTCACGATCCACTTCATGGACAAAAGAATTTATGTGGCTGGAATATGACGAGCTAAATAACATAATGCTCTGCCGGGTGTGTTGTGAGTTTCCCTCGATTTCTGAGTCGACAAGCGCCTTTGTTACTGGGACCAGTCATTTTAAGAAAGACCTCATCAGAACCCATGAGAAATGCAAGAAATGCATTATTGCCCAGTCTGCACTATCTTTCCCAGAACAAACACCGATTGCAAAAAACATACTAAAAATAAACCAAGCATAACAAGAAGTCCTGAAAAGGCTGTTTAGAACAGCGTACTATGTTGCAAAGAGTGAACTACCATTGGCAAGATTTAGCAGTCTTTGCAAACTTCAAAACGCAAATGTCCTAGATCTTGGTTCCACTTGCCTCTTACTGAACACCGATTCATGTTCTACACAGTTCTTGCAAGTTCATAGAAATTTCTGTTCAATTAGAACCAAATATTTGAGTTGATGATTGTAATTTGTTGTTGTAATTTGTGTTTTAAATATTCTTAGATTGATGTTGTGTTTCCTTTACAATATTATACTTTAATGTATAATATTGAAAAGGAAACAAAACATCAATCAAAAAATTGTCTCTTTTTTTTTTTTTTTTTTTTTAAATTCGGGCTACTTAAATTTATTTTGGGCTACCAAAAACTGAAGAGTGCCTTCCTGAAGGGCTACCAGTGATTTTGAAATTTTGCGAGCCCTGTACACGTTATGGCTTCAACTGGAATGCAGTCTAAGAAAGGCAGATTTTATTGGCACAGTGGCACAGGGTGAAAACTTCTCTGCATATCAATACAGGATTATAAATCAGGCTCAAGTCTGGGGGTTTTTATTGGGGGGGGGGGGTAAGACCGCTTCAACACACCTTTAAGGAACCAAATTCTAAAAATGCTCGATCCTTTAACTCCACTCAATCTTTCATTAACTCTAAACGCAAAGCCATCCTTAAGGTCGTCTATCACATTTCTGAAAGTTCCCTAAAATATTACACAACTTTTTGACTGAGTAGTATCCTCCGTGACAAACTAAAATCCTCACACTGAAAAAGTGGAACTAAATTTTTATTTTCTGGCAATGTGGCAAAATTTCCTGTGACGATTGGATAAAAATAATTTTCCTGAACACAAAAGAACATTTGCTGTTGCTCTGCTATGACAGAAATAACACGTAGCCAATCGTAGCATTAGCATTACTTATGTAAAATATAAAAACAGGTGGCACAACAGGTGACCCACTGGCTCATGATCACTATGTCATTACTAAAGGAAACCGTAATGGCCTTTTAAAAATACAACATAAGAATGTAGCATAAGCAAAGCCTGCAAAGTGTGTTGCATCATTAGCAGCTACACAGAAACCCTTCACTTGTGCTCGTCCTCTGCTGTGTAGCTTGGCGTTTCCAGGGTGATAAGAAGAGACTGCAAATCTAATCAAAGTAAAGTCTTTGAGGTTCAGCTCAGTGATACATTATGCAAGAGAGGGGTAGCCGAGTGGACGGCAGGGGTTCACAAGCTGTAGCCCGGAAGGAGAGCAAACTAAAGAGTGGGTAGCATGAGAGGACACCATGCAGTTAGATAAAAATACCGAACCTGTTTAGCAGAAGCAACATGTTCAGCAATTTAGAAACAATGTGCTGGCTTTGAGAAGCCCATTGGACAAGACAAGCACATCGCTTTTCATCAAGATAACAAACAACCAGCAAGTCAAGAGGGGGGAGTTTCAAACTAGATTCCCAGACAAATAACAGAGAGGACAGGGAGAGAAAAAACAGTAACGTGCACAGAGAAAATGAAAGTGAACAAGTGAGGCTTGAAAGGGAATAGCAGAGCAGACGAGGCAAACAGAGAGAAAACTCAAAGAGAAACCGAAAACTAAGGTATCACATAACTTCTACTTTCTTGATGCCATGTCTATGAAACAAAAGGAGTCCTTGGTTGAATCCAGTCTGAGCTCTGTAAGATAACAAAATAAAGCCACAGTCAATAGAAGCACAGACAGCAGAGAAAGAAAAAAAGAAAAGAAAAAGATGGTGCTCAACAAAGATGGCTGACAAACTTGTGGTGGTGGCAGCACTGTGCAAAAGCAAAGTGAAGAATTATCAAAAACAAAAAAAAAAAAAGAGGGCTGAGAGTTTGCAAGTGAAGGAAAATTTTAAAAAATATTCCATTTATCTGAAGCCTATCCCAGGTGCTATAGAGCGAGAAGGCGGGGTACACTCTGGACAGTTTGCCAACCTGGCAGGGCCAATACCGAGAGACATAACCATTTATACCTACAGCCAATGAAGGATCACCAATTAAACTAAACCCACAAACAGTCTTTGGACTGTTGAAGCAGAAGTACGTGGAGAGAACCCATGCAGACACCGGGAGAACAAAGGCAACACAGGAACGCCCTGGCCAGATGGGGGATTCGAAACCAGGACCTTCTTGCTGTGAGGCAACAGTGGAACCATCAGGTTGTGCAGATTCTGGTTGATGGTGGTGCAAAGCTGTTCTTAGTCAGGGGAGCAATTTGTCTGTCTACAAATATTCAATATGAATAAATTATTCAATTCAATTTTATTTATACGGCGCGGGCGCGAAATCACAACAACAGTCGCCTCAAGGCGCTTTAAATTGTAAGGTAGACCCTACAATAATACATACAGAGAAAAAAAATCCAACAATCACATGACCACCTATGAGCAAGCACTTTGGCGACAGTGGGAAGGAAAAACTCCCTTTTAACAGGAAGAAACCTGCAGCAAAACCAGGCTCAGGGAGGGGCCATCTGCTGAGACCGGCTGGGGTGAGAGAAGGAAGACAGGATGAAAGACATGCTGTGGAAGAGAGAGATTATACAGCAAGTAGTCCCATGTTATGTTAAAAAAAACAAAATCAGAACAGGTGTTAGTTGTGCCGATTTCCCCAATTGCTGACCAGTGCATGCTCTGCCTCATACACTGCAACAAAGCATTGCCACTTTGTTACTGTGATGTTCAGCCCTAATTTATAAAAGATGAGAGGGGGGGGGGGGGGGGGGGGATTTCTAATAGGTACAAAAACTATACAACTGCCGCCAAAAAGCACCTTTCACTTAACTGAACTATTCAAAATTCCTGCAGAGGCTGCCAGATAATCTGCATCCTACTATGCAAAACCCATCAACAAGCAGAAAGGATGTCTTTTCTTCATTGTAGTGCAAGGAAAGCAGACAGCACAAAAAAAAAAAAAAGAAAAACTCAAATGAATAATAAAAAAAAAAAAAACCTCCACAGGCGAAGAAGAATGGTAAAAACAAGAGGACAACAGTAAGGATGGACACGGGAGAATCTTGATTTGAGGTGGAGTGGAAAACAAAAGGTCAGAGAGAGAGAGAGATGTTAAGGGAAGAGAGAGGAGGTTGAGTTGGTAGAGAAAGTGAGTGGGCAGCAGCCAGGACAGAGTTTGCCTTTCTCTGTACGTTTTGTGTCCATGAGGGTTAATTTAAGAGTACAGAAGCAAATAGAGAAACAGATTTGTGACAGCAGGTTGGCACAGCTAAACTCCCTGGGCAGCTCAACTGTTGCGAATGCTGCTCTTACATATCAACATGACGGGGATGGAGGGCTAGGGGGGTGAGGGAAAAAATGGCTTCTCATTTGGTCTAATATTCCCCATCTCGTTTCATCCGAAATGAAGTTATTACACAATTTGTCAGTGCTGTCACAAAGCAGGTAATAACTGCAGTTTAATTGACTGCTTTGTCAACGCTTTATGTAAGGTGTGTTGGCGAAAGCTGCACTCCAGTGTGGAGCTGCAGAGCTGTGAATCCTCCGGCTGGAAAAAGGAACCGCTTTCTCACCCTCCCACACCTCCTCCTGCACTCCTACCACCATTTGCTGCTGACCTCTCAGGTCAACCAAGCCCGAGCCTACATTCCTTCAGCTGCAGTCTCTGGGGACGTTTCTTCCTCCACCCTCCTCTTACCACACGTGTTACTTCTGAACTCTCTTACCAAACAGCCACACACTGTTGTATTTTTATTTCTAAAGCCTCGTGATACTTTTTGGCGGGTATGTAGGGTTTTAGCAACATGACAACAGGATGAATTGAATTTCGATCCTCTGTAGATACTATAGCACCAAAATTGTTTTACTGGCTCATTTTTTTATCTTGGTTTTTTGTGAGCGTGGCATCTCCACCTGAGCAAAAAGAGAAACTAAAAAGAGAAGAAAAAAAATCCATCTTGTTCAAAACCTCAGAGACCATGTTCACATTCTGCTACCACGTCTCAACAGAAAATAAAAAAAAAGGCCATGATCAAATCCAAAACTATATGAGCAGATTAAAACATATTCGCAGGTGGTTTGAAATCAAATTCAAACCCAATAAAACCAAAAGAAACTCAGCTCAAGCACTCAGATCAAATTTCAAGTGTTTGCTTATTTTTTGGAGTCATTCTCCAGAGGATGCCTGTCTTTCAGGAAGAAGAACAGAGGGTAAAAAAATATATATATATATATTGGAGAGTAAAAAACAACTAACACTAAACTACCATGCATGGGAAGTTAATCCCCCCCCTAAATAATAAAATGAAAATAAAACCAGCTGCAACAACATTGTGATTTTAGTTCCTGGACAGCTTCTCAAAATGATGCCACACATCAGCAGCATATAATCACTACAAGTGTCCAACCTCTTCAGAATTGCCCAGTTTCCTACAGTTTATACACCAGATATTACCAATGTTGCAAAAAACCTTTGGGGGGAAAGATCTAAACAGATGACAGGGTGAGCTGAACTTAAACTCTGATGAGATAACTTTGTCTCTAGAGATAATTGACAGTATTTCAGAGCTTGTCAGTTCAGTTCATTTTTATTTCAAACATTTCAAACATGTGCCTTCACAATCATTACAAAATATCATTCCATTATTTGTTTGAAAAGGAGTAGGCAGAAGTATTTACTTATTTGTCCCTCCCCCCTCAAGTTTTACCTCTCATTCATTTAATTTTTTTTTAGTCTTAAATTAAACAAACAACAGTGGATATCTGTGGTTTCCTAAACAGATAATCAAAAGCTTGTTTGTAGTTTACAGTTGAATGTTGGCAAATGCAGTCCCTCTTTAGTTCTCACACCAACCGGTCGCAGCAGATGGCCCCGCCCCTCCCTAAGCCTGGTTCTGCCTGGTTCTGCTGGAGATTTCTTCCTGTTAAAAGGGAGTTTTTCCTTCCCGCTGTCGACAAAGTGCTTGCTCATAGGTGGTCATGTGATTGTTGGATTTTTTTCTCTGTATGTATTATTGTAGGGTCTACCTTACAATTTAAAGCGTTTTGAGCCGACTGTTGTTGTAATTTAGTGCTATATAAATAAAATTGAATTGAACTGACTTTTCCACACAAGCCATGTACCTGCATTCAACCACAGCCTGGCCAAAAGCACCACAAGCAGACTGCAAACAAGACAGCTTAAGGTACCAAAAACTTTCACTAACCCCGCTGCTATGCTCTTCCACAGGAAGACTTGCATCGAGCATTTAATAGCTAGATACGTAAAGATCCATGAAGTGTACACTGAGAAAAGAACATCGCATTGTTTGTGTTTTCTGAAATATTTAATTTATACTCAAAAATATGCAATCATATTTCATATTTTCATAACAGGTTACTTTGGACAGAGAAACACTGAGCGGTTTACGCGTTCAACAACAGATGCATCTTCCTGCTCAACGAGCTGAACATTATAACCTTCTTGAAAGCAGGATTTATTGCTTCTTTCATGACAGACTGCTGTATTAGCTTCGCTGGCTTTAGCAGGTAAAGTGAGCGTGTCTGTCAGAGACTTCTTTCAGCTAATTCACCAACAAAAGCAATGGTGCCAATTTGTCAGCCATAATCCAATATCTGCACATATCAGCAGCATTTATTAGAAATATTGGCCGGGGGATTAGATTTCATCCTGAAGGGGGGGGGGAAAGCCTTTTGTGATTTAGTCAGCGTGGATCTTTATGTTTGTAAAAAGCTGAAATAAAATCTGTTAGCTCAAACTCCTACAAATGCTGCGGCTTGCACCATTACGGTGATCCATGTCAGTGAATGGCAGATCATTGTCTAAACACTGGAAGCGCAGTCAGTCACTAAGATGAGATTTCCTGCTGTCATGGTGAGCACTGCTTTGTTGCTTCTTTGCTTTTTATGTCCAAACAGAGAAAGTTTCTTTACACTTATACTCCATCTCTTTTACTCCTTAGAAAATAAAAATTCTTCTTTGGGAGACTTTTACTTTGGAGGAGTGTCATGTGCTCCAATGACTTCCCAATTTTTGGAGGAAGACAAAAGCACCAAGGAGTCTCTGGGAAAAGGACAACAGCTGCTGCTGGCATGAACGAATAAATGTATACACACATATAAACTTAGAACAGCTGAGTGTACAAAAACACATAATGCATCTATTTTTTTATTTTTTTTTAAGTATGAATTACTGTCAAGAGCATGTTGGCGTTTTGTTGGCATACTGCATATAAGAAGTATAAAGGAGCTGGAAAATGTATGTTTTCTAAAATAAACTCATATAATATCTTAATATGCATTCTCTACTGGCTGATTGCTTGGTTGATTGATACTGGATTATTACAGCTGTATCTTGTCCATATTTCTCCAATATGAAAATCTGGGAAAGTTGCCTAATTTAGAAATGATGACAAAACAGAGTTTGGCTAGCGGGGAAGTTCAGACTAGGGCTGGGCCATATTATACCGTTCACGGTAATACCGGTATAATGTTAGGCAACGATAGGAAAATGAAATATCGCGATAGAATATGAGTAAAACGCGCATGCGCAGTGCCTTTGTTTTCATACGCACATGGCTGATTGTTGAGTGAAACAGATGAACCAGAATTGGTTTGTAAAAATGGTGCAACTTCCGTGATGTGGAACTGGTTTGGTGTTTGTCCATCAGTTACACGACAAAGCACATTTTTTTGCAGAACATGCAAACGGCCGTCGTTATTGTCGTATTTGTTGGACTAAGATGCTCTTAAATCTGGGAGTAATCTGGGTCCTAAACCCCCCTCTTCAGGTCAAACGAACACTGCAGCATCACTGAGAGTTTAAAAACTGTCTAAATTCTTTCATCTTTAATAAAACGATCAGCATTGCTGCTTTACCAGGTGTAACTATGAAGTTTAACTTCCAGGCATCCATGAAAACAAAATGTATTACATTTAACGGAGTTAGAAGTTAGCAGGAAGCTAGCGGAAGTTAGCTCGCTAGTTTCGCTAGTTACCTAAGCATGATATAACATGTTCTGACTGAGATTTCTGAAAAAAATCAAACGTACAGCTCTGCTATCACTTCCAACATAAATGAAGACAGGAAACTAAACAGCAGTGACGTTTGTAGGGTTACTGAAGTTGGGCTAGCTGGTATATAATGATGTGCTACGTGATCGCTAGCGACACAGCTATGTTAGCATAACATAAACAGTGAAGCTGGAGGACGAACACTAACACTTTTCCACTTATAAAAGTTAACGTGAAGGTTCCTCATGGTTAGAGACAAATGCAATCGCATGGCAGGATGCTGTAAACGGACCAAACTTCAGTCAGGAGAACAACTGAGATAATCCATCCACAATACGAGGTTAGTCATTAATAGACTGCAACAACATGGGAATAGAGCAGAATTCAACATTAATGAATCAATGTTACAGAAGTGGAGGAAACAAGAAGAATGAGTTGAATAAAGTTTGATTTCCTGACTGCTTTGTTTCGCTTAATGTGCCTTATAATCCCGTGCACCTTATGGTCCGAAAAATACGTACTGCGCACTGCAGTTTAATGTTGCAAAGCACCTCTTTTTAACTTCAGTGAATATTATACATGGTTATGCTCAGGATATGTCAGCCCATTTCTACTGGAAATGCCTTTTGGTTAAACTTTCAGCAAGGAATTTGCATTTGCACTGTTGCATTTTTATAAAGCTTTAATGTACATAAAAACCAGCTTCTTGTTTAAGTGAAAATAAATGGAAGGTTGTCTTTTTGCGCTAGTAATGTTGTGGAGTTGTATTTTGTCTCGCATCAATTATATCGTCAGTTATATCGTTATCGCAAATTTTCAAATATATATCGTGATAAATATTTTTGGCCATATCGCCCTGCTCTAGTTCAGACCATCAGTTTTAATACTTTTCAGTACTGTCTGCAGGACACAGAGTAACCCCACAGCTGGGCAGACAGTGGTGACCTCTTAGATACAAGTCTAAAAATTAAACCGGCCCATCCCATCC
This sequence comes from Astatotilapia calliptera, assembly GCF_964374335.1. Lineage (NCBI taxonomy): Eukaryota > Metazoa > Chordata > Actinopteri > Cichliformes > Cichlidae > Astatotilapia > Astatotilapia calliptera. The sequence continues at coordinate 4,595,279 of NC_137427.1, forward strand.
ATTAGCCAGAGACCAAAGATGGACAGTTTTCCACTAAAGGGCCAATCGGTCTCATAATTACGAGTTGATCTGCTATAACTCTTTACTGCAGCTATTGCATCACCGCAGACTAGGGCTGCTCAATTAATCGAATTTTAATCACGATTACGATCTGGGCTTTCAACGATCATTAAAAATGACTGAGCCGATTATTAGCCCCTCCCTCATTTATCCGCGACACCTTAAAGGCCGGTCCGTGAAAATATTGTCGGGCATAAACCGTCCGTGGCGCAAAAAAGGTTGGAGACCGCTGATTAAGAGGACCTGAGGGAAGCTCGGAAAGCTAAGCAGAAGTTATTTGGAGAGGAGAGTGACTGCCGTTGGCTGAAAAGAGAGGTAAAAAAAAACTTCAGTGGTGTTGCACACTATTTTATATTATTTTTTAAAGTCATTGTTAACCCTTTAAAGCCGGTCAGAGCAGCACGCTCCGTTTTGCGTAACTATTTTTAAATCCCTGTAGAACCTGAACCGTGTAAGCTAGCGCAATAATTTGTTTTGCATATGAAACCGGAGGAGTTGTACTTACATCTGATGCCATCAGCTTGTCCTCGGTCACGGTTTCGTTCCACATATAGCTTTGCAAAAATTGCATAAAAAGCGCTTGCAGGAACAAAAACATAATATTCCAGAAACACGCTTTGCCGTTCCTATCAGCTGTTCGTAACACTTCCCACAGTGAAATGATGCACCTGCTGTTTTCTTTGCAAATTTGCATCATAGGATTGTTTTTTGTTTTTCCTGCAGTATATAAAAATTGCTGTATCTCCAAAATAAAACTATGAAGACACTCAAAATAAATTTCCTGTGGTGGGAAACTATTTTTTGCAACTTTATTGTATTTAAAGTTTTGAGGGATAAACCTCTTAAATCTCTCCAAGTAGAAATATATGTAAACAAAACAAAAGCGATTTTCTATTTTTTTTGTAGTTTATTGCACTTTTTTGCAATTTATGTACTTACTATGCACTTAATGCATACATATTATTAAAATATGGGCTATAACAGTTGTATTGATGTATAGCAACTTGAAATGCTCCCACAAATGGCACTACAGCATGTAAAAAAAATAAATAAAAATAATATAAGCTCTGGTGGACTTGGTTCTATAGTAGGTCTTAAAGGGTTAAATAAATATCGTCAAATAATCGTGATCTCAATTTCAGTGAAAATAATCGTGATTATCATTTTTGCCATAATCGAGCAGCCCTACCGCAGACTACAAGAACTGTGGCAGTTCATCATGCTGCTAACTCTGCAGGCAGGAATCTCCCAGTGTGGCATCTGCTGTTTATTTGTTTTCAGAGCTCTGAGATGCACACATAGACCGAGTTATTTCCCATTTCTCCCTTTTTTGCTTACAGAAATTTCAGTAAAAGTAAATATGGTTAAACATTTATTAGCAACAACTTGAAAAAGAACTAACATTTTGGAGGCCTACACACATCACAGCCCTACACACGCATGGAGAAAGCTGTAGACCAAGTGGGATACACTGCGAGTCATTTTCAGTTGGGTTTTATTTGCATTTAAAAAAAAGTAAAGTAAGTCTGAACACTTTCTTTTGAGCTTATTTGAGTAAAACTGGAAGAAAACTGGAAGCTGACGTAGTTGTGAGAAAGTGTCCAAGTTATTAAAGGTTGGTGTAATTTAATTAACACACATTTAAAAAAAAACAAAACTATCTAAGAAAAGTAGGAATAATAAATATGCATGATGTCAACTGTAGTTCTTAGGAAGAAAATCCAGACTCAGTTTTCTGAGACACTGAATGAGTCAAAGAGAACTTTAAACAGCCTCTAAACTGTCGCTTTCACATGTAAAGTCAGACTGAACCCATGTGACAACAGAGCAGTAGACAGTCCAGAGATTTCACAATAGCAAGGGGTCAATAGGTGTGTGCTCCCTCCTGTATGGTCTACCCCAGTACTGACACAGAGTTGCCTGATTCTTCCACTGGTGTCTGAAATGTATGAAAACAGCTTTGCACGCTCTAAATTAGACCCAGGAACATTGAATTAGGAGTTACTGTTAACACAACAGCTGAACAGCTTCTCATCAGTGTTGCGCACAGTGAAATGTTTTTGTCTGAAAACTCATGATGAACAAGCTGATGTTTAAGTTCCCAGAGCTTTAAGCAAAGATCAGTCAAATCAATACCAGAGTACCAGGAGGTGGTGGAGGAGTCATCAGTGTAATATTCAAAGAGTTTACTGAGAGGTTACTGCTTATAGAAAGGTAGGTGATTGTTCAGTTCAAAGAACAGAAAAGTGCAAATGGTTTAATGGATGCCAAAAATCAGTCATTGATGATATTATTTTAACAGGATTGAGTCATTATCTAACTCGGTCCTGAACAGACGTGGTGTGAGTCTGTGTCTCTGGTCACAGTATCGGTTAAAGACTCACCCTGGGCTGCCAGTTTTCATACTGCTTCTGCAGGTTGGCCCCGATGGTCTCCAGGGCCTTCTGTGGACTCATCGACAGAGGATCTGGGAAGCAAACACAAGAGTGTAAACACACTGCAATTAACACAGACACACATACAGACTAGAGCTGGGCGATATATCGAGTTTTTAAAACATATCGATATATTTTTATACGAGATATAAGATGTGACAATATCCTTTATATCGATATAGTCTATGTTACGTTATAATTATAGTTGTGGAGCCGCAAGTTTGCCTCTCTTTCGTCCACTTTTGTCTCTACGCAACGTTACTCCGCCTCGCCTTCACTGAAGACAACTCCCCCTCCTCCCCCATTGCTTCACGTGCAGGCAGCGACAAGATGGACACGGCAAATCTCCGTTAACGAGTTACTGCACATCGCCCCGTGCGTGGGGCTGGACGCCGTCAACGTGTTAACGAGCTAACCATGCTAACGAGCTAACCGCGCTAACCCTAAAATCCTTGCATTTTCTCAAAAGTTGACAGCGCGCCTTATGTATGAATTCTGGTTGTGTTTGATGGCCGTGAACCGATTTTATGTGGTACACGGCGATCAGCAATCTGTCAAAAATGTTTTATTACGACTTTGGTAAACTACGGTGCTGCACCGCTTGATAGTTTGTCGGCGCATTACGGCTACCGAGGAGCCTTCGCGGAGTGATACGTACTGTGCTTCAACGTAATATTACCGTATTGTGTGTGTATAAGGACCATAAATGGCACCTGTTCAGAGACGTGGTTACGAAGAGGATTTCAAACTCAATGCTGTCAGTCACAGAGTAGAAGTTGGGAACAGAGCAGCTGTGAAATCTGTCTTTGTTACTATGCTCAGCGTCTTTTAGTTTACATTTTGACTGCACAATTGTGAGCTTTTTGTTATGCACAAAAACAACATTGTTTTCTTTTATTTATGGAGCATTATTATTTAATAAATGCTCATAATTTATTTTTGAGTAAATTTTATGTACATCTGCTCTATGTTAATAAAAGTGCCTGTGTGACATCTGGGACACAGCTTTGACTAAGAACTCTCTTTTTGTTCTTACTTTATGGCTTTTAAAAAAAAAAATCGAGATATATATCTTATATCGCCATCCAGCTAAAAAATATCGAGATATGAATTTTGGGTCATATCGCCCAGCCCTAATACAGACGCACACACAGCAAAGAAAGTAGCCATAACTGAGGAAAACCACACAAGTCGATGTAGAACTAACAAACCAGCCATATAATTACTGCTTTAACGTTTAGTGATTAAGAATTCAGCAACGCCACGAGTACAAAGAAGTTGTTGAAGTTGTTCGTTTCAGCATCAAAGGGACATTTCTTATTAAATCTGAAGCGGGGTATGGAAAAATAGCAGCAGCCGCTAAGGTTGAAATATTGATGAGAGTAAATCAATATGGCATGAAGAAAAGCAGAATATAGATAAAGGACAGATCAAATTCTGCTCAGGGAGGAAAAAAAAGATGTATTAGTAGGTTTTCAGGGGATAGTGATATGCAGAGAATGAAATCATTACTGTTCTGATCAATGAGGACTATTCACATTAGATCACACCACAACGGCCGCATTATTTTACATTATGTCTAATGTACATAATACATTTACAAACCATATATAATATTTTGTTTAGAAATGACACGAAAATAAGAAAGAATTTGACTATTCAGATTTGAATATTAGAAATGTATTGATCATAAAATCCTTTTCATTCAATGTTTGCACTTTGAATGTGCCTTTAATGACTTAAAATATTAGCAACATGCTAACAGGGGCAACTCCTCTGGTTTAAAAACAAAGATAAACTGTATTAAAGTCTAAGGGGAAAAGACCCCTGCACTTATTTGAATACTTCCATTAAGACTTTATGGTCTCAGTCGCTACTTTTAAACATTATTTAATAGAACATAAACTTCATTTTGTAACTTGTGGTCCCATTAGAGCAAAAAAAAAAAGAAAGAAAGAAAGGAAAGAAAACATGGTGTGTTTTAGCATGTGGCTACTTAGAGATGGACAAGTTTGTGCCGCATTAGCGCACATCGTCCCCAGATTCTCGTCCAGAACCACTGTTCGCTTGTCACATCTGGTTTTAAAGCACTAACAGGGCGACATCATAAACGCTCAGCTCTTCACTAACCAGCTATTACGTGCTCTATGGTCACAAGGCCTTGCTCTCTCATCTCCGGTTCAATCCCATCTGTGTCTACTCGGTGAATGCTCAGTAATATTGTCTCTGAACTTGATGAACATGCATCTTGCAACATAACGCTTCTGTTTATACTGCATACACTGGCATCACAATTTCCTGCTATGGTGCAAAGTGAAAGGCAGTTTCCACAAAACCGCACACACACACCAGTGAAACAAAAAGCAGATGTGAGGTTTTTGTTTTGTTCCCCTCCTCCCAATCTGCGTGTGGCTCAAACATCTATGAGAGATGAACACTACGGTGCATTTTAGGACGTCATCCCAGCCTTTAACACTTCATACACCCAAATGGCTTCTCACAAGCCGAGTGGCAGGTCTATAGAGCGACAGTGTCCTCAGAAGCCACTGAAAAACTTTCAGAAACTTTAAGAGCTGTGTTTCCACTTTAATGTGCTTGCCTGACTCCTAACAGTCAGTCAATCCCAGGGGAGCAAAACAATGTTTTTTGAGGTTCCCATTCAATGGAGACGGTTGTGTTTTTGTTCTATGTCACATTATGTGGTTCCGGTGAGGGCAGACTGCTTCATCCCTGTGTGACAGAGACCTTATGAATTTAGCTCCCACGGGAAAGCTTGAGAATATCCCTGAAGTGAAAGTTCAAGTTTTAGTGTCATGTAAAAGTCACGGTGCTCAGTAGTGCTGAACACCATAACACCGCCTTGCTCTTTGAACCAAAATTATTTTTCACCCAAAAAAGGAAGAAGTCTGTGTTTCAGCCCAATAAAGCAGTTTTTCGATCCCTTTGATCACTGCGTGTACAGCAATGATAGCAACAACACCACTAAATGGCAACATGACACAATACAGAAATAACTGTATGTAACTGTATGAAATAACAATTCACGAAGTGTGTTCTTTGCATAGTATCTTGTCCAGCTAGTACAGGACCAACACAGAAAAATAACTACTAGCCAATATATTATATTGATATGTCGTAAATATTGTAATATTGTCGTTTTCAATAATCCAGAAAGCTGGCTGAAGCCAGATGTAAACAGTACACAGTTAAAAATGAAATCACAACTGTCGAGAAACTGATCGATGAGTCCGTGCATGTCTTGTTTTTTTTTTGTTTTCTTGACCATAATGCCACTGATGAAGTGCAGAGAGGCTATACTGGATATAGGGAGAACACAAAACCTTAGGGAGGGCAGTGTTTCTAAAAACAATAACAAAAAAAGCACTATCAAACCCCTCCACACACAACTCTGCAAGAGTGTTGCATTGCTCAAATTTTGTAAGCGAAGAGCAAGCTTCAGCCCGTCTGCAGCTTCAAATCACAAAAACCTGCAGCTTTGACATGAAGCGAGGACAGAGGCTGAGGCAGCCACAGTCGCGATGCAACTTTTTTTTAGCAGTTTTAATAAAATGGCACGTGTAAAACCAACTGTAACCCTGTCAGCTTACCAATTTGAATAACTTTCACAGGTTTTCACCTCAGCGCTCGGCAGCTCTCTAAAACGTGTTCCTGAGAGAAAACGCTCCAGGTATTTTGTACTGAAAACTAATATTTTTCTCCATATCTCTCCTCTCAATTTTATGACATTTCTCTACTGTCCACTCTTTTCTCTCCACACATTTCCCTTCAGATGTCTTCTAAGGTAACCCTTGTTACTGTCATATTTCAGGCCTGCTTCCAGAATAAGATGACTGGGTGCACATCAAAAGTTAGTGAGGCCGATCAGCGTACTATGGATAGTCCTGGAAAACGCCAGAAGATATTCTAATGGGTGTCAGACCACATCTGTAATAATAAACTGAGGTGTAAACACTCGTCATTAAGGGTACAGAGGTGGTCGTAAAATATCATCTTTATGAGCAGAAAAATCACAGCTGCACTAAATTAAAATTAAAATTTAAAAGCACTTATAATAACTTATCTGTAGCAAATATGGATAACGCAACAATCCCTGTAAAGAGATAATGAATGCATTAGTGTGTGTATGATATCCGCTTGTTCACATTTTAGTTTTTGATCCACATTATCTAAAGTGTGTCCAAAAATCATTGACAGCATTCACACTGAGGAAAACAAATGCCTGAGAAATATCTGTTTATTTTCACACCAACAAGAGAAGCAGGACAGTGTGAGAGCCTTTAGTGAAATACACGCGTGTCATTTAAGCTCAATAAATCTCATTATGAGACTCACCTATCCAGCACTCCAGTCTGGCGCAGGGGGAGGTCTTGACCACATCAGGTGGGTCCACTCCCACGTTGAGGCACAGCACCAGCGCCACGCTCACAGTCTTCATCTGGGGGCAGACGCAGAACACAATTCAATCCTCACACATCAATACACAAATCAAAACAGGCTGGTGGATTATTTTTAACACCATTAAATCTTTATTCATGAGAGAAAATGCCATGAGCACCCAGACTTGTATTCCAGTACATCCTGGGAGTTTTATCCCGGTACACCACAATCTGCTGCTGCAGGCCAATGAAGCTCCACTGGAGCGGTGAAGGTCAAGTGTCTCACCCAGGGGGAACCTAACAGCAGTTACTAAGAGAAGAGATATACTCTTTCCTTTGGCACTCTCTGCATCTGGTCCAGAAATTCCCAAGTCTGAAGCTAATGTTGGTGCCACACCTTTAAGGCAGCGGTCCCCAACCTTTTTTACGCCACAGACCGGTTTATGCCCGACAATATTTTCATGGACCGGCCTTTAAGGTGTCACAGATAAATACAACAAAATAAAACTAGTACCGGTACCGAAAAAAAGAAGATTTATTCATAACACGTGAAAAGACCCAGGAAAACCGAGTAAACGATAAAAACGATAACAAAATAACGCTGAAAACCAATAAAAACCCTGAAAACTATACATTTCACACCTGAGCCTCAACTCTCGCGGCCCGGTACCAAACGACTTACGGACCGGTACCGGTCCGAGGCCCGGGGGTTGGGGACCGCTGCTTTAAGGAATCTAACCTGTGACCTCAGAGGTGTGTCAGCACACAGGTCACACTGCAGGCATGAATTTTGAACACTATATATATTTAATGTAAGAGAGAACACAGTAGAGCCCACTACTGAGCGCTGTTACAGGGTGAAACTACTGCCCCGCTTTGCCTATAAATACAGTATATAACTGATAGTACCCCAACTATTATCTTCTCCATCGATTCTATTCTCTGTAGTTTTCCATTTAATTATTCGTTTTATTATTTATTTAATTATTTGTATTACTGTAGAAAGAGGGTGAGTCATGTGATTGAAAATGCATATTTTGTTTTGCGAAAAACAAAATATGCATTGGACATGTTTATAAATCCCAATAAAAGTCTCACTGAGCATTGGCCTGTAGTAGAACAAATATATTAAATTAAGCCAGAAGACTTGCATCAAAGAAACTGACACCACCACTGGTAGGGAACACCAAAAAAGAAAAGAAAGAAAAGAAAACGGGGAACAAAAACAAACAGGCCATCAAAGCAGAACAACCATGAGCCAGGGGTTATGTGGCAGGACCTGACACATCAGCTTGATCAGGCAGGAGATGCTTCCAACAAGGCAAATTAAACATTTCACCAGCAGTAGGCAGTCACTCGTTCCTCCCTGTCAGTACCTCAGAGTGTCTTTTGTGTGCCACAGCAGACATCAAGCTTTGTGACATCCTGTGGTTCGATCCTGTAGCTCTAATGAGCTTGAATGAAGACACTGACACAAAGAGTTGACCTCAAAGGATTCTGACAGATAAAGACAGAATGATCAGCCGCCTAAACTCTTATAAATGCCAAAAAAACCCTATAACACCACTATCTGACACCAGATAAAATTTATGCAGCTGCACAGGAAGAATAGTAATTTTACTGACTATTACCAAACCTTTAATGGGCGAAACAAAATATTTTTCACAACTGCAAATGTAAAAACAGTCATTTGAAATGGTGCTAAATCATTTCAAATGACTAAATGTGACATTTGCACAGAGCTGAAGAATAACAAAAACTGCACGGCGGCATAAGCGACGAGCTATTGGCCACACAGCTCAAACTGTATTCTTACATTTAATATTACAGCATAAGGTTTAAAATAAAATATTCAACTCGCTCCTGTATAATTGTGTTTATTTTGGGGAAAGTAAGATAAAATTCTCCTTTCAGTCATTATTCTGGTAAATTTCAGACAAAACAAACCGATTTTTGTAACACTCAGTGTGACCTACATTTCTTAAAGTAAAAGTAGGAACCATTTTTTTAAAAAACAGACTCCCATTAGTTCCCAGAATTCATATTTAAACTTTAAAAATCATACTGTATACATTATTTATATTTTACCTTGTCAAATCAATAATTTCCCACCCTCTAAGTCTTGTGGTGTGCAAACACAGCTATGTGAGAACTTATCTTTTCACGTTTTGCATTTAAAATGCAAGCAGTGTCTCTGGAGCACATTGTAGTGGCTAATTATTCTTTGAGTTTTATTTTCTAGTTCAGTCTCGAGATTTCTGCTCCACAAGCCGACCTGCCTCTGTCACTGAAACCGCCCAGCAGGTCAAGTGCTTGTTGATGGTTTTGCTTGACCTGCGTCGAGTCACGGTTTCATCATCACGCCGCTCTGTGAATCGAAGCCGGGGGGGGTGTTTGCTCTGAAACAGACGGCGCTTGAACTTCATAAGGCCCTGTGTGTCATCTTGGCTCCAATTACCTGGAGGTTAGCTACCTGCAGGGTTCCCTCACAGCAGCTCTGTGCCTGAAATCAGGTCAAACTGTGTGAAGTAAAATTTAGTGGTTGCAAAGCTTTGATGTCCACAACCACTTTTTTTATTAATTATGTGATCAGTTGTGCGAAACAGAAAGTTTGTCTCCAATTTACTCTTCAATTCTTTTCATAAGACTTTAATTCTTTATGTTTTACCACTGTTTTCCAATTGATGACAGCTGACTGCTACTACTTTCTCTACAGATTTATTAAGGCTTATTTGTGATTTAGCATCCAATAACCCAGCTAAAGCCGAATGTCTTCGCTTTTTTATGTTTCCTAAATCTTCTTTATTAATATGAAAAACAACAGATTATATTTCTCAATATATATTTTCTGTGGTTCTTTTGTCTGTTCTGTGAATTATTGCAGTGAAAAAGTCACTTGTATCATGTTCATAAATGATTAAACTAGTGATAAAACTCTACTAGGTTTACAAGGAGCCATTGATGGATTGCAGCCACACAGCATTATCGCCGCAGGCTAAATCCAGAAAATTCACGAGCATTACTGAGGGGGGCTCGATGACTGGCCAGCTAGGATCCCAGCGCGGGAGTTTTCCCCTCATAGCCCAGAGGTCTGCTGGATCTTTTTCACACTTTATGCATCACAAACTGTTATAAATAAACTACAGTTTTCTGACAGCTTTGAGTTGGAGTGAAATTGAGATAAACAGTGGAAAGTCCAATTGGAAGCTCAAAAAGCACATGTATGTGCATCAGTGTTTTTGTAGTGAGTATTTCATGCGTTGTGAATTTCTACAGGGTTAGAAAATTCTAGTGTAGTGCATAACTATGTACACAATTACAGAGGTACGATTGTTAATTGCCAGACAGGCATATTGGTAAAATGGTAAATGGCCTGCATTTGTATAGCGCTTTACTAGTCCCTAAGGACCCCAAAGCACTTTACACTACATTCAGTCATTCACCCATTCACACACACATTCACACACTGGTGATAGCATTGTAGCCACAGCTGCCCTGGGGCGCACTGACAGAGGCGAGGCTGCCGGACACTGGCGCCACCACCGGGCCCTCTGACCACCACCAGTAGGCAGACATGAGGTTAGTATCTTGCCCAAGGATATTTGGCATGCAGCCAGGAGGCAGCCTGGGATCGAACCACCGATCGGCACATTTCCATCAGAGTCCTCATCACCGTCAATAGTAACGGTTTAAGACGTGCCGCTATGTGCATCACTGTGCTGCTTTAACCATGACAGTCTTTGTGGTGCAATAAGAGTGTTAAAACCTCCGCCCAGCTTTGTGCACGTTTTTTTTTCCCTTTTCTCTTGTTTACGACCCTTTTTGGCGTGAGTCTGAAAGGGATTTTTTCGTTTGTTACTGGTTCACATGAAGCATGGCCTGCAATCGAAATCCTATCATTTCCTTGGTTTGGACAGATATGCAGTGGCATTTTACGTACTGTGTCTCCACATTCAGACGGGATGCTTGTTGTTCGAGGTCAAAGTCATTCCTGTTGATTTTCCACAGCTTAGGCAGTGGGACACTTGTTTATGTGCACTGAATGGCATCGCTGAATGACTGCGTGCTCACGTACAACACCATGTAGGGTCAGCGGGATATTTCTAAGTCACCTTTGACAGCAAGCGATAAGATACCATCTCTGTCTGTACATAACTGAGCAGGGTTAAGAGAGCTGTTGTGAAAATAATTAAGGTGGCCTGTGCGTTCCCACTGGCAGAACAAAACACTGTTGTGATAGTGGGACTCAGCAGGACAAGCTCAACAGGTGCGCTCCTCCTTACACACAGATGAGCTCAGTTTCGCTTCACTTCATTCATTTCTACCCGAGCTCCTCAACCCACACTAGGTCCCACAAATTCGAAGTGATATAGAAGTTTTCTGCTTGGCTACACAACAGTATTCACAGAGTAGTCATCCAGTTGCGGTGCAGAACTAAACTAAGATGACAGCTCCATTACAGACATTGCATTGCTCACAGTGGCGTGACATTCCCTGACACTGAAAATAAGACTGGAAGGATTTAAACCTAATGAGGTCAAATCAATGAAATTAACAACAAAAACAAAAAACAAATCAAGTTTGTCTCTTTACATGAATGCAGCTCAGCTTTTAGACTTCACTTTTGCAGGCGAGCCAGTTATTAGAGACAAACAATCTCCTTGATCTTATTTTGACAGTCACTTGTAGCTTGTTCACAGACCATTTATTTCCAACTTGGCTTTCCCGTCCAGCAGGCTTGTTGGCCAGGTTTCGACTGTGGCACTCACTGATATCGTTCAGCTGCTTCTCCAAAAAAAATGAGCTACACGCACGATTAAAGGTACTCCAACGTCACTGTACTGTAGTGGTGCTAGTGAGTACTTGGCAAATTAAAGTACTTGGAGAGTCCAAAGCTGAAAAGTTCTTTCGTGTGCATTTATAAATGCATCTTTAAATCCAATGATATCGCATCAAAGGGGCTTAAAGTATGCCATTACCTCCCTTGTCACCACATCTAGACCATGGTGTGGTTTCTTGGGATGCACTCTATAAAGATTTTTTACGTCCTTCATCTTTCAAAGAAGGATGGTGGCTTTCCTTCAAGCGTAATGTCCCCTGACACACAGCTCAGGACTCAAATTGCAGAAAAGTCAATGAAAACTCGGGCATTTGGAAAGCTATACATTTATTATGTCGGGTTTCCGATTATCTTGTCCAAACCTTCATATCTTTTCATCTAAATCACTTAAAGATAAGAAGCATGCAGTTATTTCTTCTGCTGGGAGTAATTTTACTCTGTTAGCACAACAAAAAACTGTGATCTCCTTATGTGATACACAAGTGCATCTGCCATTTGAATAAATATAGACGACTAAAAGCGGCTGGAGTCCGACTGCCAAAACAAGGTGATTTATCAGCTAATGTGCAGCAAGTGTAGGTATTCTCTGGCAGTCCTGCAAAACACCTACAACAACGGCCTGGGAAAGGACATAAAAACACGCCACAAAGATGCCAGCTCAACTGGGAAGACCCAGATCAGATTTGCCCTTTTTAAAATACAACAGCTGAAATGGCAGCACACTTTAGAGACATTAATCCAAAGTCCGGAGAGAGGTAAAAAGATGTTTCTGTTATAGCAGGTAAAATGTCAAAGAAAACTGCTGAGAAAACTTTAAGGTACCAACTAACAAACGCCAAAGAAAAGCATCAGCCTTGTCAGTTCAGGAAAACTGCAAAAATGCATATAATTAAGATCATAGTGTAAACAGCCCTGATGAAATTATTTGTTTCCATTCAGCTTCCCACGCAGATAATTTATAATCCATTCAATACAAATTTGCATGAGAATAATGGAGATGAATGAGGGACAGCGTTTCTTTCTGTTCCAGCTCAACACTGCGATACAACATGGCATTTGAGTGTGACAGTACGCAGATGTGCGCCAAATTATTTCTACTGATTTATCTGCTTGTTTATTCCACTTATTATCCAATGCACAGTGAAAACAAAGACCAGTACTCCTGCATCAATTTGGTTTTTCTGGTTGGCCATCAGATATAATGGTGTCAATCTTCATGTGGCTTGTGTAAATGAGTTCCTAGCCTTGGGGTGGTGGTGGTGGGGCTTTCAGGCCTAATTGTGTAATTACTACTGGCATAAATAAAGTGAAAGTAACTTATTTTAAACTGTGAAATATCGAGGTGTCCTCATTCCCTTAATGTTGGTTATTTGCTGAATGGAGACCACGGGGACAAACATGAAAGTGCAGAATTTGCAGTTCCTTCAAAGGCTCAAAAGGAAAAAAAAAAGTCAAAGCTCACAGAAAAATGCCAACTTTACAGCAGATATATTAACAGACTGGTACCTAAAAAGTAAAAATTAAAATATAACAAGCAAAAATACTGCCAATCAACGCCTTTGAAACAAGTTGTAAGTCGAGTTGTATTAAGGCCATTATAGCAGGTCATGGCCTCTTTGAGTGAAAGATGTAGCTGTTGGGAGTTTGGTTACTCAGCTGAAATATTTTTAGTTATCTGACAAATAATATGGCTTGCTGTGCAAAAATATATACATACATAGCATTAGCTGGTAATTTGTCCCTACATAGTCTTTTATTTACAGTCAAAGACATTACACACAGAGATATAGAACACAACAAACTATATAAATAGGCATTCATTCATTTTGTTTGTTTATTGTTTTTAATGTGTGCTCATCTCCTGAGCTCCATCAGTGGATTATCAACAGTCATCGACTGACAGGTGATCATATATTGGGAGCTAGATTTGCATTTAAGAATGACCTTTATTCAGTAAACATCGCACAAATTCATATTGATCAAAAAATGAGGTCAAGTATTTTCAAAGAGTTTACACTCCACGTAGTAATAATGTTCTTAAATGAACTTCAATAAACAACCTTGTTGGTGATTAAACCAGGCCGTGCTCTTCTAACATGTTTACTTGTGAAGGAATGAATCATCAATAATCATTGATTTTAAACTGTTATGTTGAATGCAAACTGTGTACAAACACAAACTTGAGTGTCTGTTACACTTTGATCTGGACTATATTTCAAAGGTCTTATTTGTCTGGAAGTAATATTAAGGTATTATTAGGTGCTTCAGTATATACATATACGCATACACACACATGGGTATGTGGCACGGGGCATGTGAGAGAGTATATATATTCTTCAGAGTTCAGGCTGACTAAGGTTCAAAGAGAGCAAGGATTGGCAGAGCCTCTCCGACTGTGAAAAAGGAAAATAACCTTTTGACCCTGAACAAGTGGTTCGTTTATCATCAGATAGGTGGCAGTGGGCTGTTAATTTGCTTGTTAGCACTAATCTGAGTGAAAAACTCAACCAAAATTAGATAATAAAGGCATACTGGCCCTCGTGGATTTCCAATAATATCATGGAGAAGTGAGAGAAGAATTAAGTAGTTAATTCTTTCCTTTGTACAGTCTGCTCTTTTAGTGGGATAAATAAAAAGGGGTGAAACAGAAGAGGGAGTGGGAGGGAGATCAAGTCTGTACGTGCAGCTCAGTGTGTGTTCATGTCTTCCTGTTTCAGCTCTGTAGATATAAGTGGTTGCTGTCCTGCTCTCATTAACTACACGTGACTCCGGGGGATTTTCCTGCCATTTCTATCCAGGCCCTTTAAGACTCCCATACAGCCCCGAGCACCACCTGCTATGTCGATCAATGGACCCTGATTAATCCATTTGTTAGGCCCGCCATAAATTAAGGTTATTAAGATGGTGGAGCGCATTGATCGTGTGCCATAGCAGCAACAGGTCAGATATTGGACGCTTAATCTTAAAATCCAGAAAAAGGCCAAACGTCACTACACATTGATCTGCTTTTTAAATATAAAGACTACGTTTTGGAGATCAAAAAGTTGCAAATGTGGCAGGTACATTAAAATGGAGGAAAGAGTGTTTACTATGTTATGAATTACTGTAAACGGGAAGCAAGGAGACAAAAAGGAAATGGACCCATACATGGCTGGTAGAGGCGGACAAAGACTGTGTTGTTCAGTGAAGTTTTATAGTTTTCCACAGCTGCATTTTCATTGTAGACGACAATAAAGCACAACACAAAAGAAACTCTAGTGGGAAATCACGCCGCTCAGCTGCCCGATATTTCCATCGTGATTCTAAAGTTACTCACGGGTGGCTTCATCTCTACAACATTACATTCATCTCTATACAACAGTCTTTAAAGACATCAAGGCCTTTTTGCAGATGTAGGAGAGCTCAGGTGAACAGGTGAACCACCAGTGGATGCTTGCCTGACTCTACAAGCTAATAGTAAGCTAGTGGTAAACTGCACCTCTATTATCATCGTCACCGTCATTAGTGAAAAAGTTACCTATTTTATAAACGCACAATAACTTATACAACCTATAAAAAAGGTTAATTCTTTGTTATCTAAGCCTGTGCTTTTTATCTGTGGCACCATGACAGATCGTCAGGTGTGCCATGGGAAATTATTTCACGTCACTTAATTAGTCTATAAAATGATTATTTAATTACTGCAAATAATCGGCCATTGTTGAGCATCTGTGTCTTTGATGCAGTGACTGGCAGAATAATAAAATACTCTTTCATGTTCGTGTGAAGCAGCATGTAGCGCAATAATGAATTTGTTGAATTAAGACAACAGACAGTGATGAGACATAACAACAATGGATAAATATTTGAAAAAGAAAAAATGAAGACTCCCAACTGGGGCCGGACAAATTGATAATACAGGTGAAGTGTCTGGCATGAGTGGTGGTCCAATCAAAGCAAAAACTGTGAGCTCGAGGCAATCCAGCGAGCGTTGTTTGTCTGGGTTTCCTTTCACTGGAGATCCAGCTGCACCAACTCTGTTATGCTTAGTGTGCAGAGAAAAGCTTAAATGCAATCTGTAAGCTAAACATCTGCTACTTCAAAACAAAAACGAGGACTATTTTCTTCAACTTCAAAGAAAACACTAAGAAACAGGTAACTTAAATGAGAAAAGGTCTCCCAGAGCTCTAAATGCAAGCTGCTTAGTAGCGAATTTGAAGCCAAATCTCAAAAACAAAAAAATATCAGCTCATATCAGAATGTCTTGAGCATGGAGAACGTCTGTATGAGCAGTCGTGGACGACATAGCAAAGGCTTCGTTAGCAGAGAGAAAGAGATCCAGTGCTGGATGATTTGCACACTTGTTGCTCCTTAAGAACTGGCTGTGGCGCAGCAAAGTACCGACTTGTGTTTGACCAACAGCGTTTTTGACTGATGACGGGTGCGATGATGCAAAGCTGTTTCAAGTTATGAGTGGTGTGCAAAGGCCGGCACAAATGCTAGATATATTTCAGCATATGAATGAACTGAACACATAAATGCAAGGCCAAAATGAAAACCTACTCACAAGCACAGACAAAATGGATTTTGTTCAAAAGGTGCACCTCTGGCAATAACATCTAGAAAGTGCAATCCTTTGGCATGTTCCCACTCACTCCAAAATGGCAAGCAAATTTCAACAATGCTGCACAGTGAGAGATGATAGAAAAGCATCTAAACACTCTTTAGAAGTTGTCGTTTTATTTCCCCTCACTGTCACTGAATGACTTGACTGGGGCCAAGAAAGCAGCAGTTTATGGAAAGGATAAGACAGTATAGGACCAGGAGAAACCAGCATAGCTGCCATAAAAACTCAAAAGAGAGCGAGCTACTGAGAGCTATTGAGGAAGAGCTTCATGTGCCATCAATCCATTTTCTTCCACTTATTCAATTCAGTGTCGCAGGGGGGGTTGGAGCTTATTCCAGCTGCCAGAGGACAAGAGGCAGGGTACACGCTGGACAGATTGCGAGTTTTTCACAGGGCTAACACAGAGAGACAACCATTCACACCTACAGCCAAGTTAGAATCACCAATTAACCTAATCCCACTAACTGTGTGTCTCTGGACTGTGAGAAGAAGCCGGAGTACCTGCAGGGAACTCGCAGAGACATAGGGAGAACATGCAAACTCCACACGGCCAATTGATCGATTCAAAAAGAGGACGTTCCCGCTGTGAGGCAACAGTGTTGGCTTCATGTGCACATTTCTTCCATTCCTGCCAGTATATCAGCTTTGTGATCATCTAAACAGGGCTAGGTTTCACACCGAGTGAATAGAACCAAATAGAAAGAGTAAGGCCTCGATTCTACTCTGTTGCGGACACAGACAGTTGGAGACCCGATAACCGAGCCGTCATCCCGTTTACACAGCTTGAAGAACACCACATGTGTAGATGCTAGTTATAATGTAAATTATGGAGTTCTTTTCCTAACAGTCACAAAGAAAGTCACACAAAAAATTTTGCATTGACCTTCACAATCCACATTTGACAATAACATTTACTTCACACAATTTGCCATTTTATAACATTTTTGGTTGGTGGTGTGTTGCTAGACATTTTTCACCTACATGACATATGTCAATGCAACCAGTACTGTGGCAAACATGATTGACCAATAGAATTGGGACTACATATTCATATGGAGACATCTATTTACAGAGATTACGGTCAAATAGTGAAAGTATGAGATTGGAAAAGTTAAGTTGCCCGTTAGGACAAAGTCGGACCATTTAAACAATCACCAAGTCGCCCTCTGAAATACCGACAACCTGCCCAAGGTCCACCCTGTCTAGTACCCTATGCTAATGTTGTAAATGGCCGTCTCCAATTACATGTGTGTGTCTAGTCATTAGTGGGGTTTCTCTTGTCATGTTTTATTTGCACTTTGAGCCAGGTTGAAAAATAGAAGCTAAAGAAATAGCTGGAAACATGTAGGAAAAAAAACAACTGTCACACACACTTTGTCCAAAAACCTCTCATGTTTAGCTGTTTTTTTGTAAAAAAGATAAGAATGTTAGCCTTTTTTGCAGCTATAGGGGATTTATGGCATCACTCTTGGCTGGAAGCAGTGCTTAAACAATGGAAAAAATACAAACTTTGTCCAAAAACCTCTCATTTTTAGCTGTTTTCCACTTTTTCTTTGGTCATTTTAGCCTTTTTGGCCAGGGTGAAGGGAGTATCTGCCATCAAACAAGAAGACAGCCGCATGTAACTACGACGGTGTTTGCTAGTTCACCTTACGTGCATTAATGTAATAACGTGGTTAGCCTACTCAACGTAAATTACACACGAACAACATTAAGCTACTCACGCAGAGAAGAATGGCTGCTGCTGCCATCATCATCCTCATCATTTCTGCTACACTGGCAGGGCTAGGGGCCAGGACACTACTCTTTGGGTTTTTGGGGGATGTTGCTAACTCCGGGTCCGATAACAGGCAACCCACCCATCGAGCACATCTACTGATGTGCTCGATGTGAGGTCTCGCAGCAAGCTATCAAGTAGGGCGAATTTCTCGGCTTTTAACAAAATGCTATACGTCACCAGGTGTTTCATCAGATTCGAGGTGTTACCTCTTTTGCACGGTATCACCTTAAAGCACTAGGGCAGGGATAGCTCAGTAGGTAGAGTGGTGGCCCCATGATCGGAAGGTCGGGGGTTCGATTCCCCTGAGGTACCCCTGAGCAAGGTACCGTCCCTACACACTGCTCCCCGGGCGCCCAGTGGCTGCCCACTGCTTCACTGAGTGAATGGGTTAAATGCAGAGAGGGATTTTCCCCACGGGGACCAATAAAGTACACTTTCTTCTTCTTTCTTCTTCTTGTTGCAGGCTGCTGAGTTTGCATCTTTTGCTGTGAAGTACAGCCAGACTTTTGACCGCTTCGCTTTGGGCATTTTTAATCTGTAGCTCTGCTCTAAAAGAACGTACATACCTGGGCCCGCCTACTATCCTTGCAAAGGTAAAATGATTGGCTAGAATCCAAAGTGTATGACATCTCAGGAAAAAAAGCACCGAAATAAAGCACCAAAATGTGCGCTGCTTTTCTGGTTACTACTGTTTGCCATAACGGCACTGGATACCGGTACCCATCCCTACTGACGTCACTAGCCGTGTCTGGGCCCAAACTACGCTTCAGCTCCTAAAGTCAAACGAACACTGCGGGATCACTGAGTTGAGATTAAATAGAACAAGACACAAAGCATTGAAACAAGTTAAAATCACAACAACCTTATTAAACGCAGAGTAGTTTGGACCCGGAAGCAGGATTCATCATATCATCACTTAAAGACCGGACAGCTGCATTTATGTGTAAAAAGTGATCTGGTGCTTATGTAGCGCTTTTCTACTCTACTTCAGCACTCAGAGCACTAAAAAAGATTTTGGCATAGTTTAATAAACTTATTTGGTATTTTGACATTAGTTCTATTGAACAAGGCTGATGCTATTTCCTACCAGACAGAAAGCCAAGACAATATCCCACATCACACTGTTTACTTGCCAAACCTTCTACATCCATCTCAACCACAAGAGAATGACTGATACAGTTCATCAGTCTTCATGGCAAATGAAAACATCACCATTATCTCTGCACTAATTACAGTAACATAAAGAGGAAACACAAGATGGTGGAATGGAGATGCACTCATATCAATGCAATACTGTTTTTGAATTTCTTGGAAGTGTCAAAAAAAGAGTGTAACCTCATCAAAAAAAACAAAACTTCTGTTCTTTCCTGACAGCGTTAATATTCTGCTCCTGACAAGTCGGGACGTTGTTAACCAACTGGTATTTAATTTGGAGCTAGCAGTTTAATGGAATTTGCAGATATTTAAGCAAAGTCGCTGTTTTAATCAACGTAAAATCGTTAGCGTGCAATTCTTTTTAGCACCTTGCAAATACATTCTGTTTTCATGGCTCGGTAGCTAAAAGTCTATATGCTCCCTAATGAACTGCACGCATTGATTGAATTCAACTAATGAAGCAGAAGTAAAACCAGCACAGCCCACCTGTCTTGTTTCCACATTATTATTATTATTGTTATGAGCTTGGATATTGATGACTTATTGATTTCATTATCGTTAAGCTGAAAAACGCACCATGTCTGGAAACCAGCAGGGAAAGAAAGGAGACATATTTAATTGAATCGTATGTGTGTGATCAATAGTCAGAGAAACGTGTGTTATAGGTCATTTACCAACCAATACAAACCACAAAGCTATAAAAACCAAGCATTACTCCCATACTCCCTGCCATATAATAATGAATTCCTAGAAAACACATTTAATTTGGTGATCAGAGTCCTGAAAAAAGGAAAAGATTGCCTTGAGCCATGTGTAAATCCAAAACAAAAAGGTCGCTAAACTGCCCGATAAGTCCATTAGAATCTTAGACGGGGAAAAGAAAAGAGAAAAAAAAAAACCTCAGGCCTTTTTTTTTTTTTGAAAAGTTGCTACAACAATTCAATATTCTGCTTTGACTAAATGTTACAACAACAATTTTTTGTCACTACAACAAAGTAACAAAAAACTCATTGCTGACAATTTTAAAACGCTGTCACACCATCATGGAGGAAAATCAGTGAAAAATGAAGCCACACTTTACTTGTATCTCCAAAATCTGATGTCCACAGACATGTCGAAGGACGAGTCACATTCTGGGTTTGATATAAGATGTGAAAACTACATGAAAGACAGGGAAACCAGCTCTTTCCAGCTGGTGTAGCTTTGCTTTTGTCTTTTGATCAGCAGTAATAAAAAAAACACAAGGGAAAATAAAAATGCACAAGTACAAAATCAAACTACCTCCCTACACTGTGTTAACAGGGTATTGCATTATGAGCAAAATAGTAGGGCTGCACGATTTTGCATAAAATGAGAATCACGCTTTTTTGGCTTAGAATTGAGATCACGATTCTCTCACGATTTTCTTTTCCAGTATAAATATTTATTGCACTTATTAACTGCACATCAACTTCGTAACAGTTGAGACTGAAGATAAAAATAATAAATAAACATAAAAACAACAAATGTCTCACGTTTTGTTGTTGCCGCAAAATGTTGTACTGCTTGAAATTCCGTCTCCACCGTTGCTCGACGCTGCGTGTATAGAGCAGGTAGTGCAACAATAGAAAAATAGTTGCGGGACGGCACTGTGTAGTGTTTGTCTAGGGTGTTGATCATTTTCCTAAATCCCTTGTTTTGCACAGTGTTGATGGGAGCCATATCTTTGGTCAGGTGATAAGTAATAGCCTCCGTAATTTCTTTGTGCCTGCGGGAGTTCGACGTGTATAGGGAAGCGCTGTATAAGGTTCCCGTTATTAATGTTTGGGTGGTTGACCGGGACGGATTTTCTCCTGTCACTTTCTCGTCATCCCTGAGGTGCTCTCCGTTGTTGTTTCCCTGCTAATTTTAGCAGCCAGCTTCTGTATCACGTGGTATAAGGCTCCGCCCTTGTCATTTGTTGAGCAGGAAGAGTGGGCGCTTGTTTTCATGCAGATTACGTCCCGGATCAAAATGCGGTACAATCGTCGTCGTTTTCTTTTTTTTCTTTTTTCTTTTTTTTTAAATCGTTGTCATTTGGAAATGAGATCGCACATAAGTATGAATCGAGATCGCGATTTTCTAACGATTAATCGTGCAGCCCTACAAAATAGAGTTCAATATTTTTCATTTTTAACACTGGAAGGTTTGGCCTTTTCATCTTTATGCAGAAACTGACAGGCAAGATAGGATCAAATTAAGTGTTGTTTCTACTAATGCGTCTAATGCGACTTCTGTAAAGTGCAGTCTGATGGCTGAAATTGGGTGTATAAATGTATTTTCCATATTTTTTAGATTCTACACAAGTTTTTGACAGATTTCTAAAATATTTGTCGTCTTGTTTTTATGACAGGCAGTCTAATAAGTTTGTTAAACACTGTATCCAGAATGATGTGTAAAGGGGTCGATATGAACTTCTCACCCACCCGCTGATGATGCTGTACATATCCTGTTTAGCTGTAAAATTAATGCTGATCTGCCTTCATGCCCAACAACCTGAACCAGTCCTAAAAACAAGCACAATGAGGCCATTCCTGTGACAGACAGGCTATCGAGTCGGGGCAGGGTTTCGTCAGCGTTTACGAAGAAACTGTTACACTATAAGAGGACAAGTTTGCATCAACCAGTCTAACGTCAAACCGCTTGCAGCTCAACAAGGGATTGTGAAGCATGACAGGTAGGAAGCGAAAAGTTCCTGTGCATGCATGACAGCTCAAGTTTCATGCTGCTTTGAGACAGTTTATCTATCATTCAAAACAATATTTAAAGCCCTGATGCCATTACATGTTTTAATATAAATGCAAAAGAAAATAGAAGTCTCTTTGGGAAGGACGGTAGGCAGCGGGGCAAAGCTCACAAACTGTCAAATCCCTGCAGTGTAGTGGTGGCAGCGTCGTGACATGAGGTGTTTAAGGAAGAGAGAATTTAAGG